>NC_056751.1:282306923-282906923 GCF_019279795.1 Protopterus annectens
TGTCGGTCACTGACAACCATAGTTCCCGTCTACTGCCTTGGCCCTCTCCACTTACAAGAGGATTGCTCCATCTGTCACTCTTTTAGTGGGAGGGTCATGACAGATAGGCGCAGGAAACTAATGGACAGGGTCTATTGAAACCGGCTTTCCAAGAGGCTCTGGATGCTTCTGACCAGGCATCAAGTCTCCTAAGGAATCGAAGGCGTCGGAGCCTAAGTCATCGGCTCCGAGCTCTTCTTCAAAGGTTAGATCACCGGTTCCACAGACTTCTGGGCCGAGTGTTCAACTGGTATCGGTTCCTCTGCCTCTGGTCTTGGAACCGGTGATGCAGCTCCTCCTTCGCCATATTGAGGTCGGCTCCGTCTTCGGTTCCTTCGACCCGTTCTTCCTCCAAACTTTCGGATGTCGATGTGGATCGCGTGGTGCAGAAGTTGTTGGAGCATTCGGCCCTCTCTAAACTTATTTCGGTTTCCACCCAGTTGGTGTCGAAACTTGAAGGCCTTCCTGTATCTCCATCCATTCCTCCTCCGAGACCGATTCAGTCTTTGGAGCCGGAAGAGGCTGATCTACTGATTGTGGAGCCTCGGGTCCAGAACCGTCTTTCTCGGTCTGTTCCCCTCACCTCGACTCCGCCGGACCCGTACCGGAGTCTCGGGCCGACGGTCTGTTCTTGGTTCCGGGCGAGTCGAACCGGCGTGTCGGTTCGACTCTCCTCGGGCCTCGGCGCGGATCGATTCGGCACCGTCCTCGGGTCGATGCCTTCGATGCCCGTGGTCGGGATTCTTCCCATTTCTTCGAACCGGGGACTCTTCGATGTGGGACCCGGGGCGTTCAACCTGATGAGGGAAGGTGTTGTCTACCCAGACAACCACATCAGTGGAAGCAGTTTCTCCTCCCATAAAGGGCCTTTGTCTTCATCTGCACCCACGGCCACATCCAAGCGCCGGCACCAGTGTCTCAGCCACCCCTGGAGGGTGCCCCTCTTCCTCGAGGCTTCTTGGATGCTCCCCACGAGAAGTCCCTAGGAAGAGATTGTGTAAGAGGAGACACTTGGATTCTCCACAGGAATTCTTGACATCTGACACTGACTTAGATGAGTCAGAGGGGTCCCTAAGTCACCTTCAGAAGATGTCTCTTTTTCAGACATTTTGGAGATCCTGAAGCAGAGAGGTGACTGGCAGTCCCTTCCCCTTCTGAGGATGAGTCAGTTCTGCTGAAGGCATTTGGTGCTCGCCCTTCCTCCTCCTGGGTCACTCCGCCCTTCGAATTAATGGAACTAATTGCTCGAAGGGCGTGGGAGACTCCTGACACAGTGGAACCTGTTCCAAGAAAACCTAACAAGTACATCACAGCACCTCAGGATAAGTCCTACCTTACAAAAGGAGTTCCAGTAGACGCTATGGTGGTGGCAGCAGCCACGAAAAAGGAGATGTCGGAGTCTTCTTCGTCTGTCCATCCGCCTAATAAAGATTCTAGGACGATGGATAGATAAGGAAAGCATTTTAGTTCAGCGGCTTTTTCCATGCGGTCCCTGAACTATCTGACCCATTTTACACGTCTGCAGAAGGATCTAGTCAAAGAGTTGGGAGATACCCTCCAGGGTGCTACAGATGCAGCTGTCTCAGAGAAAGTGACAGCGCAACTTAATACCCTAACATCGATTGTTAACTCGTCCATGAGGCTGATTTCCTCGCGGCCGAAGGTTCGAGTAGGGCAGCAGCTTCAGCGATTGCTCTTCGTAGACAATCCTGGATGCGCCTATGCTCCTTTGCGGAAGCCTTCAAGTCTTCCTTTACAAACGCCCATTTGACGGTGCCACTCTTTTGGCCCCAAGGTAAAGGAGACCCTTACCGGTGTGAACAAGAGGGAAAGACTCTGTCTGCTGTCGGAGTCCGTTTTTCCACCCCAACCAGACCGTACCCCCAAAGGGCAACGTGGTGGGAAAATGTGGTTTCGAAAACCCCAAGGGTCTTTCTCAGGCACACAGGGTGATGCCCCCTCTAGAGGCAGAGGAGGGCAGAGGTGGAAGACGCCGCCTGGCGGCAGAGGGGGTCCGCAACATCAAGGTGACAGGGAAACTCTCCTGGTAAACCTTTCCAGCACTCCTGAGAGGAGGCCCGACTGTCCTGCTCTGGAGGCAGTCGGGTCGCTTAGCTTTATACCCTCAGGCCTGGCAAAATATAACTACAGACAAGTGGGTAAAAGCGTAGTTACCAGAGGTTACAACATACCCTTCCTATCCCATCCCATTCCAAAGAAAAGACTCCCAGATGTACCGCCCCATCTGCGAGTGCCAGCAGCTTTAGAAATTTCAAAGCTGCTAGGAAAAAGAGTCATCCAGCCAGTCCCAGCGGACCAGCAAGGATTCGGGACTTACTCAAGGTTCTTTTTAGTTCCAAAGAAAACGGGACTGGAGGCCCATTCTAGACCTAAGCTACCTCAATACTTTCGTCAAGAAAGAAAAGTTCGAATGGTCACGCTTCAATCTATCCTTGCATTCTTACAGAAGGGCGTGTGGATGTGCTCAATAGATCTAGAGGATGCATACTACCACATCAAAATGGCCAGGGCATCCAGAGATCATTTGCGCTTCCGGCTGGGAGCCAGTCACTTTCAATTTCGAGCCCTGCCCTTTGGTCTGACCTCAGCCCCCAGGGTCTTCACCAAATGCATGGCAGTGGTAGCGTCTCACTTGAGACGCCAGGGATTCCAGGTGTTTCCGTATCTGGACGACTGGCTCCTTTCGGCCACCACCCGGCGTCAACTACTGCAGGCCAGAGACTTTGTTCTTCAACTGTGTGTTCACCTAGGGATCTCCGTAAATTTCGGAAAATCCTTACTTCAGCCATCACAAAATATCTTGTTCATAGGAGCAGAGTTAAACACACGTCAATTGATTCTGAGGCTTCCCCCAGAAAGGATATTATCACTGCAGACTCACATACGTCTTCTACTCTTGTCAAGGAAATCTCCTGCAAAACTAGTACTGAAGGTGTTGGGCCTCATGTCAGCCTCCCTTATTGCAATTCCCCTGGGAAGGCTGCACATGAGAGTCCTACAATGGCTACTGTTTGCTCAATGGTCGTTTCAACAACTACCTCTAACACACGAGATTCTTATAGCAAAGACTTGCAAAACAGATCTAAACTGGTGGCTTCAAACGTGCAACCTTTCCAAGGGAAGGCCATTTGTGCTACCCACGCCCACAGTTACGGTGACCACGGACGCTTCCCTGATAGGGTGGGGGGGCATCTTTCAGGGACAGACAGTCCAAGGCGAATGGACCAATTTAGAGTACAATCTGCACATCAATGTTCTAGAGTTGAGGGCAGTGTTTCTAGCGTTGCAACACTTTGCTCCCCTTCTTCCTCTAGGGACTATTGCAGTTCAGACGGACAACATGTCTGTAGTCTGGTACATAAACAAACAAGGGGGAACCAAGTCCTATCAACTATGCAGAGAGGCCATGAGAATTTGGCAGTGGGCGGAGTCCACGGGTCGCTTTCTAATAGCAACGCATCCCGGGTCATCCAACGTCATAGCCGACAGGCTGAGCAGAGCAATTCTGTTACCGCACGAGTGGTCTCTAAAACAGTCAGTGGCGAAAAGGATTTTTCGCACGTGGGGCCAGCCTTCCTGCGACCTGTTTGCGTCTCCAATGAATGCCAAATGCAGGAGCTACTTTGCCCTATTACCCCCTCCAGGGAAGTCCCCAGGACGCACTGGTTCTGATTGGCCCCCGGGACTCCTATACGCTTTTCCCCCATTTCCTCTGATATAAAGTTTCTCCAGAAAGCCAGGAACCTACACAGGACGATAATCCTCATTGCTCCATTCTGGCCTCGTCTTATTTGGTTTCCCTTCCCGAAAATACACTGCATTCGGGGACCCTGGATTCTGGACCCAGAGCCAGATCTATTGACTCACTCGTCAGGGGTTCCCATCCCGCTCCTGTCACTCCATCTAGCAGCTTGGCTGCTCCAATTCCCAACTTAGCCAGGTCTGATCTTTTGTCACCAGCAGTCCAGGATATATTAGTGGCTTCGCATAAAGCTTCCACTACTAAAACATATACTAGCAAATGGAAACGGTTTGTATTCTGGGCGAATACACACCATGTGGATCCTTTATAGCTCCTTTGAATAAGATATTAGAGTTCTTAACAGACTTATTTCATCAGGGTGCTTCTCCTGCTACTCTAAGAGTTCAATTGGCTGCCATTTCAATTTCCATGTGGAAGAATGTGGAGCTCCTGTTATGGCTCACAGACTTTGTAAAGCCTTTTTAAAGGAGTTTTTCATATCAGACCACCGGTCAGATCTCCACGTCTCCTTGGAGTCTGAATTTGTTGTTATCTAATTTAATGTTGCCCCTTTGAACCGCCTCTTCTTGCCCATTAAAATTTTTGTCCTGGAAAACTCTCTTTCTGGTAGCCATTACTTCTGCTAGGCAGTATCTGAACTTCAGGCTCTCTCCATCAAGCACCCTTATTTGATCTTTCACTCTGACAGAGTTTCTCTTGAACCAATTCATCCTTCCTCCCTAAAGTGTGTTCTATTAACAATATTAATCAGTCCATTGAATTACCCACTTTCTTCAAAAACCACTCCAACAAAATGGAGTATATGTTACACAAATTGGATGTTCACAGACAGCTAAGATTTTATTTGGATAGAACAAAAGATCACAGGAAACAGATCAACTCTTTGTGGCTTTTGCTGATAGCAGGAAAGGACTTGCAGTTACCAAAAGAACTCTTTCTAAATGGTTAACGGATTGTATAATCTATGTCTACGATTCTACAAATCAACCCCTTTTAAACAAACCCAAAGGACATTCCACAAGGTCAATATCTACGTCTTTGGCTCATGCAGCTCGCCTACCACTGGATGCTATTTGTGCGGCTGCTACCTGGTCTAAGCCACATACATTTATTTCTCATTATAAAGTAGACAAGGTTTCTAGGGACAGGGCAACCTTTGGTTCCACTGTGCTCAAGAACGTCCTCCCGTGAGTTCCTCAGGATCAAGGAGCTAGGGACGCTACCCATGTGTAAGAACAAACGGCGAGATTGAACACTATCACATATAGAAGTTATGTCCTTACCATAACGTTCCATGTGGAGTGTTCATCTCCTTTGTTCTACAGTCCCACCCTCCCACCCTTAGGAAGAACGTTCTTTGATGCCTGGCCAGGAGCATTTTTTCCTACTGTTACTATTCTGTGTACATAGTTGGTATACACATATATTTTTATGTGTCTGTTTAGATATGTATATAGTTTTTCTATAATTGCTTTCTATACTTATGTGTATAAGCATGAATGTGCTATTCTGTAGATTGGTTTGCTTGCAAACTAGATCTGAGGTAAAGGCAGAGGGGGATTGTGGGTATTAGATTGTCTCGAGCTTCTTCTCGATGCAGAGCTTGCAAGAGGCGACGGAGCCGAGGATCAGCTCCGAACCCATGTGTAAGAACAAAGGCGAGATGAACACTCCACATGGAACGTTATGGTAAGGACATAACTTCTATTTTTGGTTTCGCTAGTCAGCCAAGGTGCTATTCGTTCCTTGGTTCTGATTAGTCGGTTTGGGGCATGAGAGTCAAGTATCTTCAGGAAAGTACTATTAAAGTGAGCCACGCTCTCTTCAAGTGGTAGAGTTTTCAGGGTGGACCAATTGCAGGATTTGAGTTCAGCAAGGAAAAGTCTTGGGACAAATTTCTTCTTGTTTCTAACAAATCTATATGAGGGAGGGTTATTAGATGGGCACTTGTGTTTTAGAATATAGGTAATAAGGTGGTCACTGAGGTCATTTGGGAGGGTCCCCGAGGTATAATAATGATAATAATAAACACATAGAATACAAAGAAAAGAAAAAACTAAATTGAATAAAAATTGGTAATAATAAAAATGGTAATAAGATCAATAAAAATTAAGGCACATAATCAATAACAGACATGACTAGAATTAAATCAGATTCAAAGCATCTTTCTTAATACTAACAGGCTGTATCTTAAGGCTTCTGCTATAATAGGAAAAAGTACAAGTAGGAGGAGAAGTAAAAGGAGTAGTATTAGGTAAGAAGAAGGGAGGTGAAAGTAGTTGAGAAGTAAGAGAAAAAATACATACATGATATATATATAAATATATATATATATATATATATATATATATATATATATATATATTGTATAATGGGAACACTTTATAAGCTCGCAATACTGAAATCTCGAATTTCAGTATCACGAGTTCATAAAGTGGAAGGATCAGAATATCGCAACCACAGAAGCGCGCAATTCAAAATCTCGAATGCAGGGGATTTTGAATTAGCAGTTCTGGTGTTGAGTTGTGTTCGTGGATTCAGGTTAGTGTTTATGTTTAAGGGTGTTGGGTAGGGGCTGTAGTGTGTGTTGTTACTGTGATGTGTGTGTGCCCGAGAGGAATGTAGTTTGTGTGGTGGTGTTTTGTGTGTGTATGTATGTAGTGCGACCTTGGAGTTAGAATATTTAACTAGGATGGGGTGTGCGGGGGGGGGGGCAGCCTCCACACATGGGGGGTGCAGGGGGGCTTGCCCCCTACATATAATAAGGGTAGGTGTGTGTGCTTGTTTAGTTGTGTGCATTTGTGTTGTAATGGTGTTTGAAAGTGTTGGGATTTTGAATTTCATGGTTTTACGGTTTTGGCATTTAGGTCTTCGTAATTGTGTGGTTTCAGGAATTTGGATTTTCTACTTTATGGGCTCGAGATTCTGTAATTTGAGATTTCAGAATTTCAAGCTTATAAAGTGAATCCCGTATAACATACAATAAATGAGATTCTGATATATATATATATATATATATATATATATATATATATATATATATATATACACACACACACACACACACACACACACTCACACACAAAGTAACCTTCCTGAACCCCAAAGGCCTCCTAGGCATAATACACAAACTCCCTCAGCAACTCTGAATGCAGTCCTTTAAAACATCCATAATCACATACAGCCACATCTCATGGAGCCTCTATTTCTAAGTCTATAAGTAAAGTCGTCACAGAATGCAACATTCTAGTTATTGGAGACTCGATTGTGAGACACACTGATGTCCCTTTCACCAGGCTGAATAAGACGAAAATCAGTGTCAGTTGCTTATCAGGGGCTAGGACCCACCACATTAACCATGCACTCAGGTCATTGGACCACAAGTCCCATGGTCCATGTGGGTGTAAATGACCTGAGAAGTACATCTCTAAACTACATGAAGAGAGACATCGTGGAGCTCTCGGATTATGTTAACCAGGCAAGTATGAGCCTAGCACAGAGCAGCATTTTACCTTCTTCATGGATGATGCCACAATATGAACAAAAGATGACTGACTTTAATAATTGGCTTGGTTTCTGGTGTCATTCTAAAGGGGTACAATATTTGTCAGCATGAAAGGAACTACTACACCGACATGGACTAAAGGTGGAGGTGTTTCGATTTACATCAAAAATAAATGTACTTCAAAGCTGGTCAAACAGGACAATTCACTCGAGTTTCTCCATAATCAAATCACCATAGGAAAAATCCAATACCACTTCCTTGCATGCTAAAGCTCAACCTCTGTGTCCCAGGAAACCTATACCATGTACTTAAACTTACTGGAAACACTCACCATCCAACCCAATACCATATTTATGGGCAACTGTAATTATCCCATTATTAACTGGGAATCATATATGATACCATATGTACAGGTACAGAGATTCCTGGATTTTGTAAACACAAACTCCCTGGACCAGATTTGTCAATACACCATCCAGGGATGCAACCATACTGGATCTGGTCTTCACTAATATGAGAAAATGCTGTACACCCCCTAGTGTAATGCCATCTTTGGTAATGTCAGCCACAAGAATGTCTCCTTTGAAGTAAAAATAAAACCTGGAATCCCATTCAGGAAATACTCTAAGACTGACTTCCTACTATTACGTGATAACTTGGAATTTTCAAGTCCCCATAAACAATGATAATACTGCCACCTATGTAGCTGTAAAAACTAAGAAGAATACAAAACTAACTAAAAAAAAAGCCAGTCTGGTAGAATCATATCATCGTCAATAGGCTGTATAACAAAAGGAAGAAAATCATGGCAAAAATTAGGAGTTGCAGCACTCAGCAGGATAAATGCATTCTCATCTAACTAAACAGACATCTCAGAGGACAAATCTACCAAAGCCAAATTTGAGATAAATTTGGCCACCTCCCAGGCCAAGGATAACAACAAAGCATTCTTTAGCAATGTCTGCAACCTCAAAAGGCAATACACAATTGTTTGCAGAGCTCATTGTAAATGGAGCCACTTGTACTGAGCCAGAAGATGTAGCAAACTGACTCTGACAAATTCAGCTCCAACATTACCCCACTCTCCATTAATCTTCCGTTAGGAAATACAATCAAATATAATCCACCCCCCCCCCTCCACACACACACACACTATCAGTAGAGAAAGTTCATTAATGCACTCTCAGAACAAAAACACTGTCACAGGAGGCCTTCTAAATAGTACGAATCATGATCTATCAGGTACTCTGGAATTGCTGTTTTACTGTAGCCCCTAAACAGGCTTCATGTGTCATGAGTAGAGAACAGCAACAGTCATCCTTCTGCACCAAGGTAGGCCATCTACAGATATTGGTAACTACAGACCCATATGTCTCACTAGTTGTACGTGTAAAACCATGCGAAGAATTGCAATGGAAATTATCAATAATGACATAGTAAACCTCCAGACACTGGACCCAACCAAGTCTGGTTTCATCATGGGAAGGTCATGCCTACTCAACCTTGTAGACTTCTTTGAGAAGGTCACCAAAGCAATGGATGAGAGCAACATGGTTCACACTGTGCACCTTGACCTGCACAAGCCATTTAGCATAAATCCACACTCGGGGATTATGGACAAACTTAAGAAGTTAGGTATAAACCCTTATGTCACCCTGTGGATAGCAGGCTAGCTCACAGACAAGACACAGGAAGTTAGAACTGGGGAGTCCACCTCTACAAAGAGGCTAGTCACAAATGTAGTCCCTCATGGATTGGACCCGAGACGACTCCTGTTGAGTGCTGACTTCTCTGAAGTCAAGGCCAATGCCAGTGCCCTCGGGCTGACTAAATTTGCAGATGATTGTAAATTAGGAGCTATCACTGCAGTTGCCCACTGACACAAATGTTCTCCAGGAAGGCCTGACACATACAAACAATTAGTGCTAGAGACATTGACTAAAACTAAATGCCAAGAAATGCATAACGGTTTCCTTTGGGTAGTCATTTACCCCAAGTAACTGCCATATTGGCAATACACCCCTAAGGCTTGACCCAGTACTGAGGGACTTCTTAGGGGACACTTATGCCTAGCCTATAGAGCAACCCAGGACCCAAACCTAATGAACTTACTGCATATCCATAAATCAAATAGGTCTAGGGCTACCTGTTCCAGGGACTTAAAAATGGCCTGCAACTTAAATAGGATATGCTGGAGGGACAGATTTATCTCCCAGTGACTGCCACGTCTTTGGAACAGGCTACAAATTCATGTGAAACAGAGCACCTGTATGACTCTGTTCAAGAGGAACCTGGATGAGTGGATGGGGAACCATAAATTCTTAGTAGGGATAGCACCCACAACCCTCCTGGACATGGGCAGTCATCACTAAATGAAATCCTGGGTATTGAGTAGTATTGAGTAGTATCTCTACTGTATCACACTGGGTTGAAATAGCTAGGTTAAAAATGACCTCCAGATCAATAGCCTATGATCTCCTATGATTACACTGATCAAGGGCACAAACACACTGGATCTTGTCCTCATTAATAAGGGAGACTGCTGGAAATCACTTAGTGTAATGTCCTCTGTGGAAAGGTCAGACCACAAAAGGGTCTCCTTTGAAGTAAAAATAAAACCCAGAACCCCAACTAATCCTAGAATGTTCAGGCACTACTCTAAGGCTCACAGGCCCATACATGCTATTACCTGATAAAGTGACAACATTTCAAGCCCCCACAAACCCTGAGAACTCTGCTGCCTCTGGACAACTGTTCACAGAAACTTTATATAAGTATGCTAATAGCTGCATAGAGGAAGCTGTACCCGCCAGAAATAAGTACAGAAGTAACTAAAAAAAAAAAAAAACACTGTGGTGGAATCACAACACTGGGATTATCTGTAACAAAAGAAAGAAAAAAATCATGGCAAAAATCAAGAGATGCACCACCCAGCAGGATAAAAGCACTCTCAAATTAAACAAACTACTCAGTGTAAAACTAATGTCTACCAAAGCCAAATTTGAGGTAAATGTGGCCTCCCAGAGCTAGGGCAACCACAAGACATACTGTAGCTATATCTGTAATCTGAAAGACAATACACAAATGTGTGCAGAGCTCATTGTTAATGCAGGCATATATACTGAGACAGAAGATATAAAAAAATATTAGCAGACCAATTCAGCTGTAATTTTGTCCCTCTCTTCTTCTCAATCTCATTCTAAAAAATATCAAATATAACCACCCTGCTATCACTACGAACAGGTCTTCAATGTCTGCTGTAAGGCCAAGAACACTGCATTGATGGACCCAGGCATGAAACATGATCTACTAGGCCCTCCATATTGCTATTTAAACTGTAGCCGCCAAACAGGCTTCGTGCCTAATGAATGGTGAAGAGCAGTAGTCATCCCTCTGTCCAAAGGTGGGCCATCTACAAACCCTGGAGACTATAGCCGCATAATCTCACTAGGGTCATATGCAAATCCATGGAAAGTATTATCATGGAAATGATCAATAATGACACAGGAAACCTCCAGACATTAGACCTAACCAAAGAGGGTTTCGTCAAATGCAGCTCTTGCTTACTCAACCTGGTGGACCTCTTTGAGAAGGTCACCAAAACAATGGATGAGTGCAAAATGTTTCACACTGCTGACCTTGACCTGGCCAAGGTATTTGACACAATACCCCACTCAAGCATTGGTTGACCAACTCAAGAGGTTAGGAGTAAACCACACTGCCCCATACACTACTGATGGACAGATGCAGCTACTAAATGCCCCACTCAGATTACCTATGGTATGATCCCAGTCATTCTCATTAGGGGTAATATGTAATTATCAACCATGGGACATGCAAAGCCTATCTATAACCAAATGGGATAGAGTATTTCAAACACACAAAAATGGAAATTAGCTAGATAAAATGGTCTGCAGGAGCAGGTAGCCTAGTACTTACCTTACCTACAAACATATAATCTTACATTATAGATGTACATACAAAAAAATCACCAAAAACTTGCAAAGCTTTAGAGATCCAAAAACTCTCTCACCAACACAAGTACAGCTACACTCTCCACTAATTAACACCTCCCTTCACTAGTTTATGGAACACCCATTCTGACTAACTTCCAGTCAGCATAAAAAGCAAAATTTGAGCAATGCTATAATAAGGTAGCTAAATTATCATCAAATCCCCCTTTCAAAATCCAGTACTGTATAGCACTGAAAGCCTAAATTGGTTGGAACTAAACCCATCAAATAACATATACAGAGCTTCTTCACGCCTACAACATTAGCCAGCAACCACCAGCTTCTCCAGTACTAAATACCATTCTACACAACTATGTATGTACTCCATCACTATGATTTTGTGAGGAAAACCATTTCTGTCCACAACCCTATCAAATCTGCAGGCCATGATCTATATTTATACCAAGTTGCTAAGGCTTGGGACTCTTTATCTATATCCATCAGATCAATACCCGCCCTCCGGTCCTTCAAAACCATTCAGAAGTACTTAGCCAAAATCTGTCTCAGTTTTTGCCCAGTCTCAGGATAATGATATTCTGAATATGAACAACTTCCTAAAAGGGTCTATATTATATTCTTGAATGCTGACAATGTCGACTGACATTGTCGACACGAGAATATCGAACACTCAGAATCTCGAGCGTGTAAACGGAATTCTCCGTAAGGGGAGGTTTCCGTTTACTGCAATGTAGTGCGGTCTCAGAGTTGGTATATTTAAGTAGTGGGGGGGGCGCAGCACCCCCACATGGGGGGTGCAGGGGGGCTTGCCCCCCTTCTTAAACCCGTTAGGGTACTTTTTTCTTTTTTGTTTTTGTACATGCTTGAGATTCTGAGCGTTCGATATTCTCATGTCGACAATGTCAGATTCGACATTGTCGGCATTAGATAATATAATATAGACCCTCCTAATCATACCTTACACTTCCCGACTTGCCCTTTTCACTGACTTCCTAACTTTATCTAGATAAAAATGGACAACTACCCAGTTAGACATTCCCAGTAGTCAGACATCAGTAAACAAATATGTTTGACCTTGTCCTTACAACTGTTTCCCCTGCCTACACCCCACTAATATATTATATTATAATATGATATAATGTAATATACAACTTGTGATTGCAACAGCTACCCAACCGAAAACCAAGAAAAAAAATTACACCCAGATAATGAAATCTGTAGAAATATCTGGCCACCCACACTACAAGAAAAATCACCAGACCGAAAAAATACGAAAGCAATATTACTGGTCATTAATTACTTCATACTGCTCAACTCTCCCTAATTTTGCCTCATGTTATTACCCTTCTGTTTATAAAATGGTTTGATTTTCTGGTAAATCACTGAAGATTACAGTCTGTAATGTCAAACATTACAGTTTCACACTTAGTCTTTAGGAAATCAGTGTTCAAAATCTGGTTGTTCTCCAACTAAAGTGAGTTAGGGTAATATTTAAAAGTTATACCTGATTTTGGACTTGTAAAGACTCTGGTGGTCATTAGTCTAGTATAAACCTATGAATATATTAGTTATGCACCAAACATGGCACAACAGTACACTGAATGCATCAGTCATACTTATTTCTTCCTACAACATATTTTCCAAATTCAAGATTTGACATAAATAATGAAAGAACATTTAAATAACCTCATACATAAAAATGTACAACTAACCTGCAGCATCCTTCAGTAGGCTTGTAAGCATGTACCAGAATGTTTCACTGGAGCCATCCATGTTCTTGTGTGAAGTGCACCATTGTTTCCTTTGAGCCAGCAGGAAAACCAACCCAGTATCCGAGCAATAAAACATGGTCATAATCACTTTCACATACAGCACCAGGAGGTCAAGTGACAACTCTGGTTTCACAACCCCTCAACAAAACTAATTCTGAACTTATTGTCACTATCCACAAAAGGAAAACACAATAAATATTGTATAAAAATACATAACTAATAAGCCACACTAACACCTTCAAAAATGACCGCATCTTCTTAGTATGTCTAAAATCCTGCAGAGCAAAACAAAAAGAACACAGTAAACCTCCTAGAAAACCATACTACCAAGCAATCAGTGAAAAAATAGCCAGTTAGCAATGGAGATAACACTCCTCCATTAACACAAACACACAGCGAAATTACTGCACACTCATAGTGCAGGAAAACTAGCAACCTGTAAAGAATTAATCCTATAATACAAAGCTTTACACTATATAAACCATGCAACATGCAAACAAGAAGTACATCAAACACATACTGCCCCCTGAAATTTCTCCAGTAATGAAACCAAACATGAGATGTCATCAATAACGCAAAGTTTAAATCTGAATCTGTCAAACATAGAAATGTTCACTTACCTGTAATGTCCAAATGTGTATCCTAAACAAGTCCCATTAATTCTTCCAGCAGCCATCTCCTACAGTGCTGACTGCTTCTCCAGATGGCTTGCACAGACTCTACAGAACAGCTTAACCAGCAGAATATTGCCATTATCTGTAAAACTTACTTCAAAATTCAAGTCACCTATAGCAAATACTGACAGTCACTTATAATAACACTGTCACCAACCAGAAATAGTAAAAATTCTTAAAAAAATAAAACAGTTTTAATTTAATAAGAAATGTTGCACTAACCTCTTGTCCAACCGTCCTGTATGACTGAGTTCCACAATTAAGCAGAATTCTGTAGAAAGCGACACACATTTCATAAAACAGCATACCCACCTCCAAAACAATTAAACAATTAAGCCAAGCCTTGTCTGTCCACATGATGCACCTAGACAATATTTGACTTTAATACTTTGTAATGAATGGATGAGTAGATTACATTGGTTAACACATTGAGATAAATATAAGACATTTTAACAGCTCAGCATTTAAATGACTCATTCAATGAAATGAAAGTCAATACCAAGCCAGAAACCAATGCAATTAGCACTTCATCAAGTTGGATATGATCATTTTCACCTCTGCTGGCACCCAGTGTTTAATCCAGTATGTCCAAAATCAAAAAACACTTAACAGAAAGCCATTGACTCAGGCTTCTCTTACTACAAACTGAAAATTATGCAACTATTTTTATATAATTAGTCAGATTTTCAGTTAATATAATAAACTACAAGCAACTGAAATTTGCACTGCAGACTGACATCTGCAGAAAATGATAAACCTATGTAAACAGTTTTTAAGAACAGATGTGAAAAAACAATTTCAATGAAAATCAGGGGAACCACAAATAACAGCTGCCCAAGAGGAAAGCTGAGAAATAGAGGCCGGCATGAGAGGAAACACATTTATTGCAATGATATGCTTTATAAAGCAGGACAGCAGGAATTGGTGTTGATAATGGCTGACCTGAATGCGCATATCAGGATAGACAGAATAGGATATGAGGACTGCCTGGGTCCACATGGGTGGGGCAGTAGGAATACAGATGGAGAGGCCACTCTTGACTTCTGTCTGGCAAATGGCTTGATAGTAGCCAACACATGGTTCAAAATGTGATACTGTCATAAGATCGCATACAAGAGTGGCTAAGGTGGAGCTTGGGTAAACTTCCTTCTACTAAGGAAAGGACAATGGGGTACAATCAGTGACTGTAAATGCATCCCCGGTGAAACAGTCAGCTAACAGTAAAAATCACTGGTTGCCACAATCAGTTGCAAGCAGTGGTCAAAGAAGGTTTCCAAGGTCAACAGAGACCAGGCTGAAGACCTAGAAGATGACTGGAGAGAAATAACAACAGTTCTTGGAATTGCTTAGGGCTATAGCAACTCAAGAAGAAGAAGAAATAAGTGGAGTTGAAAAGGACTGGAAGCACCTCAAAACAGCATGTGTGAGGACTACAGAACATATATGTAGCTGAGCCAGGTAGGGAAATAAGATGGATAAGGAAAGCTGGTGGAAGAATGTACAAGTCCAGGAAGTCATCAATAGAAAGAAAGAGTGCAGGCAGGACTGGCCTTAGGTCAACTGGTGCCCTAGGCAAAAGGTTTTCACGGCCCCTACCCCCCACACACCACCCAGTGCCTCCATCCTGGTCTACCTACACCAAATAAATACTGGAAAGGCTCCCCTGCTAGACCGGCGCCCAAGGCGGCCGCCTAGTTGACCTATACCTAAAGCCGGCTATGAGTGCAGAGATAAATGGGAGAAAGAAAAAGACAGACAAGATTAGGAAGGAATACTGGATGGCTAACAAGAAGGCTAAAAAGAAATTGCAATAGCAAAGAACAAGGCATCAGAGGAACTCTTCTGGAAGGTGACTCAGTCGATGGCACAAAGAAAGTATATTGGGTTGCAAGGCAAAAACAGAAAGATAAAGAAGACAGTCAGACACCCTTCATAAGGGATGACAACACAACCTGCTCACCAGTACACAGGAAATCAAAGGGAGATGGAAGGAGTACTTTGAGCAGCTTCTACTGAAGAAGACTATACAGAAGCTGTACTTCCCCAGACACAGTCTACAATGAGAGAAGAGCAGGAGCCCACCATGGAAGAAGTAAGAATAACTCTAAGGAAAATTAAGTCAGGGAAAGCAGCAGGATTAGTTGAGGTCACAGCTGATATGATAAAGATTGGGTGGCACAGAGATTAGAGTTGTCGCTACACAGCAAGAGGATCCCTGGTTCAATTCTTGGCTGGGATGCCTTCTGTGTAGAGTCTGCATGTCCTCCTCGTGTTCACGTGGGTTTCCTCTAGTACTCCAGTTTCCTCCTACATTCCAAAGACATGCAGTAAGTGGATTTACTTGGTAAGTTTCGTGTTAAATTGTTTGACCATTGCAGTGCAAGCCATAATAAATTCTACCAAAAAATGGGTTAAATGATAAATTGTCACTGAACTGTGTATTAAAACACAGAGCTGAAATGATGTTTTAGCAAATGTTTTTAGATTTTAAATTCAAAATAATTTATAGCTTAATTTATAATACACATTCATACAGTTTTTTTTTTTTTTTTTAGTAATAGTAATTATGTATTTCTGAAAGGGAAGATTATATACTAGAAACTAGTGGTGTACTTTTAAAAGCACTGACAGACTATTTCAAAGTTATATTGTTTAATTTTCTTCCTGATTTGTCTTAATATAATTGATTGTAAGGTTCCCTATTATATCAACGAATGCTTAAAATAGTGAACGCTGTTTTATTGATGTTTTAAATCGAAACTAAAAAATCCCGAAAACAAAGAACAGTGATTTTTTTCCTAGGGAAAAAAAAAATTACTGGGCCGTTTTCGGACTTTGCCATTTACTCCACTGTGGTGCGATCTTGAAGTTGGTATAGTTAAGTAGGGTGGGTGTGTGGGGCACAGCCCCCCCCCCACATCAGGGGGTGGGGGGGCAAAGCCTCCACCTTTATTTTGTGTTTTTTTTTTCTTTCTTATGGAGCAGCGATTTTTTTTCCTGGGAAAACAATCTTTGTTCCATGTGTTCAGCATTTTGCCATTTTGACTTTTAACGTTTGCTATTTTAAGCGTTCGCTGTTATAATATAGACCCGATTGTAATGGTTTGTATGTATAAATGTTTGTATTTAACTAAGGCAGTTTATCTCTGATGATGCCTTCATGTTGTTGTTGCTGTTTGCCTTTCGGCTTTTCCCGGTAAGGGGTCGCCACAGTGGAACTCCGGTCTGCTAATGATTGGCAGTAGATTTTTATGAACACCGAGGTGCCAGCTTGACATTCAACCTTCAACGAAGGCATGCCCATTTACGCATGTCTTTTGAACGCCCACCCAACCATGGGGAGGACATGCAGACTCCACACAGAAGGCACTTGACATCGTGTTATTAAAGCTATGTTTTTACCAACTTGACATCTTGTTATTAAAGCTATGTTTTTACCAACTTATTGGATTTATTTTCCACGACCTTTATGGTTTATGGTATGAAGCAGTTTTATGGCTTTACATAGCAGGTTTACCACCTTTGGCTTTCCTTGGATGTGTTTCGCTGGAGGAGTTCAAGTGCTTCCAGTTCTTGTCTTCTGACCATTTTCTGTGAGTCTGCATGATTTCCACAGTGCAGTGTAACAAGACCAAGTCAGTTCTCATGGTCTTCTTGCAGTCTGCCATTTGCAGTTTCTGTTACTGTTCAGGTTATCTTCTGAGCCTTCAGAGAGCGTACCTCTGACTTCCAGGATAAGAAGGTTGTCATGGATCCTTTATCCTCAATGCCTGACTAGTTCATATCGAGCAGACCACCGTGAGTAGTTTTGAGAAGGGTTCATAGCAGGCTTCCTAGTAGTTAAAAAATAATTTCACAAGGGTGTATATTGATTAGACTGAAAGAGATTTGGTTGCTGAAGAAGAAAGTATTACATCCTGACTAGGCCATTGACTACTTTTCAGCTGCTTTCAGTATTTCTGTATCTGTATTCATTCTCATCTTGTGTTGTGATCTGCAAAGTACTGCACATGCACTATTCAACTTATTCTCAGATATTGTTATGAATGGCATCAAATCAAAGCCCATATGAACTCTTACAAATTATTTCAAAGCAGAATTCATATTCATGTCTTGGGTCGAGGAGGCAGTCAAACACAAGATTCATTCAGGGAACTGAGCTCCTTGCAGCCATTATTTAATATATTCAGCCTTGAGGTCACTGCAGTGCAGGGAAAGGGAATCTCCCCTTTCAGTAAGTCCCAATTAGAGGGCATAGCGCTCATTACTGTTTCCATTTGTGGCACTGATGGTGAATGTATATCTCCATTTAGACATACCTTCCTGGAGAGGGGCATCCTTCTTAAATCACTTGGTATTCTGTTTCATGAAATGCTTCTATTGAATATTCTCCAGATAAACCTGCTGCTTCTCTCTCTGGGAACTAAACTTCATGCTAGAGAAGTTTATACTGTATTCCTTTGAACCAGAGTTAACTATGAAATAATTATTTTGTTTTGTAACACCATCTGTTTGGTGGGGGAGAATATCTGGTCTTTAACCAATGATAGGGAAACAGCATTGCATCTACTTTCGTGTCTTTGTGAGTCAGTTCAGGTCTGCTTAGACTGCAAGAGTGTAATTTAAATGCTATTTAAGTGTACTTTTCCATCATAAGTTTTCTCTTGGCAGTGATGAGCTGACCAGCTGATCAGCTATTTGTCCCTTTATTATAAGAAGATTAGGATGGTTTTGGTAATTAAACACTGCTTGCTCAAGGGGCTATCTGACTACTTCCAAACAAATGCATATGTTTAGATAGCAGATAGTAGCTGTTTGGTCCACCTGGTCTGCAGTTTCTTTATATTTGTATAAGCTGCACTTTTTATCTAACCTGCAGCTTTCCCCCATGTTTCAGTCTATTGTCATGCATTTTATGTTTTATCAGTGTTTTTGACTATACTACTTCATTAGGAAGTCATCCAACATACATTCTGTGATTCTTTTTTTTTTTTTGTAATGAAACATGGTGTGAACATGTTGTTTATAGATTTCCTTGAATGGAAATCACAACGTTTGGCTGACAGGTTGCACAGCCCTCAGGTTTCCCAAACTGCTGCACCAGTATGTTGATTTACTGACTCTTTCCCTTAATGGAATGTAACCACTTGTAAAGTCTTTTGGGCTCAGAGTTTGTATATTAAGTTAAGGACAGCCTGCTCTGGGGAGCAGCTGTATGGAGTCCTGACTACCGAGTAGATGACCCAAGTTCAATTAATAACCCAAAGACAAGGTGAGACATCAGGGGAGAAGACTGATGGACTTTTTCCCTCATCTGTCCCTGGGGAAAGGTGATGGACACATGGCTCTGGGGTTCATTTCTTGCCAAAGATCCCTGTTGGAGACTGGGCATCTGATAAGAGGTATCTACATGTAATTAGAAAAGGGAAGAGCTGCTTGTCGGTGCATCATCTGTAAAAGTGAGTGAATGTCCTTTAACCTTACTCTTTAGGGGATTGACTGGGCTTGTGCAAAAGGAATTGACAGGGCTTAAAATTTTAACCCACACTTTATGGCTGCCATAGACAATGGTCATGCTGGTGGATGAACACAGTGAAGATCTGATGCTCAGTGGGCTTGGAAGGGCTAGGAAAAAATTAACAAAACTTACACATGCACAAGCACACACACACACACACATATATATATATATATATATATATATATATATATATATATATATATATATATATATTTATATAGACACACACAAACACACATGGAACCAGTGGCATTTGTTGGAATGATGTTATGATGACGTGCCTAACATCAACCCAGTAATATCACAATGAGAATGCCAACACCCATCTAAGCATGCACTGAGGTTACTCCTCAGAGCATGCTAAGTTAAAAAAATATTTTTTTTTTCAGGGAGACAATCAAATTGTAGCCCCCACACCCCCTGCTAATTATATATATTAACTCCAAAATTGTGCAATCCCCCAGGATAAAGAAATATATCCCTTCCCTGTGGACTAATCTTTATTGCACAACTGTTGACCATCTGCATTGTCGACCAAAGCTGGTTGACAATACAGAGGTTGATATTAGCTATGATAACTCAATCTCATTTAAACTACATATCTATATACACACACACACACACACACACACATGCATGCATACATACATATAGGAATATGTCATTTAATTTAATGGCTGATGATTGATAGCTCCTGGATGGGTGTTACTATGGCACTCAGTGTGATGGGGGTGGTTCACTTTTCCATACTAACCAAGCTCCTCACAACTCTGGGATTTGCTTTAACATGGGCTTAGTAATGGGGCTTGTCTGATACAGTACATTTGATTGGAATTGTTGATCACTTTGTTTTCAATCGCAAAGTGCTTTGCACACTTTGAGATGGATCACTTAAATGTAGTGTATACACACACATACACTCACACACACACACACACACACACACACACACACACACACACACACACACACACACACACACGTATAGACATGTCTATCTAGCTGTGTATGATCTAGCTATACGTTTATATAAGGAATAATAAACCACAACACTAACCAAACCTTTCATAGTTAAACTCACACAATCAACTGTTCCACCCACTGAGTAGCTGATACAATACATCGTGAGTGATTACTAAAACAATTCTAATAGCTATCACATTTATACATACACACACACACACACACACACACACACACACACACACACACACACACACACACACACACACGTACAATAATAATAAACACACACCCACATATAGACATTTACCATCTCCAGGTTTCCCTATGACATTCAGACATAAACTACTTCCAAACATACTATCAAATTTGCATTTAGAAACCTGCTTTTGCACATGCAAATGAAACCAGTAAGTTTTAACGTATAATCCACCCCTTATGGCTGCCTTGAATGATAGTTATGCCAGTGGCTGAGCATTGTGGTATGTTTACATAAGGAATAGGCAACCACAGCACTAAATGAACCTCACATGGTCTATCGACACAATGGACTACTCTACCCACTGAATAGCTGATGATTCACATCATAAGTGATCACAAAAGCAAGAGTAATAGCTTTACCTCTGTGATTGTCACACTGGCAACACAATCTAAATAAATTTAAATTAACAAACACATTCAGTCTCTTCAAGATTCTCCAGAGCATTTATCTCATCACATGCAATTGCAGAAGAAAGTCAAATAGCTTTTCTTTGTGATCAATGCAGCGACAGCGCAACTTAAAATAAAATCACACACACACACACACACACACACACACACACACACTGCTTTCATGCACACACCGTTCATTCTCTTATGCACTGTTCACTCTACTCTTCCTCAAACACGCATGCACAGTCTCTTCTGCATTCACACACACACACACACACACACACACACACACACATACATTTTGATTTCATGCAAGCACCGTTCATTCTCTCATGCACCGTTCACTCTCCCGCATACACACAAGCACATTCTCTTCTGCATTCAGACATACATATTCTGCTTTCATGCACGCACCGTTCATTCTCCATTCACCGTTCACTCTCCCTCATACACACATACACTGTCTCTTCTGCATTCACACACATACATTCTGCTTTCATGCACGCACTGTTCATTCTCTCATGCACCGTTCACTATATGTCATACACACATGCACAGTCTCTTCTACATTCACACACATACATTCTGCTTTCATGCATGCATTCACGCACACACACACACACACACACACACACACACACACACACACACACACACACACACAGAAAAATAAGCACACTCACAGAAACACTTTTCTGTACAGGTCCTAGGCCCACTGGTTCGGGATCGCTGGTGTACCACAAATCTCTCACCTGTCCTGATTTTGGTATAATATGCAGATTTTCGCTTTGTAATTTGGTCTGTTTCACATAAAATAGGTGCCATTCATATAACTAGTGCGCTACCCAGCATACGTTACTCAAAGGATTTGAAGTCTGAAGACTGAAATGTGAGTCATTATGTAATGCCCTCAGTACTTGGATCATCCCAGTAATTTGTCAGAAAAACAAATGTTAGGAGGAAAGCACAAATAATATGGTCCAAAACAACAAGAACAATTAGAACATTCTGCGAAAATGTGGACCGTTGAGGGATATGATGTGTGCAGGCAGTTAGGGACTGAGTGCAGCTGTGTTGCATCAAAAACACATCCAAACATATAGAGTTTACTAGCAAATTCTACGCTTTAGAAAATCATTTGAAGATATTGCCTAAAGCAGAAAAAGGAAAAAGTATGGAACACCGCATGAAGCAGGGAACCGAAGCACTGACTATCTTATTCCATGGGGAAGTAAAACAGGGCTGGAATACAGGTCTGCAAGCAATTTTACAGAAACTCAATATCGGGGTGGGATGGTTAGAACGTCATGAGTGATATCATAAAAAGGGAAGTGATTACCTAAGTGAATAACAGGATCTCAGCTTCGGTCAGAGGCAGAAATGCTGTTTTAGAAATGAGCTAGTGCCCCTTTAAGACAGAAGTGGCAAACTTCACGACACCCATGCTGACAGACAATAGAGGTATGACTGCTGAATCCTATGCAATTGCACTTTATAAGCACTTACACGAGTGCATGGATCGTGCAATCCCTAACAGAACCAAGATGCTATCCTCCAAAAAAAGGAAGCCAATCTGGTGGTCCCCTGCCATAAACAAACTCTACAACAGAAGAAACCCCAAAAAAACCCAAGGAGGCCCCCTTGTCCAGCCCGCCCTCAGAGCCTCGCTCATGAGGGGAAGCCTCCCCTGGTGCGGAGGATTCTGATTTCTTCTGAACCGGATCCTCTCCATTCCATCGGGATGCCTTTGAGGTATGAGTGTTCTGGCCCTGAGCCAGCCACGATCACCCCTCAGCTCCTCCCCTATGGTGCCTGCAGCCTCTGCCTCTCTTCCAGACCCCAAGCGTGGGGATCAGTGCCCAGGACACCCTTTGGGTGATCTTCCTCTTCGAGGCCTCCCCTGATCATTCAGAGGAGCCACCTCGTAAGAGGAATTGCAAGAGGAAGCATGTTGACTCCCCTGAGTCTGTCACATCAGATACCGAATTAGAGGATTCGGAAGGGTCCCCAAGGTCCCCTTCTGAAGATGTCTCCTTCTCAGACATCCTTGAGATGCTTTGGCAGAGGGGGAACTGGACTGCCCTAAGCCCTTCCGAGGATGAGTCGGTATTCCTGGACGCATTTGGATCCCGACCTTCCACCTCCTGGGTGTCTCCACCTTTTGACCCACTGATGTCTGTGGTGGCTCGGAAGGTGTGGTCAGCTCCAGACACAGTGGAACCAACCCCAAGAAGACCAGCAAAATTCATTACTGCACCACAGGACAAGCAATTTTTGAGCAAAGGTATCCCCGTTGATGCCATGGTGGTAGCGGCCAAAAGAAGGAGTTGGCTGAAACTTCTTCATCTGTCTTTCCCCTAACAAGGAGTCTAGGACGATGGACAGATATAGGAAGCGCATGTTTTCTTCAGCGACTTTTACCATGAAGTCTCTGAATTACTTGTGCCACTTTACCCGTCTACAGAGGGGATCTCCTTAAAGAGCTTGGAGATACCCTTCAGGATCCATCAGCTGAGGGGGCCTCCCAGCTGGCGACTCTTAATTCAGTGGTTAACTTCACCATGAGGCTCATTTCTTATGCAGCCGATGGGGCGAGTAGAGCCGCAGGCACAGGCGCTGCTCTGAGGAGACATGCTTGGATGCAGCTTTGTAACGTTGCGGAACCTTTCAGAGCGTCTTTCACCAACACCCCCTTTGATGGTTCCTCTCTCTTTGGATCTCAGGTGAAGAACACCCTTACCAGGTGTGAACAGGAAAGCAAGACTCTCTCTGCTGTAGGGGTCTGTTTTTCCACTCCTTCCAGACCATATCCCAAGGGTCAGAAAAGTGGAAAGATGTGGAACCGGAAATCCCAGGGAGCCTTGCCTTACACATGTGGTGAGTTTCCCTCCAGGGGCAGAGGAGGGAACAATAACAGATGCCGCGTCGTGGCAGAGGGGATCCGCAAAATCAGGGCAGCAAAGAATTTTTCTCTGACAAGCCCTTCCAGCATCCCTGAAGGGTTGCCCGGCTGTCCACCTCTGGAGGCAGTTGGGGGAAGATTATCGCTGTACCCAAGAGCCTGGCAAGACATAACACAAGACAAATGGGTACAGTCTGTTATATCCGGAGGTTACAAAATTCCCTTAGTTCGCGCACCATTCTTGCCGAACAAGTCCCTTCCAGATGTTCCACCCAATCTAAGGGATTAAGCAGTTCAGGAAGTTGCAAAACTGCTAAGAAAAAGAGCCATCCAGCAAGTCCCAGCAGACCAGCTAGGATCCGGAATTTACTCAAGGTTCTTTTTTGTACCAAAAAAGACAGGGGACTGGAGACCCATTTTGGATCTCAGCAGACTAAACAGGTCTATACAAAGAACCAAGTTTTGGATGGTCATGCTACAGTCCATTTTACCCTTCCTGGGTCAGGACAATTGGATGTGTTCCATAGATCTTCAGGATGCGTACTACCACATCAAAATGGACAGGCACTCCAGAAGATTCCTGCGCTTCCGGCTGGGAGCCAGCGATTATCAGTTCATTGGCCTGGCCTTTGGTCTCACGACAGGCGCCAGGGTGTTCAGCAAATGTATGGCAGTTGTTAGCTCATCTGAGATGGCAAGGATTCCAGGTGTTTCCATATCTAGCGACTGGCTCCTCACTGCTACCACCAGGCATCATCTTCTGCAAGCAGAGACTATACCATACAGCTGTTTCAGACTAAGTATCACTATAAATTTGAAAAATCTGATGTTAAGTTATCTATCTGCCTTCATTCTTGCTGGATGGGTTCGAGCCACCTGCCCGCTCACTCTAAAAGCTCAGAGTTGGTTCCACCGCTCGAGGCTGCCCCTATATCCCACAATGTTAGGCGTGAATTACCTCAGATCTCGCTTTGCTACAGGATCGAGGTGTTTTCTACGCTCCAGGTTAGTCAGTTTTCTCCCCTTTAGCCCTTTCCCGGGGAAAAGGGGGGAAATTTGTTCAAAAATCTAAGGAATTCCGGAAAGTCGTTCCCTAGGGAAAAAGGGAACAATAAGGGAGGGGGTATTTAGGGGGGTTTTCCCAAACCCAAAACAATGAAAATTTGATACCCCTTTTCCATCCTGGGGTTTTGCCCGACTGCCACTTCAAAGGCTCGGGAAGTACGGGCCCAAAAGGCCTCCCTATCCCTGATAGCCTGGGTACACCATCATTTCAGGCTTTCTTCCTTTTGCACCCAAAACTTCTATATTGTCTTTTTTCTGTCACAGTTTAGTGAATATTTAGAGTAGAATTATCGTTTAGTTATTTCCCTTATATTGTACAAGTTTTTGTATCTGAATCCTTGTCTTTTCTTTTCAGAAACTCATTTTACTTAGAGAGTTTCCCCTCCCCCTTCTACTTCTACCGTTTCCTCTAAGGTTTTCCATTTATAACCTTACCTCTAGAGGTGTCCATTTGAGTTAGAGGATAATCTTTTTCTTCTCTATCTTTCTTTAAAAAAAAAAAAATCTTTTCTTATTATCACTGTTAGTTAGTTTGGCTATACTTATTACAGTTGTTGGTGTACTGTCGGTTCTGGTAACTAGTAGTGTATTGTTGTTGTGTTAGTACCTTAACCTTTGTGTGAGTGTGTTTTTGCCTTTGGGCTTGCCTGTCAATATGTCCAAGGATCCTAAACCGTCTGGATTCAAGAAGTGTGACTCATGCTTTCAGAAGATGTCTCTGACAGATGGTCACACTTCTTGTGTTTATTGTCTGGGCGCCGTGCACCTGCAGGACTCTTGCTCCATTTGCCATGCGTTCAGTCCAAGAGTCCTGCAGGAGCGCAAAAATAAATTGATCCTTAGAGGTTTACTTAAACCTCAAGAATCACCGGCTAAGGCTCAGCCTGTGAAATCTTCCAGGGCACCTAAACTGTCGGCTCCCAGTTTGGAGCTGTCGTTGGATGAATCTGTACCTTCCATTTTAGCTCCGGCTGGAACCGATGCTCCTCTCTCCCAGTCAGCTCCGATACGCTCTTCGGAGCCTTCTGAGAGTCGAAAAAGGTCCAGGTCTCCCTCTCTGGAGTCGATACGCTCGGCTCCGAGATCACCTCTGCTCCAATCAGAGCGTAGTCATCGCTCATCCCACTCTTCTTGGTCCTCAAGACTTTCGGACCATGACTTGGAAAGAGTGGTCAGCAGACTGCTAAAATCGCAGGCCCTGACTAAAATGTTGTCCAGCCCCCCTCACCAAGGGTCGGCTCCGTCCACGTCTGCAGATATTCCTCCTCCGACTCACCTTTTGAGCTCGGAGCCGGAGTTCGCAGGGGTTCGAGTCGTGAACCATCGGCACCAATACCTGCTCCTTCGGTTCTGTCATCAGCTCCGATCACTTCCATGGTTCCATCCTTGGAGGGATCTGGGCGCCGGGACTCCCTTGTCGGCTCCGAGGAGGCGAGTGGCATCAGACCCTTGTCCAGCCCCGCTCTCCCTCTCAGAGCCTCGGCTCAGGTGAGTTTGGCTCCCACATCGGCCTCGGAGCCTTCCCCCTTGGTGCGGAGGGGGATTCTGATTTCTTCTGAACCGGATCCCTCTCTCCATTCCGATCGGGATGCCTTTGAGGTGATGAGGAGTGTTCTGGCCCCTGAGCCAGAGCCACGATCGACCCCCTCAGCTCCTCTCCCTATGGTGCCTGCGTCAGCCTCTGCCTCTCTTCCAGACCCCAAGCGTGGGGATCTAGTGCCCCAGGACACCCCTTTGGGTGCATCTTCCTCTTCCGAGGCCTCCCCTGATCATTCAGAGGAGCCACCTCGTAAGAGGAATTGCAAGAGAAAGCATGTTGACTCCCCTGAGTCTGTCACATCAGATACCGAATTAGAGGATTCGGAAGGGTCCCCAAGGTCCCCTTCTGAAGATGTCTCCTTCTCAGACATCCTTGAGATGCTTTGGCAGAGGGGGAACTGGACTGCCCTAAGCCCTTCCGAGGATGAGTCGGTATTCCTGGATGCGTTTGGATCCCGACCTTCCACCTCCTGGGTGTCTCCACCTTTTGACCCACTGATGTCTGTGGTGGCTCGGAAGGTGTGGTCAGCTCCAGACACAGTGGAACCAACCCCAAGAATACCAGCAAAATTCATTACTGCACCACAGGACAAGCAATTTTTGAGCAAAGGTATCCCCGTTGATGCCATGGTGGTAGCGGCGGCCAAGAAGAAGGAGTTGGCTGAAACTTCTTCATCTGTTCATTCCCCTAACAAGGAGTCTAGGACGATGGACAGATATAGGAAGCGCATGTTTTCTTCAGCGACTTTTACCATGAAGTCTCTGAATTACTTGTGCCACTTTACCCGTCTACAGAGGGGATCTCCTTAAAGAGCTTGGAGATACCCTTCAAGATCCATCAGCTGAGGGGGCCTCCCAGCTGGTGACTCTTAATTCAGTGGTTAACTTCGCCATGAGGCTCATTTCTTATGCAGCCGATGGGGCGAGTAGAGCCGCAGGCACAGGCGCCGCTCTGAGGAGACATGCTTGGATGCAGCTTTGTAACGTTGCGGAACCTTTCAGAGCATCTTTCACCAACACCCCCTTTGATGGTTCCTCTCTCTTTGGATCTCAGGTGAAGAACACCTTTACCAGGTGTGAACAGGAAAGCAAGACTCTCTCTGCTGTAGGGGTCTGTTTTTCCACTCCTTCCAGACCATATCCCAAGGGTCAAAAAAGTGGAAAGATGTGGAACCGGAAATCCCAGGGAGCCTTGCCTTACACATGTGGTGAGTTTCCCTCCAGGGGCAGAGGAGGGAACAATAACAGATGCTGCGTCGTGGCAGAGGGGATCCGCAAAATCAGGGCAGCAAAGAATTTTTCTCTGACAAGCCCTTCCAGCATCCCTGAAGGGTTGCCCGGCTGTCCACCTCTGGAGGCAGTTGGGAAGATTATCGCTGTCCCCAAGAGCCTGGCAAGACATAACACAAGACAAATGGGTACAGTCTGTTATATCCGGAGGTTACAAAATTCCCTTAGTTCGCGCACCATTCTTGCCGAACAAGTCCCTTCCAGATGTTCCACCCAATCTAAGGGATTAAGCAGTTCAGGAAGTTGCAAAACTGCTAAGAAAAAGAGCCATCCAGCAAGTCCCAGCAGACCAGCTAGGATCCGGAATTTACTCAAGGTTCTTTTTTGTACCAAAAAAGACAGGGGACTGGAGACCCATTTTGGATCTCAGCAGACTAAACAGGTCTATACAAAGAACCAAGTCTCGGATGGTCATGCTACAGTCCATTTTACCCTTCCTGGGTCAGGACAATTGGATGTGTTCCATAGATCTTCAGGATGCGTACTACCACATCAAAATGGACAGGCACTCCAGAAGATTCCTGTGCTTCCGGCTGGGAGCCAGCCATTATCAGTTCAGAGCTCTGCCCTTTGGTCTCACCACAGCCCCCAGGGTGTTCACCAAATGTATGGCAGTTGTTACCGCTCATCTGAGATGGCAAGGATTCCAGGTGTTTCCGTATCTAGACGACTGGCTCCTCACTGCTACCACCAGGCATCATCTTCTGCAAGTCAGAGACTATACCATACAGACGTGTTTCAGACTAAGTATCACTATAAATTTCGAAAAATCTGATGTTAAGTTATCTATCTCGCCTTCATTCTTGCTGGATGGGTTCGGAGCCGACCTCGCCCACACCACTCTAAAAGCTCGAGAGTTGGTTCCACCGGCTCGAGGCTGCCCCTATATCCCACAATGTTAGGCGTGAATTACCTCAGATCTCGTTTGCCGCTACAGCGATCGAGGTGTTTTTCTACCGGCTCCAGGTTAGTCAAAGTTAGATTAGTTTAATAACTTTAAACTTACGCTAGCTTAGTTTATTTCTCTTTTACCCTTAGTGTAGTGGATATTATCCCTTCTACTTTTTTATCCAGCCCCTTTTTTTCTCAAGAACTAATAAGTTCTTTCCTAGGCCTTTGGGCCTTCCTTCCTCCCTTAGGGTGTGTATGTGTTTTGGTTAGGATATATTTAACTTAACTTACCTTTCAGAAGTTTTGTTTAAATAATTCTACTTAGATTTCTATCAGTGTAATCTGTGTGTGTGTGTTTCTGTGTGTGATTACACTTCGGTTCATTGAGTATGTCCAAGGATTCAAAGGTCTCAGGCTTCAAGAAGTGTGACTCGTGCTGTCAGAAAATGTCTCTGACAGACGGTCACACTTCTTGTGTGTATTGCCTGGGACCTTTACACCTGCAGGACTCTTGTGCTGTATGCCATGGCTTCAGCCCTAGAGTCCTGCAGGAAAGAAGAAACAAACTCATATTAAGGGGTTTGCTTAAGCCTGAAGGTTCCCTTTCTGTTACATCGGGAAACCTTCTAGGCTTCCAAGACCTCGGCTCCAGCTTCAGAGTCGAGGCCTAAGGCTTCGCCTGCTGCTTCATCGGCTCCGGCTGGAGCCGATGAGTCTTTGACTACAGTATCTGTGGTTCCTCGGCTCGCCGAGCCAGGCATTAGAGATTCCTGTCGGCTCCGATCAGACCATCGAGCCGACATCTAGAAAGAGATCGAGGTCACCGTCCCTTGGCTCCGTTCATTCGCTCCAGCGTCTCCCTTGCTGTCTGAACGGAGCCACAGATCTCACTCCTCCAGGTCATCGATGCTCTCAGATCATGACCTCCAGAGGGTAGTGAGTCGACTTTTAAAGTCCGAGGCACTGGCCCAAATGCTCCAGAGCCCGACTCATCAGTCGATGCCTCAACTTATTCCTATAAATATTCCTCCTCCGACTCCTTTGAGTTCGAGCCGGGCTGCCTCTCGGGACCGAGACTGTGGTAGCGTCGAGCCGATACAATTGTCTTCGGCTCCGTCGCCGGCTCCGATTTCTTCTTTGAAGAATCTCGGCCGGCTTCCTCGGCTCGCCCAGGGTGAGTGGCATCGGACCCTTGTCCGACCCCTCTCCCTCTCGGTGCCCGGCGCTGGTGAGCTCGGCTCCGACATCGGCCTCGAGCCATCTCTGTCTGTGCCGAGGGAGGTTCTCAGCTTCTCGGAGCGGGGACCTCTGGCTCTGCCAGACAGGGGTGCGTTCGAGGTCATGCGGAGTGTGTTGGAACCTTGTTCGACTCCACAGTCGGCTCCGTCCACCCCTCCCTCTTCGGTGCCTTTGGTTATGTCGACTCATTCCCTCATCCCAGACCGCAGAGAGCCAGCTCCTCAAGAATCCCTTGTGGGGATCTCATCCTCTTCTGAGGCCTCCCCTGAATTGGCAGGGGAGCCCCCTAGGAAGAGAAAGAGTAAGAGGAAGCACATAGACTCACCTGAGTCTGTCACCTCTGACACAGATTTAGAGGATTCGAGGGTTCCCCACGTTCCCGTCTGAAGATGTCTCCTTCGCAGACATTCTAGAGATCCTGAAACAGAGGGGAAATTGGCCAGCCCTTAACCCTTCTCGGAGGATGAATCTGTGTATCTTGAGGCGTTTGGCTCTCGCCCTTCCACCTCCTGGGTGTCCCCCCTTTGATCCCCTCATGCAGGTGGTGGCAAAGAAGGCCTGGACGGCTCTGATTCAGTGGACCCTACCCCCAGGAGACCTTCCAAATTTATAACAGCACCAACTGACAAACAATTTCTCACAAAAGGTGTTTCTGTGGATGCTATGGTGGTAGCTGCTGCCACCAAGAAGGAACTAGCTGATCCTTCAGTGCCTGTTCATCCCCTAACAAAGAATCTAGGTCTATGGACAGGTATGGGAAGCAGATGTTCTCGCCAGCGACCTTTGCAATGCGTTAAGCTGAACTACCTATGCCATTTCACCCGTCTCCAGAGAGACTTGATCAAGGAAGCGAGTGAGATGTTGAAGGATACTACAGCTGCAGATTTTCAGGACAAAATGAACACCCAGCTGACTACCCTTAATTCGATAGCTAACTCCTCCATGCCTCCTTTCATATGCGGCTGATGGAGCGAGTAGGGCCAAGAGGGACAGGTGTTGCCTTACTGGCATGCCTGGATGCGACTATGCAATTTTGCGGACCCTTTAAAAGCGTCTTTCACTAACTCCCGTTGATGGATCATCTCTTTGGTCCTCAAGTGAAAGAAACCTTGACTAGGTGCGAGACGGATGGCAAAACTCTATCTGCCGTCGAGTCCGTTTTCTACTCCTTCTAGACCTACCCCAAAGGTCAGAAAAGTGGAAAATATGGTTCCAAAACAATCTCAAGGAATTTGCCTGACGCAGAGTCGGTTCCCCTCCAGAGGCAGAGGAGGGAACAATAATGGTAGACGCCGCCCTAGAGGCAGAGGGGCCCAGAACCAGGGCAATCGAGAAACCTTTTCCGATAAGCCCTTTCAGCATCCCTGAGGTGTTGCCCGACTGTCCACCTTCGGAGGCAGTCGGGGAAGATTGTCACTGTACCCAGAAGCCTGGCTATCCCTGACTCAAGACAAGTGGGTACAGTCCATCATTTCGAAGGCTATTCCATTCCCTTCGCTCGCATTCCAAACCAATCAAAAATCCTTCCAGATGTTCCACCGCTCAAAGGGATCTTGCAGCTTTGGAAATTTCAAAGCTGCTTGCAAAAGAGCAATTCAACCAGTTCCAGCAGACCAACTAGGATCCGGAATCTACTCCAGGTTCCTTTTAGTTCCAAAGAAAACAGGGGACTGGAGACCAATTTTGGATCTCAGTATCTTGAACAAGTCAGTCAAGAAAACAAGATTTCGGATGGTCACACTGCAGTCCATCCTCCCCCTATTGGGAAAGAGAAACTGGATGTGCTCTATAGACCTTCAGGATGCGTACTATCACATAAAAATGAACAGACGCTCCAGAAGATTCCTCCGCTTCAGGCTGGGAACCAGTCATTTTCAATTCAGGGCCCTGCCCTTTGGTCTCACCACTGCCCCCCGGGTGTTTACCAAATGCATGGCAGTGGTAGCTTCTCACCTGGGACGTCAAGGATTCCAGGTGTTTCCATATTTGGACGACTGGCTCCTCACAGCTCCCACCAAGCATCTTCTTCTAATGGCCAGGGACTACACCTTTCGTGATTTGTCAAAAGTTAGGCATTTCAATAAATTGCGAAAAGTCTGTTTTGTCGCCATGTCGTACTATTACCTTCATAGGCGCAAATCTAGACACAGTCAACATGTCTCTTGAGACTAACACATCAGAGAATAGCAGACATACACAAACTGGTCTCGCTCCTCTTCAGCAGCAACAGAATCAAAGCCAGGTTAGTTCTGAAAGTGTTGGGGATTATGGCTGCCATACCTCTGCTTCCATTAGCCAGATTCCACATGAGAATCCTTCAATGGATGCTCTTCACGCAATGGTCATACCAGCAACTTCCGATGTCCCACACCATTATGATCACGCAAACATGCAGAAATCATCTTCTGTGGTGGATGTCTTCCCTCAGCTCTTATTGGGAAGACCCTTTGTTCCTTCCTCCGGTTGCTACTCTGACAACGGACGCCTCCCTGATCGGGTGGGGGGGGCATTATCAGGGCAGAACTGTCCAGGGCACATGGCAACCAGACGAATGCCACTTGCACATAAATATTCTAGAGATGAGAGCAGTGCTTTTAGCGTTGCAAGCCCTTCAAGACTCTCTTCCCTTGGGAACGATAGCAATCCAGACGGACAATATGTCCGTGGTGTGGTATGTCAACAAACAAGGCGGAACCAGGTCCTACCCCTGTGTCGAGAAGCACTCAGACTGTGGCAATGGGTATTTCTTCTCAGCGGTTTCTGATAGCAACGCACATCCCGGAAGTCCAATCAAATCATGGACAAGTTGAGCAGAGCTATCCTCATGCCTCAATGAGTGGTCTCTGAAAGACTCTGTTGTGAGAGAAATTTTCTCAAGTGGGGTCAGCCTGCGACCTTTTGCTACTCCCCAAAACAGCAAGTGCAGAGATTTTTTCACCCTATTCCTTTACCAGGCCAGCCCAGCAGAGACGCTCTAGTCCAAGTTTGGCCCCGGGACTTCTGTATGCATTTCCTCCCTTCCCACTAATCTCTCAAGTGATACAGAAAGCTATCGCTCAGAAGGCCTCATTGATCCTCATTGCTCCTTACTGGCCTCGACAGGTTTGGTTCCCCTTTCTACATCATTTCCTGTTGGGCGACCTTGGCATCTGGACCTAGTTCCAGATCTTTGTTCCATCAGTCGGGTCAGTTTCATCGCTCCTTCCTCTCTGAACCTCACTGCTTGGTTCCTCCAATTCCAACCTTAGCCAGGCTTCTCAAATATCTCACTCTGTTCGAGATATTTTGATAGCTTCCCATAAATCTTCCACTAGAAAGATTTATTTGAGTAAGTGGAAACGTTTAAGCCCATTGGGCTCAAGGAAGGGACATAGATCCTTTCACTGCTTCCATCCAAATGGTCCTTGATTTTCTAGCTGAACTCTTCCATGCAGGTTCATCTCCTTCTACTCTTAAAGTTCAACTGGCAGCTATTTCTAACTTTCATGTGGGCATTTCAGAATCTGCCATAATGTCCCACAAGCTTTGCAAAGCCTTTTTGAAAGGAGTTTTTCTACTCAGACCTCCTATAAGAAATCCTCCTCCTCCTTGGGACCTAAATTTAGTTCTTAGTTCTTTGATTCTTTCCCTTCGAACCTGCAGGCTCCTGTTCTTTAAAATTGCTATCATGGAAGACTCTCTTTCTGGTAGCTATTACTTCAGCTAGAAGAGTTTCAGAACTTCATGCACTCAGCTGTCGACCTCCTTATCTGTTGTTCCATAAGGACAGGGTATCTTCACTAACCAACCCGTCCTTATTACCTAAGATAGCGTGGGCGTCTAAGCTAAATCAAAGCATTGACCTCGCTGTGTTTTTCCCAGAATATTCTAATAGGTCTGAACAAAAATTGCATTGGCTAGATGTTCATCGTCAGTTAAGGTACTATTTGGATAGAACCAAACAATTCAGAAAATCTGACCAGCTGTTTGTCTCCTATGCAGAAGGCAGAAAAGGACTTTCAGTTTCAAAGGTATCATTATCTAGATGGCTATCATCTCTGATTTCCCTTGTTTATGAAATTAGACACCAAAAGCTACCTAACAAACCTAAAGCCCTTTCCACCAGAGCTTTGGCTACTTCTATAGCCTTCCAAGACAGACTGCCTATTGACACCATTTGTGCAGCGGCTACTTGGGCTACTCCTCACACTTTCATTTCTCATTATAAGTTGGATTTAGCTTCTAGGCATAGAGCTAACTTTGGTTCCACTGTTCTCAAGAGTCTGTTCCGTTAGGCCACCTGGGACAAGGTGCTAGGGACGCGGTCCCATCCAGCAAGAATGATGGCGAGATAGACAACAACATATAGAAGTTATGTTCTTACCATAACGCTCCATGTTAGTTGTCTTCTTCTCGCTTCTTGCGCCCCACCCTCCTTCCCCTGGCCTGGACAGATCTAGAGGAGTTTGATTGTGACCTCTCTTTCTACCACCTCTTTGCGATAGGTATATGCTCTGTGCATATTTCCTAGAGTCAGGCTTAGGTCACCCTTTCTCTTCCCATTGTTTTTAGAAGTGGAAATTTTCCAGTATTCCTGGTTGTATTTTTAGCTGGGCCTAGCTCACAAACGAGATCTGAGGTAATTCACGCCTAGCATTGTGGGATATAGGGGCAGCCTCAAGCCGGTGGAACCAACTCTCGAGCTTTTAGAGTGGGCCGAGCCGAGGTCGGCTCCGAACCCATCCAGCAAGAAAGAAAGCGAGAAGAAGACAACTAACATGGAACGTTATGGTAAGAACATAACTTCTATTTTTGTCGCCTTGTCAGTCTATCACCTTTATAGGCGCAAACTTAAATACAAAAGACAGGTCAGCCAGCCTTCCACCAGACAGGGTGTTAGTCATTCGGCAGCATGTCCAGGTCTTGTTAGGTTGCAAAAGAATTCAAGCCAGGTTCATACTTCAAACCCTGGGTCTCATGTCAGTGGCAATCATACTCGTCCCTCTGGCCACATGAGGATTCTCCAATGGCTCCTTTTCACCCAATGGTCCTTTCAGCAGCTTCCCATGTCTCACATGATTATCATTACAGAATCATGCAAAAAGCACCTTGCATAGTGGATGGTCTCCCCATCAGTACCCCTGGGCATTTGTACTTCCCCCTCCAGTTGCTACGGTAACCACAGATGTCTCCCTGATCTGGTGGGGGGGCATTATCAGGGCAGAACAGCCCAAGGCACCTGGCAACCTCAGGAGTACCATCTGCACATAAACGTCTTGGAGATGAGAGCCGTGCTTTTAGCGTTGCAAGCTCTTCAGGACTCTCTTCCTACTGGGACAATTGCAATTCAAACGGACAATATCTCAGTTGTATGGTACATCAACAAGCAGGGCGGAACCAGGTCTTACCCCCTATGTTGAGAAGCACTCAGACTCTGGCAGTGGGCAATCTCTTCCCAACGATTTCTGACTGCAACGCATATCCCTGGGAAATCCAACGTCATAGCAGACAGTCTGAGCAGAGCTATTCTGATGCCTCATGAGTGGTCTCTGAATCAAGTAGTGGCGGACCAAATCTTCGGCAAATGGGGGCAACCTTGCTGCAACCTCTTTGCCAGCCCCTTCAACAGCAAGTGCAGCAACTTCTTCTCTCTCCTTCCACATCCAGAGTATTCCCCCAGAGATGCTCTAGTCCACGACTGGCCTCAGGGACTTCTATATGCATTTCCCCCGTTTCCTCTAATTCCCAAGCTGATACAGAAAGCTACCGTATTGGGTTGCAAAATGATCCTCATTGCCCCATACTGGCCTCGTCAAATATCGTTTCCGTTCCTGCATCATTACCTTATCGAGCAGCCTTGGACTCTAAAGCCAATTCCAGACCTTCTGATCCATCAATCGAGCGGGCTGCATCACTCCCTACAATCTCTCAAGCTCACGGCTTGGTTGCTCCACTTCCAACCCTAGCCAGGCTTCCGGATATCTCCCAATCAGTGGGTGAAATCATTTTATCATCGCACAAGTCTGCCACTAGAAAAACTTATGCTAGTAAGTGGAAATGTTTTTCTTCCTGGGCAGAGGCTAAGAATATAGATCCTTTTTCAGCTCCTGTTCACCACATCTTGAAATTCCTCGCAGACCTTTTTCAGGCTGGCTCCGCTTCAGCTACAATTAGAGTGCAGTTAGCTGCAATTTCAAATTTTCACATTGGCCTTTCAGGAAGTAGTATAATGTCTCATAAGCTTTGTAAGGCCTTCCTCAAAGGAAATACTCTGCTCAGGCCCCTGGTTAGAGATCCTCCACCCCCGTGGGATCTGAATTTGATTCTAGCCTCTCTAATTTTGCCCCCCTTCGAACCGGCAGCTTCCTGTTCGTTGAAGTTTTTATTGTGGAAAACACTTTTTCTGGTAGCAATCACTTCAGCCAGACGAGTTTCCAAGCTGCAGGCTGTTTGTATACGTCCCCCCTACCTAGTGTTCCACAAAGACAGGGTTGCTCTTAGGACTAATCCATCCTTCCTTCCTAAGGCCTCTTCTGAGAACAACTTGAATCAGTCCATTGACCTTCCTATGTTTTTTCCCAATAATTCCAACAGGGTAGAATATAAGTTACATCAGTTAGATGTTCACAAACAACTGCATTTCTATTTGCACAGGACTAAGGCCTTCAGAAAATCGGATCAGCTTTTCCTCTCTTATGCAGAGGGCAAACAAGGTATACAAGTATCAAAAGTAACTTTATCCAGGTGGCTGACTTCTATCATTACTTTTATCTGTCAGCTGAGGAATAAACAATTGCCTGTTAAACCAAAAGGGCACTCCAACAGAGCATTAGCCACTTTGGTTGCTTTTCAGGCTAGGTTGCCCATGGAATCTATTTGTGCAGCAGCTACATGGGCAAACCCCCATACTTTCATCTCGCATTATAAGTTGGACATGATTTCCAGGAGCAGAGCTGATTTTGTTTCCACTGTTCTGAAGAGTCTGTTCCATTGAGCCACCCAGGATATTAGATGCTAGGGACACTGTCCCAACTAGCAAGAATGAAGGCGGATAGACAACTTAACATAAAGAAGTTATGTACCTACCATAGCGTTCCATGTTAGTTGCCTCCTCTTGCCTTCTTTCTTGCATCCCCCCCTCCATCCCCCTATCCTACTAGACCAAGAAGAGTTTCTCTATAACATTGCTCAGGCTGAGCCTTCTCTGGATATCCCACTCTACCTAGTGGTCTTTATAGTTGGGCTTATGTATGATAAGGATAGGATTCCTTTATTATTTTGTCTGCTGTTAGTCTTGCCAAATGAGATCTGGGTATCTAGCGCCAGGCATCATGGGATATGGGGAGGCCTCAAGCCAGTTTGTAGCTCTCGAGCTTTAGAAGATGGCTGAGTCGGAGCCAAGGATCAGCTCCAAACCCAACCAGCAAGAAAGAAGGCGAGAGGAGACAACTAACATGGAACGTTATGGTAGGTACATAACTTCTTTTTCACTTGCCAAATGTATCCAGTAGCTCTACTTCTTTGTTTAAAGGGGACGGATTAGAGGACATCAAGAGCCTGCTCCAAGTTGGCTGTGGCCACAAGATCAGAGCTAAGGTGGGAAAACAATATGCTTGTTTGTTGGAGAAACTTTATAACACCTATCTGCTTTTTTTGGGGATTGAATGTTGAGAATCTGTATTGTTACAGGCAGCATTAAATGCATCCTCCAAAGTTGGCATTAATAAAAAAATGGGAGTGGAATGAGGCATCTCTACTTGTAATATATCTTAGTATCTCATCATTTCTGGGGGAATATACATTTATTATAAAAACACCCCATTCATCCTGGCTATTTTCTGAGAAAAGTAAAGAAACAATCCTCCAAAGGAGGTTGTGAGGACCAAGTTTCCTCAGAGATTTGACTTGGAAATCAACAGCTGAAGAAGCCCTGTCCCTGTCTGTGTCAGAATCCTCTGAATTGTTTTCTTCAGGAATGTCTCTACTGACATCTTATTCAGGTAAGGATTTCTGAACACCTGGATTCACAGGCTGTAACAACTTCCTTAGTAGGCAAGAAAATAATAATGTTATGTAGTCCTATCTCGCTTCCATTATTACATGTGGGTTCGGAGCCGATCCTCGCCTCCGACTCAGCCGCTTAGAAAGTCTGAAAACTTCTGATTGGCTCGTGGCTAATAGGTATCCCATGATGCATGCGCACATTCCCCAGATCTCGTTTGCCGCATCTTCAGTCGGAAGCTTCTTTTGGTTGGCCATGGCTAAGTGATTTAGTTCTTTATTATTCTGCTTGTTAGAAGTTTTTTAACTTCGTGTGAAGTGCTTTTCTTATTGTTGATAGCCTTATTGTGATACCGATTGTGTCAATTTAACTGGACTTGACTTTTTACTGGATTTGACTTTTCTGCTATAAAATTTTGGGCCTGTTGGCCTTTTTTGTGTGTGTTCCCGTGAGTGTGTGCTTTTGACTAAACTGTTTTACTTAGAGGTACTAGTCTGTTCCCTATTCCTTTACACTAGGTTCGTTTAAGTTGGAGAACCTAGTAAAACTTCTCTTGGTTGTTTGTTGTGAGAAGTAGGGCTAGATCTGTTTAAGTTAGAGGATCTAGTTCCTCTCTTGTTGAGTGAGTGTGTTTTTTTTTCTCTTAAATCGCCTATATTGAGACTGCCATTATGTCTAAAGAACATAAGGAGCAAAAACAGTCAGGATTTAAAAAGTGTACTAAATGCTCTCAAAAAATGTCCATCACTGATCGACATAGCATCTATGTGTACTGTTTAGAGGCCATACATCTTCAAGAGACTTGTCTCTTTTGCCATTCTTTTAGTCCTAGAATGCTCCAAGAATGGAAGAATAAGTTGATTCTAAAAGGCTTGTTAAAACCTTCTTTTGAGGAAGACCTAGCTAGTTCATCCTCCTCTGCTAGGTTGCATTCGTCTGGTAAAAATAAGGGCAAGACCTCAAAAAGGCCTTCTCCAGCGTCAACTTCTGTCTCTGAACCTCCACAGAAGTTACCTAAATCGGAGATGGCCTCTGTCTCTTCGGCTCCACTGTCCTCGGAGCCAATTGAGATTTTGGACACGGGCATTGCAGTATCGGCACCCAGTGCTTTGGTGCAGATCACTAGCAGTCCTCTTCAGAGCTGGTCTACAGACATTCCACCGGTCTCCCCTACTTTAAAATCACCGATATTGCAGAGAGCTAGGTTTCCAACACTATCCTCCAGATCCTCCAGGAGCTTTTATGAAGAAGACATCGAGAGAGTGGTGCTCAGACTCTTTAAGTCATCGGCCTTGCCAAAATTTTTATCGGCTCCGACCACTTCTGTCTCGGAGCTGACTCCTGTTACTGACCCTGCTCTTTTTCCTCCTCCAACCCAGATTGGGCCTTTGGAGCCGATGCTGTCAGTACCGACTATAGTGGGGTCCTCGGCTCCAGCACCCCGGTTGGTTGTCTGGGAGCCAGGCTCCGCTCCGACACTGTTGGCACCGTCCGAAGTGTCTAGGGTCTGAAGCTCTTCAGTCAGGCCCGAGGGGGACACTTGGAACCGAACCTCTTTGGTGCCAAGTCTTCCTCTTGGTGCATTGGCCCGAGTGAGCTTGGACCCTACATCATTCTCAGAGCCGATTCCTTTGGAGCCATCAGCACCTACGCTGTCCTCGGAGCCAGAGCGTCATTCTGAGGAATCGGTTTTCGTGAAGATGAGGAGCATGTTGGAGAGTTCATCCGTACCACATAGGAGTACCAATGCTATACTCCCTCAAGTGCCGACTACGGTCTCAGCATCCTCTCTCCCCTGGGATGGTAGAGACTCACAGCCTCAAGACCCCCGTTTGGGTGGTCCCCAATCTTCCGAGACCTCCCCAGAAGATCCTGCTGAGAAGACCCCTCAGAAGAAATCATATAAGAGGAAGCATGTAGACTTCCCTGATGAGTCTGTCACATCTGACACTGACCTCGATGAGTCGGAGGGGTGCCGTAAGTCGTCCTCTGAAGATGTCTCCTTTCCAGACATTTTGGAGATCCTCAGGCAGAGAGACGGCTGGCCCACCGTTACCCCTTCTGATGAGGAGTCAGTGTACCTGAAGGCTTTTGGGTCTCAACCCTCAGCTTCATGGGTGTCTCCTCCATTTGATGAATTACTAGATCTCGTGAGTCAGAAAGCATGGCAGACTCCTGATGCCGTGGAACCAGTCCCCAGGAGGCTGAATAAATTCCTGTCTGCCCCTAATTACAAAGAGTTTTTATCTAAGGGTTTACCTGTTGATGCCATGATGGTGGCGGTGGCCACTAAGAAGAAGCTAGCAGAGACTTCTTCTTCTATCCATCCACCTAATAAGGAATCCGAATGATGGACAGGTACGGGAAGCGTATCTTCTATTCAGCAGCTTTTACACTCCGATCGCTGAACTATCACATTTTATGAGACTTCAGAGAGATCTAAAGGAGTTAGGAGATACTCTTCAGGGTACCTCGACTGAAGCAGTCCCATCTACAGTGTCAACTCAGTTGGCTACTCTCACATCTATTGTTAACTCCTCCATGCGGCTGATCTCATATGCAGCTGATGGTGCGAGTAGAGCAGCGGGTTCAGGACTCTCATTAAGGAGACATTCCTGGATGTATCTATGCAACTTTGCTGAGCCTTTCAAGTCTGCATTTACCAATGCTCCCGTGGATGGATCCTCTCTTTTTGGACCCAAGGTGAAAGATACCCTCATTAGATGTATGCAGGAAGGAAAGACTCTATCTGCCATGGGAGTCCGTTTTACCGTTCCTTCTAGACCTTACCCTAAAGGTCAGAAGAGCGGCAAAATGTGGTTCAAGAAATCACAGCGACTTTTCCAGGACACACAAGGTGATTCCTCCTTCAGAGGCAGGGGAGGAGTAAATAATTGTAAACGTCACCCTAGAGGCAGGGGAGGCCCACAAAATCAGGGAGGTCGCAATTCTTTTCGTGACCGTCCCTATCAGCGTTCCTGATGTGGAACCCGACTGTGCATCTCTGGAGCTGGTCGGGGGTTGCCTGTCCTTGTACCCAGAAGCCTGGCTAAATCTCACTCGAGACAAGTGGGTACAAGACATGATTACCAGAGGTTACTCTATACCCTTTTCCCTTCCACCACACCCTCCCAAAATGATCCCAGATGTACCACCCAATCACAGGGATCAAGCGGCTATAGAGATAGAAAAGCTGCTATTAAAAAGAGTCATCCAAAAGGTCCCAACAGACCAGACAGGATTCAGAACATACTCCAGGTTCTTTTTAGTTCCAAAAAGAACAGGGGACTGGAGACCCATCCTAGACCTCAGCAGGTTAAACGAGCATGTAAAGAAGTCCAAGTTCCAAATGGTAACTCTACAATCCATACTCCCTTTGTTGGGGAGAGACAGCTGGATGTGCTCAGTAGATATCCAGGATGCCTACTACCACATAATGATGGACAAAGCATCAAGGAACTACCTACGTTTCCGGCTGGGAGCCAGTCATTACCAGTTTCAGGCGCTGCCCTTTGGTCTCACCACAGCCCCCCGGGTGTTCACCAAGTGCATGGCAGTAGTCACAGCTCATTTGCGACATCAGGGAATCCAAGTCTTTCCATACCGGGACGAATGACTCCTGACCGCCACCACCAGGCATCGCCTAATTCAATCGAAAGATTCCACAATCAAGCTCTGTTCCCAGTTGGGAATCTCAATAAACTAGGAAAAATCCTCTATTTTGCCGACTCAGTCTATAACTTTTATAGGAGCAAACATAGACACGGTCGAGATGACAGCTAGACTACCTACAAACAGAAAACAGAATCTTGTGCAACAAATTTACAGGATACTTCCCCTTCGAAGAGTCAAAGCGAAGGTGGTATTGCAGCTTCTCGGAACTATGGCATCAACCATAACCTTGGTACCTTTAGCAAGACTACATATGTGAATACTCCAATGGCTCCTGTCATCCCAGTGGTCATTTCAGCAGTTGCCTCTACGTCATCAGATCCTGATTACAAATTCTTGCAAAAAGGACCTACGTTAGTGGATTCAACCAGGTCATCTTAGACTCCCTTTGTACCGCACCAACCCATTGCCACTGTGACCACGGATGCCTCTCAGATAGGGTGGGGGGGCATTATCTTGGCAGGACTGTCCAAGGCACATGGCAAGAGCAGGAGGCCCATCTGTATATCAATGTTCTAGAGATGAGGGCGGTACTTCTAGCATTGCAAGCACTTCACGACTTCCTCTCTCTAGGGACGATAGCTATCCAGACCGACAACATGTCGGTTGTCTGGTATCTAAACAAACAAGGGGGGACCAGATCATACCCCTTATGTCGAAAGGACATGTGAGTTTGGAATTGGGCAATTTCTTCCCAGCGCTTTCTCATTGCAATGCACATCCCGGGGACTTCCAACGTAATAGCGGACAAGTTAAGCAGGGCAATATTGTTACCTCACGAATGGTCCTTGAACCAGAAAATAGCCAGTATGATCTTTCACAAGTGGGGACAACCCTGCTGCGACCTCTTTGCCAGTCCCATCAACACCAAATGCAGCACCTTTTTCTCTCTCATCCCCCCTCCGGGGGAGTCTCCAAGAGATGCACTAGTCCACGATTGGCCCCTGGGACTCCTTTATGCTTTTTCTCCTTTTCCACTCATCCCCAAGGTCATACAGAATGCAATGCTGTTGGGAAGCAAGATGATACTCATCACTCCTTACTGGCCTTGTCAGATTTGGTTCCCTTTTCTCGGGCCTCACCTGTTGGACTGCCCATGGACTCTGGACCCAGTGCCAGACCTCCTGACACACATGTCAGGTTCTCTTCACCCCAATCTCCACACTCTCCAACTGACAGCTTGGCTGCTTCAGTTCCGTCACTAGTCAGGCTTCATGATTTGTTTCCAGCTGTAACTCATATTGTTACCTCTTCTCACAAGCCTTCGACCAGAATATTGTATCATAGTAAATGGAAGAGATTTTCCATATGGGCACACAATAGAGAAGTTGATCCATTTACAGCTCCCATTACTATTGTTCTAGAGTTTCTTTCAGAACTCTTTCACCAAGAGTCAGCAGCTGCTACACTCCGAGTTCAATTAGCAGCAATATCTAATTTTCATGTGGGGATTAATAATTCCAGTCTTATGTCTCACAAACTGTGCAAATCCTTTCTTAAGGGTTCCATGATGTTAAGACCTCCTGTGCAAGACCTCGTTCCTCCTTGGGACCTGAATCTAGTTCTGTCTAGACTTACTCTGCCACCCTTTGAACCAGCCCATAGTTGTCAGTTGAAATTTCTGTCTGGAAGACTCTTTTTCTGGTAGCAATAACCTCAGCCAGGCGAGTTTCTGAATTACAAGCTCTGTCTGCTAAACCTCCATATTTAATCTTTCACAAAGATAGGGTCTCTCTCTGGACCAACCCTTCTTTTATTCCTAAAGTCTGTTCTCAATTTCACTTAAACCAAACAATTGAATTGCCAGTGTTCTTTCTTAATCACACCAATAAAGCAGAGTATACATTCCAGCAATTGGATGTGCACAGGCAACTACGTTTCTATATCCACCGGACCAAAGAATTTAGAAAATCAGAACAGCTGTTTATTTCCTTTGCTGAGGTGAGAATGGGCTTGCCATTTTCCAAGGTTACACTTTCAAACTGGATTTCTAGTTGTATTTCCTTTATTTACAGTTCTCAAGGAAAGGAGTTACCCTTTAAAGTCAAAGTGCATTCCACCAGGTCCTTCTCTACTTCTGCTGCTTTCCAAGCCAGGACTCCTATTGATAGTATTTGTGCAGCAGCAACATGGGCTACCCCTCATACCTTCATTTCCCATTATAAATTGAATTTAACTTCCAGAGGTAGAGCTTTGTTTGGTTCCATGGTACTCAGGAGTATCTTCCAGTGAGCCACCCATTCAAGATGCTAGGGACGCTGTCCCACATGTAATAATGGAGGCGAGATAGGACTATATAACATAAAGAAGTTATGTACTCACCATAACATTCCATGTATGTAGTCCATTTCGCCTAACATTATTACGAACCCACCCACCAGCCCCCTTCCTGGAGGATCTGGATACAGTTTTTCCTTTTCTACAGTGGTTTTTGCCACAAGGGCGCCTTTTATTACAGTTTATTCTTCCGGACCTTTGTCATTTTTCCTGTCTTATTCTGGTAGACTAGTAGCAAACAAGATCTGGGGAATGTGCAGATGCATCATGGGATACCTATTAGCCACGAGCCAATCAGAAGTTTTCAGGCTTTCTAAGCGGCCGAGTCGGAGCCGAGGACCCACATGTATTAATGTTCGGCGAGATGGACTACATACATGGAACGTTATGGTAAGTACATAACTTCTTTTTTTTAACAGACACCATGTATTCTGATAAGCAGTGTTTAACCTTTTGATCTGATGTTTCCAATCTTAACATAATCCTTGACTGCGGGCCCGGTTCCGAGCCTTGGAACTGATTCGGCTGTTTATTTCAGCTCGCGTCTTCCAAACCCTCAAGCTAGGCTTTACCCATAATGCTCCTCTGTAAATGATCTCAGATCTCGTTTGCCGCTTTGTGTGTCAGATGCGTACGACCTCTCTTGAGCTTTAGCTTATAGTTGAAGTAGGTTATCCATTACAATATCCCATTTTTTGTCTTGGATAAGTCTCTCTTTTATTTCTAGTGTCTTTCTTATCTACCAACTTTTCTTGTTATCTTATTAGTGTGTGAGTGTGTGTTTGTCTCTCTTTCTCTGCTCTATCGCTGGTAGTTCTTTCTAAGTACCATTGTTGGTACTTCTTTTTCTTACCTATTAAGGTATTGGATATTACCATAGTTGGGATTTTCTTACCTTATTCTCTTTCTTCTTAAAAAAAAACTCTCTGTTTCTGTGTGTGTGTGTGTGTGTGTGTGTGTGTGTGTGTGTGTGTGTGTGTGTGTGTGTCCGTTCTTTTTTTATATTATGGCTGACAAGTCAGAATCTCTGGCCAAGTCTTCCAAGGGCACATTGGGATTTAAAAGGTGTCAAAAATGTGACAGAAAAATGCCCAATTCGGATGGGCATATTCTTTGTGTATATTGCTTAGGAAATCTTCACCTACAGGAAAACTGTTCAATTTGCCATGGTTTTTCCGCTAGGACACTCACCAAATGGAAAAACAAGATGTGAAGTTGTACTATCTCGCCATTCATTCTTACTGATGGGTTTGGAGCCGATCCCTCGGTTCCGAGTTGACGTACTACAAAGCTTGAGGTTTCCAAATAGCTCGAGGTCAAGTCCCTATCCCATGATGCACCTAGAGTTACCACAGATCTAGTTTGCCGTTGCAACAGATCGGAGGTTCTACTAGCTGGGGCCAGTATAAAACCTTACTTTCTTACATTTAAACTTGTTGTTGTTGTGTCTTTCGGCTTATCCCGGTTAGGGGTCGCCACAGCGGAACTCCGGTCCGCTAATGTTTGGTAGCGGATTTTTACGTGCCGAGTTACCAGCCCTGATGCACAACCTTCAACGAACGCTCGCCCATTCACGCATGCCTCCACACAGAAGACGCTCTAGCTGAGAATCAAATGGGACAACGTCTTGCTGTGAGGTGACAACGCTACCACAGCACTACTACCGCGGTGGATATTTCTTATATATTATAGTTAGATAGTTAGCTAAGCTCTTTCAGCTTTATATTGTTTCCCATTTCCTTGTGTGCATTTTATTACTTATATTGTTGGCCTCGTTTTTCTTAGGTCCATTTAGATTTCTGACAAAAAAAGTGGTTTAACAAGTGATTTTTTTTTTTTTTTTTGCTGAGTATTAGTATTGTCTGCTTACTTAGTGATCTTTGTCACAGTTTTGGACTTAGACTTCTTACCCAAGGTTTGCACTGAAACTAATCTCAACCAAATTATTGATTTGACAGTTTTCTTCCCCAACCACTCCAACAAGCTGGAGTACATGCTGCACAAACTTGATGTTCACAGACAGATCGTATTTTATTTGGATAGAACAAAAGGTATCAGAAAATCAGATCAGCTCTTTGTCTCCTATTCAGGCTCTAGGAAAGGTATGTCAGTGGCTAAAACAACTCTGTCTAAATGGTTATCTGATTGTATCACCTTTGCTTATTCAGATGCCAAAATGCCCTTACAGCATAAAATTAAAGCTCACTCAACCAGAGCAGTTTCTACATCTTGTCCTTTTTCTGCCAGACTTCCTATTGATAACATTTGTGCAGCAGCCACTTGGTACAAACCTCATACCTTTATCACTCATTACAAAGTTGACAGTGCCTCCAGGGGCAGGGCCTCCTTTGGTTCCATGGTCCTGAGAAATGTACTCCCGTGAACCATCTGAGGTATATAGCACTTGGGACACTACCCATCAGTAAGAATGAATTGTGAGACAGAACAACTTCACATAAAGAAGTTATGTACTTACCATAACATTCCATGTGAGTTGTTCATCTCGCCTTCATCCTTACATCCTTCCCTCCTACCCCCTCCTGGGCTCTCAGAAGACTGAGATGCTAAATCCTTCCTGGTCACTCAACCCTTCTGTACTTTCTCTCTTATGGAGTTATAGTATAACATATGGTATTATTTTACATAGCAAACAAGATCTGAGGTAACTCTAGGTACATCATGGGATAGGGACTTGGCCTCGAGCTATTTGGAAACCTCAAGCTTTCTAGTAGGCCTACTCAGAGCTGAGGGATCAGCTCCGAACCCATCAGTAAGAATGAAGGTGAGATGAACAACTCACATGGAATGTTATGGTAAGTACATAATTTATTTTTAATTCTTAAAGGTCTGTTTTAAAGTCATTTCAGTAAGGCCATTTCTGGGTCCCAACGGAAGCCAGTTCATCATCATCCTCTTCTAAGAAACTACCTTCTTTGGTTCCCTTTACTTCAGAACCGTCCAAAAAAGTTTCTAAACATCCTTTGGTTGTCAAAGAGTTTTACTGCACCGAAAGGCAAGAAAGATTCGGCACCAACCAAAACTTCAGAGCCGACTTCAGCTGCCCTGGCACAGAGAGAAGCGTCAGTACCGAAGCAATCAGAGCTAATTTTTTTTCTCAGATACAGATATTCTCCATCTATTTATCCTTTCAAAGACAGACCACTGAGCCCCTTTGTCGATCCTAGGTCTCCTTTGACTGCTTCAGTCCGGTCCACTAAGAGTCTGTCTGAAGCCGATATTATGAGACTGGTGGATCAGCTCCTGATGGAGAGGTGATTTTTTTTGGTTCCTATCCAAGCTGGCATTGGAACCAACCCTACTACAACACCATCAGTTCTTCTACCTCCAAAACCTATTGAGTCATTGGAGCCCTTGGTTCCAACATTCCCGACTTTGACTGTCTTGGTTCTGGTAGCAACTTTTTCTCCAGAACCAAGATTTGCCTTGAGCTCCTCCATGCCTTTGGCACCAGAGGCCACCCAGATTCGTGACTACCTGGCCAGTTCTGTGGTGCATGGCTAGACTTCTTTATTTCAGAGCCATCCATGACCCTCTGTGCTTTGGCTTTCATAGGATCGACCCAGGCTTTGGTTTCGGGGCTCGCCTTCTTGGTACGAGGTGGGAAGCAGTCTATTTCGGTTCTGGGCTTCCATCCCTCTACGGCGGGTGGGGGTGGCCTTCCAAATCATGGAGAAGGCCTTGTCCATTGGGGACTCACAGTCTCTGCCATCCCTTTCAGGACAGACTTCCAGATCTCCTTGACCTGTGCTTCCATCAGTCTCTTCCCTGGGACAGAAGGCACAAAAACCCCAGGAAAGACCCACCTTGGTGGTTTCCTCTTTGAACACTTCCCCAAAACATCCCCCTGAGGAAGTACCTGCAAAGAAAAAGTGCAAGAGGAAGCACTTAGACTCCTGGGAGCAGTCCTTCACTGAAGATACCGACTTTGATGAAGGGGACGGTTCCTCCAGTTCACCCCCTGATGATATTTCCTTTGGGGACATCCTAGAGATCCTGAAACAGAGGGGTGGCTGGTCTTCCCTCCAGCCTTCCTTGGAGGAGTCAGTATACCTGGAGGCTTTTCGTGTCCAACCTTCTACATCTTGGATCTTTCTACTCACTGACGATCTCACCAAATTGATCACTCAGTTGGCGTGGAAGATGCCTGACTCCATCAAACCAATCCCCAAGAGACCTGTTAGAATCCTTTCAGCCCCCAAGAAACAGCAGCACTGGTAAAAAGCCATACCAGTAGATGCCATGGTGATAGAGGCAGATGCAAAGAAGGAACCTGCTGAGGAAAGTCCAACTATCCATCCTCCTAACAAGGAGTGTAGGACTATGGATAGGTTTGGGAAGCACATTTACACTTCATCAACCTTTGCTGTCAGGTCCTTGAACTACATGGCGCACTTCACAAGATTACAGAGGGATCTAATCAAAGAGCTTTCGGATACCCTGAGCAGCTGAGGGGATGACAAGAATGGCGGGTTCAGGCATAGCTATTAGAAGGCACTCCTAGATATTTGTTTATTTATTTGTTTATTTATTTAAATTTGTTGACCGGGAGTGTCCGACTGGACGTGGGTCCATTTTCAGCGGAGGCCCGGGGAGAAAAGCTCCACAGTAAAATAAACAGACAGTAGTTACATTGGATTAACAATTTAACATAGAAATTACTTACAACATATTTACAGATGAAGAACATAGTACATCAGTAGACAACTAGAATCTTTATCTGTGAAGTACATAACAGGCATTAACAAATGTAACAATGAAAAGTTCCTGCTGTATAATAAGTACTAGGCTTATGAGCATCTGAGCTTGCTATCATCAAGGTAGTTAGTGGAGGTGAAAGAAAGGTAGTAGTTGGATGGGGTGGATGATATTAGAGTGGGAGTTGCAAGGGCATAGCCAGCATGTTTTTAGGTGCGCTTTGAATAAAGTTTTGAAGTTGGTGCATGATGGTATGGAGGTAATTGTGGGTGGGAGTGAGTTCCATAATTTGGCTATGGCACAAGAGAATAGTGCTTCACCAGCAGAGTTATTGGCTTTAGTGATCTGCAAGTGATTTTGTTGCTGGATCTTAGTGGTCTGGTGGTGCGATAGGGTTGGAGTAGATTCTGGAGGGATGGGACATTTAGTGGATGGTTTACTAGTTTGTGGGCGAGTGAGAGTTGATACCACTGAAGGAGGCGAGGGAGTTCAAGCCAGCCCAGTTCAGCAAGTGAGAGACAGTGGTGACTACGGTAGGATGCCCCTGTGGCAAATTTGGCGATTTTGTTGTAGCAGGTCTCTAGCTTGTTTAGATCACATTGCCTTAGGTTGGTATATACTGGAGAGGCATAAAGTAGGGTGGAGATAAGGTGGGAATTTGCTATTGAAATCTTTGCTGCTTTGGTGAGAAATTGTTTATTTCTGTATAATGCTCCTAGTTTTTGTGGACTTTTTATGGTCATCGATATTTGTATGTGAAATTTTTGTTTATTGTTTTTTTTCCACCCTAGCAATTTGGTGTGTTGAGTTGGGTATATAGTGGTGTTGTCTTTGCTGTGATGTTAAAGTGAGAGTTGTTTTGAGTATGTTTGGTGGGTTGGAAGATGAGTAGTTTAGTTTTGTTTGGGTTGAGTATTAATTGGGCATCGGATAACCATGTTTCAACAGAGGAAAAGGCTTCCTGTGTGACTTTTTGCAGTTTGGGTAGGGACTGGGCTGAGCAGATGATGGTTGAGTCATCTGCGTATTGGATGTGTGTGCCATGTTTGGTGGCAGGGGCTAGATTATTGGTGTAAACAGAGAAAAGTAGGGGTCCAAGGATGGATCCTTGGGGAACCCCTATGGAGACAGGTAGTTGGGGAGATATGTCATTCTGCCATACAACGGATTGTTGGCGGTCAGACAGGTAACTCTGAAACCAGGTGGTGACTGATTGTGAGACGGATAGGTTATTGAGGACAGAGATAAGTTGTTTGTGTGGGACCATGTCAAATGCTTTAGATAGGTCTAGGAAAGTAGCAGAGGAGAGATAGCCATTGTTTTTATGCTGAAGGATAGTGTTAGTAAAGGAGAGTAAGGCAGTGGTGGTGCTATGGTTTGGTCGGAAACCATGCTGAGTACTGGAAAGGAGGTTGTTAGTAAGGAGGTAGTGTGAGACCTGAGAGTGTATGCATCTCTCTAGTATTTTGGAGAGTGGAGAGAGAATAGCTATGGGGCGGTAATTGGTTAGTTCTGCAGAGGGTCCGCCTTTGTGGAGGGGAATTATATGTGAGACTTTCCACAATGTGGGAACGTATCTTTCTAACAGAGATCAGTTAATCAAGATGGATACTGGGTAGGCCAGAGCATCAGCTGCGATTTGTAGGTATTCACTTGGGAGGTTGTCTGCTGCTAATTTGGTGGGTTTAAGTTTAGTTAAAAGTTTTTTTATGTTGGAGGTAGGTACAGGAGAAAACGAGAAGGCAGTGGGGAGATTACTAGTCGAAGGTGTGGGTTGGAGGGGAGGGGGGTTGTGTTGTTTAGCTAGTGATAGTATGGTTTGGGTGAATTGTGTGTTGAATGAGGTACTAATATTTTTTGAGGAGTGAGGGATGTTAGGAGGAGGGGTACTGACTTTACCTGGGTAGAGGATGGAGTTTATGGAGGACCAGAATTGTTTGGGGCTGTGTTGTGAGGAGTCTAGGGCAGACTGGTAGTATTGGAATTTGTCCCGTTTTATTAGCTTTTTGACTCTATTGCTTAGTTCTAGGAATTTTTGTCTAGCTGCGGGGGTTTTGGTTTTGTGCCAGTGCTCCCAGGCTTTATCCATGTTTTTCATTTCTGACTTAGTGGTTTTCTGTAGCCATGGGGAGGGTTGTGCTTTGGTTCTGGAAAATCTCATGGAGGCATGGTAATTAAGGATGTTCAGGAAGGTAGTATTAAAAAATTCAACTGCATCATCTAGACTGAGGTACTTTAGAGCATGCCAGTTACATTCTTTGAGGGATGAGATGAATGTGAGTGGGTTAAAGTTTATTTTTTTACGTATTTGACAATAGATGACAGGTTTAGCTTGGTACAGGTATTTTTTGAGTAGGAATGTTGGGGAGTGATCACTGAGGCTATCTGATAAGCAGCCTGTTATATATGACTGGGGGTTCTTACTGACTAGTATCCAATCCAGGGTAGTGTGCTTGCTGGAGTTTTTATTTATCCTTGTTGGTGACTGGACTAGTTGGGTGAAGCCATGAAGGTGTACATGATGGGTTGGATTGTTGCCAGAACAGGATTGCCAGTCAATATTGAAATCACCTAAGATGATAGTTTCTTGGGGGAGATGGTGGGTAGACCAGCTGAGGAGGTTTTCTAGTGGAGGGATGTTTTGGCCAGGTGGGAAGTAGCATCCAATTATGTTGATGGTTTTGTTTTGGTTAATTTTGAGGTTGGTATATATTATTTCTTCATTGCCTGTTTGTGGAGCTGATGATTTTAAGATCTGGATGTTTAGATGCTGTTTAAATATTATAGCTACACCACCTCCTTTTTTGTTTAGCCAGTCTACTCTTAGTATGCCGTAACCTGTAGGGAGTATTTGCTCACTGGTAATGTGAGGTTTTAGCCAGGTTTCTGTCAGGATGACAATATCTGGGGAGTATAAGTCAATGGTGGCATGGAGTTCATGGACTTTGTTGGATATACTTCTAATATTTAGGCTTAGTAGAAGGAAGTCACTTGGCTTTCTATTGGCTGTAATATGGGAGAAGTTGTGGTTTCTAGTCTGATTATGAGGATTGGGGTTGGAGATGGTAGGGCCAGGGTTGAGGTGGATGTCTCCACTTAGGGCTAGTTTTGATATGCATGAGATTATTAGTTTTCTCAGTTTTTGAATGTGTTTGTTTATAAGGGAAACTTTATGATTGTGCTCTGTGGGTAATAGGTATGGTGGGAGGGTTACTTTGTTAAGTTGTAGGGATGCTTTACGTTTGAGTAATATAGTTGGTTGAATATGTGGGGTGTGCATAGGGATGGTTCTTGAGCTGGTGGGAGGGGAGCTGAGTATGGGTGAGGCATGGGTGGTGGTGTGAGTAGTAGTACAGTGGTAGTGGTTAAGTGGGGGAATGATGGAGCTTTGGTAGGATGTAAGATATGCAAGGAGAGTGCATGCAGTGAGCAAAGGAAAGGTATGCTTGTACATGTCAGTTGAGGAGGTGTGAAAGTAGAGGGAATATGGAGGAGGTAGTGTTGGGTTAGCGCTGTGGTTGGCTGTTGGAAAGATGGGAGGGTTTTTGAGTGCAATAAAGGTGGGACCACTGGGGGCGGGAGGGAATAGGGGGCAGGGTGGGGAGCGAAGCGGGTAAAACCCTTTTAGGGTCTTGTATGAGGGGCTGGAAACAATCACAAAGCAAGACAAGTATGTGTTAAGAAACAATCACAATTGACCAAGGACTGCTCTGAAACTGTAAGTCTTTTCTTAATTTCCCAGGTGGAAAAACAGGATAACCTTGCGGAGCCATTTAAAACATCATTCGTCAACACTGCATTTGATGGATCGTCTCTTTTTGGTCCCAAGGTTCATAGGTTCATAGGTTGGTACTAGGCTATCAGCCCTAGGGCCTATCCAAGACTAGCCATAACAATTCCCTGGCTGTTTCTTCCCACAATATTTAAAGACACTCTGGCCAGATGTGAAAATGATGGGAAGACTCTTTCTGCCATAGGCATGCATTTCTTCACTCCTCCATGGCCTTATTCTAGGAACCAGAGAAGTGGGAGACTATGGTTTAAAAAATCCCAAGGGCCTTTCCAGGATTCATGTGGCAAAGACTTTCCCCAGGGCAGAGGGGGAAGTAATGGAAGATGCCACCCGGAGGCAGAAGTGGCCCGCAGGACCAGGGGAACAGGGATTCTTTCTCTGGTATTTCCTACCAGCAGCCCTGAAGGGAAGCCCGATTGCCCTCCTCTGGAGGCAGTCGGGGACAGCTACCCCTGCACCTACCCGGCTAGCAACTGATAACTTGTGACAAATGGGTGCAGGGAATCATATCTAGAGGTTACAAAATTCTACTTTTGATAAGTTCAAAACCCCAAAAAAGACACCCAGATGTTCCACCCAATCATAGGGAAGCAGCAGTCATGAAAATTCAAAAACTGCTCGACAAAAGAGTCATCCAAAAAGTCCCACCAAACCAAACAGAATAAACGTTTTACTCAAGGTTCTTTACTGCCCAAAGAACAAGGGGACTGGAGACCCATTTTGGATCTCAGCCAATTCAACAAGGCAGTTTTAGCAAACCAAATTTCAGATGGTCTCAGTACAGTCTGCACTTCCATTCATGGAAAAGGATGATTGTATGTGCTCTGTAGACCTCCAGGATGCGTATTACCACATAAAAATGGACAAACAATCCACGGACTTCCTGCGCTTCTGGCTGGGAGCCAGTCATTTCCATTTCAGAGCACTGCCCTTTGTACTCACCTCAGCCCAAAAGATGTTCGCCAAATGCATCGCAGTGGTAGGAGCTCATCTCAGACTGCATGGATTTTGAGTTTTTCCATACCTCAATGACTGGCTCCTCACCGGTACCACCAGGCATCAATTAGAATGGGCAAGAGATTACACTCTGCATCTCTGTGCATCGATAGGGATCACAATAAATTGCAAAAAGTGAAATTGACAGCCATCACAGCAACTTGAATTCATTAGAGCTCTGTTAGACACAGTTGCAGGAATTGCTTCACTCCCACTGGAAAGACTACAAAGGATCAGATCTCAGGTCAGACAAGTTATCCAGAACACAAGTGTTCCAGCCAGATTTCTCCTTCAAGCACTAGGCTCGATGGTAGCCTCAATCACTCTGGTTCCCTTAGCAAGATATCACATGTGAATCTTACAATGGCTGCTAGCCTCCCAGTGGTCTGTGATAGACCAGCCAATGTCTCAACACATCCTGATTGCCAGTCGCTGCAAACAGGATCTTTCATGATGGCTCCTCTCCAATGAGATTCGTTCAGGCCGACCTTTCATCCTTCCGCAACCCCTAGCCATAGTGACTATGGATGCTTCACTGATAAGGTGGGGGGGCATTATCTGGGAAAGACAGTCCAAGGCACGCAGTCCCAACTGGAGGCTAACTTGCACATCAGTGTTCCTGAAATGAGGGCAGTGCTGTTAGCATTGCAAGCATTTCAGGATGCCCTTTCTCTAGGAATGGTATTAATTCAGACGGACAACATGTCAGTAGTCTGGTTTATCAACAAGCAACAAGCAAGTGGGAACCAAATCTTACTCATTGTGTTGAGAAGCCCTCAGAGTTTGGCAATGGGCAATTTCTTCCAACTGCTTTCTCACAGCAATGCACATTCCGGGGAGCTCCAACGTGATAGTGGACAAATTGAGCAGGACCATTCTCATGCTTCACGAGTGATCTCACAGTCCTGTGGTGGCAAAAGAGATTTTTAGCCAGTGGGGTCAACCTTGCTGCAGTCCTTATCTGTCCCCTCTGAACAACAAGTGCAGCAGTTACTTTGCCCTAATCCCCCCTCTGACGGAGTCACCCAGTGATGCTGTTCTCCATGATTGGCCTTCCAGTCTTTTCTATGTCTTTCCCTTGATTCCTCTGATGTTTCAATTTGTAAAGAAAGCCAAGAGGTCAGAGAACTCAATAATCCTCACCTCCCCCTTTTAGCCTCCACAAGTTTGGTTTCCCTTCCTTTGGCCTCATCTTCTTTGGAAGCCATGGATTCTGGACCCAGCTCTAGATGGGGCTATATTAAAACCCTGAAAGATTTAAAATGCAAATGTATGTACATCAACACATAAAGGTTGATGTGCATACACAGCAAAACACATAAACGGCAAAAATCAAAATGCTGAATGCATTTTGTCAGCAAAATGCGCTACACAGGTAAGTACAAAATAAAATACATTAACATGCTTATTCAGGGGGGCAAGCCCCCCTGCACCCCTCACACCCCCTTCTTAAATATACCAACTCCAAGACCGCACTACAGTGGGGAAAAGGATATATTTCCTTATCCCCACCACCGCGCTGGTGGCTAGGAAACACATTTGGCATTTTGATTTTCGCCGTTTACGTGTTTCACTGTGTATGTATATCGACCTTTATGTACCAATGTACATACATTCGTGTTTTAGATCTTTCGGGTTTCTAATATGCAACTGCTCTAGATCTGCTGTCTTATCCAGAGGGCATGGTTCTTCTGAACCTCCCAACATCTCAAGCTCATGGCATGGCTTTTCTAATTCCCATAATTGCCAGGCATCCTTCCCTTTCCTGTCGTCTGACAAATTATTATGGCCCATCATAAACATTCCACTAGGAAACTGTATCAGAGTAAATAGGAAAAATTTACAAATTGGGCCCTTATGAACTAGCTTGATCCTCATACGACCCCTGTTTTATAAAGTTTGGGATTTTTTGACTAACCTCTATCAGTCTGGTTCCTCTACCTCAACAATTAAAGTCCATCTTGCTGCAATCTCTAATTTTCATATGGAGTTTGATGGGTCACCCCTTATGTCACATAAACTTTGTAAAGCCTTTTTAAAGGGAGTCTTAATATTAAGGCCTCCAATTAAGGAACCAATTCCCCCCTGGAATCTATCATTAGTTCTTCAGTCCCTTACTTTATTTCCCTTCAAACCATCAGCTACATGTGACCTAAAGTTTCTGACGTGGAAAACTTTATTTTTAGTGGTTATTACATCTGCCAAAAGAGTATCTAAACTTCAGGCCTTGCAATGCAAACCACCTTACATAATATTTAACAAAGACAGGGTCTCCCTTAGGACTAATTATCCTTTTTACTGAAGCTAGTCTCGGAATCTAATATCAATCAGTCTCTTCAACTACCGTTCTTTTTCCCTAACTTTTCCAATAAAGGGGAGTATTCCTTTCATTTATTAGACATCCACAGATAGTTACGATTTTATCTTCATAGAACAAAGGATTTCAGGAAATTGACCAACTGTTTGTCACCCTTTCCTCACTTTCCTTAGGTAACCCAGTTTCAAAGGTTACCTTGGCAAAATGGCTCAAAGATTACATTACATTTATCTGTCAGTTGAAAGGGATCTGCATTTCACGCCCAGTTAAAGCTCATTCAACCACTGCGGTGGCAACGTCTGCAGTTTTTCATGCCAGAGCTTCTTTAGATGTTTGTGCAGCAGCCACTTTGTCTTCCCCTCATTGGATAAGTTGTCTAGGGGACGGGCATCATTTGGTTCGATGTTGCGTAGGAACATTCTTCTGTGAGACCTCCCAAGATTCAGGTAGGTAGGGACTCTGTCCCACAGTCAAGGATTACATGAAGATTGACAACATCAGATAAAGAAGTTATGTCTTACCATAACGTTCCATCTGTTTTGTTGATCTTCACTAATCCTTGACATTACCTCCCTCCTTCCCCCAGCCTGAGATTCTTAGCAGATCAAACTTTCCCAGAACTGGCTTCTTACAGGGGACAAATATCTGGTCTCTCATTCTTATCTTCCATTGTCTGCCACAAATTTAGGCAAACTCGATCTGAGATAATTTAGGAAGGAGTATTATGGGTAAGGCCTAGCTCAAGAGGTTTTATCGGCGTAAGCTGAAATAAATAGCCGAGTCAGTTCTGAAGCTCAGAACTGAGCCCACAGTCAAGGATTAGTGAAGATCGACAACATAGATGGAACGTTATGGTAAGACATAACTTAGTTTTTTGCTTTGCAGGTATAGCTGATGACTGACCAGAGGGTGGTACTTCTGGTCCATCAAGAGGTCTGTTCTGACAGCTAAATTGAGCAGCATCTCCCTGAGTGTCTTCCTGTCCTAGAAGAGATGGTACTGTCATCCCCAAATCAGACACTGGAACAGCCGAAGAGGATGTGGCTAACCCCCAGATTGTGGTGGCTGAAAGGACAACACCAGAGGAAGCCTGAGAGGTAAATGAGAGGTCTGAGGAATAACTAATGCCCAGGAGAGAATGCTACTGACCTGTGATTCATGCATGTTTCCATTCATGCACTGAGTGCCAGCTGCAGTGCTGTGCACTGGTTGGTGCACCTGTGTGCATGTCAGTGGCCTGTATCACTGATTTGCCTGACCTCTGCTACTGCTAAAGAAGAGTTCAGTAGCAAATCAGTCCTTCTCCCTCCCTCCTTTTTGACATGGATGAGACAATAATTGCTACTCAAATCCATCTCCCCTTGTTAGCTACTCCAGTGGATGGATCAGTATATTATTTCAGGTAATCCAGGACTGTAGTTGGAGCATTGTCCTTTTACATCACATAGCTGACTTATCTTGATGGTATGGTTGATTGCTATTTACATTTCTTAATTATGTTACTATGATTGTAAATAAAATCCACATCATTTGGTCTTTTAAACTTTTCTACAATGTATTACAGTACTTTTCCCAGAAAGATATTCTATTTCACTCTTTAGCCTCTACTACTAAATACCATACATTTTTATTCAGTGTTTATGTTACATCTACTGTTTGCAGTTGCACAGGTCCTTCTATTTGTTCTGAACTTTATGTTGTTTAACTGTTTTGTTTAATATTTATCATTTGTATTTGTGGGGCTTAAAGCTAGAGTTCTTGTAAGTTAGTATGATTTCATTCACAGAAGTTTAATCCACTTGCGTCATCTTTTTTGTTGTGCATTGCGGCTGACAAATACTCCTTGGACCAAGCCTACTTATTCTGTTAACAAGTAAATAGCAAATAAATGTCAGGAAGCCTGATTTGTCACTTGCTGTTAAGTAATTGCTAAGATGTACCCTTTATTTATCTACATTAGAATACAATTTAATTTGAAACCCAACTATTTCTGCAGCAGGTTGTAATAGGCCAAGAATATGTAATAACTGTTTATTGACCTCACTGACCTATCTTTATAGTAGCTATCAGTGGTTACATTTTGTTGTCTTATGTCAGCTGTCACTTCAGCAAGGGGTTAAATATAAAGAAGCAAATGCTTACTTGCTTGCTTATGGGTTATTTCATACTTTCTCAAGGTCAGACTTTTTTAGCATCAGTCCTGCCTTCTGTTCTCTCTGGTTGCAAGAGCAGTTATACATCTACTCTGTATGATGTTGTTGTTTATTTCGGCTTATCCCGGTTAGGGGTCGCCACAGCGGAACTCCGGTCTGCTAATGTTTGGTAGTGGATTTTTATGTGCCAAGTTACCAGCCCTGACGCACAACCTTCAACGAAGGCACACCCATTCATGCATGCCTCCACACAGAAGATGCTCTAGCTGAGAATCAAAAGTGACAATGTCTTGCTGTGAGGCGACAACGCTACCACAGCACCACTACCGCGGTATACAGCTACTGTGTATGATAATATTTCTATAAACTGGGCCACTGTTTATCGTGTGGCTAATATTTTCATAAAATTATCATTTTTGCTTAAGTACTGCAGTTCATTATTTGTAAGATATCTGAGAAATCTGAATTATTTAAGGCTGTTCAATGTATATGGTTTTAGTGTTGCCACCTTGCCTTTTGTTAAAGTAATTACAGTTAACTTTAGTGTGAAACCTTTAGGGATGGTTAAAATACAGGTTTGCTAATGGCTAACATATTTTTAAGCCATAGCTTCATTTTATAATCTTTAAGTATCAGACAAACAACCCAAAGTTGGTACCACAGGGCAGAATCTATAGGAAATTTTTATTTAACTGTAACAATGTATGTCCATTATTTGATCACATCTGCCATAGCCTTAGCTATGTGGGTTATATCCTACTAAGGATATAACTGCTGCCTCACTTCTAAAGCTTAAGGGCAACTTCCACGCACTAAAACCATTAACTAGCTCAAGTAGAGCTGAGAAAAATAGGTATTTGTTCACTAAGACCTTCAGAGCTTTCTTGCTTCCAAAGAGCACTCCTCTTGCTTGCTGGCTTGTGAGTATGGACGGTCAACTAATGTTTCTCCATTGCTGGTCTGATAAGCTCTTTTCAGGAAAAACAAACATGCACATCTTATTGTCTGTCAGAAAGTTAACTTTTTCTGTAAAATTATTTCTTTTGCTCTAGGAAAAAGTGTTTTTTTATAGACTCTCACGTGACGTTTTGTTAGTTTTTACCTGGACAATTACTTTTTAGCCAAGTTAAAACTGTTTTTTCGTGTCTAAGTTAAAACAATTTTTTCATGTCTTAAAGTTGTGTTAAATTAGTTTTGTGAGGCTAGGGTAAGTGTTTATTAAGTGCTTTTTGGTGGACACATTGACCTTTTTAATAGATACCTGTTTCACTGACTACTTCTGCCAGGCCTCCCCAGGATTCAGGCATCTTTTTCGTCTTCACCATGGAACAATCTACCAGTTCCTTGGTTCTTCCTTCTTCCAGATGCAAAAAAATAAAAAACATTTCCAAGCAGCCTTTGTCTGTTCAGCAGGCTACTAAATTGCCTCAGATGCAGATGGGTGACTCTACTGTGGCCATTTCTGGTTCCTCAGACCATTCATTTTTTTCCTTGGATCCCTCTGGTACAGTCCTTACAGCCACCATGGTCTGACAGATATGTCCCCTGCATTATGGGAGTGCCCTTTGTAGGAAGGGAGAACCACACTTGTTGGTCTTGTAAGATGGTGTAAGGAATACCTCTCCACCTAGCCAGACTGGGATGCCTGTCCCTAGCCGGGGGTTGCCTGTCGAAAGTAGTTCTCTTTCTTTATAAATTCAGGGCAAAAAAAATAACATATTCATTTTTGTCTCAGTGATTTTTAGACAGGATGATTTATTGGACTTGGCTCAGGGCTTAGTTCAAGTTTTTGACCCTACTATTTCTGGTGTTATTGGTAAGAGTAAAGGGATTCTTCACTATCTAAGGATGTTCAGGACATTAAACAAAAAATATTGTGAGGGGGACAACTTCTGCTTTCTCTGTTTAGGTTTCTGATTCTGAGTAAAATGTTTCTTCTGACAGTCCCCTGGAAGGATTTTCTTTTTGTGAATCCATATCCGGAAAAAAATCCGTTGATCTGATGTTGTCATTCTTATTCATTCTTCAAATGATGGGTTTCTGATCTGACTTGGATCCAAGTTTGCTGCTTCTTCCAGATCCTCGGATCCAAACTGTCGTGCTCCTCCCTTTACTCATAATGCCCAGCTAGCCTAACATACCTTATATCTTGTTTGCCGCCATATCACTACAGATGCAGATCCCGTCGCTCTCGAGCTGTTGGTGTTTTTCAGGGTAAAACAGTGAGTTTTTTCAACTTTTTCCTTCAGTAGGCTATCTTGCACCTTCCATCCTTTATTCCAGTAAATTTTTTTTTTTTTAGTCAGGTCCTCTTTCTTCTGTGACATTTACTGAGACCTCAGTATTTCCTTCCAGTACCATTCTTGGTACTTCTGCTTTCTTCTCCTTGTCCTATTCCTACCCATTTTAGGGTACCCTTGACTACCATTGTTGTAGTTTTTCTTGCCTTTTCTGAAAGAAAAAAAAGTAATATGTAATTTTTTTTACTAGTAGTTATTTTCCTTTTAGACCTACCCCAAGCAAAGATATCTGATAAACCAAATGGCTTCAATAAATGCATCTCCTGTGGGCCCAAAATACCTAGATGTTATTTTGTCCTATCTCGCCTTCATTCTTACAATGATGGGTTTGGAGCCGATCCTCGGCTCTGACTCTGCCAAATACTTAGCTGAAAGTCTCAAACCTGACTCGTGGCAAGAAGGTATCCCACAATGCAGTGGTGCAATTCCTTAGATCTCGTTTGCCGCTTTACGAGGTTGGATACGCTCATCTTGGCCGTGGCTAAGTTGTGTCAAAGTTTTTTATTACCTTTTGTCTAAAATTGTTTTATATATATATATATATATATATATATATATATATATATATATATATTTTTTTTTATCTTATTAGATTTAACTCGTTGTGCCTCCTTGCTGCTCTCTGTTAGGCAGTGATAGTTTTTCCCCCTTTAGCACAGCTTTTGCCATTGCTTTCTAGGCCCTTTTGGTATCCCTTGTAGTGTTTTTTGTTCATTTGTTAGTTTCTTTATAGCGCGTTTAAGTTAGAGAGCTATTTGCCCGTTTAAGTTAGAGGGCTTGTAGTGTATTATTGTCTTGTCTAGAAAATAAAACCGTTTGACTTAGAGGTTCTATTTTTCTTCCCCTGGTTGTCTTTCCTTGTGTTTGTCCTGCAGTGGCTTTTTGGTGTAGCTTTAGCTTCATTAGTCTTAGCTAATGTTTTTCTTGTTTTTGTTGCTGTCGCCTTTAGGGTCTTACGTTAAATATGTCCAAAGACCCAAAAGAGGGAGAACATAAGCCTTTGGGCTTTAAGAAATGTCAGAAGTGCTCACAAAAAATGTCCATCACAGATGGACATGTTATATGTTTTTATTGCGTTGGTGCCATTTATCTCCAAGAAGACTGCACCTTTTGTCATTCTTTTAGTGCTAGAGTTCTTCAGGAAAGGAGAAACAAGTTGATTCTGAAAGGGCTCTTAAAGCCTTCTTTTGAGGAAGCCATTCATAGTTCTTCTTCCTCTTCTTCGTCTCCTTCCTCTAAAAGGATAAGTCTCAGAAAAGACATTCACCCACAACATCGGTTCCGTCAGAGCCGCCAGTCAAACTTCCTAAAATTTCAATGACCATTACTTCCTAGGCTCAACAGTCCTCGTAGCCGTCTGAGGTCATTTGGTGGCAAATGCGTTGTTAGAGATTTTCAGCAGGGTAGGTTTCCCAAAAGAAACACTGACTGACAGAGGTGCCAATTTCATGTCAGACTTGCTGGCTTGTCTATGGAAGACCTGTGGGGTGAAGCACATGAAGACCACCCCCTACCATCCCCAGACTAATGGTCTTGTTGAGAGGTTAAACTCTACAATCAAGTCCATGCTACGGGCATTTGCAGATCAGTTTGAGAGGGAGTGGGACAAATATTTGCCCCATCTGTTGTTTGCTTACAGAGAGGTTCCCCAGGAATCCACAGGTTTTTCACCTTTTGAGTTGCTGTATGGGCATAGGGTGAAGGGGCCTCTAGATTTAATTTGAGATGAGTGGGAAGGTGAGTGCGAGTCTCACAAGGAGTCTGTTGTGGCATACATCCTAAACCTCAGGACAAGGCTCAGGGAACTCATGGGCTTGGCCCAGGAGAACCTGGCAGAAGCCCAACAAAAGAAAAAGGTGTGGTATGACAGGAATGCTCGAACTAGAGAGTATGCTGTGGGGCAGCAGGTAATTGTTCTCATTCCTGTCAGACACAACAAGTTGCAAGCTGCTTGGGGAGGGTCCCTACAAGGTATTAAGAAAGGTAAGTAACGTTAACTACATGGTGGAACTGCTAGGCAGATGGCAGGGGCACAAATTGTACCATGTTAACATGATGAAAACTTACCATGATAGGGAAGCCCTTGTGCTGAGCATTTGCAGTGGGTTGCAGGAGGAGTCTGTGGGAGATCTGGGGACTGATCTCCTCATTAAGGCTTGGGCTGACACCTCAGTGGAAGGAGTAGCAATGTCCCAGCAGCTATCTCCTACCCAGGTTCGAGAAATCCGAGCAGTGTTGCAGGAATTTGGGGACATGTTCACTGGGAAACCAGGGTGCACCCACCTAGTGCAGCACCAGGTGGATACAGGACCCCAAAGGCCTATTAGGCAGGCCCCTTATAGGGTGCCTGAGAGAGTCAGACAAACCCTGAGGGAGGAGGTACAGGAGATGTTGGAACTAGGGGTGATTCAAGAGTCCACCAGTCCCTGGGCCTCCCCAGTGGTGCTGGTGCCAAAGTAGGATGGCGGCACCAGGTTCTGTGTGGACTACAGGAAATGAAATAGTCACACAGAGTCAGATGCTTACCCCATGCCTAGGACAGATGAGGCCCTAGAGCAGCTGGGTGGGGCTAAGTATCTTACAACCATTGATCTTACCAAAGGTTACTGGCAGGTGCCCTTGACTCCCAGTGCTAGAGACAAGTCAGCCTTTGTGACTCCTTTTGGCTTGTATGAGTTCATAAAGATGCCCTTTGGGATGAAGAATGCCCCAGCCGCTTTCCAGAGGCTGGTAGATCTTATCCTAGCAGGAGCAGGAGGGTTTGCCCTTGCTTACCTAGATGATATTGCCATCTATAGCCATTCCTGACCAGAGCACCTTCAGCATGTCAGGGAGGTGCTGGGCAGACTACAGAGGGCAGGGTTGACCATTAAGCTGAGCAAATGTCAGGTGGGTATGACAGAGGTCTCCTACCTAGGACATAGAGTGGGGAGTGGTAAGATAAGGCCAGAACCTGCTAAAGTGGAAGCCATTCAGGCATGGCCTGCACCTGTTACTAAAAAACAGGTGAGGGCATTTTTAGGGACAGCAGGGTACTACAGAAAGGTCGTCCCCAGTTATAGTACCATAGCTGCTCTTCTCACAGACCTGACAAGGAAGAACAGGCCAGATAAGGTAATGTGGACCACAGCATGTGAGCAGGCATTCCAGAAGCTTAAAGAAGCTTTAGGAGGACCCCCTGTGTTAGCCAGTCCAGATTACAGCAAATAATTTGTTGTGCAGGTAGATGCTTGGAACCATGGGGTGGAGGCTGTACTTAGCCAGATTTCTTCAGAGGGGAAGAGCACACAGTGGTTTATCTCAGTTGTAGGCTCCAACCCAGGGAGGAATGCTATGCAGCTGTAGAAAAGGAATGTCTAGCCATAGTGTGGGCACTGCAGAAACATCAGCCTTATCTGTATGGAAGAAAATTTACTGTTATGACAGATCACAACCATCTAACAAGGTTAAACAGAGCCAGTCAGCAAAATGCCAAGTTGCTAAGATGCAGCCTGGGGTTGCAAGCATATGATGTGTCAGTGCAGCACAGCAGTGGGAGTAGCAATGCCAATGCAGAGTTCTCTTGGGGGGGGGGTGTGAAGACTGGTAGAGATGGGTGAAGGCTGCCAGTTTAGTCAAATAGAATTTGGTACATAATTATATCATTCGTAAATACTGTGAAATGTTGAAATGCAGGCTTGCTTCTTAAATGAAAGAATATGTTGTGAAATGTTGAACATAAAACAATGTAGCAACATTGCCCTCTACTGTAAAGAAAGCTAAGTCAAGCATTTCGTGTTGGTCCTTTGAAATTAAAATTACTTTATGTCTGTTCCTTTGAAGTTAGAATTTGGAATCAATGAGTCTGGAGTAAGCATCCTGCCTGTTGTTTTAACTTAAGGAATAATTACTAGAGTTTACATATGTAATGTCCTTTACTGCTCTGGTTTCTGCCTAAGTGTAAAAGAATGTAAATACAGTTTCTGTCAGCCTGGGAACACCAGGAAAGTGTGAAATGATGTAATGTTTTATCAGAACTGCAATTTCAATTTAATCAAAGAGAACCAGACGGCATTAAACATTTTTATCTTGATCATCCAACTCACAGAACTCTGCCTTGCTCACATGTAAGTTATCTTAGACTTGTGTTTTATTTTAGGAATAGCTAGAATCTAGAAAGATTAGACTAAGTGTTTTTCTGTTATGTCAGAACTGTGCTATTGATTTATTTTAAGTATTTCTGTGTGATCCCTGAACTCTTGAGTTGCACTGACTGTGTAGTAGAAAGTATTGTCTTGTGCATTTAATTATTTATTATTAAATATTTTAAAACCTTTTAACTGTGGCTGGTTTGTATAGAGAGAAAATCTAGAGTACATTGCATATTTATAGAGTTTACTGTCCAAGTCACTCCAAAAAAGCTTTGACTGATTAGTCACACTTACCAATTGGATAATAATATTGCACAGTAATAATTGGACACCCTTTTAAGGACCTTTGAGTAGCTGATAATTATTAGTGGGTGGTGGCAGCTGGTACTACCGTATAGTCTGGGAAAAAGGGGCACAGCTAGAGAACCTGTGCCAGACTTCCCCAGGAGTGTCTGTGTGGTTGTATAAACTCTTCTCAAAGTGTGTGTGTGTCAGCTACTTGGGCAGGGACATGAAGCACTGGTTGGACAGAGAATGTGCTAGTGGTTTTAGTTTGCCCACTAGGCTGAGCTGTGGACCCTAAAGCTGTGCCAGTGGGGAGTTTTATTGGGGACCTGGAGAGCAAGGGAGTGACCAGTCCCAGACTGACTGTGATCTCTGTGTGCTCTTAAGGGAAATTGCACTTTACTCTGTGTATTTGTTATCCTTTCCTCATATATGAGATGCCCTCTCTGGTGCTGGTGATGAGGATTGAGGCTCCTTGATTGCTGGACCAGGGCATGAGCATCACAGACCCCCTTCAATGTTCATGGAGCTGACATCTGCTCTGACTCTCTCAGTGCCGTCCAGGGAGTTTGGGAGCCAGGGTTCCCTGGTCGGCCCTGGGGGGGTGGATTCTCAGCCCTAATCTTCTTCGGTGCTGAGTCTACCCCTCGGAGCATCGGCCTGGGTTACCTCGGCTCCCACATCGGCCTCGGGTCTGATCTTGTTGGTTCTGTTGCCTTCCTCTGTCTCCTCAGAGCAGAAGGAGTCTTCAGAGCTGGCGGGATCTGCCTTTGAGCTGATGAGGAGTGTGTTGTCTACCCATTCAGCACCACAGAAGGTTACCAGTACTCGTCCCCCTAAGGCACTGGCTACTGTCTCGGCACCACCCATTCCACAGGACAGCAGAGATACAGAGCCTCAGGATCCCCCAATGGATGAACCCCTCTCCTCCGAGGCCTCCCCAGAATATCCTTCTGAGGAGCCACCTCGGAAGAGAACCCGCAAGAGGAAGCATGTTGACTCCCCAGACAAGTCCATCACTTCAGACATTGACCTCGATGAGTCGGAAGGGTCTCCACGGTCGTCCTCTGATAATATCTCATTTGCAGATATTCTAGAGATCCTCAAGCAAAGAGGCGGCTGGCAGGCCACCACCCCTTCTGATGAGTCAGTGCACCTGAAGGCTTTCGGATCTCACCCTCCAGCCTCCTGGGTGTCTCCGCCTTTCGATGAGCTAATGGACCTGATTAGTCGAAAGGCGTGGGAGTCACCTGACACTACGGACTCGGTCCCTCGGAGGCCAAACAGATTTTTGGCAGCTCTTTCGGGCAAGAATTTTCTAACCAAGGGGGTACCTGTAGATGCTATGGTGGTTGCAGCAGCCACCAAAAGGAACTTGCATAGACTTCCTCATCTGTTCATCCTCCAAATAAAGACTGTTGAACAATGGACAGATACAGGAAGTGTGTCTTTTTGTCAGCGACTTTCTCACTGCAACCGCTTTACTACTTATCCCACTTTACAAGGCTACAAAGAGATCTCCTGAAAGAGCTAGAAGATACTCCACAAGGTTCATTAGTTGTGGGGGTGAATGAGAAGGTCTCCTCCCAGCTGTCCACCTTAAAGTCTATTGTCAGCTCCTCCATGAGGCTCATATCCTATGCAGCAGATTGACTGAGCAGGGCAGCGAGTTCTAGAGTTTCCCTTAGACGACACTCCTGGATGCGCTTGTGCAATTTTGCAGAACCCTTTAAGTCTACCTTTACTAATGCCCCTTTTGATGGTTTCTCACTCTTTGGACCCAAAGTAAAAGTCACTCTAACCTGGTGCGAGCAGGAAGGAAAAAATCTCTCTGCCATTGGAGTACATTTTTCTGTACCTTCAAGACCTTATCCTAAAGGCCAGAAGAGCAGAAAGATATGGTTCAAAAAATCCCAGAGATTTTTCCAGGATGCACAGGGTGATACCTTCCCCAGGGGCAGAGGGGGAGGCAATAATGGTAGACACTGCCCCAGAGGCAGAGGGGGCCTGCAAAACCAGGGTGACCGTGATTCCTTTCGCGGATGCCCTTAGCGCTCCTGAAAGGAGGCCCGACTTCTCTACTCTGGAGGCAGTTGGGGGACGTTTATCAATGTACCCAGAAGCCTGGCAAAATGTCACAGATGACAAATGGGTACTAAATATAATATCCAGAGGATACTCCATCCCTTTTTCCAACCCTGTTCCACAGACCAAAACAATCCCAGTTGTTCTACCCAATCTAAGGGAACAAGTAACTATAGAGATTCAAAAGTTGCTCCACACAAGAGTCATCCAAGAAGTCCCCGCAGACCAAATAGGATTCAGAACTTACTCAAGATTCTTTTTGGTGCCAAAATGAACAGGGGACTTGAGGCCCATATTAGACCTAAGCAAGTTAAACAAATCTGTCAAGAAGTCAAAGTTCCGAATGGTGACACTGTAGTCTATACTTCCCTTTTTAGGGAAAGACAATTGGATGTGCTCAATAGACCTTTAAGATGCTTACTACCACATAAAAATGGACAGGACATCAAGAAGGTACTTACGCTTCCATCTGGGAGCTAGCCATTACCAGTTTAGAGCTCTGCCCTTTGATCTCACTACAGCCCCCAGAGTGTTCACCAAATGCCAGGGACCTAACTTTGGAGATATGCAATCAGCTGGGCATTACAGTAAACTTTCAGAAATGTGCCTTGTTGCCCTTTCAACATATTACATTCATAGGCACAGATCTAGACACTTCATCCATGGTAGTACGTCTTCCAAATGAAAGAGTTATAGCACTCAGACAGCAGATACTTCACCTCCTTCCTAAGACCCAAGTGAAAGCAAAGATAATTCTAACATTATTAGGAACAGTGGCCTCCACAATTACACTGGTACCTCTTGCCAGAATGCACATGAGGATCCTTCAATGGCTATTGTTCTCCCAATGGTCCCTTCAAGAGCTTCCAATGTCTCACCTGATCAGAATAACGGAATCTTGCAAGAACGACTTAAGATGGTGAATGCACTCCACTCATGTGAAAATAGGCAGGCCCTTTGTTCCACATCAACCAATAGCTACAGTGACCGTGGATGCTTCTCAGATAGGGTGGGAGGGGGGCATTATCTGGGAAGAACAGTCCAAGGTACATGGCAAGAACATGAAGCTCACTTGCATATAAATGCTCTAGAGATGAGATCAGTGCTTCTTGTGTTGCAAGCACTTCAAGACTCTCTCCCTCTAGGGACTATTGTGATACAGTCAGACAATATGTCTGTAGTTTGGTACATAAACAAGCAGGGGGGGAACCAGATCTTACCCTTTTGTCGAGAATCCCTAAGAGTGTGGTAATGGGCAGTTTCTTCCCAGTGCTTTCTTATTGCAATGCACATTCCGGGGAAGTCCAACATGATAGCGGACAAGCTGAGCAGAGCAATCCTAATGCCTCACGAGTGATCTCTCAATCACAGTGTAGCAGAAATTATTTTCCAGATATGGGGACAGCCTTGCTGCGATCTCTTTGCCACTCCCATGAATGCCAAGTGCAGAAACTACTTTACCTTAACCCCCCCCCCCCGGGGGAGACATCGAGAAATGCACTTGCTCACAATTGGCCCTCGGGACGTCTATATGCCTTTCCTCTGTTTCCTCTCATACCCAGAGTAATTCAGAATGCACAATGTTCGGGAAGCAGGATAATTCTCATTGCTCCTTACTGACCTCGCCAAGTTTGGTTCCCCTTCCTTTGGCCTCATCTTCAGGAGAAGCCTTGGATTCTGGACCCAGTGCCAGATTTGCTGACTCATGTCAGGGGAGCTTCATCCTTCTCTACACACCCTAGAACTGACAGCTTGGCTGCTCCACTTCCCAGTTTAGTCAGGCTTCACAATTTCACTTCTACAGTTAGACTTATCTTAATGTCCCCCCATAAAGCTTCCACTAGAAAGCTGTATTCTAGTAAATGGAAAAGATCTTCCTTTTGGGCTCAAGACAGGAACAACGATCCTTTTTCTGCACCTATTCATTCTGTTTTGGAATTTTTGGCTCAACAAGGCTCAGCTGCAGCAACCATCAGGGTTCAATTTGCTGCAATTTCAGATTTTCACATTGGTAATTCTACTTCCAGTTTAATGTCACATAGGTTGTGTAGAGCCTTCTTAAAAGGTGCCTCCTTATTAAGACCTCCCTTTAAGTTGCCCATTTCTCCTTGGGATCTAAATTTTGTTTTGTCTTATCTCACGTTACCACCTTTTGAGCCCTCTTCATGTTCAGACCTCAGGTTCCTTTCCTGGAAGACCTTGTTCCTAGTGGCTTTAACTTTTGCTAGAAGAGTGTCAGAGTTACAAGCTCTTTCTATTAAACCGCCATATTTGATATTTCATAAGGATAGGATATCCTTATGTACAAACCCATCCTTTCTACCTAAAGTCCCTTCTCCAAACAACATAAACCAATCTATAGAACTTCTGGTGTTCTTTCCTAATCATAGCAACAAGGCAGAGTACAAATTACATCAACTGGACGCGCATAGACAACTCAGATTCTATTTGCATAGGACCAAAGACTTCAGAAAATCTGACCAATTATTTGTATCCTTCTCTGATGCAAAAAAAAGGAACCTCACTCTCAAAAACTACTCTTTCCAATTGGCTTTCAAATTATAGTTCATTCATCTATAACTCAAATCACAAAGATTTACCTTTCAAAGTGAAGGCTCATCCACTAGAGCAATGGCTACATCATCTGCTTTTCAAGCCAGAATTCCCATGGATAATATTTATGCAGCAGCTACTTGGTCTACTCCCCATACTTTTATCTCTCATTACAAAGTGGATTTGGCCTCCAGGGACAGGGCATCTTTTGGTTCCATGGTGCTTAAAGGTGTACTCCCGTGAGCCACCTAGGATAAAGATGCTAGGGACGCTGCCCCATGATTGTAAGAATGAAAGCGAGATAGGACAACATAACATAAAGAAGTTATGTACTCACCATAACGTTCCATGTTTGTTGACCATCTCACCATTCATTCTTACGAAGCCTCCCTCCTTCCCTCTGCCAAAGACTCCTTGTGCACCTGGTAGATTGTTTTACTACTTTCATGAGTTCTTTGTCTCAGCTTACTTCTCCTTCCAGTATGTATTGTATGGACTTGGATATATGTAGATATGTATATAGTGTACATATGTAGATATGTATATAGTGTACATATCGTTCAGTAGTAGCAGCAAACAAGATCTGTGGAATTACACCACTGCACTGTGGGATACCTTCTTGCCATGAGCCAGGTTTGAGACTTTCAGCTAAGTATTCGGCTGAGTCTCGGCTCCGAACCCATCATTGTAAGAATGAACGGCGAGTTGGTTAACAAATGTAAAAAGTTATGGTGAGTACATAACTTCTTTTTCAGATGCCCACAGGGAATACGTCTATTGCCATCACCACCCATTGAGATGCAGATTGTATTATTTGTGCCAGCTTCAACACCAGGGCACTCATGGATCGATAAAACAAACTAGTTTTGAAGGGTCTTCTTCCTTCTCTTTCTTCTTCATTTATTCCAGCTGGGGCTCAAACCCCTCTAAAAATCCAACAAACGGAAGCCCGACTCTGCTGCCAAAGAAAAAGAGTCTAGAAGGAGATCTCCAGGTGCTACAATATCTTTGTCTCCTTCTTCAGAGTCACCTCCAAAAATGGCCCCAAAAATCGGCTCTGACAGCTATGGATCCTGCTCCTTTAAAAATGAAATTGCCTTGGATACGGTCACCTCCTTGTTTGCCAGATCTGATACAGTCTTGTCCACTTCTTCATTTTTGTAGGAGTCTCCACGTAAGCACTCGAGGCCACCATCTACTAGCTCATCACTCAGGTCTTCCAGGAGTTTGTCTGAGGCTGAAGTAGTTAGGATGATGAGGAAATTCCTCAGAGCTCAAATCCAGAGGGGGTAATTCTGTCTCCATCTCTCATGAGATCCATGAGCCTGGCTGTGACTTTCTCCTTCTCTGATCTGGCCTGTGGTTTTGGAGCCCTTGGATCCAAGATCCCTGGGGGTGCTCTAATCTGATCTGAAGATAGCCTGTTCTTTGACTCCAGTCATTTCCCTGAACTGTCCTGCTCCGAGCCTTTCAGAATAGGAAGACTGTCAGAGCTGAAGCACTGGCACTGGTTCCAGGAGACCTAGATCGACTCTGAAGTTGTTGGAGCCATCTCCTCCCCTCAGAATTTTGGCTCTGGACAGCTTGGGTCGGACTCCATCCTTGGGTGGAGGGCTTACAGGGATTTAGGGTTCAGTGGTGTGGGAAATGTTAACTCTGCTAGCTCCAGTTTCAGTCTCTCCTAGGCACTCTGCCCTCGAGATTGTGGAGAAGGCTTTCTCTTTGCCTAGAGAAAGGGCATCCTCCCATCATATCACTCTATCACCTTTAGGTTTTCATTCTTAGCCTCGATCTTCCATTCCACTAGGATAACCAGCCCGTTCAAGTCTCCAGTCAGTCCCTCAAGACTCCCCTTTTACTTTTGATATCTCACCTGACCATCCCACTGATGTGGTCTCTTGGAAGAGAACATGTAAAAGGAGACACCTAGATTCCCCTCAGGAATCTCTCACTGAGGACACCAATTTCAATGAAGAGGAAGGGGCCCCCTGATCTCCACCTGAAGATGTTTCCACTGGAGACATTCTTGAACTCCTAAAGCAAAAAGGTGGTTGGTCTACTAACACCCCATATCAAGAGGAGTCAGTGTTCCTAAAGGCTTTCTGGTCTGGCCTGACTATGTCTTAGGTGACCCCCCACCCCTCCCCGGCTGATGAACTTATAGACCTTGTCTCACACTGGACATGGAAAGAACCAGATACTGTGAAACCCATCCCTAAGCACCCAGAGAAATTCTTAGCCTCTCTGAAGGACAGATTACAGTGGAGCAAGGAGGTCCCAGTTGATGCCATGGTTATGGCAGCAGCCACTAAGAAAGAACTTGCAGATTAGAGCTCTTCTTTCCATCCCCCTAACTGAGAATCTAGGGCCTTTGACAGATTCAGTAAGTGCATTTATGCTTCAGTGACCTTTGCTGTGTGGTCGTTGAATTACTTGGCACATTTCACTAGATTGCAAAGAAATTTGATTAAGGAGCTTTCCAAATTTCTTTCTGTTTCCATATCTGTGGAGGACCAAAATAGAGTCTCTTCACTACTGGCCAACCTTCAATCTATAACTAATGTGTCCATGAGGCTGATTTCCCATGGTGCAGAAGGTACTTCACAGGCAACAGGTTCAGGCATGGCCATTAGAACTGGAAACATGCCTGGATGTGTCTATGTGAATTTGTTTGCTGGATCTTCCTTATTAGGCCTGAAAGTAAAAGAAACATTCTCCAGAATTGAGCAAAAAGGAAAGACCTTGTCTGCCATAGGGAAACATTTTTATACCCCTCAAAGACCTTTTTCCTGGAATCAGTGAGGAAGCAGAAAGATGTCATTCCAGAAATCCCAGAGTGCTTTCCAAGACTCACGAGGAGATAGTTTAGCCAGAGACTATAGGGGGAACACTAACAGAAGACGTTTCCCCCCTGACATAGGTGGACCACAGAACCAGAGTTTTGCAGATACCTTCTCAAACAAACCCTACCAGTGCTCCTTAAAAGCAGCGTGACTTTTGCCATCTGGAGGCAGTTAGGGGACATTTGTCTCTCCACCAAAAATCCTGATCATCCATCCCAAAAGATTCCTGGGTACAGAGAATTATATCCAGAGATTATATCATACCATTTTCCCAAATTCCCCCTTCAAGAAAGAAAAGAATCCCCAATGATCCACCCAGTCAGAGGGAGATAGCAGCATTAGAAATATAAACGCTGCTCAGAAAATGAGGCATCCAGGAGATCCCCCAGATCTGACAGGATCCAGAACTTACTCAAGATCCTTCTTATTGCCAAAGAAGACAGGAGACTAGAGACCCATCTTGGATCTCAGCAGGTTAAACCAATACGTAAAATATTCAAGGTTCTGGATGGTCATGATTCAGTCCATTTTGCCTCCACTGTGAAAGGATGAGTGGATATGCTCGATAGATATTCAGTATGCATATTGTCACATCAAAGTGAACAGGCACTCCAAGAGATATCTGCACTTCTGGCTATTAGCCAGTCATTACTAGTTCAGAACACTGCCATTTGGCCTTACCACAACCCCTAGTGTGTTCACCAAATACATGGTGGTGGTAGCAGCTCATTTCAGACTGCTGGAATTCAGTGTGTTTCTATGCTTAGACAACTGGCTCCTAACTGCCCCATCCAGACATCTTCCTCTACAGGGAAGGGACTACTTGCTCCAGTTGTGTCTTCATGTAGGCATCACAGTTAATTACAGCAAGTCTCAACTCAAACCCATGCAGAGTTTGGAGTTCATAGGTGCTCATCTAAACATGGTCACAAAGACAGCCTCTTTTCCATGTACACCAATGCAGATACTCATATCCCAGGTCATGAAAGTGATCTCGCACACATCTCTGCCAGCACGTCTAATCTTACAAACCTTGAAATATTCAAGGTTCTGGATGGTCACGGTTCAGTCCATTTTGCCTCCCATGTGAAAGGATGAGTGGATGTGCTCAACAGATATTCAGAATGTGTACTATCACATCAAAGTGAACAGGCACTAGAGGAGATATCTGCACTTCCGGGTGTGAGCCAGTCATTACTAGTTCAGAACACTGCCCTTTGGCCTTACCACAGCCCCCAGAGTGTTCACCAAATGCATGGTGGTGGTAGCAGCTCACTTGAGACTGCTGGGATTCAGAGTGTTTCCATACTTAGACAACTGACTCCTGACTGCCCCATCCAGGCATTTACTTCTACAGGGAAGGGACTACTTGCTCCAGTTGTGTCTTCATGTAGGTATCACAGTTAATTACAACAAGTCTCAACTCACACCCATGCAGAGTTTGGAGTTCATAGGTGCTCATCTAAACAGAGTCACATGCTGACACTCATATCCCAGGTCATGAAAGTGATCTTGCATACTTCTCTGCCAGCACGTCTAATCTTCCAAGCCTCTGGGTCCACGGCAGCAGCTATCACCCTAGTCCCTTTAGCAAGGTTTTATATGTGGATTCTGCAATGGACTCATCAGTACAGTGGTCTGTTCTTCAGTAGCTTTTATCTGCACCATCAAGATCTTCTTTGGTGGCTTCATTCGACAGAGTTTTCCTAGGCTGCCCATCATTTATTCTTCCCCTTCCCACAACCACGATAACCATGGACACATCCCACCTGGGGGGGGGGCACTAGTTGTGAAGGACAGTGCAAGGTATGTAGTCCCCAGAAGAGGCTAAGATGAGAGCAGTCCTCCTAGCATTGCAGATCTGTCTGTTTAGATGGACACTAGGTCTGTTGTTTGGTACATCAAGAAACGGGGCAAAGCAAATCTTACCTACTATGTTGAGAAGCACTGAGAGTGTGGCAATGGGTGATCTCTTCTAGACGCTTTCTCATAGCAATGCACATACCAGGCAAAGCTGATGTGATTGCAGACAAACTTAGCAGGTCCTCACGAGTGGTCTCTCAATGTCAAAGGGACGGGTACAATTTTCCATTGATGGGGCCAGCCATGCTGCAACCTTTTTACTTCTCCCCTCAACAACAAGTGCAGCAGGTTCTTTGCCCTGATCCCTCCAATGGATCACTGAGATTTGCTGTGGTCCATGACTGGCCCATGCTGCAACCTTTTTGCTTCTCCCATCAACAAGTGCAGCAGATTCTTTGCCCTGATCCCTCCCATGGGGGAGTCTCTAAGGGATGCGCTAGCCCACGACTGGCCCTTCATTCTTCCCCATGCTTACCCCCCCCCATTACCTCTCATCCCCAAATTTCTATAGAAAGTATGCCAGTTGAAGAGCATAGTTATCCTCAACGCACCTTTTTGGCCTTGTCTAATTTGATTTCTCTTCCTTTGACTTCATCTTCTACAATTACCCTGGATACTGGATCCCAAGCCAGACTTCCTCTCCCACCCGGCAGAGATTACTCATCTGGACATAACAGGCCTCAAACTGACCACATAGTTTTTCCAATTCCACTGACTAGTAGACAGCCCAGGATTTCCTCCCTGGTCCATTATATTTTGTTATCTTCTCAAAAAACTTCTACTAGAAAGATTTACAAAAGTAAATGGAAGAGATTTGTGTTCTTGGCCCTTAAGAGGGATCTGGAACCCTTTTATGCCTCTATACCAGCTGCACCTAATTTTTTTTAGCTTCAATTGTCTATGAAGAGGCTAGCTTTTCTGCTGTTAAGGTCCCATTGCCTGCCATTTCAAATTTCCAACTAGATGAAAATAATTCTTCCTTAGCTTCTTTTAAATTATACAAAAGCCTTTTCCATAGGATTTTTTTTACTTAGACCTCCATTAAAGTATCTTATTTTTTCTTAGGATTTAACTGTCTTACTTCAAGCTGTGACCCAAGACCACTTTGAACCTTCAGCAATGTCTGACTTTAAGTGTTGTCTTAGAAAACTGTTTTTCTGTTTGCAGTTACATCAGCTAGATGAACATCCAAGCTCCAGGCACTATCTTCCAAACCTTCTTACCTGGTTTTCCACAAAGACAGGGTTTCCTTATGAACCATCTGTCTTTTTTGCCTAGGATAGCTTCTGACTCTAATATCAGCCAGGTAATTAACCACCCAGTTTTCTTTCCAAAATTTTCAAAGGAGAGTACATTCTCCATATTTTGGATGTACAAAGACAACTTCTGTTTTATCTCCATCGAATCAAAGATTTCTGGAAGATTGACCAGTTGTTTGTATACCTCTCACCTAACATAGTGGGCAAGTCGGTTTCTAAGTTACACTGGCCAAATGGTTAACCAATTGCATCTCTTTTGTCTATAGTAAAAGTGGGTTGTCCTTGCCTAAGCCTCCTAGAGCTCATTCCATGAGGTCTATGGTTGTATCCACAGCTTTTTGGTCAAGAGCTTCCATAGATGACATTTGTGCATTTGCCACCTGGTCCAATGTTTGTACCTTTATTGCTCAGTGCAAATTGGATTTGTTTTTTAAGAACAGAGCTGCTTTTGGCTCCTCAGTACTTTGACTTATCCTTCCATGAGGACCACCTAAGGTTCATCTAGCTGGGGACTCTGTCCCATCAGTTAAGGAATGAATGAAAGTGACAACATCAGATAAAAAAGTTATGTACTCACCATAATGTTACATTTGTGTTGTCCATTTTCATTCTTCCTCAACTTCCTGCCCTCCGAACCCCCTTCCTTTTGCCCCAGGAGAGGCCTAAGGGTATCACTTTGGGAATTGTTGTCCCTTGGTTGAGCTCCAACTATTTTTCTTATTCTATACCTTTTTGAGTTCTCTTAAGGTATTATCCATTGACTTCTATGTGTAGCAAACTCGATCAGAGGTATATTAGGCTGGTGGGACATTATGGGTAAAGGGAAGAGCTGAAGAGTTTAGATCTGAGGATCTAGAAGAAGAGGCTGAGTCAGATCTGAGTTGGATGCGAAACCTATCAGTTGAGGAAGAATGAAATGGACAACACAGATGTAACATTATGGTGAGTGCATAACTTTTTTTTCAGTAGGAGAATAATGATCTTCCACTAGCATTAAAGAAATATTACAATATAGTGTAGCTGGAATTTCCAGAACTTACATCAATCCCTCCTCTTCTTCCAGCATTGGGGGATGTATCTATTACAGCTTGTAACCTGCCTGATTATCTTCTTCTCTAATTTGATATGAAAGCTCTGAAGTGCTTGGTGCCTAGACCACTTTTTTTCTTCAGCCCTACTTGAGCCGGTTAACAGTTTGGGAATGTGGAAGGTTTCCTTAAACTTTGGAAGCTAGCCAGCTGTTACATCTATTACATTTACATTTACATTTTTTATTTACATTTGAACATCTATTGTTGTGGTAAGATTACTTATATAACTGTACTATTTTCTTCGTTTTTATTAGGATGCAAAAATTCGATATGAGGAACAGGTCAATAAGCTTATGTTAGAAAAACAAGAAATTGAATGGCAGAAGGTAAGTTTAGCACTGATTTAAACCAGCTATGACTGTTGAGTTAGTTAATAAGCTTGTAAACATAGAAGTTCTCTTGGGAGGATGAATTAATTGAGAGCACAGTTTTATAAAATTGAATGAAGGAAATGGCACTATTACAGGTGAAGTTGTTTTTGAAGCTGTAGAAGGATATCAGTCCTTACATTTCTGGTTGAAGTTTGTAATTACCATAACACTGAAACAATATAGGCTGCATTTAATATCATGATGTAAGTCATCTTTAGTACAATCAATAATAAATTACTTGAATGTATATAGATGGCTGTCTTAGTTATACTGATGCCCCAAATTAAGCATTAAGGGCAAAGCTGGGATACGATGTTGTCTTTATAAAAAAAGGTTGGAGCTTAAAAAATATTGCTGAAGAATTTGGTATAAAATACAAAAAAGAAAGTAGCAAGTTGAATAAAATGAACAAGTACGGACGTTGGTTGACCTGTAGATTTGTCCTGGTTTGTGAACAATTTAAAACTAAGGATTTTATTTTTAAAATTCAGGGTGCTTTTAACTGCCAAATGTCAGGTGTTGTTTATGCTGCTATTTGCCAACAATGCCTAGGATATTATATTGGAAAAAAATGGGCATAATTCAAAGATCGAGTTTACAAACAGATGCATGACATTAAAAACAGTAAGGTGAATAATGTCCTAGTAGAAGATTTATGTGAATATCCTGGGCATACTTTTAAGTTTGTAATAGTTGAAAAATTAATATTAGCCAATGCGGTGGTCCATGGTCCTTGATATTAGAAAAAACAAGAGCAGTACTGGCAGTTAATGTTAAACGCCAGTATGTGACCAGGGCTGAATGAGCAAACTTCAATAAGATGTTTACTTAAGTTAAAGCCACTTAATAGGTAAAACTGAGGTATTTTCAAAACAACATTTTCTTGTGTAGTATTATGTTTCATTATTAGTGACTTTGATATTATGATGTTAAAAAAATCTTAATTAAGATGTGTATGGATTTTGCTTCCTTTAAAAAAATTATATTTGAGGGGGCTGGGTTGTCATGTGATTTGATTCAATTGCCTATATAAGTGGATTTTACACGTTTAATTTTATTTGACGAAGTTTTGTATTAATAAAATGAAAGCGCTTATCCAGTTTTCAGTGGTGTGACAAATATTTAATAACCGTTCTTTGTTTTAGTTATTTCAGCAGTTTTTATTGCACTTGCTTGAGATGTTATGTGATCCTATCTCGCCTACATTCTGAATGATGGGTTCGGAGCCGATCCCTCGGCTCTATGCCAAGCGAAGTCTCTTATTGGCTGAGCTTACTATATCCCAGGATGCACCACCACCAGTCCCCCAGATCTCGTTTGCCGCTTCCCTGCGAAGACGTGGTCTCGAGCTGGCTGGGCTGAGTAGCTTTTATTAACTACTTTTCTGTCAGTTTTTTGCTGTTTTTTGGTCACAAAAGCTGTTTTAACGGCTATCGCTTCTTTGTGTACGAGTGGATTGTGAAGATTGTTGTGTGAGATTGGGTTGAGTTGTTTTCCCCTTACATCCAGGGCCTTCCACGGTCAACCTTTGAAACCTTTCAGGGTCTCTAGTCTACAGTAGTTGGGAGTTCCCTGTCATTTACAGCTAGTGTTTGTGTTAAACTTTAACTATAAGCTTAGATTTATCACAAGCAAATCTGTAGTTGTTTGAATTCCTGTCAAAGAATTGTTGAACATCATGTCTCAAACCCCTAGGCCTTCGGGCTTTAAAAATGTTAAAATGTGGTTTTAAGATGTCTATTACTGACGATCATTTGCTATGTGTATATTGTCTAGGGCAAAGCACTTGCAGGAGTCATGCAGCGTGCCACGCTTTTTCCTCAAGGGTCCTCCAGGAGAGGAAAAATAAATTGATTCTTAAGGGTTAATTAAACCCTCTTTGAAGAAGCCTTGGCATCCTCTCCGGCTCCTGCCAAAGAAAGGGCCGGTTCCGACCAGTCCGGGATCCGACTGCCAAGAGACCTAGGCAGGCCTCCTTCGGCTCCAAAGACTTGGAGCCGAGGTCGAACGGTCTGCCTCGATGCCAACAGTATCGACTCCTCTGGCTTCGAGCCGATGGCTGGGGCATCGAGGCGGGTCACCTTCGTCGGCTCCACTGCTTCAGACACTTCCTCAATCTGGTGTGAGTATTCATTCTCATCGGGGCGGTCCCCTAGTCCCTTGGGGCCGATGGAGAGGCCTTCTCGAACCCGTTCTGTTTCCTCGGTCTTGAGGATGTCGGATTCTGATATAGACAGGGTGCTCCAAAGACTGTTCCAGTCCCCAGTCTTCCAAAAATTTGTTGGTTCCGACCCAGTTGGCTTCGAGCCGATGACCATAGCCACCCCATTGCCATTCCTCCTCCGACTGCTTGGCTCCGTCGGAGCAGGTGCCGGTGGAGATCTCAGGGTCGGCTCCGACCCTTACTCCAACCCGGGTCCGAGTTTGGACTTCTTCGGCTGGACCCGAGGTGATGTTTGGGACCTATGCTTTCGGTTCGAGCCTCCCTCGGTGCCGCGGGGGACTTCCGTCGACTATCATGCTCGGAGACCACACTCCCAGGATTCTGGGGTCCGGCTTTCAGGGCCATGAGGAGTGCCTTGGCCAAGTCCTCTTCGCCATCTCTCCGGTTTTACCAGCACCTTCCCTGGGCGTGGAGACTGGGTCTTTGGCAGTTCCCCTGTCCATAACCAGCGGAGCCCGAGGCCTGAGGTTACCCCAGTGGGGTTCCCCTCCTCCTGAGGGTTCTTGAGTTGTCTTCAGAGGAACCCCAAGGAAGAGATCGTGCAAGAGGAAGCACGTGGACTCCCCGAGTCTATTACATGGACACTGATATGGATGATGCGGAGGGAAGTCGATCCTCCCCCAGTCCTCCTCGGATGATGTCTCATTTGCAGACATCTTAGAGATCCTCAAACAACGGCGGCTGGATATCCAAACCCCCTCTGCTGGCGAATCAGTGCTCCTCAAGGCCTTTGGGGCTCAGCCCTCCGCCTCCTGGGTGTCTCCGCCGACGAGCTTCTGGATTTAGTTGAACCAGTCCCTTCGTCCAAATAAATTTTTATCTGCTCCCCGAGAAGGAGTTCCTTACTAAAGGCGTGGCTGTAGATGCCATGGTGGTGGCATCTGCTACACAACAGGATGTGGCAGGCGTCAGCGTCTATCCATCCTCCTAATAAGGAGTCTAGGAGTATGGATAGTGTGGGAAAGGCACCCTGACTTCCCTTTACCTTAAGGTCTCTGAATTATTTGGCACATTTTACCACGCTTCAGACGGATCTGGTCAAGGTGTTGTCAGATTCCTCCTCGGGTAACCTTCCTGAGCAGCTAGCCCAGTCGGTTAGCTCTCAGTTGGCTATCCCGTCAATTGCTAACTCGTCCATGAGGCTCATTTCCTATGCCCGAGGGCGGGGTAGAGCTGCAGGCACAGGCGTGGCTCTCGACACGAGCAAGCTGGGGCTCGCTGTCAGTTTTATGGAGGCCTTCAAGTCTTCCTTCGCCGCGCTCCTTTGATGGGTCCTCATTGTTTGGACCCAAGGTGAAAGACACCCTTACCGCTGTGAGCACGTTATCTGCCGTAGGGGCCCGTTATTCCACTCCCTTTCGGCCTTACCCCAAGGCCAAAGGAGGGAAAATGTGGTTCAAATCTCGCAAGTAAGTTTTCTCCCAACAGCAGGAAGATTCCCGTCCAGAGGCAGAGGCGGGGGGAAATTTTCAGGCTGGCCGTCCAGAGGCGGGCAGAACCCTGCAATTCTGGAGACCTTGAGTCCCTTCGTGGCTCTTCAGCCTCCCACACGACATGAGGGATTGCCCGGCTGTGCTGCTCGAGCCAGTCGGGTGTCGTTGCCAAGCACCTAAAAGCCTGGGAGTCAATCACTCAGGACAGATGGGTGCCGGATAATTGCGGAGGTTACACCATCCCATTCAAATACTCACCCCTCCGTCCAAGAGAATCCCGGACCCACCACCCAGTCAAAGGGAAATAGCAGTGCAGAAGCTTTAAAGCTGCTAGAAAAGGAGTCATCCAACCGGTCCCCACAGACCAGATCGGATCAGGGAATTACTCCAGGTTCTTTTAGTGCCAAAAGACAGGGGACCTGAGACCAATATTGGATCTCAGCAGACTGAACCAATCCGTCCACGAAATCCAAATTCGAATGGTCACTTTGCAATCCATTCTCCCGTTGTTGGAGAAGGATGTTTGGATGTGCTCCATAGACCTCAAGGACGCCTATTATCACATACCGATACATCAGGTCCAGAAGGTATCTTCAGTCATTACCAATTTTGTGCTCTGCCCTTTGGTCTCACCACAGCCCCAGGGTGTTCACCAAGTGTTTGGCAGTAGTGGCTCACCTGAGGAGTCTTGGATTCCAAGTGTTTCCCTATCTCGACGACTGGCTCCTGACTGCCACCACCAGGCATCTACTAATGGACAACCTCAAAGCCACCATCTCCCTGGGTGTTTCCCTAGGGATTACATTCAATTGGTCAAAGTCTGTCTTGCTGCCCTCTCAGCATAAAGTTTATAGGAGCAGAGATAGACTCAAGATTGATCTTTCTTCCTGCCGAAAGGATCCGAACTTTACAGGGCCAAGTTCAAGCTCTGATCTCGAGATCCAAAGCCCCAGCCAGGATGGTCCTACAGGTTCTAGGCTCAATGTCTGCCACGGTTCTTTTAGTTCCTCTAGCAAGGTTACACATGAGGATTCTTCAGTGGCTCTTGTCAACTCAATGGTCCTTTCAGGATCTTCCCTCAATCATCACATCATGATTACGAAATATGCAAAGGGACCTTCGCTGGTGGCTTCAAACATCCAACTTGGATCAGGGAAAACCCTTTGTTCTCCCCCCTCCAGTGGTTACCCTGACGACAGATGCCTCCCAGATAGGGTGGGGGGGGGGCATTGTCTGGGCAGGCTAGTTCAGGGCTCCTGGCTTCCGGATCAGCTCTTCTCCACATCAACGTGTTGGAGATGAGGGCTGTACTTCTATCCCTACAGGCCTTACACAAGTTTCTTCCTCAGGGCATCATCGCCATCCACACAGACAACATGTCGGTGGTTTGGTATCTGAACAAACAAGGAGGGACCAGATCGTATCCCCTTTGCAGAGAGGCCATGAGAGTGTGGGAATGGGCTGTAAAAGTCAAATGTATTGGACAAATTAAGCAGGACAATTCTCTCTCCTCACGAATGGTCTCTAAACACAGTAGCAGCCCAGGTTTTCAAGAGATGGGGACGTGGCTGCGACCTATTTGCAACTCCACAAAACACCAAGTGCCAAAGGTTCTTCTCCTTGATTCCACATCAGGAAGTACCAGCCATGGATGCTCTAGCACAACCTTGGCCAACAGGGCTACTTTATGCCTTTCCTCCAATTCCACTCCTTCCCAAAGGTATTCAAAAGCTTCTCAACTAGGGTCTTCAATGATTCTGATTGCCCCATACTGGCCTCGTCAGATATGGTTTCCTTACCAGAAAAAGCATGCAGTGGACGATCCGTGGACCTTGGACTTGCTAATCCATCAGTCGGGACATTGGCATCAGTCCCTTCAATCTCTGAAATTGACAGCTTGGCTCCTCCACTTCCAACCTTAGTTAGAAGTCACACACTAGACCGGAAGTTGTTCACATTTTATCTTGCCCACAAACCCACCACTAACAAATTGTACCTCAGTAAGTGGAAGAGGTTTGCTATCTGGGCTCAACTCAAGGGCTTAGACCCTATCACTGCTCCTGTCCCAGAGGTTTTGAAATTCTTAACATCCCTGTTTAGTCAGGGATCTTCTGTCTCAACTATTAAAGTTCAGCTAGCTGCTATCTCTAAATTCCATGAATCCACGGATCCTCCTTTGATGAGCAGCAGACTATGCAAAACATTCATTAAAGGTGCAGTCTGTTAAGACCACCAGTTTTCATCCTGCACCTCCGTGGGATCTTGATTTGGTGCGCATTAACATCTCCCCTTTTGAACCGGCTGCTACATGCAATTAAAATATCTGTCTTGGAAAGCGGCATTCTTAGTGGCTATTACTTCTGCAAGAAGAGTCTCAGAGCTTCAAGCCCTGTCTATTAAACCACCGTACTTGATTTTCCACAAAGATAGAGTATCACTTAGGCCTAATCCATCCTTTGTCCCAAAGGTCTGCTCTAGTTTCTGTCTTCAACAATCTCTAGAACTACCAGTTTTCTTTCCAAAATTCTCTAATGAAGCAGAATACACTCTCCATAAATTGGATGTTCACAGGCAATTACGCTTCTATTTAGACAGGACTCAGCAACCGTAAGTCAGACCAGTTGTTTGTGTCCTTCTCAGATAATAAATTGGGCCAAACCATCACAAAAGCTACAATCTCAAAATGGATCAGAGATTGCATAACTCAGGCCTATTCTTCCTTGAATAAACATCTTACATCATCTATCAAAGCTCATTCTACCAGAGCTATGGCTACTTCTATAGCCTTTCATTCCAAGCTCGCTATTTCGGAAATTTGTGCTGCGGCTACTTGGTCCACTTTCATTTCCCACTACAAATTGGATGTGGCATCTAAAGGACGAGCATCATTTGGTTCCACGGTACTCAGGAGTGTTTTCCAGTGAGCCACCCAGGATTCAGGTGCTAGGGACGCTGTCCCATCATTCAGAATGTAGGCGAGATAGGATCACATAACATCTTTTAGATCTGAAGTAGGATATTCATTTGTCTGCAACCTGTGGGTTATGGATCCGATATCGGATCCGAACCGGCATGGTTTTCCAGCTATGGATCCAAGCTCTCAGCTCCTCCCCTCACCCATAATGCCCTGCTCTACCCTCATGACCTCAGATCTTGTTTGCCGCGCTGGTAACTGGATGTGGATACATAGCTCTCAGCTAAGTGAACTATTTTCTTGTTTAAAAACAGAAAAATTTTTGTTTCTTTAACTAAATTTGTGTGAAAGTAGTAGGTTTCCCTTTAATATAGACTGTTTTGAGTTTATTTTAAGTTACAGTAATAATTTTTATTCCCTCCTAACAATGCGTAGAGTGTGTGTGTAGGCCTGTGTGCTTTTTGTTGTTTAAGTTACTTTCTGTAACTTTAGGTTTTATAGATTATGGCTGAACAGCCTAAATCTATATTTTAGCCCGAAAGTGTGGCCATAAGCTCTCACCGCTGATGGCCACGTCTTGGGGTTGAACACCTCACATCTGGTTGTTCCATTTGTGCAGGGTTCAACCCCAGGGCACTGAGGAGCGGAGGTCCAAGCTGGTCTTGGCGGGTCTTTTACCTGCGACTCGCTCCCAGCTCCTTGACTACTGTTTCTGCAGTTGTTCCACCTGTGGCACCCTCCTGCTCCTGGGACTCAAACTCCCGCTTCTGGAGAGGGAGGTCTCCTCCTTCTCGGCTCCGGTCCCTGTGTGCTTCTCTCCGGGTCCTGAGGAGGGAGACCCGATTCCCGATCGAGCGAGCGAGGAGGCACTCCAGGCCTACCTCGGTAGCCTCCAGATCTACCCATAGCCTTTCTGATACTGATCTGGACGGATGATGAGAAGGTTCATCCAGGCCCAGATGCAGATGGGAGTGCTCTTGCGGGAGCTCAACACCCTTTTAAGCCTATTGCTCCTTCTCCGATCCGACCCTGCCTGCGTCGGACCGATTCTCCGGAGCCTGGATCCGAGCCGGATCCGGGGATCAGTGCTCAGCGGTCTGTGGCCGGGCCTGTCCCCGGGATCCAGCAAGCGGCTGCGATCCTCACTCGGATCGAGGGAGCGATTGTCAGATCCTTTGGTCGAGGTCGCCAGCCCGGCCGTCTGTGCGCACTGTGTCGCCGGATCCGAGTGCTCGGCGCCCGGATCCGACTCCTCCGGGATCGAGGAGCGGTTGGAGATCCTTTGGTGGTCGGCTCCCCCCTCGGCTTTGATGTAGTGGAGAGGGCTCTGTTGAGGGTCTCGGACCCCGGCACTCGTCCAGCGCTTCTGCCCCGCCCTCTGCACTGGGCCAGGCTTCCACCATCCGGCCCCTGGGACAGCCCGTTTCTGTGCCCCAAGTTGCTCCATGGAGCAAACTCCTCTGACAGCCCCCAGAGAGCCCCCCCCAGCAGCAGCACGCAAAAGGAGGCACATTGACTCAGTCTCTCACTGAAGACACGGACTTGGAGGAAGGAAGGCTCCCCATGGTCACCCCGAGGATGTCTCCTCGAGACATCATGGAAATAGGGGGTCTGCCCCAAGTCTTCAGTCCGTGTTCTTGGAGGCAGCAGCACGTCTACCTCTTGGGTGTCCCCCTGCCGACCCCTGGTGGACCTTATTACCACCAGGGCGTGGAAGGAACCGGACACCGTGGAGCCAATTCCCAAAAGACCGGATAGGATCCTTAGTCCGCCCTCCGACAGGACCCATTGGAGTAAGGGCCTCCTGTAGATGCCATGTTGTGGCGGGGCGCCACAAAGAGGGAACTGGCTCAGGAGAGTCCCTCAGTCCACCCACCGAGCAAGGAGTCTCGGATGATGGACCGCTTGGGAAGCGGATGTTCAGTTCGGCGACCTTCTCGGTAAGGGCTGAACTATTTGGCACATGTTATTGGATGCAGCGAGATCTTATTAAGGAATCGCGCGTCCCCTGGAGTCCATTTCGGAGGAGGACAGAGTTCTGCACTCCACCAAAATGGCCACTCTTAGGTCAGTCACAAACACTTCTATGCGGTTACTCTCCCATGCAGAGCTCGCGAGGACTGGACAGGACTGGTCACTAGGCGTCAGGCCTGGCTCCGTCCACATTTTCTGAGCCCTTCAAGGCGCCTTTGATGGTTCTGCTCTGTTTGGCAAGACCGTGGCGTTGACCCAGAGGAAGACGCTGTCTGCCGTCGAATCCGCTTCTCTGCACCCCAGAGGCCCTATTCTAGGAACCAAAGGGTCAGAAGAAGATGTGGTTCGAAGTCGCAGCAGTCCCAGCCTGCTCGGACAACCAGTCCTTCCGTGGCAGAGGAGGACAGGGAGGACGCCGCCCTAGAGGCAGAGGGGCTCCCAGAAACTTGGGTCCAGGGAACCTTTCTCTGAGCAACCCTGAGGGTTGCCCGACTGCTCTACTCTGGAGGCAGTCGGGGACGGGGCACCTAGCGGCATGGGAGTCCATAACATCGGACCGCTGGGTTCTCCAAATCATATCCAGGGATATCGCATTCCTTTCCTTCACCTTCCAAAGTTGAAGTCCCTCCCAGGCGTTCCACCCGGTCAGCGGGAGGCGCTTTGGCAGAAATTGGCCATCTGCTAAAGAAAAGAGCCATCCAGCCCGTTCCCCAGACCAGATCCGATCAGGGTTCTACTCCAGATTCTTTTAGTGCCAAAAGACGGGGAACTAAGACCAATCCTAGACCTCTCTCTCTTGAATCTGGCAGTCCCCAAGAAAAATTCGAATGGTCACTCTGCAATCTATTCTCCCCTTCTGGGAGAAAATCACTGGATGTGCTCGATAGATCTCAGGCGCGTACTACCACATCCTGATGGACAGGCGCTCCAGGAGGTTTCTCCGCTTCGGCTGGGAGCCAGTCACTACCAGTTCGGGTCCTTCCCTTTGGTCTCACCACAGCCCCCAGGGTGTTTACCAAAGTACTAGCAGTGGTAGCGGCCCACCTGAGGCTTCAGGGGTGCAGGTCTTTCCTACCTGGACGACTGGCTCCTTACCAACAAGGCATCTACTTCTCTTGGCGAGACTCCTTTCTCCATCTTGCTCCATTTCTGGGCATCACAATAAATACAAAAAGTCCAACCTGGCCACACAGCTCTTAGATTTCATAGGGCCAGATTAGACACAAGGAGTTGAGCCTTCCTCACTGCGGACAGAGTTCTAAATCTGCAGCTCCAGGTGCGGGCCAAACTACATTCAAGTTCTGTTCCAGCGGAGTTGGTCATGAGGGCTCTAGGGTCCATGGCTTGGCTATAGCACTTCTTCCTCTTGCCAGGCTCAATATGCATTCTACAGTGGACGCTCTTAGTACAGTGGTCATACCTTGCTCTCCCATGCATCATCCCATAGCGATCAGCAAGGCTTGCAAGCGGTCCCTCTTGTGGTGGCTCCACTCCCGGATCTCCCGAGGTCGCCCATTTGTGCTTCTCCCCTCTCGCCACGGTGACCACGGACGCCTCCGGTGGGGGCACTTTTGGGCGGACAGTCCAAGGCACGTGGAGCGATTCAGAGACCTTACTGCATATCAATGTTCTAGAGATGAGAGCAGTGCTCTTAGCGTTGCTAGCACTTCAGGACTTTCTTCCCTTGGGAACAATTGCGATTCAATCGGACAATATGTCTGTTGTCTGGTACATCAACAAACAAGGGAACAAGGTCTTACCCTCTTTGTCGAGAGGCCATGAGAGTTTGGGAATGGGCAATCTCCACCAATCGCTTTCTCATAGCGCACATTCGGTCGGTCCAACATCCTAGCGGACAAGCTCAGTCGCACCATTCTGACCCCTTACGAGTGGTCTCTCAATTGTCAAGTAGCGGGAACCCCTTCATGCGATCTTTTGCTTCTCCCTCAAACACCAAGTGCGACAGTTTTGGCTCTAATACCTCCTCGGAGGTACCCCAAGAGCTCTGGTGCATGCTTGGCCACCCGGTCTTCTGTATGCCTATCCACCCTTGCCTCTGATGCTGCAAGTTCTTCAGAACGCCTCTCGGGTGGGTTGCAGAATGATTCTCATCGGCTCCATTCTGGCCTCGACAGATCTGGTTCCCCTTCCTAAGGTCTCACTCGGTGAATCCTCCTTGGATTCTAGATCCCATTCGGATCTGATATCCCATCCATCCTGCATTCCTCCTCGAACCTGGACAACCTGAAGCTGACCGCTTGGCTGCTCCAGTTCCACTCTTGATAAGGACTCGGTATTTCTTCACGGTAAAGGCTATTTTGGTGGCGGCTCATAAACCATCCACTAGAAAGGTTTACGAAGCAAATGGAAATCAGGTGCGTCTCTGTGTGCGGGCGGGCGGCAAGGCCTAAATCCTTCACGGTTCCTCTCCCTGTAGTGCTTGATTTTCTAACCTCTCTCTTTAATGATGGTGCCAGCAGTTCCACAGTCAAAGTTCAACTGGCTGCAATTTCTCACTATCACATTGGTCAAGAGTCTAATCCTCTTATGTCAGCCAAATTGTGCAAAACATTTCTTAAAGGTACATGTTAAGTTGTCAATCTCGCCTTCATTCTTGCTTGATGGGTTCGGAGCCGATCCCTCCGCTCCATTTACTGCTTTAGCTCGAGAACTCCTTTTACCAGGTCGAGGCAGCCCCATGTCCCATGATGCAAGGCAGGAGGTACCCAGATCTCGTTTGCGGGTTCGCTTGGGAGGTCTGCTCTTTACCAGGGCCTGGTAAGTAGTGCACTTTTGTGACATTTAAGCCCCTTTACTTAAAAACTTTTTATATTTGATAGTTTAACTTTAAACTTAATTTTCTGACAGAAATCCCTGTCTCTTTTACATTTTTTAGTCAGTTAATTTCCTTTTCCCATCCCCCTGTTAGGGTGTGTGTGTTGGTTTAATTTACTATATCCCCTTTGGATTAATTTAATTTAATTGGACTGGTGTGTGTGTGTTTTTTGGGCACCATGTCTAAAGAGAGGGTTTCAGGTTTTAAGAAGTGTGACTCGTGCTGTCAGAAGATGTCTCTGACAGACGGTCACACTTCTTGCCTGTACTGTTTAGGCCCTCTTCACCTGCAGGACTCCTGTGCTATTTGTCACTCCTTCAGCCAGAGAGTCCTGCAGGAGAAAATAAGTTGATTCTGAGGGGTCTTCTTAAGCGGAGGGCTCTCCGCCAAGTCGGCCCCACAAAATCAACAAAATCTGCCAAGACCCAGGCTTCTGTTTCTAAGCCTGTGGCCGGCTCCGACTTCGTATAGAGTCGAGATCGGCTGGAGCCGATTCTGCCGATGGCTATCGGTGCGAATCTGCTGACCACTGTGGGGTCGGTTCCCCGGCTCCGACACCCACATGGCACGGTGTCGGCTCCGATCGGCTCCGACACCCATGTCGGTGCCGACAGGATCAATATCGGCTCCGATGACCCATTCCAGGAAGAGGTCGAGGTCTCCTTCCTTGGAGCCGATCCTCCCCTCTTCTATCGGGATCTTCAAGGTCATCCAGGTTGTCAGACCATGACCTAGAGAGTGGTCAGTAGATTGCTCAAGTCACAGGTACTGGCCCAAATGCTACAGTCCGTCTCAGCAGGCGACTGTTGGTCCACACCCGTTACAGTTCCTCCTTCAACTCTACCCCAGAGTTTGGAGTTGGAGTCTTCGGGCAGGGTTACTGCTACGGCTGGAGGGCGGATACCCCTTCTGTTCCTTCAGCCCCTACTCTTATCTCCTCTTCCTTAGAGGGATTCGGTGGTCGGGCTTCCATGGTCTCCTCCGAGGGGTGAGTGGCATCGGACCCTTGTCAACCCTTGGAGCCTCGGCCTTGGTGAGCTCGGCTCCGACATCTGCCTCGGAGACTTCCCTTCGGTGGCCCTGGGTTCCTAGCTCGGACCTGCCTGGGAGGGTGATGAAGAGTGTACTGGCCACTGGTATCAGTCAGCAGTCTCTTCCGTAGCTCCTCCCTCTTGTACCTGTTGACATCTCTGCCACTTCTCTTGCTACAGGACCCAGAGATCCTCCGCCTCAGGTTTCCCCATTGGGAATTTCCCCTCTTCGAGGATTCTCCTGATGTTTCGGGAGATCCTCCTAGGAAGAGGACTTGTAAGAGGAAGCATGTAGACTCCCTGAGTCTGTCACTTCGGATACTGACTTTGATGAGTCAGAGGGATCCCCTAGATCCCCTCTGAGGATGTCTCCTTCTCAGACATCCTAGAACTTCTGAAACAGAGGGAAACTGGCCTCCAACAATCCCTCTGAGGATGAGTCAGTATACCTAGAGGCGTTTGGATCTCGGCCCTCCACCTCCTGGGTGTCTCCGCCTTCGACCCCTTATGCAAGTTATAGCGAAGGCGTGGACAGCTCCTGACTCTGTAGAGCCTGTCCCTAGGAGGCCTTCTAAATTTATAACTGCCCCTAGTGACAAACAATTCCTTACAAAGGGTGTCCCGCTGATGCCATGGTGGTGGCTGCGCCACCAAAAGGAACTTGCAGATCCTTCCGTGCCCGTCCATCCTCCTAATAAGGACTCTAGGACCATGGATAGTACGGCAAGGTGCCGGATGTTTTCTTCAGCGACCTTTGCTATGTTAGCTGAATTATCTTTGTCACTTCACCAGACTCCAGAGATATCCTGAAGGAGCTGGGAGAAGTAGTTCAGGATGCTACAGCTGCAGGGGCTCAAGAAAAGATTGCTTCGCAGCTAGGAACCCTCAATTCCATTGCTAACTCCTCCATGCGGCTAATATCTTATGCTGCTGATGGGAGTAGAGCCGAGCACAGGTGTGGCTCTTAGGCGCCAAGCCTGGATGCGCTATGTGATTTTGGATCCCTTTAAGGCGTCCTTCACAAATTCTCCCTTTGATGGGTCAGCTTTGTTTGGCCCTCAGGTGAAGGAAACCTTGACCAGGTGTGAGCAGGACGGCAAGACTCTTTCTGCTGTTGGAGTCCGTTTTCCACCCCTTCTAGGCCTTATCCCAAAGGACAGAAGGGTGGGAAGATGTGGTTCCGTAAATCCCAAGGAGTCACGCCGATTCACGTGGTCAGTTTACCCCTAGAGGCAGAGGGGTAACAACAACAGGCCGCTCTAGAGGCAGAGGGGTCCAAGAACCAGGGCAACAGGGAGTCTCTTCCTGAAAAGCCTTTTCAGCATCCCTGAGGTGTTGCCCGGCTGTCCCTCCTTGGAGGCAGTCGGGAAGATTATCACTGTACCCAGAAGCCTGGCATTCCCTCACTCAAGACAGATGGGTACAGTCGATCATATCCAAGGGTTACATAATTCCTTTCGAGGAAAGTCCTTCCCTCAAGTTCCCTTCCAGATGTACCACCGGTCTAAGGGACATTGCAGAGTTAGAGATCAAAACTACTGCAAAAAGAGCCATTCAGCCAGTCACAATAGACCATTCAGAGCCGGAATCTACTCAAGGTTCTTTTTGGTCCCCAAAAGGCGGAGACTGGAGACCAATATTGGATCTCAGCAGACTCAACAAGTCTGTCAGGAAGACAAGATTCGAATGGTCACTCTTCAGTCAATTCTGCCCTTCTTACAGAAGGACAACTGGATGTGCTCAATAGATCTTCAGGATGCGTACTATCACATCAAAATTCACAGACGCTCCAGGAGATTTCTCCGCTGCTGGGGTCCAGTCATTTCAGTTCAGAGCCCTGCCCTTTGGTCTCACTACAGCCCCCAGAGTGTTCACCAAATGCATGGCAGTGGTCACGGCTCACCTGAGACGTCAAGGATTCCAGGTGTTTCATCTCGACGACTGGCTCCTGTCAGCCACCACCAGGCATCAGCTTATACAAGCCAGGGATTACACAATAGACCTTTGTTCTCATTTGGGCATCTCAGTCAACTCGAAAAGTCATCCTTATCGCCCTGCCAGTCTATTACCTTCATAGGAAACTTAAACACTGTTAGGATGTCAGCTACCCTTACAGAACAAAGAGTTTCAGACATTCAGACTCATGTCAGGATCATTCTGGCCAGCAAAAAGTACAGGCCAGAATGGTTCTAAAGGTATTAGGTCTTATGGCTGCGGCCATCACTCTTCTTCCCTGGCTCGATTCTACATGCCTCCTTCAGTGGATGCTGTTCACACAGTGGTCATACCAGCAACTCCCAATGCGTCACCAGATTCTGGTGACACAAACATCAAAGAACATCTTGCTTGGTGGATCACATCGTCTCAGGTTCACCAAGGCAGGTGCTTGTACCTCCTCCCCGATAGCCACTGTCACCACGGATGCCTCCCTGATCGGGTGGGGGTCATTATCAGGGCAGGATGGTTCATGGGACGTGGCAACCGTTCGAGTACCATCTGCACATAAATGTCCTGGAGATGAGAGCAGTGCTTCAAGCCCTCAACGACTTTCTTCCCGTAGGGACAATTGCAGTCCACACAGACAACATGTCTGTAGTTTGGTATATCAACAAACAGGGCGGAACCAAGTCCTACCCCTTGTGTCGAGAAGCTCAGACTATGGCAATGGGCGATCTCCTCTCATCGGTTTCTGGTAGCAACGCATATCCCTGGGAAAACCAACATTATAGCGGACAGATTGAGCAGAGCTATTCTCATGCCTCACAGTGGTCTCTCAAGCAATCCATAGCGGAAGAGATTTTTCTGGAATGGGGTCGTCCATGTTGCGATCTTTTGCTACTCCCCAAAACAGCAAATGTCCAGACTTCTTCAGCCTCTTCCCTCTATCAGGCCATCCCCAGAGACGCTCTGACCCAGGATTGGCCCCAGGGACTTCTTTATGCCTTCCTCCATTTCCTCTGATCCCTCAGGTGATCCAGAAAGCTACTTTGAGAGCCAAATTGATTCTCATTGCCCTTACTGGCCTCGACAAGTTTGGTTCCCGTTCCTCCATCGTCACCTTTTGGTGCAGCCGTGGCATCTGGACCCAGTGCCAGATCTACTGATTCACCAATCCGGTCAGCTGCACCGGTCAATCCCTTCTCTCAACCTCACAGCATGGTTGCTCCACTTCCTTCCTTAGCCAGGCTTCCTTTGATCTCTAACCCAGTTAGAGATATTATAGTAGCTTCACTGAAATCCTCTACCAGGAGGATTTACACAAGCAAATGGAAACGTTTCTCTTATTGGGCTAAGGCCCAAAATATTGATCCTTTTACTGCCCCTGTTCAGGCAGTTCTGGACTTCTTAGCAGAGATTTTCCATGCAGGCTCCTCTTCTTCCACAGTCAGAGTTCAGTTAGCTGCTATTTCTAATTTTCATGTCGGGATAGCAGATCATAATATTATGTCCCATAGACTCTGCAGGGCCTTTTTGAAAGGGATTTTCCTACTAAAGCCTCCAATCAGGAATCCTCCTCCTCAGTGGGATTTAAATTTAGTGCTGACATCCTTGATTCTTCCCTTTGAGCCAGCTGTTTCTTGTTCCCTGAAATATCTTTCTTGGAAAACTTTATTCCTAGTGGCTATTACATCTGCCAGGAGGGTGTCTGAACTTCATGCTCTTGGTTCGACCCCTATTTGATTTTCACAAAGACAGAGTATCTTTGAGAACTAATCCATCATTTTACCTAAGGTCGCTTCAAAAACAATCTGAATCAATCCATTGATCTCCTGTATTTTTCCTAACTATTCAGATAGAGCTGAACAAAAGCTACATTATCTTGATGTCCACCGTCAGCTTAGATATTATTTGGACAGAACAAAAATTAGGAAATCTGATCAACTTTTTGTTTCCTATGCGGATAATAAAAAGGCCTTCCTGTTTCTAAAGTGACTTTGTCCAGATGGCTTTCTTGGTCATCACTGAAATTTATACGATCAGGGAAAACAGCTGTGCTCAAAACCTAAAGCACATTCAACTAGGAGTTTAGCTACTTCTACAGCCTTTCAAGCTAGACTACCTTTAGACACTATTTGTGCAGCGGCCACTTGGGCCACTCCTCACACTTTTGTTTCCCATTACAAATTGGACTTGGCCTCCAGGGACAGAGCCAGTTTTGGCTCTACAGTCCTCAAGAGTTTGTTCCATTGAGCCACCCAGGATAGAGGTGCTAGGGTTGACAACTTAACATTAAGTTATGTACCTACCATAACGTTCCATGTTAGTTGTCTCTCCCTCCTTCCCTGGCCTGGACAGACCTTGTATAAGAAACTATAATGCTAAAGACCATTTAGACCTGGTCCTTTTTTTTTTTTTTTTTTTTTTTTCCATCTGTAAGTTTCTTCTTCCTTTGGGAAGTATTGTTTATGCTTGGTGTTATTGCCCTTTTGTCAACAAACGAGATCTGGGTACTTCCTGCCTTGCATCAAGGGATATGGGGCTGCCTCGAGCTGGTAAAAGGAGTTCTAACCCATCAAGCAAGAAGAAGACAACTAACATGGAACGTTATGGTAGGTACATAACTTCTTATTTCCTTCTCAGGCCCCCTATAAAACAAGCAGTTCCTCCTTGGGACCTTTCTTTGGTCCTACAGGCCTTGACCGCTTCCCCTTCGAGCCCCGGCTGACGGTGGATCTCAAATTCTTGTCCTACAAGACAGCCTTTTTGGTAGCCATTACATCAGCCAAGAGAGTTTCTGAACTTCAAGCTTTATCAGCTAAACCTCCTTACTTGGTATTTCATCCGGACCGTGTCTCCCTCAGGACCAACCCGTCCTTCCTTCCTAAAAGAAGCAAACATCAATCAATCCATTAACCTCCCTGTTTTCTTCCCTAAGTATGAAAACAAAGGTGAATATAAGCTACACTCACTAGATGTTCACAGGCAACTTAGATTTTATCTCAACAGGACAGCTGGTCATAGGCAATCCGACCAGCTGTTTATTTCCTTTGCAAAATTCAATTTGGGCAAGCCAATTTCTAAAGTTTCTCTGTCCCGCTGGATTTCACAGTGCATTTTATTGGCTTATCAAGCGTCAGGAAGGCCGCGACCGGGGTGTTCATGCCCATTCAACCGGTCAGTATCTACCTCGGCAGCCTTCAAGGCTAGGATTCCTCTAGATGATATTTGTGCAGCAGCCAGGGCTTCATCTCATACATTTATTTCTCACTATAAGTTGGATCTTGCATCTAGGGTAGAGCATCCTTTGGCTCGGTGCTCGAATATCCTTCCATGATGGCCAAGATTCAGGTAGCTGGGGACTCTGTCCCACAGGTTGCAGACAAATGAATATCCTACTTCAGATTTAGAAGTTATGTACTCACCATAACGCTCCATCTGAGTAGGTGTATTCATTTGTCTGCAATCCCTCCTATCCCCCTGGCCTTTCAGTTTCCTGCATATTCCTTGTTACCCTTTTTAGGGTATTGTTGCTTTGGCAAACTCGATCTGAGGTCATGAGGGTAGAGCAGGGCATTATGGGTGAGGGGAGGAGCTGAGAGCTTGGATCCATAGCTGGAAAACCATGCGTTCGATCGATATCGGATCCATAACCCATAGGTTGCAGACAAATGAATACACCTACTCAGATGGAACGTTATGGTGAGTACATAACTTCTAATTATGTACTCACCATAACTTCAGATGTTTGGGATCCATCTCGCCTACATTCCTGATACCCTCCTTCCCTGCCTTGCAGATCAGAAGAGATTGAACGGTTTTGAGTTCAACTGTTTTATCTTGTTTCATCTGGCGATGTTATATAAGCAGGGTATGCGTGTGCATGTATGACAAACTAGATCTGGGGACTGGTGGTGGTGCATCCTGGGATATAGTAAGCTCAGCCAATAAGAGACTTGCTCTTTGGCATAAAGTGATGAAGTGGAGCCGAGGGATCGGCTCCGAACCCATCATTCAGAATGTAGGCGAGATGGATCCCAAACATCTGAAGTTATGGTGAGTACATAACTAAAAGTTTTTTATGGTTGGAGTCTTTGTGGACTGGTGGTTTTTTTTCTTCTGTCTTTTCTGTCCATCTCAACTAGTGGGTTTTCAGATCTGACTTGATTCTGACACCGACAATCACAGATTTTTCAGTCCAGGAGTTCTGCCCCCTCCTATGCATAACTCCCGGCTCTAACTACCTTTCCTCAGATCTTGTTTGCTGCTGTGGAGTTTAGATTGTGGTCTGTGAGTTCCATCAATAGATTATTCTTTCTTGATGCTTTTCTTGATATTTTCAGTTTTTTTTTTCCTTTGCCTCCTCTATTGCTTGGTAGTTCTTCACAGAATTAGGGTTTTGATAATAATAATTTCTTCGCAGTATGTATATATGTAGTATTAGGTGGGTCTATATTATATGTTCAAAGTCTGAAAACTTCAAATCTCATATGATCGACTCCATATGAGCAAAGTTTTCAAACATAAAATATAAACAAAATAAAAATTTAAAAAAACTACCTGAACGCTCTATGCAGGGAGCAAGCACCCCTGCACCCCCTACACCACCCGCTACTTAAATATACCAACTCAGAGATCGCACTACATTGAAGGGAAGGGAAATATTCCCTACGGTGATCTCCGTTGAAACGTTCGATGTTTGAAAACTATGCTCATATGATGTTGATCATATGAGATTCAAAGTTTTCAAACTTGGAACTTATAATATAGACCCATATTAGGTGTGTACCTTTCTCTTTAAAAAAAAAAAGTTTTTTTTTTTATCTGTAATATTAGTGTGTTTCTTAGTACAGCACATTTAGCTGTTGCTGTGGTTCTTGTGGTGTTATCGCTTGACCTTTAAATAAATTGAAATAGGATCATACGAGGTTATTAGGCTAATGGCTCTGGGGCCCTTACAAGCCTAGCCAAGAGTTTATCCCCAAAAAAGAAACCTCAGTCAGCACCTGTCTCTCCTGTCAATGAGGGACAAAGGTGGAACCCCTGGGACAGATTTATGGTTTCTCATCCACTCATCAAGACTGTGTTTGAAGAGGGCCAGTGAGATGCTCTGATTGACATGTGTGGGAAGTCTATTCCAGAGATGGGGCAGCCTCTGGGAGACAAATCTGTTTCTCCAGCAAGTTTAGTTGATGTCGTATATCAGATTTAGGTCTATCGAGCAGGTAATGCGCGAGGAGTTAGACTTACGGATATGGAGCATCTCTAGCAGGGCAGGGTCCGATATTGCCTTGTAGGCGAGACACAGATCACCTCTGAGCAATCTGTATGATACCAAGAAGAGTGATAGTGATTTAAGCCTGTCCGCATAGGATAGGTGTTGGAGGCCATGGATTCTCTTTGTAAGGTATTTCTGTGGCCTTTCCAGTTGATGCAGGTGTTTGGAGAGGTATATACCAAACGGGGCATAATACTCAATCATAGGTCTAGTAAGGCAGGAGTACAGAGAGGTAATAGCTTCAGGATTTAAGAAGTGCATAACCTAGAGACACAATTGCCCCTACAGGATGGCTACAACAATTGTGTGTACTTTTTGGGTGCTGCATTCTTGGATGTCATGTGTCAAGACTGCATCGTGTTTAGCACCAGAGCTCTGAATGAAAGGAAGGCTAAGCCGGTGATGAAAGGCTTTCTCCAGCCCTTAGTTGCTTCTTCTTCCTTCCTCAGCAAGAAGCAAGATAGAAGAGAGAAGGAGAGATCTAAAGAAAAGGAGTCCAAAGTTAAAAGTAAAGAAAGGGAAGAGCACAAACACTGTCTTCCACTGAGGGCCATCTGGAAACAAAATTTCATCAACCTCTGGCATCTCTGGCTCTGACACCTTCTGGTCCTTCAGTGCTTCATATTTCCCAATCTACTGTTGTCACAGTGTTGGGGATGGAGTACTCCAACTCCCCCACTCTTAGCATTCCCAGTCCTTTCCATTCTATGGATCCTTCCACCTCTTTGGGCAGGCTTTATTCTCCCTTCTGCCTGATCACTTCTGTGGCATTTTTTTCCAGTACACTCTCCTTCCCTTACTCAGGTCCAAGCGTCACCATTCTGGATCCAAACTTCAGATCTGATGACTAAAAGATCGTCTAAGCCACCCTCTGTGGCTTCTTCAAACTCTGCTATGTTGGTTGGGAGCCTTAAGTCATCAGTTCTAGAGTAACTGATGCGTTCCTTTCTTCAGGCCCAGGTGGACCTAGGAATTATCCCTGCCTCCTCATCCCTGAGGCCTGAGGCTTTGGCTTCCAGTCTTGTGTTTCCTCCCTAGTCTCTTTGATTCTGGGGTTGTGGGGTCTGACTGCTCAGCTGCCCCCCCCCCCCCTTGCAGTGCCAGTGGCTTAGCTGCTTCCTCAACTCCAGCACTTTAGCAGCAGAGTGCTTGTCAGAGCTGAGTGGGTGGGGCCAGTGCATCAGGGTTAGGATCAACCTTCCAGGTTTTGGAGCCATCCCTGCCTATTGATCATGTTAGCCCTCAATAGCATGGCTCCAGTCTCAATGCTAGAGCTGGCCAAGTCTGTGCTAGGCAATGATGTCTCAATTGGTTCTTCAGATCTGAGCAGTGCAGGGTCAATTATCTGGCTTTGATTTCAGTTTTCAACACTGTTTAAAGGATCTTATCTAATTGGAGATGGGAGCCTCAACAGCTGTGTCCCAATCCCTTTCCCTTTCTGTGCCTATGAACATGCATCAGCTAGCTTCAGGGACAAACCACATAATTGGGCCTCCAAGCTTCCCTGCATGCAGGGCCCCCTTCCACTTCTGTGAATCCTCCTACTTCTCCACTCAGGGAGATGCACAGGAAGAGTTAGTGCAAGAGGAAGCAAGAGGAATCCATTACCAAGGACACCGACCTTGATGAAGGGGAAGGCTCTCCCAAATCCCCCTCATGACAATGCCTCTTTTGGATATTTGCTAGAATAATTAAAACAGCATGGAGGTGGATCACTGGAGCCCCTTTACCGGAGGTCAGTTTTTTCTGGATGCACTTCGGCACTTTAAGAGTAAGCGTTTTTCAGACATTCAGAAGACCCTGGAGGCTCAGTTGTCAATGATGTAGTTTATATCCAACATTTCAATGAGGCTGTTGTCCAGAGTGGCTGATGGAAAATCACCTGCAGCAGGCACTGGTATTGCCATAGCTGGATGAGCCTTTACCATTTTGAGGACTGTTTCAAGGCGTCCTTTGTTAATGTTTCATATGATGATGACTCCCTTTTAGCTCAGAAGGTCGGAGTGATGCTGACTAGGAGCGAGCAGGACAGAAAGATACTGTCTGTCATTGGAGTGCTTTTTTCTACCCTTTAGGAGTTCTTCTCTAGGAACCAGAAGAGTGGAAAGCATCTCCTTTTTTGCAAGTTGCATCAACCTTTCTAGGATGCCCCTATTGATAGTCCCCCCAGGATAACATGGGCAATTACAGTGGATGCTGCCTACGGGGGAGGGGTGGTCCTCAGAACCAGGGCTTCATTGAGGCTTTCTTGGGTAGGCCCTTCCAGTCCCCCTGAAGGGTTGCTCAGCTGCTACACTCTAGATGTAGTCAGGGGATGTTTGGTTCTCCACCCCAAAGCGTGGGAAGACATCACGTCAGCTGCATGGGTGTTGAGTCGTATCCAGAGGTTATACTATTCCCATTTTGTTCATCCCAAAGGATATGGAGAAATCCCTTCCTGACATGCCACCCCATCAGTAAAGGTTAGCAGCAATGAAAATTCAAAAATTGTTTCTCATCTGAGTCATCCAAGAGGTTTTACCCAGCCAAGAAGGATCCAGGGTCTATTTGAAATTTTTAGTACCAAAGAAAAAGGACTTCAGTCCTATTTTGTATCTCAGCAAGCTGAAGCAATTTGTCAAACAGACCAAGTACCAACTGATCAAGGTGCAGTCCATTCTGCTTCTTTTGAGGAAGGATGACTAGATGTGCTTAGTAGAGCTCAGGGATGCCTACCATCAGATAAAAATAGTGAGGCATGTCAGGGTTATTCTGCACTTTTATCTGGAAGCCAGACATTATCAGTTCTGAGTTTTGCCCTTTGGCTTCCCCACAGCTCTCCGGGTGTTCACAAAATATATGGCAGTAATAGCAGCTTGGCTCAGGCTGTGGGGGTTTCAGGTCTTCCCCTCCCTGGACTCTTAGCTCGTAACTGCTTCCTCAAAGGCATCCATGATCAAAGGCTAAGATTCCTTGCCCAAGCTGTGTCTTTTATTAGGTATAACAGTGAATTATGAGAAATCCAGCCTGCAAGAGGTTCAAGTACTGGAATTTATCATTTGCCATTTAGATATGGCCACTCAGAATCCAAACTACCATCAGCAAGACTAAATTATGTTCAATTATAGGCTTCTGATATCCTTCAGTTTCTTGGACCTCCAGCATCCTCAATTCTTCATCTTTTTGGGCAAATGGCTGTCTCTTTTTGTCTAGTTCCACTGGCAAGGTTCCACATGTGGGCAGTACAGTGGACTGTGGCAGTTCAGTGGTCTTATCTGACTCATCCTATGAATTTTCCAGTTTCTCTAATGGGTATATGTTGTCACCTCATGTGATGGTGGCTGATTTATCATTTGGTTGTGGAAGGTTGACCTATTGTTCTTCCCCATCCACAGGTCACAGTAAGCATGAATGATTCCCTTCTGGGGTGTGGTGAGGGGGCATTTTGAGGGGACATCTGGTCTCAGTATGAGGCAATCTTCGCATCAACATCCTGGTGATGACAGTGGTCTTCCTACAGTTGCAGGCTTTTCAGAACTTTCTCCCCAAGTGTTAAGAATGCCATCCAGACTAACAGTATGTCTGTGGTATGATAGCTGAATAAGCAAGGAGGGAATCAGTCCTATCCCCTGTGTTGAGTAGCCATGACAGCATAGCAGTGCGGAAATCCTGTGTTCTGGTGGTCAGTCTTAGGCACATTCTTCTGTCTCATGAGTGGTCTGTGAATCTAGAGATAGAGGCACATATTTTCAGCTGCTGAGGCACCCTCTGCTGTGGCCTGTGCAGTTCCCCATCCAACACAAAGTGGAGCAGTTTTGATGCCTTGATCCTGCAAGAGGGACAGTCACCAAGGCATACTCATCTGTATGCTGGGCCCCTGGTTCTTCTGTATGGCTATACGGCAGAGCAACTGTCACTATCACTGCCCCATTTAGCCCCAAAAATTATGGTTCACCTTCCTTTGGTCTCACTATCTACACCTGTCCTGGGTTCTGGACTCTGTTCCTGGCCTTATTTCTCATCCTACCTTACCTGAACCTTCACTTCCTCAAGCTAACCATATGATTCCTCAATTTCTGATGATGACCAGGCATCCCAAGCTCTGTGGAAGTTATTCACATCCTTTCTTCCTCCAAGAAGCCTTCAGTTAGAAATGTTTATGCCAGTAAGTGGAAGTATTTTTTCCATTTTGGCCTCTTCCAAGGGCTTAGAGCCTTTTTCTGCACCTTTAGATTCTATTGTAGATACTTTGGCTGATCTTTTTTGCTCTGATCTTAGTTATTCTACAATTAAAGAGTAGTTAGCAACTGTTTCCAAATTTCAAACTGGCATGGATAATGCACCTTTAGCTATCAAGGGCCTTTATGAGAGGTACCTTTTCATTACATAATCCTGTTCATGATCCGGTTCTTCCTTAGGACCTCAATCTGCTTTCGCATGTTCTCACCAGACCTTCTTTTGAACCAGCAGGTGCAGTGTCCTTAAAGCTTTTGTCATGGAAAACTTTTTCTCTGTTAGTTTTTACATCAGCTAGAAGGATGTCTGAATTTCAAGCATTTTCCTCTGTTCCTCTGATTTTCCATAAAGATAGAGTTACCTTAAGGACGAATCCTTCCTTTCTGCCCTTTTGTTTAGGACCCCCTCCCCATGTCTTTCTCTTTGTCTATACTCTGATATAAATCCTTGATAGGGGAAGGCAATCTCTAACCTGCAATCCAAATAAATTATGGGCCTTTTCTCATTCTGTTAATTTTCCCTCTCTAGTTATTTGCTCCCAAAAAAGCAATTACTAGAAAATGGAAATCAAAATCTAAACCAACTATATTAGAAGTAATGAATGTAGTAACAGAGATAAAACAACTGGATTTGAGAGCTTTAAAAAAGGATAGGAGCAAACTACATATGAAAAAAATGGAAATTGTGGGAATAATACATATAGGGGAGGAATAGGGTTTAAAAGAAGACAAGACTTAAATGAGCTACTTAATGTTTGACTGAAATGATTGGGTAGATTATAAGTGATGTATAATGTTTGCATCTGTGAGTGTGTCAGTATGGTTTGTGATGTAAAATGCTTGCAACTAGGATTGTGTCAGTGTGGTTTGCTTTAATTTATATAACTGTATGACTGCTTATGTCGTAAGTGATGGTTTAATAAAGATGTTTCTTGTTTAAAAAGTGGCAGGAATGTAATCATTTATGTAATGTTGCTTAGGTTATATGATATATAGCAGTATATGTGAAGTATTAACGTTTGTTAATGTTAATTTGTTAATACAGTTTGATTACTTTTGTATAAATATAAATTTACCTATGTCACAAGTGATAATTCAATAAATGTTTTGAAAAATCCTTCCATTCTGCCCAAGGTAGCTTCTGAGTCTAATTTAAATCAGCCAATTAATTTGCCCATTTTGTTTCCAGATTTCAGTAACTAGGGAGAATATTTCCTCCATTGTTTTAATGTTCATGGACAATTGAGATTTTTTTGGACAGAACCAAAAATTTCAGAAAATCTATACAGCTTTTGTTTCTTTTTCGAAAGCAAGACATGGTAAGTCTGTTTTTAAAGTGACCCTATCCAGATGCTCTTCTGATTGTAAGTGTTCTGTAGAATGACCAGTGAAGACATAGATTGTGAGTTAACAGCAGTTTATTGCACACTCAAGGTGAGTCTAGCTGCATGCACATTCATGACTTACACATAACTGAACTTGCTTAACACCATTCTCCCCCACGTGCTTCCTTAACTACTGTAGCTGTCAAAGTACAAACAATCACTGTTCTACATCTTCCCTCTTTAACTTTGTTCTTGATTTTAAATACATGAACAAATTTACTTTAGTATTTTCTGTAAACACATGCTAGAATTAAACATATTAACAGTTCAGCATGGCCTATCCGATTTCAAGTTCAAGTCACTGTATATATTAGGACTGGGTTTCCAGACTCTTTCTGCTCATGTCACATACAGATTTTGATTTGAATTAAAAACAAGAACTGTCTTTAAAGATATATTCGGTACCAAAGCATTTATTTGTATTTCAGGGCCGTCTTAGTAAGGTGATCTGTCTTTTTCAAGCTGATTGGTTGGAAATTCACTCAAAGAACTGGAATCACCAGTACACTTGGTCTGCTGTGGTTTTGGCTCTGGGACAGGCAAAATGTGTCTATGATTTTTTCTGTAGTCCACTCCTTCTGACTGAATAATACAGGACCTTGGTTCAGCACAAATGTCCTTCACAATACCTACACGATCATTATGTTTTGAAGTCTGCACTCTATCTACTTCACCTTGCAATAATGGTTGAAGAGGCCTACTGGTTTTGTCATAGAACAATTTCTGCAAATGACACATTCTCAGTAGTTGAGCTTTGACTGCCTTATTACTCTTTGAGGTAGGCACTGACAGCTGTTTGCTGACTGGAAGAGTTGATCTGATGTTGTCAATTTTCATTTTATCCTTGGCATGTGGGTTCAGTTCTAACCCTCGGAACTGACTTGGCCACTACTACAGCTCGCTCTGACCAAAAACTCTTGAGCTTCACCTCTACCCATAATGCCTGTCTCCCAATTACCTCAGATCTCGTTTGCCCCTTTTCTGGAAAGGCACGTTCACCAGAGCTCTCAAGCTTAGTTTTGCTTTTCGAATAATTTATCCCTCTCCCATTTGAATTTCCTCTCTCTTTGAATGTTTATTCTCTTTCACTGTTTTCTCTACTCTTTATTTAATATTACTATCTCCCTTTCTGTACACTCCAGTGTATTCTCTGCTATCATTGCTGATAGCTTTCTTCCGTACATTTCCGTGTACTTCCTAACTTTCATTGTTGATAGTTTCTTTCTTTCTTTCCTTCCTTCTTGTTTTTCACTACAAAAAAAAAAGTCTGCCGTTTTTCTGTCCTTTCTGTTTGAGAGTTCTGCCTATCTCTCCTTCGCGTGAGTGTTATGTGTGTGTGAGTCTGTACTGACAGCCTACTTTTTATTATGGCTGAGAAATCTTAAGACCCCTACTGGCTTAAAAAAATGCCAGAAGTGCAGCCATAAGATTCCACTGTCAGACCTACATCTTTTATGTGTGTATTGTTTAGGCCCTGTGCATTTACAGGTGGATTGCGGTATCTGCCATGGTTTTAGCCACAGGGCTCTTGTTGAGAGGTGGAACAAGCTTATTTTAAAAGGCTTGATTTCATTCGCCATTGGAGAGGCCATATTTGCAAAACGGATAATTTGATGTTGTCAGTCTTCATTTATTCCTTGACCTGTGGGTTCCATTCCAAATATCAGAACTGACTCAGCTGTTACTACAGTCCATGAGGACCAAAAACTCTTGAGTTTAAATCCTACCCAGAGTGCTCCTCTCCCAATTACTTCAGATCTTGTTTGCCACTTCCTGTGACAGACGCGTTGCCAACTTGCTGTCAAGCTAAGTTTAATTTTTCTGCTGTATTTCAAAATTTTGGATAGTCATAAGTTTATTTCCTTTCTCTATATAGTTTTTTGATCTTTCCTTCTACAACCTACCCATTTTTCTATGATAACCTTTACTTCTCCTCTCTGTCCTTCCCTTATACACTTCGGTGTATTTTGCACTAACATTGTTGGTAGTCCTTATTTCTTCCTTTCCAGTAAAAAAAAAAAAAAGTAGTTCCATCTTTCATTTCTTTCTCCTACACTCACTGTAGTCTGTCTACCATTGCTGGTAGCCTTCTGTATCTTCGGTACTCTCTTCTACCATTGTCGGCAGCCTATTTCTTTCTTTCTACCTATTGGTCTAATTTGGCTCTGTTTGTGTCATTTAGTTGTTCAGATTATGGCTGACAAAGGTAAAGTCATGTCCAGTTTTAAAAAATATCAGGAGTGTAGCCGTAAGATGCCCAATTTCGTGGAGTACTTTCTTTTTGTCTATTGCTTGGGCCCGGTGCATTTGTAAGAGGATTGTTCAATCTGTCATGCCTTTAGTTACAGGGCCCTTGTAGAAAGGAAGAATAAATTGCTTTTAAAGGGGATGATAAAATCTTCCTTTGAGGAGGCCTTACCTGTTTTTTTCTGGCGAAAGCAAAATGGATGATGTTATGTAGTCCTATCTCGCCGTAATTCTTGCTGGATGGGTTTGGAGCTGATACTCAGGTCTGACTCGGCCATTACTAAACCTCGAGAGCTTTTACTGGCTCGAGGGTAACCCCTATCCCATGGTGCCTCTTGGCAATTCCCCAGATCTCGTTTGCTGCGAAAGATTCGAGGTTGTGTCTTACTGGCTCATTGGCTAACACTTTATTTACTAAATTTAGTCATTTTCTTCACTTTTTTCTATTCTTTACAGTCTTAATAATATTTATCTCTTGTGTGACTGTTTTTTGAGAGTTTTTAACCCCTATTCTTCCCCCAGGATTGTAGTGCCCGTTTAAGTTAGAGGGAATTTCCTCCCTGTGTCTGTGTGTAAAGAAAAAAAAAAGTTACAGTTATATACTCCTTTCTTCTGTACTACTTTTTTTCAGTAGTTAGTACTTAGTATTGCTGTTTTTATTGTTTGTCTAGCTAGTCTATACCTTGTAGTGAAAATGTCTAAAGATAAGGATAGAGAGCATAAAGATCATCGCCCTTCGGGGTTTAAGAAGTGTGACAGATGCTCACAGAAAATGTCTCTAGCCGACAGTCACACCAGTTGCGTGTACTGTCCAGGTGAAGCTCATTTGCAAGAGCCCTGCACTTATTGTCATGTGTTTAGCACCAGGGTCTTAAATGAGAGGAAGAGAAGACTTATTGATAGGGGTCTTATGACCAGTTCCTTCCAGGAACAGCTGGAACTTGGTTAGGCAGCTCCTAAATCTTCTTAGACTAAATCTTCTAAGAGAAAATATTCGGCCCCCAACTTCGGAGCCGTTGAAAAAGACCAAAGTGATGGAGCCAAGAAGTTCTGGCTCCAAGTCAGCTTTGTCCATTTTGGTGCCGTTGGTCTCCTCGGTGCCGAGGCAACCTTTGGTACCGAAAATTTTACCAGATATTGATGTTGTGTCACCCACCTTGAGATCTCCTATTTTGGAGAGGAGGATATCTCCTTCTGTCTCCACCAGATCCTCCAGGACTCTATCAGATGAGGACATCGAGCGGTTGGTGAAGAGGTTGCTTTCAGATCCAGCTCTGGCAGGAAAAGTGACCCCTCCAGACCCAAAGGCTTTGGAGCCGACCCCTTTACCTGCCACTGTTCCTCTTCCAACTGCTTCGCTCTTGAAGCCTTTTACTTCAGGTTCTTCTGTCTTGGACCCGTCGGTTCTGGGGATTCAACCCACTTCCTCAGAACCAATGACTTTATCCTCGATGGCTCAGTCTGGAGCCGAGGGATCTGGGAGCCGATGCTGTCGAGTCGACTCCAAGGGGGGACAGTCACCCTGGCTTCTCTTTGGAACCGGCCCTCCCTCTCGGTGCCTCGGCTCGACTCAGCTCGACTCCCACTTCTGCTTCAGAGCCGTTCCCCCTTGCTAGGAGCCGACCATCTGTCCCCTCGGAGCAGAGGTCTTCTTTGGAGTGGGGAAGAAAGGCTTTTGAAGCTACAGAGAAGGCTTTGTCTTCTTCCAAAGCCATACCTTTGGAACCTGTGTCCCACCAGCAGCAGGCAGCAACCTCTTCTCCCCTGCCACCCCAACAGCATAGGGAACCAGAGGCCCAAGTAGCCCCCATTGGAGGTGCCCCCTCTTCTGAGACCTCCCCAGATTATCCCACTGGAGAGCTCCCTCAGAAGAGACTGTGTAAGAGGAAGCATGTTGACTCACCTGAGTCTGTCACTTCAGACACTAATTTAGAGGAATCAGAAGAGTCCCCTAGATCCCCCTCTGAGGATGTCTCCTTTTCTGAAATCCTAGAAATCCTTAGACAGAGGGGTGATTCGAAGACCTCTAACCCTACTGAGGATGAATCAGTGTATCTTGTAGCCTTTGGTTCCTGGCCTTCCACCTCCTGGGTGACACCGCCTTATGACCAACTCTTGGGGGTCATATCGCGGAAAGCCTGGACCTCCTCAGACTCAGTGGAGCCCATTCTGAGGAAGCCAAATAAATTTATGACAGCACCTGAGGATAAGACTTTCCTTAGTAAAGGAGTTCCCGTGGATGCTATGGTGGTAGCCACAGCCACCAAGAAGGAGTTATCCGAAACATCTTCTAATATCCATCCTCCTGATAAGGAGTCCAGGACGATGGATAGGTATGGGAAGCGTACATTCTTTTCAGTGGCATTTACATTAAGATCGCTGAATTACCTTACCCATTTTACTCGTCTTCAGAGGGATCTCCTGAAGAAGTTAGGAGATACCCTCCAGGGTTCAGTAGCTCCGGGTTCCTTGGATAAGGTTTCTGCGCAGCTCTCCACCCTTACATCCATAGCTAACTCCTCCATGAGGCTGATATCATACACAGCAGATGAAGCGAATAGGGCAGCCACAGCAGGAATATCCCTCAGGAGACATTCTTGGATGCGTCTTTGTAATTTCATGGAGTCCTTCAAGTCTTCCTTCACTAATGCCCCCTTTGATGGCTCATCTCTTTTTGGACCCCAAGTGAAAGAGACTTTGACTAGGTGCGAGCAGGAAGGGAAAACCTTATCTGTCATCAGAGTCCATTTCTCCCTCCCATCTAGACCCTATCCCAAGGGTAATACAGGAGGGAAAATGTGGTTCCGTAAATCCCAAAAAGGTTTCCCTCAGGCACAAGGTCAACCCTCCCCTAGAGGCAGAGTGGGAGGATATAAAGGAAGATGCCACCTTCGCGACAGAGGAGGTCCACAACATCAGGGAGACAGAGAAACTTTCTCTGATCGTCCCTTCCATCGCCCCTGAGGGGTTGCCCAACTGTCCATCTCTGGAGGCAGTCGGGGGTTGTCTATTGCTGTACCCAAGCACCTGGCTAACCATCTCACAAGATCGTTGGGTACACACCATAATATCCAGAGGTTACCTGATCCCCTTTGTTTCCGAACCCCCAAGAAACCGGTCTCTACCAGATGTACCACCCATCCAACTAGGCCATGCAACATCAGGGGTCATCTCGTTGCTGCAAAAAAAGAGTCATCCAAGAAGTCTCCACAGAGCAAGTAGGATCTGGAATTTACTCTTGATTCTTTTTAGTTCCGAAAAAGACAGGGGACTGGAGATCAATTCTAGATCTCAGCAGGCTCAACAAGTCTGTAAAGAAATCGAAGTTCCGAATGGTCACTCTGCAGTCGATATTTCCCTTTATCGGGAAAGACAATTCGATGTGCTCAATCGATCTCCAGGACGCATACTACCACATCAAAATGGACAGGTGCTCCAGGAGACATTTACACTTCCGGCTGGGAGCCAGTCATTTTCAATTCAGAACACTGCCCTTTGGTCTCACTACAGGCCCAGAGTGTTCACCAAATGCGTGGCTGTGGTTATGGCTCACCTGAGATGTCAAGGATTCCAGGTGTTTCCGTACCTAGACGACTGGCTCCTCACTGCTACCACCAAGCATGAACTCATCAGAACCAGGGACGAGACTCTATCCTTGTGAGCCAGTCTAGGCATCACAGTCAACTTAAAAAGTCAGCCTTATCTCCTTTGCAGCACATTGTATTCTTAGGCTCAGAAATAGACACAACCACCATGTCAGCAAGACTAACACCAGAAAGATTAAGTCTCTACACAGTCAAGTCAGATCCTTGCTAAACAAACAAAAAGTTCAGGCCAGAGTAGTCCTTCAAGTCCTAGGGACTATAGCTTCCTCCATCCTATTAGTTCCTCTTGCTCATCTACACATGAGGATACTTCAGTAGCTGTTACTTGCCCAATAGTCGATGCAAGACCTTCCATTGTCTCATCAGATTTTTATAACAAACACCTGCAAGAAGGATCTGAAATGGTGGTTGCACACAGAACAACTTCTACTAGGTCGTCCACTTGTTCCTCCCCAAGAGAAAGCAGTTTTGACCATGGATGCTTCCCAGATAGGGTGGGGGGGGGCATTATCTGGGAATGACAGTCCAAGGTACTTGGCAGAACCACGAGAACCACTTGGACATCAACGTTCTGGAGATGAGAGCGATGCTGTATGTGTTGCAAGCACTTCACAGCTCCCTTCCCACCGGGACAATTGCAATTCAGTCAGACAACATGTCTATCGTGTGGTACATAAACAAGCAAGGGGGAACCAAATATTACCCGCTTTGCAGAGAGGCCTTAAGAGTTTGGAAATGGGCGATGGATACTCAACGCTTCCTGGTAGCAACGCACATCCCGAGGAAATCCAACATAATAGCAGACAAACTCAGCCGGGCAATTCTGATGCCTCACAAATGGTCCCTAAATCCAGAAGTTGCGAAAGAGATCTTTCACAGATGGGGCCAGCCTTGCTGCGACCTATTCGCCACTCACCTGAACACCAAATGCAGCAGCTACTTTGCCCTCATTCACCATCTAGGGATGTCACCCAGGGATGCTCTAGTCCACAAATGGCCCTGGGATTTCTTTATGCCTTTCCACCTTTTCCTCTCATCCCAAAGGTAATACAGAAAGCAAAACAGTTGAGGAGTTCCCTGATCCTCATTGCTCCTTACTGGCCTCGACAAGTATGGTTTCCCTTCCTGTGGCCTTACCTTTTGGTGGAACCATGGATTCTGGACCCATCTCCAGATCTCCTGATTCGTCAATCGGGACAGTTCCATCCCACCATCTGCACCCTCAAATAGACAGCATGGCTACTCCAGTTTCATGAATAGCCAGGTGTATTCCCCTATCTCCTTCTGTCAAACACATTCTGATCTCATCCCATAAACCTTCCACTCAGAAACTATACTCCAGCAAATGGAAAAGGTTTTTGATTTGGGCTACAAACCAGGGCTTAGATCCATATATGGCTCCTATAGAATCTATCCTATCCTTCCTAGCGTCAATTTTGTATGAAGGAACTGCAGCCACTACAGTTAGAGTTCAGTTAGCTGCCATTTCCAATTTCCATTTTGGCTTCATGGGAGATCCAGTCATGTCACACTCCTTGTGCAAGACCTTCTTAAAAGGTGTTCTTCTTCTCAGGCCTCCAATCAAACAGCCATTAGAACCCTGGGACTTAAACTTAGTCATCTCATCTTTAATGTCTGCACCCTTTGAGTCCTCCTCTTCATCAGATCTAAAATTGTTGTCGTGGAAAACACTATTCTTAGTAGCCATAACATCTGCTAGGAGAGTCTCAGAACTGCAAGTTCTTACTATTCGACCTCCTTACATTATTTTTCACAAGGATAGAGTCTCACTCAGGACAAACCCTTCCTTTCTTCTCAAGGTATGCTCAGAGCACAATCTGAACACTAGTATTGAGCTACCAGTGTTTTTTCCAAACCAGTCTAATAAATCTGAGTATAGACTACACCAGTTAGACGTTCACAGAATTCTCAGATTTTATTTACACAGGACTAAAGAATTCAGAAAATCAGATCAATTATTTGTTTCCTTTTCTGACAAGAAGAAGGGCTTGCCTGTTTCCAAGGTTACTCTTTCAAAATGGCTTTCGGATTGCATTTCCTTTGCTTATCAATCAGCTGGCAAACAATTACCCATCAAAGTCAAAGGCCATTCTACTAGAACTGTATCTACTTCATGTGCCTTTAGTTCTAAGCTCCCAACTGATACTATTTGTGCAGCAGCTACTTGGGCAAGACCACATACTTTTGTCACTCATTACAAATTGGATTTGGCCTCCCGGGACAGGTCTTCCTTTAGGTCCACTGCGCTGAAGAGTCTCTTTACTTGAGCCACCCGGGATATAGGTGCTAGGGACGCTGTCCCATCCAGAAAAAATTACGGCGAGATAGGACTACATAACATAAAGAAGTTATGTACTTACCATAATGTTCCATGTTTGTAGTCCATCTCGCCTACATTCTTGCGCCCCTCCCTCCAATCCCCTTCATGTTTCTGGAGGATCTGGTGTACTATACTGATGCTGTCTGACCTGGTTTTCATTTGTTGTCCACCTGGCATGGATTATATTACAAAATCCTTTGTCTGTATATATGCAGCTCTGATATTTCTTACCTGATAGGTACTTATTGCTTTCTTGCAAACAAGATCTGGGGAATTGCCGTGAGGCATCATGGGATAGGGGTTAGCCTCGAGCCAGTAAAAGCTCTCGAGCTTTAGTATCGGCTGAGTCGGAGCCGAATATCGGTTCCGAACCCATCCAGCAAGAATGTAGGCATGATGGACTACAAATATGGAATGTTATGGTAAGTACATAACTTCTTTTTTCTTCCCCTTCCTCGTCATCATCATCATCTGTGAAATTAGAAAGACCAAAAAAGAGGAGCCGATCAGTGCCTGCTTCTCCCTCAGCACTGATGACCAAAAAACTTAGAACTTTGGTTCCCTCTGCCACTGTGGAGCAGACAGTTTTTACGAAGGATATTTTGGTGCCAGTCTCAGCATCAAAAGTGTTTTCTCCATTGGTGCCGAAGTTATCTGCACAGATATTAGATCAGCCCATGGAGCCGACAGCCTTGGTGCCATCTTCCATTTTGGCACTGATATCTTCTGTTCCAGCTGAATGCACTGAATTTTCTTTGTTGGATAGACCAAAGATCAGATACTCCCCATCCATAAATCCCTTTGCTGGTCAGTTACCCAGCCTCTTTTTGGAAAGACCAAAATCCTTCTCTACCCAGACAATTGGTTCCGCCAAAAGCCTGACAGAAATGGATGTGTTGAGGTTGGTGGATCAGCTCCTTCTGGTGAGGGGACTGGCAGGTGTGCCCTCAGTTCCAGCCCCTTCAGGTGCTAGAACCCTTCCTTCCTTCTGTGTCCCCTCCTACTGTTCCTCCTCTAATCTCCTCTGAAGCCTTGGAGATTCCGGCTCTGAGTTTCCCAGTGTCATCTGTTTTGGTTCTGATGAGATCTGTAGCTCCGGTATCAATTTCTATCCTGAGTTCTTCTGCTCTCTTGGATCCAAAGAATTCTCAGGGTCATGGCTATGCTGTCAGTTCTGAGGGGCGGGACTTGACTCTGATGTTTTCTCTCTGCACCTCGGGGCTTCGGCACGTTTTAGCTGTATCCCAGATTCAACTTCGGAGGCGGCTTCTTTGGAGCAGGACATGACCACAGTTCCGAGGCAGTCTTTCTTGGTTCCGGGCTCCCTTCCCTCTTCAGGGGGGAAGCTTCCAGGCCATGAAGAGGGCCTTGTCCACTGTGGGCATCCTGTTGGCTCCTTCCCTGTTGGAGCAGTTCCCCGATCCTTCATCTCGTCCAGAGCTTCCTTCAGTCTCAACACCTGGAAAGCGAGTGCAGAAGCCACGGGAGGCACCTTTTCAGGTATTATACTCTTCTGATACCTACCCAGATCATCCCACTGAAGAGGTTCCTCAGAAGAGGAAATGTAAGATGAAACACTTAGATTCCCTGGAGGAATCTGTCACAGAGAACACTGATTTTGGTGTAGGAGAGGGTTCCCCCATGGTCATCCCCAGATCTTGAGATCCTTAAACAGAGGGGTGGATGGACCATCTGAATAGTCCTCTTTGGAGGAATCAGTGTACTTGCAGGCCTTTGGCACGCGACCATCTACCTCTTGAGTTACTCTGCCTGATGATGAGCTCATTAGGTTATTTTGCAGCGGGTATGGAAGGCTCCTAACACCATAGAACCTATCCCCAAGAGGCCAGACAAAATTTTAACTGCATCAGAAGACATTCCATTTTTGAGCAATGGGATTATCAGTACATGCCGTGCTGGTAACGGTGACCACAAAAAAAGAAACTTGCAGAGGAAAGTTCCACTATCCATGGAGAGTCTCGTGCAATGGATAGGTTTAGAAAATGGAATTACGCTTCATCAACCTTTGCAGTGTGGCCTTTGAACTTTTTGGCACACTTCAACAGACTCCAGACGGATCTGATTAAGGATTTATCAGATACCCTGGCAGGCGCCATAACTGATGAAGTCCAAGACAATGTTGCTTCTCAGTTGGCCACCCTAGACTCCATTTCCAATTCATCCATGAAGCTCATAGCACATGCAGCTGAAGGAATGACTAGAGTAGTGGGATCTAGCATAGCCATAAGGAGACATGCCTGGATCCGCTTATGCAAATTTACAGAACCATTCAGGTCTTCATTCGACAATGCCTCCTTTTACAGATTGTGTCTTTTTGGCTCTAAAGTTTTAGAAATGTTGTCCAATTGTGAAAAGCATGGAAAGATTCTTTCTGCAGTGGGCGTACATTCTTCTACTACTCAGCGGTCCTTTTCAAGGAATCAGAGGAGTGGGAAAATGTGGATGTTATGTGATCCTATCTCGCCTACATTCTGACTGATGGGTTTGGAGCCGATCCCTCGGCTCCGACTCGGCATGCTTATGCTATAGAGCAAGGCCTCTAATTGGCTGAGCTATCTTTATCCCAGGATGCACCACCACTAATCCCCCAGATCTCGTTTGCCGCTTACAGAGCTTGGACGTGGTCTCAACATTGGCTGGGCTAAGTACTATTATTAGGCTTTTTTCCTGTCAGTATTTGCTTCATTTAAAACCAAAAGCTGTTTTAACGGCTATTCTTTGTGTACGAGTGTTTTTGTGGAATTTGGTTGAAAATTTCGTGTTTTTTCCTGTCAGAGAAGGTTCCCGTTTAAGTTAGAGGGGCCTTCCCCTGTGGTTACTACTACCTTAGTGGTTGTGTGTGGGTCAAGTGCCCGTTTAAGTTAGAGGGTCTTGACCCTCTTTTTCTCCCTTTCTCTTTCTCTTTCAACTATCTTGTGTGTAAAAAAAAAAAAAAAAGAGTTCTTTAGTTTAAATATTTGACACTAATCCAGTGGCATATATATTTTGGTTCTTGTGTGTCAAACCCTTTGTTGTTTAGTTAGTTGTGGTTATCTATTTTTAGCCTGATTATGTCTAAAGAGCATAAACCCTCTGGGTTTAAAAAGTGCACGAGGTGTGGCTTCAAAATGTCCATTACGGATGACCACTCCTCGTGCGTCTATTGTCTAGGTGCAAAACATCTGCAAGAATCGTGCAGTGTATGCCATGCGTTTTCTTCCAGAGTCCTCCAGGAGAGGAAAAACAAATTAATCCTCAAAGGATTAATCAAGCCTTCCTTCGAGGAGGCTTTATCTTCCTCTCCGTCTCCTTCTAAAAAGAGGAAAGCGTCGGCTCCGACCAGTCAGTCGGAACCGACCGCTAAGAAGACTAAGCAGACTTCTCCATCGGCTCCACGGACTTGGAGCCGAGGTCGAACGGTCTGCCTCGATGCCTCCAGCCTCGACCCTCTGGTTTCGAGCCGAGGTCTGGGGCATCGAGCGGGTCACCCTCATCGGCTCCACTGATATTGGAGCCGATAAGGGTCATCGGCTCAGACTCTTCCCCTCGAGCGAAGTCCTTATCGGCACCGAGGGAAATTTCCTTGAAAGTTTCCTCGGAGCCGATAATTGTTGAGTCATTTTGGAGCCGGTCCCCGAGCCCTTCGGAGCCGATGGAGAAATCGGTTCAGGCCCGATCGGTATCCTCGAGATCATCCAAGATGTCTGATTCGGACATCGACAGGGTGCTCCTTCGACTCTTCCAGTCTCTGGTGTTCCAAAAGATGGTTTCGGCTCCAGCCCATTTGGCTTCGGAGCCGATGGTCCACCCCCCTACTATATTTCCTCCTCCAACAGCTTCGGCACTGTTGGAGCAGGTGCTGGTGGAACCAGTGGAGGTGTTAGGGTCGGGCCCGACCCTTGCTCCGACTCCGGCTCTTGGGTCGGAGTTCAGTGCACGGACTTCTTCCTTCGGCCCTGGGGGGGAGGCTTCGGGATTGATGCTTTCGGTCCCAAGTCTCCCTCTTGGTGCGTCGGGCGGGAGTGCCCACTGTCGTGGCCACGGAGGGGGGACCCTCCCAGGATTCTGGTGGTCCCGCCTTCAGGGCTATGAGGAGTGCTTTAGCCAAATCTTCCTTGGCTACCTCCACAGTTTCCCCAGCTCCTTCCCTACATTTGGAGACTGGGTCGTTGGCAGTCCCCCTGTCCATAGACAGCGGAGCCCCTGGGCCTCAGGTTACCCCGCTGGGGTTTCTCCCTCCTGGAGGTCCTTCTGAAGCCTCTTGGAAGAACCTCCCAGGAAGAGAACGTGCAAGAGGAAGCACGTTGACTCCCCTGACGAGTCTTTGACATCTGACACTGATCTCGATGATGCAGAGGGGTCCCCCAAGTCGTCCTCGGATGATGTCTCCTTTGCAGACATCCTAGAAGCCCTAAAACAACGAGGCGGCTGGCAGTCCAAACCTCCCTCTGCTGATGAGTCGGTGTTCCTGAAGGCCTTCGGGGCTCAGCCCTCCGCCTCCTGGGTGTCTCCGCACTTCGACGAGCTCTTGGATTTGATCTGTCGAAGAGCGTGGGAACACCCAGACTCTGTGGAACCGGTGCCCGCGCATCCAAATTTCTCTCGGCGCCCCCGGATAGAGAGTTCCTTACGAAAGGTGTGGCTGTAGATGCTATGGTGGTGGCATCTGCTACCCAGCAAGATGTAGCAGAGGCTTCTACGTCCGTCCATCCTCCTAATAAGGAGTCTAGGAGCATGGATCGGTACGGTAAGCGCACCCTTAGTTCAGCGGCCTTTACACTGAGGTCTTTGAACTACCTGACGCACTTTACGAGATTTCAGAGGGATCTGATTAAGGAGCTATCCGATACCCTCTTGGGTAACTTGCCTGAGTAGCTGGCCCAGACGGTTGGATGTCAGCTGGCTACAATGTCGTCTATTTCGAACTCGTCCATGAGGCTCATTTCGTATGCGGCCGAAGGGGCGAGTAGAGCGGCGGGTACAGGCATTGCTCTATGGAGGCAAGCCTGGCTCCGCCTGTGTCATTTCGCGGAGGCCTTTAAGTCTTCATTTGCCGACGCCCCCTTTGATGGGTCCTCCCTGTTTGGACCCAAGGTAAAAGACACACTTACCCACTGTGAACAGGAGGGTAAGACTCTGACTGCCGTAGGGGCATGATTTTCCACTCCCTTCGGCCTTATCCCAAGGCTAAAGAGGAGGGAAAATGTGGTTCCGTAGATCTCAGAAGTCTTACCCCTCTCAGCAGGAAGGTTCCCTCCAGAGGCAGAGGAGGGGAAATTCATCCAGAAGATGCCGACCCAGAGGCGGCAGAGGCCCTCGCAACACTGGAGACCGCGAGTCCTTTCGTGGCTCTTCAGCTTTCATAGTCCCTGAGGGATTGCCCAGCTGTGCTGCTCCGGAGCCAGTCGGGGTTGTTTTTCGAAGCACCTGAAGGCCTGGGAAGGGATCACTCAGGACCGATGGGTGCTTCGGATTATCGCCGGAGGTTACTCCATCTCATTCTCTCGCCCCCCCCCCCCCGTCCAAAAATCCCGGACCCGCCACCCAGTCAACGGGATACCGCAGCCTCAGAAATTTCAAAGCTGCTGCAAAAAGGAGTCATCCAACTGGTCCCCGCAGACCAGATCGGATTAGGGACTTACTCAAGATTCTTTTTGGTGCCAAAAAAGACCGGGGACTTGAGGCCCATTTTGGACCTAAGCATCCTAAACCGTTCAGTCAGGAAGTCCAAGTTCCGAATGGTCACTCTACAAACCATTCTCCCATTGTTGGAGAAGGGTGTTTGGATGTGCTCCATAGATCTCAAGGACGCGTATTATCATATCAGAATACATCAAACGTCCAGGAGACATCTGCGCTTCAGCCTAGGAGGCAGTCATTTTCAGTTCCGCCCGCTGCCCTTTGGTCTCACCACAGCCCCCAGGGTGTTCACCAAATGCTTGGCAGTAGTGACTGCTCACCTGAGAAGTCTAGGATTCCAGGTGTTTCCGTCTAGACGACTGGCTCCTAACTGCCACCTCCAAGCATCTACTTCTGCGGAGCCTACAAGCCACTATATCACTGGGCATTTCCCTTGGAATCACCTTCAATTGGCCAAAGTCTGTGTTGCGGCCATCTCAAAGAATAAGATTCATAGGGGTAGAGATAGATTCAAACCAGATGCGGGTCTATCTACCTACAGACAGAATTCAAACCATTCAAAATCAAGTTCAAGCCTTACTCCTCAGGTCCAAAGCCCCAGCCAGAATGGTCCTGCAGCTATTGGGATCCATGTCTGCCACGGTTCTGCTAGTTCCCTTGGCAAGGTTGCACATGAGAATTCTCCAGTGGCTTCTTTCAACTCAGTGGTCCTTTCAGGAACTCCCTCTCAATCACCTCATATGGATCACGGAATCTTGCAAACGGGACCTTCGCTGGTGGCTGGTGTCCTCCAATTTGGATCAGGGACGACCCTTTGTTCTTCCTCCTCCGGCCACTTTGACCACAGACGCCTCCCAGATGGGGTGGGGGGGGGCATTCCCTGGGCAGGTCAGTCCAAGGCAAATGGCACCCGGAAGAGACCCCTCTTCACATCAACATCCTAGAAATGAGGGCAGTACTCCTGTCCCTTCAAGCCCTTCACGATTATCTCCCTCAGGGCGTAATTGCTGTTCACTCAGACAACATGTCAGTTGTCTGGTACCTGAACAAACAGGGAGGGACCAGATCCTATCCTCTTTGCAGAGAAGCCATGAGAGTTTGGGAATGGGCAGTCTCGACCAAACGCTTCCTAGTGGCTACTCACATACCGGGCAAGTCCAATGTCATAGCCGACAGGTTGAGCAGAACCATCCTCTCTCCTCACGAATGGTCTCTGAATGTGACAGTTACAAGGCAGATTTTCAGCGAATGGGGAGTTCCGTGTTGCGACCTCTTTGTGACTCCTCTGAATGCAAAGTGCAAAGAATTTTTCTCCCTAACCCCGGCTCCGGGGAAGTGCCCCATGGACGCATTAGTCCATCCTTGGCCCACAGGCCTGCTTTATGCCTTCCCTCCAGTTCCTCTCCTCCCCAGGGTGATTCAAAAGGCATCTATCTTAGGGAGCAGGATGATCTTAATTGCTCCTTACTGGCCTCATCAAGTGTGGTTTCCCTATCTTCGGAAACATGCTCTGGAAGGTCCATGGTTCCTGGACCAGGTCCCAGACCTACTGATTCATCAGTCGGGACTATTACACCAGTCCCTACACACCTTAAAATTGATGGCCTGGCTCCTCCTCTTCCGACGATAGTCAGGAGTCATACACTGGATCCAGATGTTGTGCACATATTATCTTCAGCCCACAAGTCTGCTACAAAGAAACTGTATTCTAGCAAATGGAAAAGGTTTGCTATTTGGGCTCAACTCCGGGGCCTGGACCCCATTTCTACTCCCGTGGCAGAAGTACTAAAATTCCTGACCTCTCTTTTCAATCAAGGCTCTTCAGTTTCTACCATCAAAGTACAATTGGCAGCAATTTCTAATTTTCATGAATCCATAGACCCACCTTTAATGAGCAACAGATTGTGTAAGACCTTCTTGAAAGGTGCTGCTCTATTAAGACCTCCGATTTCTCATCCTGCACCTCCATGGGATCTCGATATAGTGTTGCGTGCCTTGACTTCTTTTCCCTTTGAACCGGCAGCTACCTGTGATCTAAAGTTTCTATCATGGAAGACAGCCTTTCTAGTGGTGATTACTTCAGCCAGAAGGGTGTCAGAACTTCAAGCTTTGTCAGTGAAACCCCCGTATTTGGTTTTTCATACAGACAGGGTATCCCTCAGACCAAATCCTTCTTTTGTTCCTAAAGTTTGTTCTACTTTATGCTTGCAACAATTATTAGAGATTCCAGTTTTTTTCCCAAAATACTCTAATAAAGCGGAGTTTATATTCCACACACTAGATGTCCACAGACAGTTATGTTTTTATTTAGATAGGACCAAACAATCAAGGAAAACAGATCAGTTGTTTGTATCCTTTGCAGAAAACAAATTGGGCAACGCTGTCACAAAGGTCACTATTGCCAAATGGATCAGGGACTGTATTACTCAAGCTTATATTTATTCTAACAAAGAGCTTACCACCTCTGTCAAGGCTCATTCTACAAGGGCGATGGCTACTTCGGTAGCATTTCATTCTAAGCTTGATATTGGTGACATTTGTGCTGCGGCTACATGGTCTTCCCCGCACACCTTCATTTCCCACTACAAATTAGATGTGGCATCTAGAGGACGAGCTTCATTTGGTTCCACAGTGCTCAGGAGTGTTTTCCAATGAGCCACCCGGGATTTAGGTGCTAGGGACGCTGTCCCATCAGTCAGAATGTAGGTGAGATAGGATCACATAACATCTTTTAGTTATGTACTCACCATAACTTCAGATGTTTGGGATCCATCTCGCCTACATTCCTAATAACCCACCCTCCTTCCCCCTTCCTTGGAGGTCAGAGGATATCAGAAGGTCCGAATCCTGTTGTTTCATCTTGAAACATCTAACAATGTTATATAAACAAGCTGTGCATGTGTGCATGAATGCGGACAAACAAGATCTGGGGGATTAGTGGTGGTGCATCCTGGGATAAAGATAGCTCAGCCAATTAGAGGCCTCGCTCTATAGCATAAGTGTGCCGATTCGGAGCCGAGGGATCGGCTCCGAACCCATCAGTCAGAATGTAGGCGAGATGGATCCCAAACATCTGAAGTTATGGTGAGTACATAACTAAAAGTTCAGAAAGTCCCAAGGGCCTTTCCAAGACACGAGTGGTAGTGATTTCCCCAGGGGCAGAGGGGGGAGCTTTAATGGAAGATGCCGTCCACATGGCAGAGGTGGCCCTCAGAATCAGGGTTCCAGAGATACCTTTCCTGGCAAACCCTACCATTGCTCCTGAAAGGAGGCCCGATTGCCTTCTTCTGGAGGCAGTCGGGAGATGCTTATCCCTGTACTAACATGTCTGGCTTCAGATTACTCCTGATGTTTGGGTGCAGAGGATTATAATCAGAGGCTACTTCAATTCCTTACTTCTACCTCCCCAAAGTTGTAAGAAAATCCCTGACCTTCCACCCAGTTAGCAGGAAGCAGCAGTGATAGAAATTCAGAAGCTGATAGAAAAAAAGAGTCATCCAGGAATTTACTCAAGATTCTTTTTAGTGCCAAAAAGGACTGTGGACTAGACATCAGTTTTGGATCTAAGTGTTTTGAGCAAATCGGTTTGACAAATAACTATCCTGATGGTCATGGTTCAGTCTATTCTCCCATTTCTAGGGAAAGATGACTGGATGTGCTCTATAGATCTCCAGGATGCATATTACTACATACAAATGAACAAATACTCCAGGAGATTTTTCCGCTTTCAGCTGGGAGCCAGTCATTACCAATTTAGTGCCCTGCCTTTTGGTCTCACCACAGCCCCCAGAGCGTTCACCAAGTTCATGGCTCTATTAGCAGCTCACTTGAGACTGCATGGATTCCAGGTGTTTCCGTACTTAGATGACTGGCTCAATATCACTCCCGCCAGGCATCTTCTAGAAAAAGCAAGAAACTACGTTTTTCCAGACCTGCATCAACCTGGGGATTGCCATAAATTACGAGAAATCACATCTAACACCAACTCAAAATATAGTATTTATAGGAGCAATACTAAATGCAAATGCTTGCATAGCCTCTCTACCTTATCTGAGATTGCAAAAGATAAAAAAACAAGTGGAAAAAATTATCAGAAGCAGAACAGTACCCGCACAGCTAGTTCTGCAAGATCTATATTCAATGGTGGTGACCATCATGTTAGACCCCCTGGCGAGATATCACATGAGAATATTGCAATGGCTTTTAGAACCCCAGTGGTCCATTTTGTATCATCTAATGTCACACCAGAATTTGAGCACCAACCATTGCAAGGAAGACCTGGCTTGGTGGATCCAATCAAAGGAAATTCTCCTAGGCCTTCCCTTTGTCCCATGTCAGTCTCAAGCCATAGTGACCACAGATGCCTCCCAGATGGGGTGGGGGGGGCATTATCTGGGCAAGACGGTCCAAGGCACTTGGTCCTCCATGGTGGCCAGCTTGCATATCAATGTTCTAGAGCTGAGGGAAGTACTTTTTGCATTGCAGACTTTTCAAACTACTCTTCCTCTAGGAATGATTGCAGTTCAGATGGACAGTATGCCGGTAGTTTGGTACATCAGCAAACAGAGAGGAACCAAGTCATCCCTCCTTTGTCGAGAAGCACTCAGAGTCTGTCAGTGAGCAATCTCTTCCAACTGCTTTCTGATAGCAATGCATATTCCAGAGAGATACAATGTGATAGCAGACAAAAGGAGCAGATTCATTCTTCTGCCTCACGAGTGGTCTCTCAATACCAGACTGGAGAAAAAGATCTTTCATCGCTGGGACCAGCCTTGCTCTGACCTTTTTGCATCATCTTTGAACACCAAGTGTAGCAGCTACTTTGTCCTCGTCCCCCCCCCCAGGGGAAGAGAAGCTCTCCTGCACGATTGGTTCTCCAGACTCCTGTACACCTTTCCCCTTCCCATTAATTCCTCAGTTTCTAAGGAAAGTGATCAGGTTGAAGAGAAAAGTAATCCTAATTGCTCCCTTCTGGTCGCAACAGATTTGGTTCCCCTTTCTCTGGCTTATCTGATTCAATGACCATGGAGTCTGGACCCAGATCCAGATCTCCTGTCCCATCCAGAGAGATTAGTTCACTCAAACCTTCAAAACCTCAAGCTCATGGCTTGGCTTCTCCAGTTCCACTGACTGCCAGGCATAATAAACTTTCTTCCCCAGTTCGTAGCATTATTTTGGCCTCCCACAAGCCTTCCACCAGAAGACTTTACAATAGTAAATGGAAGAGATTTTCCTTCTGGGCTCATGAGAATAACACTGACCCCTTCTCTGCTCCTATTGATAAAGTCATAGAATTCTTGGCTTTACTGTTTGAAGCAGGGGCTTCTTCCTGTACTATCAGGGTTCAACTAGTGGCTATCTCAAATTTTCATAATGGGTTTAAAGAATGTTTTTTTTTAATTTCTCATAGCCTTTGCAAAGCATTTTTAAAAGGGACATTGATGTTAAAACCCCCATATAAGGATCCATATACACCTTGGGATTTAAACCTAGTGTTACAAACAATAGTTCAGTCCCCCCTTGAGCCTGCTGCAGATTGTGACTTGAAATTCTTGCCTTGGAAAACTATACATTTGGTAGCAATAACTTTTGCCAGATGGATTTCTGAAATTCAAGCTTTATCTTGCAAACCACCTTATTTGATATTCCAGAAAGACAGGGTTTCACTGAGAACAAACCCTTCCTTTTTGAGGTGGTGTCAGAAAAGAATATCAATCAGGCAATCAGTCTACCAGTATTTTTCCCCAATTACTCAAACAAAGGGGAATACTGTTTGCATTTACTAGACGTTCATAGACAATTATGCTTCTGTCTTCATAGAACAAAAGACATAAGGAAGTCTGACAGCTGTTTGTTTCCTTTGCAAGTACTAAAATGGGCAAGCCAGTTGCCAAAGTCACTTTATCTAGATGGTTAAAAGATTGTAGTTCCTTTATATAGAACAAGAGGAAAGTTGAAATACCTAGTAACCTATTAGTGGTTTCACCTTCAATAACCACATTGCCTCAACAGTCAGGAAATCCTTCTATGTGGCACACCTCATTACTAAGGGCTTTTCATCCAGAAAAAAGGAGGTAATTGTTCCACTGTACTCATCCCTCATTAGATCCATTAGAGAGTACAACGCCCCATTTGGTATGTACCTCACAAGACATCTGAAACAGCTGGAAAGGCTGCAGAAATACCTCACTAAAAGAATCACAGGCCCTATGCTGACCGTCTAAAAAAAACTCCAGCTATACTCTGTGGCATATTGTCTACTCAGAGGCAATCTCTGCTTAACATACAAGGCCATGTCAAACCCTCAGCTGTTGGACATGCTCCACTTAAAGAAATCCCAATCCCTCAGAGCCGCACGCTCCAGGGATCTAAACCTTGTCATTAAAATGAACAAAACATGCTGGAGGGATAGGTTCCTGACCCAGAGACTCTCCATACTCTGGAATAGACTGCCCATACACGTCAAGCAGGGTGCCTCCTTGGCTGTCTTCAAAAGGAACCTTGACGATTGGATGGGAGATAGGAAATTCAACCTGGGGATCACATCAGTCGCCCTGCTAGACAGGGGTCCAGGGAAGTATGTATTGTGGGAAGAAATATCCAGGGAATTGTTATGGCTAGGCTTGTATAGGCCCTAGGGCCAATAGCCTAGTACCAACCTATGAACCTGGGCCTGTTAAGGCACACTCTACCAGAGCAGCCGCTCTTTCAGTAGTGTTCCCATCTAACGCTTCCATGGACAAGTTCTGTGCGGCAGCAACAGGGGCTACCACACATACTTTTATTACTCATTACAAATTGGATTTGGTCTCTAGGGGAAGAGCATCATTTGGTTCTATGGTGCTCAGGAATATCCATCCATGAGTCCTCCCAAGATCTAAGGTAGCTGGGGACTTTGTCCCACAGGTAAAGGAATAAATGAAAATTGACAACATCAGATAAAGAAGTTATGTACTTACCATAACGTTCCATCTGTGCTGTCCATCTTCATTTATCCTTGACCCCCCCTCCACCCTCCTTTCCTTTCAGACCAGTTGGTAGAATGATTTATGGTCCTAGGTATTAATGTTTTTGCCCATTTCGCCAGATATGGTCTCCATGAAGATATTATTAGGATTATAATTTCCATCTTTTTCTATCTGCAAACTCAATCTGAGGTAATTGGGAGAGGAGCATTCTGGGAGGGTGGACTTAAACTCGAGAGTTTTTAACCCTTGTGGGCTGTAGTAATGGCTGAGTCAGTTCCAATATTCGGAACCGAACCCACAGGTCAAGGATAAATGAAGATGGTCAGCACAGATGGAATGTATTGGTAAGTACATAACTTCTTTTTGTTTCACCTTCTTCATCATCCTCTTTGGACAAAAGAGGTGTTTGCCAGCACTGTCCTCCCCTTTGACACTGGCAGCAAAGAAACAGATCATCAGCTCCTAAAATTTTCATGGAGCCAAAGGACTTTGATGCTAAGATTTTAGTGCTGGTAAAGTTGCCGGCTCAGACCTCCATTCCAATGCCAAAACGCTTGACATCGATGTCTTCGGCACAACAAGACTTGCCGTCTGCTTCTACCGACTACTTTGGTGCAGACTACAGACAATGGACAAAAAGAACTCTACCCAGGACTTGTTACTCCCATCTGTTGACTCCTTTGAGGGCAAGTTACTTGAGGTCTTTCTTCAGAGACCAAAATCACCCTCTCTGACATCAGTCCGTTTCACCAAAAACCTTACAGAACTCGACGTGGAGAGACTGATGAATAAAATTTTGTGGGTGAGAGGTTTCACGGGACTCCCTTTGACTCCGTCCCCATGGGCTCAGGAGCCAAACCTTTATTCACTCTTCTAATTACTCCTCTTCTGACCTTCTCTGAAGCTTCAGTGTTTACAGCTCCGAGTTGTCTGGTGCCGGTTGTATCAGTTTCAGAATCTCTGTCTCTCTTCAGAACTGGTTATTGCCCTGAGTTCTTTAGTTATTTCTGAGCCATATCTGTCCTGTCAGCTCAGAGGGGCAAGAGCCGACTGCAATTTTTTTTGGAGCTGTCCCTGCACCTTGGATCACTGGCATGGTTCAGTTAAGCTCTGGCTTCTTTCTCAGGGGCTGTTTCTTCAGAGCGGGGAGTGACCTCGGTTCTGAGGAAGTATATCTTGGTTCCAGGCTTTCTTCTATCTTTGGAGGGCCAGTTTTTGAGCCAATGGAGAGAGCCCTGTCTCTTACAGTGACTCAGTTGGCCCCTTCCTCCTTGGAGCAGATACCCTTCTCTCAAATTCAGTTATTCGACCTGTCTGTCCACTGGGGCAGTGAGCCACGAAACCTCAGGATTCTCAGATACAGGTTCTGTCTTCTTCTGATACCTCCCCAGGTTATCCCACTGAGCAGGTTCCTCAGAAGAAGAAGTGCAAGAGGAAGCACTTAAATTCCCCACAGGAATCGATCACGGAAGACACTGATTTTGATGAAGGGGAAGGGTCCTCAAGGTCACCCCTGGAAGATGTCTCCTTCTGAGATATCCTAGAAATTTTGAAACAGAGGGGTGACTGGAAGCCTCAAAACCCTTCCTTGGAGGAATCAGTTTACCTTCAGGCTTTTGGTGCTCACCCATCTACCTCTTGTGTGACTCTGGCCACTGACAAACTCATCCAGTTGATTTATCAGCAGGCATGGAAGGCTCCGGACACTACTGAACCCATCCCCAAGAGACCAGACAAAATGTTGTCTTCACCTGAGGATAAGCAATTCTGGGCTAAAGGTTTTACAGTAGCTGCCATGGTCACAGTGGCTGCCACAAAAAATGGAACTTGCTGAGGAGAGTTCATCTATCCATCCACCCAACAGAGAGTCTCGGGTGATGGATACATTTGGGAAGTGAGCTTACACTGCATCAACCTTTGCCTTAAGGTCTTTGAATTTCCTGGGACATTTCACTAGACTTTAAAGGGATCTGATCAAGAAGTTGTCCGATACCCTGGCAGGATCTGTTACTGAGGAAGTCCAAGAGAAGGTTGCTTCCCAGTTGGCCACCCTGAAGTCTGTGTCAAACTCGTCCATGAGGCTCATTGTGCATACAGCCAAAGGGACCTCCAAAGCGGCGGATTCAGGCATGGCCATAAAGAGACACTCCTGGATGCATCTATGTGACTTTGGAGAACCATACAAGTCTTCTTTCATCAATGTACCTTTTGAAGTTATATCTTGTTTGGCCCAAAAGTAAGAGAGACTTTATCCAGGTATGAGAAGGATGGTAAGACCCTTTCTGCTGTGGGCGCACGTTATTCCACCCCCCCCCCCCCATGATCCATTTCTAGGAATCAGATGAGCGGTGGAAAGATGTGGTTCAAAAAATCTCAAGGGCTTTTCCCGGACAGACATGGAGCCAGTTCCCCCAGTGGCAGAGGCGGCACCACAGTGGAAAATGCTGCCCACATGGCAGAGGTGGTCTGCCGAACTATGGCTTCAGTGACTCCTTCCTGAGTAACCTATTTCAGCGTTCCTGAAAAGAGGCCTGATTGTCTTTTTTTGGAGGCAGTCAGGGGATGCTTATCCTTGCACCAAAATGCCTGGCTGAATATAATAGACTCTTGGGTACAGTGGATCATATCCTGAGGATGTACCATACCCTTTTCCCATCTTCCCCCTGCATGCAAAAAAATCCGTGATATTCCACTCAGTCAGGGGGAACCAGCAGTTCTAGGAATTCAAAAACTGTTAGACAAGAGAGTCATTCAGGAAGTTCCACCAGACCAGTTAGGATCCAGAATTTACTCAAGATTTTTTTAGTGCCAAAAAAAGACAGGGGACTGGAGACCAATTTTGGATCTCAGTGTGGTGAACAAATCAGTTCAACAAATGAAATTCCAGATGGTCCCGGTACAGTCCATTCTTTTATTTTTAGGAAAGGTGACTGGATGTGCTCAACAGATCTTCAGGATGCATATTACCATATAAAAATTGATAAGCTCTCAGTCATTACTAATTCAGGGTGCTACCCTTTGGTCTCACCACAGCCCCCAGGGTGTTCACCAAATGCATGGCAGCAGTAGCAGCTCACTTGAGACTGCAAAGATTCCAGGTGTTTCCATACTTGGATGACTGGCTCACTACCATTCCGACCAGGCATCGACTGATAGAAGTGAGGGATTATATTCTCCAGACCAGTTTATACTAGGGAATAACTATCAACCAAGAAAAATCTCAACTGTCTGCAACCCAGAGTTTGGAGTTTATAGGGTACTGCTGATTAAGACAACAACCATAGTTTCTCTTCACCTAGTGAGACTTCAAAAATCATAAACCAAGTGAAAAACATTATACACAGAAGGAAGGTTCCCATTTGTCTAGTTTTACAGGCCCTAGGTTCTATGCAATGACAATTACTCTTATTTCCCTTAGCTAGATATCACATGAGAATTCTACAATGGCTGCTTGCTTCTCAGTGGTCTATACTATATCAATCCATGTCGGACCAGATTCTGATCACCAATCTTTGCAGAAAGGATCTAGCTTGGTGGTTTCACTCCAAAGAAATTCTCCTAGTTGCCCCTCTGTCCTTCCAGAGCCCAAGGCAATAGTGACCACGGACGCCTCCCAGATGGGGTGGGGGGCATTTGGTCCCCTACAGAGGCCAACTTGCCTATCTGGAGCTAAGAGCGGTGCTTTTAGCATTGCAAGCCTTTCAAGTTGCTCTTCCCGATTCAAACTGATAATATGTCAGTGGTTTGGTATATCAACAAACAGGGAGGAACCAAATCTTATCTCTATTGTCAAGAAGCACTCAGAGTGTGGCAGTGGACAATCTCTTCCAACCACTGTCTGGTAGCAGTGCACATTCCAGGGAGTTTCAGTGTGATAGTGGACAAGCTGAGCAGATGTATTCTCCAGCCTCACAAGTGGTCTCTCAATCTAAAAGTGATGGAACAGATCTTCCATCAATGGGGCCAGCCTTGCTGCGACCAGTTCGCCTCTTCCCTAAACAACAAGTGCAACAACTACTTTGCCCTGATTCCCCCTCCGGGAAAGTCACCAAGAGATGCTTTTCTCCATATGTGGCCCTCCGGTGTCTTGTATACCTTTACCCTGATACCTCTAATTGCAAAATTCTTACAGAAAGCACTCAGATTGAGGAGCAAAGTAACCCTCATTGTTCTATTTTGGCCTCGATAGATATGGTTCCCCTTTCTTTGGCTTTATCTGATTCAACTACCTTGGACTCTGGACCCAGCTCCAGACCTTCTGCCCCATCCAAATGGGCCAATTCACCCAGGCAGTCTAAACCTCAAACAGACAGCATGGTTCCTCCAATTTCACTAGTGGCCAGACGTCTTAACCTTTCTTCCCCAGTAAACCAAATTCTCCTAGCTTCTCATAAACTTTCCACACAGAAACTGTATAATAGTAAATGGAAAAGATTTACCATGTGGGCATGTGAAAGGGATAGTGATCCCTTTTACACCTCTACTGATAATATTTTAGAGTTCTTAGCTTCTCTTTTCAATGCAGGAGCTTCTTTCATAATCTGAATACAGCTAGCAGTTATTTCAAATTTTCATGATGGTTTGGAAGAATGTTCCTTAGCTACTCATAGACTCTGTAAGGTATTCTTAAAAGGGACATTTGTGCTAAAACCCCCTTTCAAAGATCCTACTCCACCTTGGGACCTAAACCTAGTGTTGCAAACTATTGGATATTCTCCTTTCAAACCATCTGCAGAATGTGATCTGAAAATTTTCTCATGGAAAACATTATTTTTGGTGGTGATAACCTCTGCTAGAAGGATTTCAGAAATTCAGGCTTTATCATGTAAACCTTCTTACCTGATCTTTTATAAGGACAGTCTCCTTACGAATAAATCCCTCTTTCCTACGTAAAGTAGTGTCAGAGTCTAATATCAGATGATTAATTTGCCGGTATTTTTCTAGCTTTTTGAAACAGATGTTAATACTGTCTGCATTTGTTAGATGTTTACAGACAATTACACTTTTACCTTCACAGGACAAAAGACATGAGAAAATCTGGCCAACTATTTGTCTCCTTTTCAAGTGCTAGGTTTGATAAACCAGTTTGGAAGGTGACCTTAGCCAGATGGTTCAAGGATTGTATTTCCTTTATCTATGACAAAAGAAAAAATTGCCTTACTTAGACCTGCTAAAGCACATTTTACAAGATCGGTCGCCACTTCAGCAGTTTTCCAATCTATTGGAAAATCAATTTTGAAGAACAACTATTCAAACAGTGTAAGGGAGTAGCTATGGGGGCTACATGTGCCCCTATTTTTGCCAACGTTGTTTTGGCATTTTGGGAAACGGAATTCATCTTTACCAGCCCTTTTGCAAAATACTGGAATTACTATGGCCGCTATTTGGATGATATAGTAATCCTATGGAGTAACAGCGAAGATACACTTAAAGAATTTTTAACATTTATTGAGGAAAGTACAGATTTCCTTGAATTTTCACACACCTTTTCACATGATAGAATTGATTATTTAGACATTACTATTAGTAAAAACATTCTGAACAAATGTTTTGAGACCACTATATTTAGGAAACCTACGTATCTTAATACACTATTGCATTTCAGTAGTTTTCACCCTATACATCAAAAGAAGGCGTTGGTAAAAGGGCAGGGGGTTAGTTTAGCAAGGATGGTTTCACACCACTGTGACTTTTTAGAGCGAATTAATATACTTACTGACATGTTAGTAAAGAGGGGTTACCCTCTAGAATTTGTGGAGAATATTTTACAGGAAGTTGTGAGTAAGAGAGAAAACGGACACTTTTTCCCATTGTTAGGTAAAGGTATGGAAAATTTTCATGAAGGGAACGCTAGAACTGAGCCCCAAACCTTTAGTAAAGCTGCTATTTTTAAATACAACAAGCAGTTTACAGATATCAGACAAATCATACAACATAATTGGAATTTATTTAATACTAGTAAGGAATACACAGATATAGTGGGAACGGTGCCAAACATTGTATACAAAAAAGATACAACTCTTAAGAATATGATAGAGAGGTCCCATGAAGTTTACTGTAGAAACAAGGGTATGTATAAATGCGGGTTTTGTCTGCAATGTCAACATATATCTGAAGGGAGTGAAATTTTCATCCCAAATTATGGGAGACTAGTATATAAAAAGAAATTCTCTTGTAGTAGTAAGGTGGTCGTTTTTTTAGCTATGTGTACCCAATGTTCTTGTTTTTCCATTGGGAAGATGAAGAATGCACTTAGAAGCAGAGTTTATCAACATTACTATGATATCAAAAAACAAGATACTAAGAATGTCCTGGCTCTCCATATTAAAAATTATGAAGGTCACAACTTTAAGTTTTTCATCATAGAACAAGTTGTATTAGGGGATAGAGGTGGATCTCTCAATGATTATTTGGAGGCTAAGGAAATGAGGTGGCAGCTGAGGACCAATGCAACACAAAAAACAGGTTTAAACAGTAATATATCCATCAGTTCTATACTCAGATTTAAAGCAGAAGGTTACATATAAAATACAACACATTCACACGAAGGAATTTGTTGTTATATTCAGTTATATATTTCTGTATTTATGTATTTATGAAACTTTGCATTTGTACAATTCAAGCTATATGCCTTTTAGATTTAATTGTTTTGTGATGCCATTATAATATTAACCAATTATAGGTAATAGGGGAAAGGGTATATGTGTGTATATATAGGGTCAGCTTCTGGATGTGTGTTATTCTGATGAAGGTTTTATTAAAAACGAAAGTGCTAAATCAAACTATTTTGTGGATCCTGGTCTATTCTTTCTGGTGGTATTTTTCAAGGTTTATTCGTGCTTTTGTGTTGGTGGAAGTGAAACATGGAAGGAGTAGATGGTGTGGATCCACCCACACTTAATTCCTTGGCAACCTCACTACATACCCTCAACACTACAGTCGGCAATCTTGTTCAGTTTATGGAAAAGCTGACTCAACAAAAGGACAGTGTACAGGTTTCTCAAGTTAGAAAAACAAGTTTTAATGGTGGAGAGGATGATACGAGTATGTTCGGCATTACACTGGCTCAACGTTATCATTCTACGAATGCTACCACATCGGGTAGAGATGAGAAATGGACTTCCTCTAATCCGGGTACCTTGAGGAGCAGAATTTCCGGCAACGAAAGGAGATCCCTGAGTCAATGGCTCGATGGGGATCGTGAGTGGTGTTCGGCGCCATTGAATAGCAGAGACACGAACTGTTCGTTTAATCAGCAGCTAAGCCAGTTCGAAACACTCAGTTTGGATTACCGTAAGTTGCAATTGGAGAACAGCTACCTCCGTGAGTGCAAATGGAGGGAGCAGATACCGAAAGGTCTTCGGTTATGGCGCTACCCTACAGGACTCATAAAGAATTCCAAATTGCACTTGGAACGTCTTCAGCTGTTCAACAGGCATGGCTGTGAACTTTTTGACTGTCTTGTCAAAGACAATGACAGAAAAATGGTAATTTTATCGGACAAAATTAAAAGTATTAATAACAGTATACAGGCGGATTTATTGTTTGAATTTAAAAAGGTACAATATGACAGCATTTTTAAGAGTATTGATGAATATATTTATGACTTAAAGTTTAAAAAAGAGGGGAAGCTTAAAAGGGATGAAAGGGATTATGTACAACAGAGGGCATACCCGCTCCCTCCTACAAGTCAATCCAAGTTTAATAAAAATCATGTTAATAGGATTGATAATGACATAGGTTGCGATAATTACCAACTTGATGTTGAAGGGGACTAACCTTGACCCTTTAGAACTCCCCCCTCTGAGGAGGTCAGAAAGACTGAAGAATCAGAGAGGGGGAATGAAGCATTACAACTACAACTACAGGGGGAGAGGGAAAACATACTAGTAGATGTTTTTGATGTGTCTTTTAACAGTAGTTTTGGAAGTAGCCCTGTTCAGGTTATATGTAACAAAAGTAATGATTTCATAATTTACAACTACAGTGACACTTTGTTTAATAATGATATTGCTGACGTGTTTGATAAAGGTTTGTCTTTTGTCCCGAGTAAAAAAGCAGTATTAGATGATATGTTGATTGATTTAAAGCTATACACAAGAAAATTGAATCTTAAGTTCTGCTTCAAAGATGGTTTTCATGACAGTAACAATACAAATATATATAAAAAGGCAAGCTTATTTAACCCCCCCCCCCTTTGTCCTGTGGTTCAGACATTTGAGAAAATGTGTGAACACGATATTAGGAAGATGTTTAAAACTAAGAATGGTTCAGGTGAAACGGAAAATAACTTGAGTATATATGAGATGGAATTCGTGCAGAATTTTTGTAATAACAGCAGTATAAGAATTATGAAACTAGATAAGGGGGGTGGGTTGGCTATCATGAATAAAAATTCATACATCAACAAAATATTTGGTATTCTAAATTCTGAGACATATTGTCAGGTTAGTTTGAATGAGAAAAATATAATATATAGAAAAGTTGATATATTGTTAGAAGAACTTCTTATGAACAGGCAGATTTCCCTAGAGGAACGTTTGTTTATGGAAGTGAAACATCCAAAAACACCTACAATCTTTGGAATACAAAAAATACACAAAGATGTAGCCAACCCCCCCCCCCCCTTAGACCAATTGTTGATGCAAAAGCATCAAATACATATTTCATTGCTAAATTTGTAGATTTACAACTCAAGGATATTCTTTCCAACTGTAATTGGATAGTGAAAGATTCATGGGATCTACTAAGGAAAATTAATAGGAACATGTACAACAAAGCTTTGATTTTTGTGACCATAGATGTAAAAGATTTATTTTCAGTAATTCCACATAACACTGGTATTGAATGGTTCTATTAATTTCTCTGTCAACATACCAACTTAACACACAATCGCATTCTTACGATTAGGAGTCTTACTGAATTAATTTGGATACTAACATTATAGTTTTTGAAGAACAACTATTCAAACAGTGTAATGGAGTAGCTATGGGGGCTATATGTGCCCCTATTTTTGCCAACGTTTTTTGGCATTTTGGGAAACGGAATTCATCTTTACCAGCCCTTTTGCAAAATACTGGAATTACTATGGCCGCTGTTTGGATGATGTAGTAATCCTATGGAATAACAGCAGATACACTTAAAGAATTTTTAACATTTATTGAGGAAAGTACAGATTTCATTGAATTTTCACACACCTTTTCACATGATAGAATTGATTATTTAGACATTACTATTAGTAAAAACATTGTGGACAAATGTTTTGAGACCACTATATTTAGGAAACCTACGTATTCTAATACACTATTGCATTTCAGTAGTTTTCACCTTATACATCAAAAGAAGGCGTTGGTAAAAGGGCAGGGGATTAGATTAGCAAGGATGGTTTCAAACCACTGTGACTTTTTAGAGCATATTAATATACTTACTGACATGTTAGTAAAGAGGGGTTACCCTCTAGAATTTGTGGAGAATATTTTACAGGAAGTTGTGAGTAAGAGAGAAAACGGACACTTTTTCCCATTGTTAGGTAATGGTATGGAAACTTTTCATGAAGGGAACGCTAGAACTGAGCCCCAAACCTTTAGTAAAGCTGCTATTTTTAAATACAACAAGCAGTTTACAGATATCAGACAAATCAAACAACATAATTGGAATTTATTTAATACTAGTAAGGAACACACAGATATAGTGGGAACGGTGCCAAACATTGTATACAAAAAAAGATACAACTCTTAAGAATATGATAGAGAGGTCCCACAAAGTTTACTGTGGAAACAAGGGTATGTATAAATGTGGGTTTTGTCTGCAATGTCAACATATATCTGAAGGGAGTGAAATTTTCATCCCAAATTATGGGAGACTAGTATATAAAAAGAAATTCTCTTGTAGTAGTAAGGTGGTCGTCTATTTAGCTATGTGTACCCAATGTCCTTATTTTTACATTGGGAATACGATCAATGCACTTAGAAGCAGAGTTTATCAACATTACTATGATATCAAAAAACAAGATACTAAGAATGTCCTGGCTCTCCATATTAAAAATCATGAAGGTCACAACTTTAAGTTTTCCATCATAGAACAAGTTGTATTAAGGGATAGAGGTGGACCCCTTAATGATTATTTGGAGGCTAAGGAACTGAGGTGGCAGCTGAGGACCAATGCAACACAAACAACAGGTTTAAACAGTAATATATCCATCAGTTCTATACTCAGACTTAAAGTAGAAGGTTACATATAAAATACAACACATTCACATGAAGGAATTTGTTGTTATATTCAGTTATATATATTTCTGTATTTATGTATTTATGTAACTTTGCATTTGTACAATTCAAACTATATGCCTTTTAGATTTAATTGTTTTGTGATGTCATTACAATATTAACCAATTATAGGTAATAGGGGAAAGGGTATATGTGTGTATATATATATAGGGTCAGCTTCTGGATGTGTGTTATTCTGATGAAGTTTTTATTAAAAACGAAAGCGCTAAATCAAACTATTTCGTGGATCCTGGTCTATTCTTTCTGGTGGTATTTTTCAAAGTTTTCCAATCTAGAGCTTCAGTGGATGATATCTGTGCAGCAGCTACTTGGGCTTCTCCCCATACCTTTATGACTCATTACAAATTGGATTTGGTCTCTAGGGTAAGAGCATCCTTTGGTTCAGTGGTGCTTAAGAATATTCTTCCATGAGTCCTCCTAAGGTCTAAAGTAGCTGGGTACTCTGCCCCACATGTCAAGTATAAAATGAAAATTGGCAACATCAGATAAAAAAGTTCTGCATTCACCATCTGGGTTGTCCATTTTCATTTATCCTTGACTCCCCTCCCTCCATCCCCCGGCCTTTAAAGACTCTTTGGAGGAATGGATAATGTACTTATTCCATATGGTAATCTTTAAGAAATAACAGATATGGCTTCATTAAGACTTCTTTATCAATCAATCTGTATACAGATCTATATATATATATATATATATATATATATATATATATATACATATATATATATATATATATATCAGATTAAGACTTCTTTATCTATCAATCTGTGTATATATATATATATATATATATATATATATATATATATATATATATATATACACATATATATCTATATATATATATATATAGGGTTCCTATCAGCTGACCAAAGATGCAGGTTAGCGAATGCGTCTTGGTCGAGCTGTAAATGCTGAAACAGCAAAATATGGATGTGGCATGTAAGCAAATTCTTTCCCTGGGAAAGAATTCGCTTGGCCGCTTCGGTAGTTTGCCATTTTCTGCACTGTAGTGCGGTCTCGGAGCTGGTATATTTAAGTAGAGGGGGGGGTGTGTGGGGCAAAGCCCCCCACTTAATTTCATGTTTAAAGTGTTTTCTTTTTTTTTTGTTGGAACAGCGTTTTTTTCCAAAGGAAAAAAAATCGCTGTTCTGACAGTTCGGTTTTGTAAGCTTTCAATTACATGGGGTCATTTAATCACCGTTCGCTAACCTAAGTGTCTGGTGATCTAATATAGACCTATACATATATATATATATATATATATATATATATATATATATATATATATATATCTACACACACACACACACACACATATATATATATATATATATATATATATATATATATATATATATATATAAAATCTGCAAAGTCAATCTGAGGTAATTGGGAGGCTGACATTATGGGTAAAGGTGAAGCTTGAGAGGTTTTGGTCAGTGCGAGCTGTAGTAATGATTCTGAGGGTCAGAACAGAACCACTTGTCAAGGATAAACGAAAATGGACAACAAAAATGTAATGTTATGGTGAGTAAATAACTTCTTTTTTGTGTTTGTCTGGACATCAGTCTTTGAGCAGCTGAGCCAAGCATTTAGTCATGAGGAATGTTTCAAAGATTTAGTAAATCGAGAAATACATCAGTTCCATCTCTTTTGGACTTTTCCATTAAGTGTTTTGCACTGTGGACTGCACACTCAGGTAGACCAGTAGCTTGTGGGTATTCAGGACTGCTCGTTACATGAATAAAGTCCCAAGATACTGCAAAGTTTTTTAAATTGTTAACTAGTGAATTGTACACCGGTATCTGAGATTACTTTGTGTGGGCTTCCAATGTCTGAAAAGTGTCTCTTTAACTTGTAATTACTGTGCTAGAGGTCAAATCATGGAGTAAATCGACTTCAAACCATCCAGAGTACAAATCAGCGAGAGCCAGGTAATACTGACCATTCCATTCAAAAATATCTACTGCCACTGTTGACCATGGTAAATCAGGGATTGGATGTTGATGGAGAGGTTCTTTTTGTTGATGTGGTTTGTTACTATTGCAAACTAAACATGAAAATGTCTCTCTTCTGATATCTGTGGACATTGAGGGCCAGAACACAATGCCTCTTGCCCTTTTTTTAGTTGATTTAGCGCCTGGGTGGCCTCAGTGCAGAATTTGTATATATACCTTTTGGAATGATTTAGGAAACACTACTTTTGGGCCTTTCATAATGATGCCATCTTCCACAATGAGCTCACCCCTGAATGGGAAATACTGCTGAATTTCTAGTGGCAGACTTTTTTGATGTATCAGCCAGTCTTGGTTGATAATATCACTCAGATGTTATGTAGTCCAATCTCGCCTTCATTCTAACCTGTGGGTTGCTCCGACTTGGCCATACTCTAGCTCGAAGTCTTTCAATTGGCTCGTGGCTAAGCGGTATCCCATCATGCAACATGCCTATTCCCCAAATCTCGTTTGCCGCTCGTTAAGCTGAGACTTGGTCTCCCTTTTGGCCGTGGCTAAGTATATTGCTTATAAAATTTTCATAAACTGTTGACTTATTGTTGCTCGAAAAAGCTATTTTCATAGCTCTGTGTGTGTGGTAGTGGTGTTTTACTGTCTGTATTTGTTTTTCTGGCTGTTTGGGTATCCCGTTCATTTCCTTTCCCCATGGGCTAGGCCTGTTTAAGTTAGAGGACCTAGTCCTCCCCATTGGTTCTGTATGGTCTTTGGTTTGGTGCTCCATTAGGTTAGCGTTTAATGTTGTGTCTGGCTTGTGGTGCTTTCCTGCCTTTGTTTCCTCGGGCTAGGCCCGTTTGAGTTAGAGGACCTAGTCCTCCCTGTTTTTTTCCCGCCGGTTTCTGGGCCATTTGAGTTGAAGGCTCTGTTTCTTGTTACATGGGTCTAGTGTGTGTACGTATTAATTTGTTCTTTTTCAGCATGTCCAAGGATCCTAAGGAACACAGGCCTTCGGGCTTTAAAAAGTGTGTTGAATGCAGCAATAAAATGTCTTTAACTGATAGGCACTCTGTGTGCATGTACTGCTTGGGGGCTATTCACCTCCAAGAGACCTGCTTGTTTTGTCATTCCTTCAGTCCCTGTTTGCCACAGGACAGGAAGAAAAAGCTCATTTTGAAAGGACTGCTTAAACACTCCCTCGAGGAAGACTTGGCTAAGTCTTCCAGTGCATTATCCTCTCCAGCTAAAAAAAACAAAAAGACTTCCATGAAGCGCTCTCTGGCTCCGTCTGTTTCTTCGGAGCTGCCAGAGAAAGTTGCTAGAACAGCTTATACTTCTTCGGTTCTATTGCCCTAGGTGCCAAAAGAAGGTAGTCTCTTGACTAAGTCAGTATCGGCTCCTAGCCTTTCGGAGCCGGTCACGGATATTTTGGTTCGGAGCTGTTCTCCAGTTTTTCAACCGGGTTCTCCTTCACGCAAGTCCCCTTCTGTAGTGAGATCCAGATCTCCTACTTTATCTTCCAGGTCTTCCAGGACCCTTTCCAATGTGGATGTTGATAGGGTGGTGAAGAAACTGCTTCAGTCATCGGTGTTGGCTAAATTTATTTTGGCTCTGACCCAGTCGGCTCTGGAGCTTATGGCCTCTTTATCCTTTGTTGTTACTCCGCCAAGCCTTTCTCGGCCTTCGGAACCAGAGTTGTTGGGGCCGTCGGGCGCCTTTAGGTCGGTTCCAGTTGCCTCACCTGGCCTCTCGGTTCCGGTTTCCACTCTGACCCTGTCGGCTCCGTCCACAGGGTCGAGGGTTCACGGTTCTGTGGTCGAACCCGAGGGGGAGGTCTCGGATCGATCTTCATCGGTTCCGAGCTTTCCTCTCGGTGCTTTGGCCCAAAAGAGCTTGAACCCGACATCAGCTTCGGACCTCATTTCCTTGGCGCCGAGGGCTACTACTGTTTCATCTTCAGTTAGTCGGCCTTCAGAGCCAAAGGGGATCAGCCTTCGAGGTTATGAGGAGTGTGCTGGCAAGTTCATCAGCTGCATCCTACGGCACCAATACTCTGCCCCCCCCAGCACCGGTGTCAGTTTCGGATCACGCTCTGTCCATGGGCAGTGGAGACCCTAAGCCTCAGGATTCCTCCATAAGTAGTCTCCAACTTTCTGATGTCTCCCCACAGTTTTTGCCTGAGGAGACTGCCAGAAAGAGATTGTGTACAAGGAAACACCTTGACTCCCCGGATGAGTCTCTCACGTCAGATACCGACCTCGAGGAGTCAGAGGGGTCCCCTAAGTCGTCTTCTGAAGATATCTCTTTTTCAGATATCCCGGAGATCCTGAAGCAGAGAGGCGGCTGGCCATCCAAATCCCCTTCTGATGAGGAGTGGGTGTTCCTGAAGGCTTTTGGGTCTCAACTTTCTGCCTCTTGGGTTTCTCCCCTTTTTGATGAGCTATTAGATCTTGTCTGTTGAAAGGTGTGGGAAACTCCTGACACTGTGGAACCGGTCCCAAGGAGACCCAATAAATTTTTGTCTGACCCCTCTGACAAGGAGTATCTATCTAAAGGCATTCCAGTAGATGCCATGGTGGTGGCAGCGGCCACCAAGAAGGAACTTTCTGAAACTTCGTCTACCATCCATCCACCTAACAAGGAGTCCCGGGCTATGGACAGGTATGGCAAGCATGTGTTTACCTCAGTGGCCTTTATACTGCGGTCGCTGAACTACTTGACGCATTTTACGAGGCTCCAGAGAGATCTCCTAAAAGAGCTAGGAGATTTTCTACAGGGTAACATTTCTGATGCCGTGGCACAGATGGTCAATGCACAGATTTCTACCCTAAATTCCCTTACCAACTCCTCCGTGAGGCTGATCTCATATGCAGCCGATGGAGTGAGTAGGGCTGCGGGTTCTGGAGTCTCTCTTAGGAGGCACTCCTGGATGCGCCTGTGCAATTTTGCAGAGTCCTTCAAGTCTAAGTTCACCAGTGCCCCATTTGATGGTTCATTGTTATTCAGAACCAGGGTGAAGGACACTGTCACTAGGTGCAAGCAGGAAGGAAAAACCCTGTCTGCTGTGGGAGTCCATTTTTCCGTGCCTTCTAGACCTTACCCCAAGGGCTAGAAGGGTGGGAAAATGTGGTTCAGGAAGTCGCAGAGTTTGTTTCAGGGAGCACAAAATGATTCCACCTCTGGAGGCAGGGGAGAGGGTGGAAATTCAGGTAGATGCCACCCTAGAGGCAGAGGAGGCTCGCGTAACTAGGGGGGCCGTGATTCCTTTCATGGTTCTCCCTACCAGCGCTCCTGAAGGTAGGCCCGACTGTGCGTCTCTGGAGCTGGTCAGGGGTCGCATTTCTTTATACCTAGAAGCCTGGCAAGACGTCACCCAAGACGAGTGGGTATTAAAGATAATTTCCAGAGGTTATCATATCCCCTTCTCTTCTCCTCCCCCACCATCCAAGAGAATCCCAGACGTTCCACCCAGTCACAGGGATTCTGCAACTTTAGAAATAAAAAAGTTGCTTTCAAAGTGAGCCATCCAGCCTGTCCCTGCAGACCAAATAGGATTAGGAACTTACTCCAGATTCTTTTTGGTGCCGAAAAGAGCAGGGGACCTGAGATCCATCTTGGATCTCAGCCTATTGAACTTTCATGTACAAAAGTCCAAGTTCTGCATGGTCACCTTACAGTCAATACTCTCTCTGTTAGGGAAAGATGTGTGGATGTGCTCCATCGACCTCAAAGATGCTTGCTACCATATCAAGATGGACAGGGCATCGAGAAGTCATTTACGCTTCCGTCTGGGAGCCAGTCAATTTCAGTTTTGCACTCTGCCCTTTGGTCTCACCACAGCCCCCAGGGTGTTCACCAAATGCATGGCAGTGGTAACGGCTCACTTGAGACGTCAGGGATTCCAAGTGTTTCCATACCTGGATGATTGGCTTCTTTCTGCCACCACCAGGCATCTACTGTTACAGACCAAGGATGCCACCATTACACTGTGCCAATGATTAGGAATTACTCTAAATTGGAGAAAATCTGCCTTGTTACCCTCACAGTGTGTCACTTTTATCGGCTCCGAACTAGATACGGTGCTTATAAGGGCCTCCTTACCAGAAAAGAGAATTCAGGGTCTACAACAGCAGATGTTAAGTTGTCTATCTCACCTTCATTCTTGCTGGTTGGCCATCTTCAAAAGCTCGAGAGCTGTTTACTGGCTCGAGGCCACCCCATAACCCATGATGCCTGGCGCTAGATACCCAGATCTCATTTGCCGCTTCTGCTGCGAGGTTGTCTTACTGGCTCAGGTCGTATATTTTCACTATTTTATCTGTATTTTGATAAAAACTATTAGGGTTTGTTAGTGTAGATTGTTAATCGTAGTTACAACCTTTCTCAGTATATCTTTGTTGTACCTATAATTTCTTTTCTGAATCCCTCCCCTTCCCTTCAGAAAACTTGTTTTAGTTAGAGAGTTTTCCCCTCCCCCTTCACTTTCTTCACGTAGGTAGCCATTTAAATTAGAGGATAACCTTTTCCTTTTTCTCTTAACAAAAAAAAAAAAAAAAAGTATTTACCTAGTTTAGTATTATTTAGCTTGTAGGTAGAATACTGTTAGTATTTCTTTTGGCTGTTTTTGGGTGTGGTAACTTTAGTGTGTGTGATTGTTATTATATCCTATTTTTTGTGTATTGTTCTTGGTGTTCCACCTTTTTTTTTCAGGGATGTCCAAGGATACCAAGGTGTCTGGATTCAAGAAGTGTGACTCATGCTGTCAGAAGATGTCTCTGACAGATGGTCACACTTCTTGTGTCTATTGTCTGGGCGCCATGCACCTGCAGGACTCTTGTTCAGTTTGCCATGCCTTCAGCCCAAGAGTCCTGCAGGAGCGTAAAAATAAGTTAATCCTACGGGGTTTACTTAAGCAGGATTCAGCCCGTAAAGTCCTCTAAGCCACCTAAATCTTCAGCTCCCAGTTCAGAGCCGTCGTTGGGTGAAGCTGTTCCTTCCGCCTCAGTTCCGGCCAGAACAGATGTGCCTGCCTCCCAGTCGGTCCCGACTCACACTTCGGAGCTGTCGGGGAGTCAAAAGAGATCTAGGTCTCCCTCCCTGGAGTTGATACGCTCAGCTCCGAGGTCTCCTCTGCTCCAACCGGAGCACAGTCATCGGTCCTCCCACTCTTCTCGGTCCTCGAGGCTTTCAGATCACGATGTGGAGGGAGTGGTCAGTAGGCTGTTGAAATCGCAGGCCCTAGCAAAAATGTTGTCCAACCCCCCCTCATCAGGTGTTGGCTCTGTCCATGACTGCAGTTATTCCTCCTCCGACTCCTCCCTTGAGCTCAGAGCCGGAGTCCGTTGGGTTTCGAGTTGTGGAACCGTTGGCACAGATATCTTCTCCTTCAGTTCTGTCATTGGCTCCGATCACTTCCTTGGTACCATCCTTGGAAGGGTCTGGGCACCAAGACTCCCTTGTCGGCTCTGAGGGGGTGAGTGGCATCGGACCCTTGTCCGACCTCGTTCTCCCCCTCGGAGCTTCGGCGCAGGTGAGCTCGGCTCCTACATCGGCTTCAGAGCTGTCCCCCTCGGTGCAGGGAGGGATTCCGATCTCTTCGGAACCGGAGCCTTCTCGGCATCTGAGCAGGGACGCCTTCGAGGTCATGAGGAGTGTGCTGGCTCCTGAGTCAGCCCCACGATCATCCCCATGGGCTCCTCTCACTATGGTGCCTGCGTCTGCCTCTGCCCCTCCTCCAGACCCCAAGCGTGGGGAACCAACGCTCCAGGGCACCCCCTTGAGTGTATCTTCCTCTTCCGAGGCCTCCCCTGATCATTCAGAGGAGCCACCTCATAAGAGGAAATGCAAGATGAAGCATGTTGACTCCCCTGAGTCTGTCACATGAGATACCGACTTAGCAGATTCGGAAGGGTCCCCGAGATCCCCCTCTGAAGATGTATCCTTCTCAGACATCCTTGAGATGCTTAGGCAGAGGGGGAACTGGACTACCCTAAGCCCTTCCTAGGATGAGTTGGTATTCCTGGATGCGTTTGGATCCCAACCTTCCACCTCCTGGGTGTCTCCGCCTTTCGACCCACTGATGTCTGTGGTGGTTCGGAAGGCGTGGTCAGCTCCAGACACAGTGGAACCGACCCCCAGAAGACCCGCTATATTCATAACTGCACCACAGGATAAACAGTTTTTGACCAATGGTGTTCTCGTTGATGCCATGGTGGTAGCGGCGGCTACAAAGAAGGAGTTGGCTGAAACTTCTTCATCTGTCCATTCCCCTAACAAGGAGTCCAGGACGATGGACATATATGGGAAGCGGATGTTCTCTTCAGCGACCTTTTCCATGAGGTCTCTGAATTATTTGTGCCACTTTACCTGTCTTCAAAGGGATCTCCTTAAAGAGCTTGGAGATACCCTCCAAGATCCATCAGCTGAGGGGGCCCAGGCTAAGTCAGCCTCCCAGCTGGCGACTCTTAATTCAGTGGTGAACTCCTCCATGAGGCTCATTTCTTATGCAGCCAATGGTGCGAGTAGAGTGCCAGGCACAGATGTTGCCCTAAGGAGACACGCTTGGATGCGGCTATGTAACTTTGCGGAACCTTTCAGAGTGTCTTTCACCAACACCCCCTTTGATGGTTCCTCTCTTTTTGGATCACAGATGAAGGACACCCTTACCAGGTGTGAGTAGGAAGGCAAGACTCTCTCTGCCGTGGGAGTCTGTTTTTCCACTCCTTCCAGACCATATCCCAAGGGTCATAAGAGTGGAAAGATGTGGTTCCGGAAATCCCAGGGAGCCTTGACGGACACACGTAGTGAGTTCCCATCCAGGGGCAGAGGAGGAAACAATAATAGATGCCGCCCCGTGACAGAGGGGGTCCGCAAAACCCGGGCAGCAGAGAATCCTTCTCTGAGAAGCCCTTCCAGCATCCCTGAAGGGTTGCCCGGCTGCCCACCTCTGGAGGCAGTCGGGGGAAGATTATCGCTGTACCTAAGAGCCTGGCAAAACATAACACAAGACAAATGGGTACAGTCCGTTATATCCGGAGGTTACAGAATTCCCTTTGTTCGCACTCCCTTAGTGTTAAACAAGTCCCTTCCAGATGTTCCACCCAATCTAAGGGATCAAGCAGTTCAAGAAGTTTCAGAACTGCTAAGAGAAAGGGCCATTCAGCAAGTCCCAGCAGACTAGCAAGGATCCGGAATTTACTCAAGGTTCTTTTTGGTACAAAAAAAGACAGGGGACTGGAGACCCATTCTGGATCTCAGCAGACTGAACAGGTCTGTACAAAGAACGAAGTTTCGGATGGTCACGCTACAGTCCATTTTACCCTTCCTGGGTCATGACAATTGGATGTGCTCTATAGATCTTCAGGATGCGTACTACCACGTCAAAATGGACAGACGCTCCAGAAGATTCCTTCGCTTCCGGCTGGGAGCCAGCCATTATCAGTTCAGAGCTCTGCCCTTTGGTCTCACCACAGCCCCCAGGGTGTTCACCAAATGTATGGTAGTAGTTACTGCTCACCTGAGACGGCAAGGATTCCAGATGTTTCCATATCTAGATGACTGGCTCCTCACTGCTTCCACCAGGCATCACCTTCTGTGAGCCAGAGACTACACTATCGAGACTTACTCCAGACTAGGTATCTCAATAAATTTCAGAAAGTCTGCATTGTCGCCCTATCAGTCTATCACCTTTATAGGTGCAAATTTAAATACAAAAGACATGTCAGTGAGCCTTCCACCAGACAGGGTATTAGTGATTCGTCAACATGTACAGGTCTTATTAGCATGCAAAAGAATTCAAGCCAGGTTCATCCTCCAAACTCTGGGTCTCATGGCAGCAGCGATCATACTTGTTCCTCTAGATTGTTTTCACATGAGGATTCTCCAGTGGCTTCTTTTCACCCAATGGTCCTTCTAGCAGCTTCCCATGTCTCAGATGATTATGATCACAGAAGCATGCAAAAAGCACCTTGCGTGGTGGATGGTCTCCACATCAGTGCCCCGGGGCAGACCATTTGTACTTCCCCCTCCAGTTGCTACGGTGACCACGGACGCCTCCCTGATCGGGTGGTGGGGCATTATCAGGGCAGGACAGTCCAAGGCACATGGCAACTTTATGAGTACCATCTGCATATAAACGTCTTGGAGATGAGGGCCGTGCTTTTAGCGTTGCAAGCTCTTCAGGACTCTCTTCCTACCGGGACCATTGCACTTCAAATGGACAATATGTCAGTAGTGTGGTACATCAACAAGCAGGGCGGAACTAAGTCCTACCCCCTATGTTGAGAAGCACTCAGACTCTGGCAGTGGGCAATCTCTTCCCAATGGTTTCTGATCGCAACGCACATCCCTGGGAGGTCCAATGTCATAGCAAACAGGCTGAGCAGAGCAATTCTCATGCCTCATGAGTTTTCTCTCAATCAAGTAGTTGCGGACCAAATGTTCCGCAAATGGAGCCAACCTTGTTGCGACCTTTTTGCCACCCCCTTCAACAGCAAGTGCAGCAGTTTCTTCTCTCTCCTTCCACTTCCCGGACATTCACCCAGAGACGCTCTAGTCCACGATTGGCCTCAGGGACTTCTTTATGCATTCCCTCCATTTCCCCTAATTCCGAAACTAATACAGAAAGCTACCGTATTGGGCTGCAAAATGATCCTCATTGCTCCTTACTGGCCTCGACAAATATGGTTCCCGTTCCTGCATCATCATCTTCTCGAGGAGCCTTGGACTCTGGACCTAGTTCCAGACCTTCTGATCCATCAATCAGGCGAGCTGCACCAATCCCTGCAATCTCTCCAGCTCACTGCTTGGTTGCTGCACTTCTAACTTTAGCCAGGCTTCCTGATATCTCCCCCTCTGTGCAAGAAATTATTTTATCATCGCACAAGTCTACGACTAGAAAAACTTACGCTAGTAATTGGAAACGTTTTTCTTCCTGGGCAGAGGCTAAGAGTGTAGACCCCTTTTCATCCCCTGTACACCACATTTTGGAATTTCTTGCGGAACTCTTTCATACTGGGTCCGCTTCCGCTACAATTAGAGTTCAGTTAGCTACAATTTCAAATTTTCACATTGGCCTGTCAGAAAATAATATCATGTCTCATACGTTATGTAAAGCCTTTCTCAAAGGGACCACTCTGCTCAGGCCTCCAGTGAGAGATCCTCCACCTCCGTGGGATCTAAATTTGATTTTAGCTTCTCTAATTTTGCCCCCCTTCGAACCTGCAGCATCTTGTTCCTTGAAGTTTTTATCTTGGAAATCCCTCTTTCTGGTAGCTATTACTTCAGCCAGAAGAGTTTCAGAACTTCAGACTCTTTGTACCCGTCCTCCATACCTAGTGTTCCACAATGACAGGGTTGCTCTCAGGACTAATCCTTCCTTCCTTCCTAAGGTCTCTTCAGAGAATAACTTGAATCACTCCATAGAACTTCCTGTGTTTTTTCCCAACCACTCCAACAGGGCGGAATATAAATTGCATCAGTTAGATGTTCACAGGCAACTACGCTTTTATTTGCATAGAACTAAGGACATCAGGAAATCGGACCAACTTTTCCTTTCTAATGCTGAGGGTAAACAAGGTCTTCCAGTCTCAAAAGTAACCTGTCCAGGTGGTTGACTTCTAACATCACATTTATCTATCAACTGAGGAATAAAGAATTGCCTGTTAAACCAAAAGGTCACTCCACCACAGCTTTAGCCACTTCTGTGGCCTTTCAGGCTAGGTTGCCCATGGAATCTATTTGTGCTGCAGCTACGTGGGCCAACCCACATACTTTCATTTCACATTATAAGTTGGATGTGGTTTCCAGGAGCAGAGCTGATTTTGGTTCCACTGTTCTGAAGAGTTTGTTCCGATGAGCCACCCAGGATTTTAGGTGCTAGGGACGCTGTCCCAACCAGCAAGAATGAAGGCGAGATAGACAACTTAACATAAAGAAGTTATGTACCTACCATAACATTCCATGTTAGTTGTCTTCTTCTCACCTTCTTTCTTGCGTCCCACCCTCCATCCCCTTATCCTTGTAGACCGAGAAGAGTTCCTTATGGTTTTTCACTGGCTGAGTCTTCTCTGGCTATTCCTTTCTGCCTAGTAGCCTCTCTGGTAGGTTTTATACATTCCAGGATAGGATCCTTTCCTTATTATGTCTGCAGTTAGATTTACCAAACGAGATCTGGGTATCTAGCGCCAGGCATCATGGGATAGGGGGTGGCTTCGAGCCAGTAAACAGCTCTCGAGCTTTTGAAGATGGCAGAGTTGGAGCCGCGGATCGGCTCTGAACCGAACCAGCAAGAAAGAAGGCGAGAAGAAGACAACTAACATAGAACGTTATGGTAGGTACATAACTTCTTTGTCTACACCTTACTACCACTGAGGAAGGTCAGGGTAAAAGTGGTCCTCAAGTTATTAGGGACCATGGCTGCCACGATCATGCTAGTTCCCCTTGCCAGACTACACATGAGGGTTCTTCAGTGGCTGCTTTTCCCCCAATGGTCACTGCATCTCCCACTCTCCCATTTTATTCTGATTACGGACACGTGCAAGCGGGATCTACACTGGTGGCTTCAGGCCAGCAATCTCAACATGGGCAAGCCCTTTGTCCCATCTTCTCCAGTTGCCACGGTGACCACGGATGCCTCCCAGATCGAGTGGGGGGGCATTATCTTGGCAGGACTGTCCAAGGCACGTGGCAGGATCACGAGACCCATTTGCATATCATTGTCCTGGAGATGAGAGCAGTGCTATTACCGTTGCAAGCACTTCAGAGCTGTCTCCCTTTAGCGACAATTGCAATCCACTCTGACAACATGTCGGTGATGTGGTACCTGAACAAACAGGGAGGAATCAGATCATACCCCCTTTGCAGAGAGGCACTTCGAGTTTGGCAGTGGGCGCTGTCTTCCCAACATTTTCTATTTGCAAAGCATATACCGGGGAAGTCCAACGTGATTGCCGACAGGCTGAGGAGAGCTATCCTAATGCCTCATGAGTGGTCCCTGAACAATTATGTTTCGGAAGAGATATTCCACAGATGGGGTCAGCCTTGCTGCGATCTATTTGCTAGCCCCCTCAATGCCAAATGCAGCAGCTACTTCACCCTTATCCCCCCACCCCAAGGGGGAGACACCCAGGGACGCTCTGGCTCACGATTGGCCCTCCGGTCTTCTCTAAACCTTTCCACCATTACTTCTGATATCAAAGGTCTTTCAGAAAGCACAGTCTGTGGGGAGCAGATTGATCCTCATTGCCCCACACTGGCCTCGTCAGATTTGGTTTCCCTTCCTTCAGCCTTATCTAATGGACAAGCCCGGGATTCTGGACCCAGTTCCAGATCTGCTGACTTATATGTCAGGACTGTTCCATCCAGACCCTCAGGTTGACAGCTTGGCTGCTCCAGTTCCATCCTTAGTCAGGCTTCATGATTTTTTCCCCAGAAATGGTCCATATTCTATAATCTCACAAGCCTTCTACCAGGATGATTTATTCCAGTAAGTGGAAGAGATTTTCTATTTGGGCCCGTGAGAGACATATTGATCCTTATACAGCGTCTATTCCCGCAGTATTGGAATTTCTTTCTCAACTGTTTAGTCAAGGTTCAGCTGCTGCAACCATTAAAGTGCAATTGGCAGCAATTTCTACCTTTCACGTTGCTAATGAGCCCAACCTTATGGCTCACAGGCTTTGTAGGGCTTTTATAAGAGGGACATTGTTACTCTGACCTCCAGTCTTTGATCCAGTGATGCCATGGGACCTCAATTTTGTACTGCAGAAGCTCACCTCAACTCCCTTTGAGCTCGCAGCTATGTGTCACACTAAATACTTGTCATGGAAGACAGTATTCTTGGTAGCCATAACTTCAGCTAGATGGGTCTCTGAACTCCAAGCATTATCGATTAGAGCACCTTATTTGGTGCTTCACAAGGATAGGGTCTCCTTAAGAACCAACCCTTCTTTTGTTCCAAAGGTTGCCTCTGTTGTTAATATCAACCAATCCATTGAGTTGCCTGTGTTTTTTCCTGAATTCTCCAACAAGGCAGAATTTAAGTTTCATCAGCTGGATGTTCACAGACAATTGCTTTTCTATTTACATAGGATGAAAGATTTCAGGAAATCAGATCAAATGTTTGTCTCATTTTCAGACACTAGACTTGGGGTTCCAGTTTCTAAGGTAACCTTGTCTCGCTGGATCTCCCATTGCATCTCATTTATTTATGCTTCCAATGGCAAAGAATTACCCTTTAAAGTGAAGGCTCATTCTACACGATCTGTGGCTACCTCAACTGCTTTTCAGACTAGGATGTCTAAGGATGATATTTGTGCTGCAGCAACCTGGGCTTCACCTCATACCTTTATTAGTCGCTACAAATTAGATCTGGTCTCTAGAGGCAGATCTTCCTTTGGTTCCACTGTGCTCAAGAGTATTTTTCACTGAGCCACCCAAGATCAAGGTGCTAGGAACGCTGTCCCACAGGTAAGAATGAAGGCGAGATTGGACTACATAACATCAAGAAGTTATGTACGCACCATAATGTTCGATGTATGTAGTCCATCTTGCCTTACATTCTAACTAACCCTCCCTCCTTCCCCCTCCTTGAGGACATGGAGGTATTGTCTCTAGGTGTCAATAGTACTTTCTGTTGGGGTTGTTCTACTCACTGTGTATGTGTGTGAGCTTGCAGCAAACAAGATCTGGGGAATGGGCCTGTTGCATGATGGGATACCTCTTAGCCACGAGCCAATTGAAGACTTTGAGCAAGAGTATGGCCAAGTCAGAGCCGAGATTCGGCTCCGAACCCACGGGTAAGAATGTAAGGCGAGATGGACTACATACATCGAACGTTATGGTGAGTACATAACTTCTTGTTTTTGAAGAACTGAGTCTGTAGTAGTGTGACTTTTTAACAAATCAAGCCATGATGATGAAATGTGTTTGACTTCCATGACTTCACAATCAACTGTCTCATATTCATGTTGTCCTGTTGTCTTTCTGGGTGCGCGTAATTAGGCATCAGCAAGATACACGTGTTCCCCTGAAGTCAACTCCTCGTTGGTCCGATCCGACCATAAGCTAATCACCCTTGATATCCACATCCCACCCCCACCTCCCCATTAAGGAAACCACAGTAAAAAATTTCTCCAAAGTCAACTTCATACTTCTTAAGACAGAAGTAGTGAACTTCATGACACCCATGCAGATGGACAATACAGTTACAATTGCTGAATCCTACACAAATGCACTCTTTAAGCACTTAGATGAGTGCATGGATCGTGCTATCCCAAACAGAACCAAGATGCTATCCTCCAAAAAAAGGAAGACAATCTGGTGGTCCCCTTTCGTAAACAAACTGTACAACAGAAGGAAGAAACTGTTGCAAAAGAGAGTAAAATCCAATGAGTGGAGGAGCTCCCTGGTCAGCCTCAGTAAGAAGCTGAGATCCCTTATAAGATCCTCCATAACTAGCTACGAAAATAAAATTACCACTAATTCCAAGGACAACCACAGAGCATTCTATAGCTATGTCAAGAATCTCAATGGCAACACCCAGATCTGCTCTGAGTTACAGCATAAAGGCACGAAAATTACAGAACCAACTGATATTGCCAACATCCTGGCAGATAGGTTCAGTGCTAACTTTACCCCCCTCACCCCCTAAAGGGCCCATATCTATACAGGAAGAATGCAGAGTCCTTGTAATCACAACTACGCAGGTGAAAGCTGCACTCTCTAAAGCCAAAAACACAGCATCCATGGGACCGGACAACATCCCAGGCTGCGTTTTACACGAACTTCAGAATGAACTGGCTCCCCACTTTAGCACCATGTTCAATAATAGCCTCGCATCAGGCTTTGTGCCCACTGAATGGCACACAGCAACAGTTATCCCACTCCACAAAGGGGAACCACCACTGATCCCGGGAACTATAGACCTATTAGCCTGACGAGCCTGGTCTGCAAAGCCATGGAACATATCATCATGGAACTCATAAACAAAGACATTGGTAACCTCCAAACTGTGGATCCCACCCAGTTCAGGTTTGTGAAAGGCAGATCATACCTCCTGAACCTGATCGACTTCTTTGAGGCAGTCAACAAAGCCGTACATGAGGGTACGGTGGTTCACACAGCCTTTCTTGACCTCGCCAAGGCTTTCGACACCATCCCCCATTCTGGAATTATAGCTAAACTCAATAAACTAGGCATAAATCCCTATGTCACAAGATGGGTTGCCAACTGGCTCACTGACAGAACCCACACTGTAAAAGTTGCAGACTCCAAATCTAACCTCAAACCAGTGACAAGTGGAGTACCACAGGGTTCCATCCTGAGACCGCTCCTGTTTGGTATCTACTTCTCTGAAGTACAGGCTAACACAGAAGGCCTCTGGCTAATGAAGTTCGCAGATGACTGCAAACTAGGAGCCATAGTCAAGTCCCCAAATGATGTGAACATCCTACAGAAGGGCCTCTCTGAGACAGATGCCTGGTGTCAGAGCCATGGCCTCAAGTTTAATGCCAAAAAGTGCAGTGTCATCCCCTTTGGTAAAAACTCTGTACCCATGAACTACCACATAGGCAGCAATCTACTTAACACCGAATGCGTGATAGGAGACCTTGGGACCCAGGTGGACAGTAGTCTTTCCTTTGATAGTCACATCGCCACAGTAGTCAGGAAGTCCTTCTACGTGGCACACCTCATCATAAAAGGGTTCTCATCCAGGAAAAAAGAGGTCATCGTTCCCCTCTACTCGACACTCATTAGACCCACTATAGAGTACAATGCCCCTTTTGGAATGTACCTTAAAGACATCTGCAGCAGGTGGAAAGGCCACAGAAGTACCTCACAAAGAGGATTACTGGACTCAAACAAACGCCCTACACTGACCGCCTCAAAAACTCCAGCTTTACTCCATAGCATATCGCCTACTCAGAGGTGACCTCTGCCTAACATATAAAGTTATGTCAAACCCAGAGCTGTTGGACATGCTACACCTAAAGAAATCCCAATCCCTCCGAGCTACACGCTCTAGGGACCTAAACCTTGTCACCACAATAAACAGGACATGCTGGAGGGATAGATTCCTATCCCAGAGACTTCCCATACGCTGGAACAGGCTACCGATCTATGTCAAGCAAAGTTCTTCATTACCACTCTTCAAGAAAAATCTTGATGAGTGGGTGGGAAATAGGAAATACACCCCAGGGATCACTTCTGTGTCTCTGCTCGACAGTGGCACAGGAAAATAACTTTCTTGGGTGGCGTAAGCCAGGGAACCTTGTTGGCTAGGCTTGCGTAGGCCCTTGGGCCAATAGCCTACCACCTACCTATGAACCTATGAACCTTTTAAGCAGACAGTAGTAATGCTGTACTTTTGTCAATTTAACATCATATCATAACTACAACATAGGAGGTAATCCCCTGAAATCTGAAGAAGAAATAAGGGCTCTAGGGACCCAAGTAGATAGCCAGCTTTCATTTGATAACCATGTTGCCAAGGTGGTTAGAAAATCCTTCTATGTGACCCATCTGATCATGAAAGGGTTTGCATCAAGATCTAAGGATGTAATGGTGCCCCTCTACTCTTCCCTCATCAGACCCATTATTGAGTACAATACACCAATTGGAATGTACCTGGCTAGACATCTCCAGCAGCTGGAGAGACCACAGAGTTACCTAGCCAAGAGAATTACTGGCCTCAAACAGTTGCCCTATGCAGCACGATTGAAAAAGCTAAGACTGTTCTCTGTTGCATACCGCTTTCTCAGAGGCGATCTCTGTCTAACGTACAGAGCCATGTCCAAGCCAGAATTGTTGAACATGCCCCATCTTAGCAAAACCAAATCTACTCAAGCTACACGCTCTAGGGATATAAACCTCAACACAACAATGAATAGAACATGCTGGATGGATAGATTCCCTTTGCAGAGACTTCCCTTACTATGGAACAGGGTCCCGATCTACATAAGACAGAGCCCCTCACTATCACTCTTCAAGAGGAACCTTGATGAGTGGATGGGTAACAGAAAGTTCACACTGGGGATCACACCAACAGCACTACTAGATAGGGGCCAAGGGTACTATCTGCTAGTACAAGGGTCTAGGGAACTACTAAAGGGGCGGTGAATACCGCACAACGTGGATGGGCTAATATATGCCTTCGGGCAGATAGCTCAGTACCAACCTATGAACCTATGAACCTATATATTGCAATCATGCTGGAGTTGTGTGTATTGGCTTGTTCAAAATCGTTACTAATGGTTGGTGATCTATTTCAATTTAGATTGGCCTTCCGTATATAAAACTGTCACAAAAGGAGATACTTCCAGCACATCTGGAATTTTGTAAATAATTATATGTTATTGGTGAATATTTAAACAATTTGTATAAGATGCTTATGTTACAATTGTATTAGAACTGTATGTTATGTGTATATCAAACTTGTTGTACAGACATGTTAAAAATGGTTTACAAAATGCTTGTGTTTAAAATGGATCCACAGTGTGCCCTACTGGAAAAGAACAGAAATGTACATGTACTATTGTAACTGTGTAAATGTATATATTTTAACAGTAGAAACTGGGATACAGGAGGTTAACCTCAGTCTAGTAAATTTCAGAAAAATAGCTGAAATTAAATTACTTTATGGCAGCAAGGAAGCACAATATCTGTGGTGAGAAGCTTTCTGCATTGTCTTGGAAGTGTTTTATTGTTTTATGACTTCCAGTTTCTGCCATAGATCTGAGGTCTATGTATTTTCACAGGTAGATGCTAAATACTGCCAGATTCCAGCAGTGGTGGTGGTGGGGGGGTTAACCTGGGATAGAGTCAGATGACAAGAAATGATCTCATTCTACAAGCTATCCCAGGAGTAATATTTGAGATATTAATTTAAGAAGTCTCATAGAGAGACACAGCATTCTGTATTCTGTTTTGGACTTGACAACATCAAGATACAATCATCACATCTGCCTTGCTCTGTAGTAATTAAGTTCTTATGTTATCATAATTCTGTTAGATATAGTCAAGAATATAGCAAAGCTTAGCTTAGATATTTTGGTTTATTTATTTGAGACTGTCCTGCAATGTTGTTTTAAATATTTCCTGTGATTCTGAACTCTGATGTCACTGTAAATATATATTTAGTATTATCTTGTTCTTGCATTATTTTGTTATTAAATATATTTAAACCTTTCACTGTGGCTGATCTGTGTAGAGTTATTTAAGTTCTGACACTACTTGCATATTTATTTGGGGACACTGTCTGGGCAACTCCTAATAGCCTTGCTCTTGGTCAAACTACCATTTGTATTGATAGTAGCATTGGACAGTAAGACTGGACACCCTTTGTTAAGGGCCTTAAAGTAGCTGATAAGGAACTGGCTGGTGGCAGTGATGACTACCTTATAGTCTGGGAAAAAAGGGGCATAGCTAGTAAACCTGTGACAGCCTTTCCCAGGTGTGTGTGTGTGTGTGTGTGTGTGTGTGTGTGTGTGTGTGTGTGTAGAAATCAAACCTCAAAGTGTGTGTGTGTGTGTGTGTGTGTGTGTGTGTGTGTGTGTGTGTGTGTGTGTGTGTGTGTGTGTTTGTGTGTGTGAGTGTGTGTGTCACCTACTTGGACAGGGCACAAAGCACTGGTTGGACAGAGAGGGTGCTGGAGGTCTTGGCTTGGCCACTCAGCTGAAATCTCATCTCTATAGCTGTGCCAGTGGGTGGTCTTATTGGGGATCTGGAGAAAGAGGGAGAAATCAGCCCAGGAATGATTGTGGTTTCTGTGTGCTCTTAAGGGAAATTACACTTGATGCAGAGAGCTGCATTGGGAAATACTGTGTGTGTACCTGTCATCCTCGCAATGTATGGCACCCACTGGTGCCAGTAGTGAGGACTGAGGCTTCTTGATTACCGGTCCAATGGTGGGGCGTCACATATTTCTTAGTTGGCAGTGGTAGGATATCCACATATTGCGATTCAGTGGTGTGGATATTGAACTCCTGTAGCCTGAAAACAGTCGTCTGTAAAGAAGATATTTGTACTCTGAAGCAGCCACATGGTGAACATTCAGAGTTTCATATCACAATCATTGTATTCATTTTTTGTTAGGTTAGTTAGTCAGGGAGAGCAGGCAAGGAGGTCAGCAGAGGAGTATGGCAAGCTGACAAGGAACCAGTTGGCTGAGATGTGCCAGGACAAAGGACTGGTGCATGCCAACCTGACTAAAGCAGACATGATTGCAGCCTTAGTCATAGTTGCATCACAGACCAGCAATCAGGAGGACAACCAGACTGGCCTTGGGGATGTACAATTCTCAGAAAATGGACAGTTCAACCTTTCCACAGGGGACTTAAAAATCCATCTGGATTTAAAGAGACTTGAACTGGAGGCCAAACTGTTGGAACTAGAATCAGCAGAGAGACTGCTGCATTTGAAGGCTGAAGAAAAGGAGAAACAGATGACATTAGAGTCAGCAGAGAGACTGAGATGTCTGGAAGCTGAAGAAAATGAGAGGCAGAGGCAATACGAAAAGGAGATGTTGACTCATCGCCAGGGTCATGGAAGTAATGGGGAAGGGAATAACTGAACCCCAGAAGTGATAAAGGTCAGTAAAATTCTTCCTCAATTTACAGAGGGTGATAATTTTGAAACTTTTATTCATATGTTTGAAAGGGTTTGTAAACAGTATAATGTTGACCAAGGGCTCTGGGTATGGTTCTTGACCCCCCCCTACTCCATGGTAAAGCTGTAACTGCTATTTCTAAATTGTCTGATATTGATTTCTTAAATGATAATACTGTTAAAAATTGTTTTAGAGTGTTTTAAGTTAACTAGAGCTTATAGAAAGAAAGTTTTGTGAGCACAGATGCAAGGCAGATAGAAGTGTATCTGAATATATTGCTAAGTTAAGCACTTATTTTCATACAAGAGTGAGTGGGTATCAGGTCACCAGTTTTGAAGGGCTGGCAGGCATTTTGGTGAGGGAGCAAGCCCTTAGCACTTTGCCTGAAGACATGAGAATCTGCTTAGCAGATAGAGAGTGTAATACCGCAGGTGAGTTCGTGAGAAAGGGAGATCCATACCTAGCAAGCAGGGCATCACTGTACAGGAAAGGGATACCCAGTGCTGCACATGGGTTTAAGGGAACCCATGGTGGGCAGCCTAAACCACCCCAACAGAGTCTGCTAGTAGCAGAGGAAGACACTAGTTCAGGTACACGACCAGGATCAAGGGTTAAATGTTTTAAATGCAACCAGTGAAGCCATGTAGCATAGAGATGCCCACAGTGGCAAGGTGGGGAACAAAAGGTGGGAATGTCAGAATGTCAGCAGTAAGTTGTCTGGAGACAGCAAGGGTACCAGACTATCACAAGAGGATATAGCCTATCTTAGTAGATGGAAAACAGGTCACTACTAAGAGAGACATAGCCTTTGACCTAACCATTGTGAAGCCTGTAATGGTTAAAGAGGAGCACTATGTGCTTGGGCAGCCTGTCACAGTCAGAGCTTTAGGAGGGACCCCATTTCAAATACCTTTGGCTAGGGCTCACCTTGACTGGGAAGGTGGAAAAGGAAGCAAGCAAGTAGGTGTGTTTGAGGATATCCCTGCAGATGTCCTGATAAATGACTGATTTTGATAATGCAGTACCTTATGTGCATGCAGTTACACACAGTCAGGCTTGCAGACAAGCATGTGGGTCAGGTAACCTGGGGGGACCCAGACAGACTGCACACTTGAAGCCAGGACGGGTGAGGTGGTTACTTCAGAGAGGGAGGTACCCTGTAGTAGTGAGACTGAAGGTGAGCCACAGCTGCTTGTGGGTACTGGTGTTCCCTTGGACAGAGTGACTGCAAGGGCAGAGGTGAGTAGTATTATCCAGCTTGACAATGAAGGACCGCTGTCAGAGAATACCAAACTTCCTGTGGAAGGGGAACTGGGAAGGGTTACAAAGAAAGATTTGAGACAGATTCAGCTCTCAGACCCTACATTACAAGGCCTGAGGGAGGTAGCTAGTGAGGCACCTGATTCTCAAGGAAAGGGGGAATCTGTATGCTGGAACAAAGGGTTACTGTACAGAGAGTGGGTCCCTGAGGGAGGGCTAGATGGTGAGAGAATACAGTACTTGGTAGTGCCCAGAGCCTACCATCTGGCACTTCTAGCCATAGCCCATGACATTCCCTTTGCAGGTCATATGGACATAAAATGTTCCAAGAGACGCATTAATGCAGAGCTTTTATTGACCTGGGATTTACAGAGATGTAACAGGGTACCGCAGGACCTGTGAGCAGTGCAAAAGATAGGCAAGGCAGGAGACAAGGTCAAAGCTCCTTTGGTGCCTCTGCTTGTGATTGATGAGCCATTTCAGAGGGTATCTTTTGATATTGTGGAGGCTCTGAGTACCCAAGTTCCAAAGGTAAGAAGTATATCCTACAGGTAGTAGATTATGCTATCAGATACCCTGAGGCAGTGGCTCTATCCTCCACTGAGACAGAAAAGGTGGCAAATACTTTGTTACAGATTTTCAGCAGGGTAGGTTTCCCAAAAGAAATACTAACTGACAATGTTGCCAATTTCGTGTCAGACCTGTTGGCTTGTCTGTGGAAGCACTGTGGGATGAAGCACCTAAAGGCTATCTCCTACCATCCTCAGACTAATGGTCTGGTGGAGACGTTAAACTACACTAAAGACCATGCTACGGGCATTTACAGACCAATTTAGGAGGGGTGGGACAAATATTTTCTCCATCTGTTGTTTGCTTACAGAGAGGTATCCCAGAAATCCACGGGTTTTTTACCTTTTGAGTTGCTGTATGGGCATAGGGTGAGGGGACCTCTAGATTTGATTTGAGATGAGTGGGAGAGTGAGTGTGAATCCCACAAGGAGTCTGTTGTGGCATATGTCTTAAATCTCAGGACAAGGCTCAAGGAACTCATGGGCTTGGCCCACGGGAACCTGGCAGAACCCAACAGCAGAAAAAGGTCTGTTATGACAGGAATGCTCAAGCTAGAGGGTATGCTGTGGGGCAACAGGTTATGGTTCTCATTCCTGTCAGACACAACAAGCTGCAGGCAGCTTGGGTGGAACCCTTCGAAGTGGTAAGGAAGCTAAGTGATTAACTATATGATAGAACTGCTACAAAGGAGGCAGGGGCACAAACTGTATCATATTAACATGATGAAGCCTTATCATGATAGGGAGGCCCTGGTGCTAAGTATTTGCAGTAGGAGGCAGGAGTAGTCTGAGGGGGATCCAAGGCTACAGGGAACCAGCTAGCAAAATCCCAAATTACTATGGTGGAGCCTAGGGTTGCATATGATATGCAACACCGTAGTGGGTTCAGCAATGCCAACGTAGATGGTCTGTCAAGACAGGGAATGGGGTAAGGTATTTCCAGATAGGCTTATCCCGCTCAAGCAATGTTTCTCAAGGGTCACTTGAAAAACTAGCTTGAGTCTTAGAGGGGGGAAGAAGTATCTTGAAAGGAGATACTACCAGCACACCTATCTGGAATTTTGTAAATAATTATATGTCATTCGTGAATATCAAAATTTGTGTAAGATGCTTATGTTACAACTGTATTAGAACTGTACGTTATGTGTATATCAAACTTGCTTGTACAGACATGTGTGTTGAAAGGGATTTGCAAAATGCTTGTGTCTAAAATGGATCCACAGTATGCCCTACTGGAAAAGAACAGAAATGTGCTTGCACTATTGTAACTGTGTAAATGTATATATTTTAACAGTGGGACCTGGGATACAGGAGGTTAACATCAGTCTAGTTAATTTCAGAAAAATAGCTGAAATTAAATTATTTTATGACAGCGAGGAGACACAATGTCTGTGCTGAGAAGCTTTCTATATTGTCTTGGAAATGTTTTATTGTTTTATGACTTCCAGTACCTGCCATAAATCTGAGGTATTTGTATTTTCACAGGTAGATGCTAAATACTGCAAGATTCTAGCAGTGGGGAGGGGGTGTTCACATGACTCTAGTCAGATGACAAGAAATGATGTCATTCTGCAAGCTGCTCCCAGCACTAATATTTGAGATATTAATTTAAGAAGTCTTTTAGAGAGACACAGCATTCTGTATTCTGTCTTCGACCTGACAACATCAAGATCCCTCATCACATCTGTCTTGCTCTGTAGTAAGGTCTTAGGCTATAGTGATTCTGTTATATATAGTCAGGAGTATAGCAAAACTTAGCTTAGATATTCTTCTTTATGTGAGACTGCCCTGCAATGTTGTTTTAAATATTTCTTGTGATTTTGAACTCTGATTTCACTGTAAATATATATTTAGTATTGTCTTGTTGTTGTTGTTGTTGTTGTGTCTTTCGGCTTTTCCCGGTTAGGGGTCACCACAGCGGAACTCCGGTCCGCTAATGATTGGTAGTTGTATTATTTATTATTAAATATATTTAAACCTTTCACTGTGGCTAATCTGTGTAGAGATATTTAAGTTCTGAAAGTACTTGCATATTTATTTGCGGACACTGTCTAGACCACTCCTAATAGCCTTACTCTTGGTCAAACTACCATTCGTATTGATAGTAACATTAGACAGTAAGATTGGACACCCTTTGTTAAGGGCCTTAAAGTAGCTGATAAGGAGCTGGTTGCTGGCAGTGATAACTACCTTATAGTATGGGTAAATGGGGGCATAGCTAGTAAACCTGTGCTAGCCTTTCCCAGATGTGTGCATGTGTTGTATAAATCAAACTTCAAAGAGTGTGTGTGTCAGCTACTTGGGCAGTGACACGAAGCACTTGTTGGACAGAGAGGGTGCTGGAGGTATTGGCTGGCCACTCAGCTGAGATCTCAACTCTATAGCTGTGCCAGAGGGGAGTCTTCCTGGGATCTGGAGAAAGAGGGAGAAACCAGCCCCAGACTGACTGTGGTCTCTGTGTGCTCTTAAGGAAATTGCACTTGATGCAGGCAGCTGCATCTGGTAATACTGTGTGTGTACCTGTCATCCTCCCAATGTACATCCCCCACTGGTGCCAGTGGTGAGGATTGAGGCTCCTTGATTACTAGTCCAGTAGTGGGGTATCACAACAATCACTGTATGTGGAACATGCAAACACAACAGCAAGAAGTTCCTTTTCTATTTGGGCATAGTGCATCTCTGTTTGAGTCAGTGTATGAGATGCATATGCAATTGGAATGCCCTCCTTAAGACATGCTGCACCAAGTCCACACTGAGAGGCATCTCAGGAGAGTGTCACAGGCTAATGGACATCACAATATCTCAGTGTGGGTGGACTGGCAATTTTCTTTTTTAAAGTATCAAATGCATCTTGGTGCTGTTCAAACAATGGCCATTTTATATCTTTATGTGTCAGCTCATGCAGTAGTGCAGAAAATACAATGAGGTTTGGGATGAATTTTCCCAAGTAATTTATCATACCCAGAAAATGCTGTAAAGATGTAATATTCTCTGGGATTGGTATTTCATTGATTGCTGTTATCTTTGACTGTCTGTAGCCCTGAATTTGTGAATATTTGACCAATGTAGTTAACTTCTTTCAATCTGAACTTACATTTCAGAAGACTTAGCTTGAGATTGACCTCACGTGCATGATCTAGAACTTTCCTGAGATTTCTGTCATGTTCCTTTTCTTCATTGCCCTCAACAGTAATGTCATCCACAATAATGGCACAAGGATATCCAGGAAATATCTGTTCTGTGGCATGGTGGAATAATTCACTGGCAGAACTGATTCCAAATGGCATTCTCAGAAACCTGTAACTGCCAAATGGTGTATTGAATGTTGTTAATAATGAATATCTGTGATCCAGCGAGATTTGCCAGAAGGATTTCTTGGCATCTAAAACTGAGAACACAGTCAAATTTGGATTAGTGCTGCTATCTCCTCAACGGTGCACATCAGATAATGAGGACTTTTATTTAAATCTGTAGGATCAATGCATATCCGAATGTCATCTGAATGTTTCTTGTGGGCTTCCACCATGGACGATACCTGTACCTATTCAGTAGGGTCTGCCACAGAAGTAAGAACACCTAGATTCACCATTCTGTCTAATTCTGCTTTTACTTTACTTTGCATTGCTACTGGGATTTTACATGCAGGTCTAATGACTGGGTTTATTTCATGGCTCAGCTTCACAGAATTTGTAACTGGAAGCTTATCAAGTTCATCTTTGAAGATGTCAGCATATTCTTCAAAGATACATTGTGAGAAACTATCATTTTCGTTTATATTTAAATAGTGCACTTCTTTACTGAGTGAAATCAAAGCCATTCTTAGGATGTCTTCTAGGCCTAGTAATGACTGTACATCTCTTCGTACTACATAGAATCGTAAATCATAACAGTTATCCGTCTGAATTTCGTCGCCACCGTAAGCAACTAGTTTTGTGCTCCTTGTTGAGATCTTGATAAAGCCTGGTAGGAACCAGGCGAAAGCGCTTGATTAATTCTTCTGATGTTATGTGATCCTATCTCGCCTACATTCTGAATGATGGGTTCGGAGCCGATCCCTCGGCTCCGACTCGGCACGCTTATGCCAAAGAGCGAAGTCTCTTACTGGCTGAGCTTACCATATCCCAGGATGCACCACTACCAGTCCCCCAGATCTCGTTTGCCGCTAACAAGTGAAGACGTGGTCTCGAGCTGGCTGAGTTAAGTAGTGATTATTTCACTAGTTTTTCTGTCAGGTTTTTCTTCTTTTCACAAAAGCTGTTTTAACAGCTATTCTTGTGTTTTGAGTGTGTTTGACAAAATTCACTTGGTGAATTCTTGTGTTGTGAGTGACTAGGAGTACCTCTTGTCAGGAAAGGCCTTTCCCGGTCTTTTTGTTTGTAGGTGACTTCGGTTCTGTTTTGAATCATTTACAAAGAACTAACGGAGAGAAATTATTATATTACAGAGTTTGTCTGTGTTTGACTAACTCAGAGTATTGCGAGTGATAACTGTAAGCCTACTCTAGGTGTATTACCAGTGTTCTTTCAGTTACTTTTGAAAATTTCTATAATGTCTCAGAATCCCAGGCCTTCGGGCTTCAAGAAATGTGTAAAATGTAGCTTCAAAATGTCCATCACGGACGATCACTCGCTATGTGTGTATTGCTTAGGGGCAAAGCATTTACAGGAATCATGTAGTGTATGTCACGCTTTTTCCTCAAGGGTCCTCCAGGAGAGGAAAAATAAATTAATTCTTAAGGGATCAATTAAACCTTCTTTCAAGAAGCTTTGGCATCCTCTCCTTCTCCGCCAAAGAAAGGCCGGCTCCACCAGTCCGTCGGATCCGATCGCTAAGAAACAAAGGCAGGCCTCTTGGCTCCAAGGACTTGGAGCCGAGGTCGAACGGTCTGCCTCGATGCCACCAGTATCGACTCCTCTGGCGAGCCGATAGCTGGGGCATCTAGAGGCGGGTCATCTTCATCGCCTCCACAGCTCTCGGAGCCGACAAGGTTGCCCGCTCAGACACTTCCTCCTCGGCCAAGTCCACCTCGGCACCGATGGAAACTGGTGTGTATTCTCTCGGCGCCGATACTCATCGAGTCGCCGAGCCGTCCCCAGCCCTTTGGGGCCGTTGGAGAGGCCTTCGGACCCGTTCTGTTTCCTCGGTCTTGAGGATGTCAGATTCTGATATAGACAGGGTGCTCCAAAGACTGTTCCAGTCCCCAGTCTTCCAAAATTTGTTTCGGTTCCGACCCAGTTGGCTTCGGCCGATGACCTTGGCCCACCCCATTGCCATTCCTCCTCCGACTGTTTCGGCTCCGGAGCAGGTGCTGTTGGAGCCGATGGAGATCTCAGGGTCGGCTCCGACCCTTACTCCAACCCGGCCTTCTGGTCCGAGTTTGGTACGCTGACGCCTTCGGCTGGACCCGGGGTGATGTTTGGGACCTATGCTGGTTCCGAGCCTCCCCTCGGTGCCGCTGCGGTCTTCCGTCGACTATCACGGCTCGGGACCGGACACTCCCAGGATTCTGGAGGTCCGGCTTTCAGAGCCATGAGGAGTGCCTTGGCCAAGTCCTCTGCCATCTCCCGGCTTTACTGGCACCTTCCCTAGGCGTGGAGACTGGGTCTTTGGCAGTTCCCTGTCCGTAGTCAGCGGAGCCCAGGGGCCTGAGGTTACCCCAGTGGGGTTCCCTCCTCCTGAGGGTTCTTCTGAGCTGTCTTCGAGGAACCCCAAGGAAGAGATCGTGCAAGAGGAAGCACGTGGACTCCCGAGTCTATTACTTCAGACACTGATCTGGATGATGCAGAGGGGTCCCGTCGTCCTCGGATGATGTCTCCTTTGCAGACATCTTAGAAATCCTCAAACAACGAGGCGGCTGGATATCCAAACCCCTCTACTGACGAGTCAGTGCTCCTCAAGGCCTTTGGGGCTCAGCCCTCCGCCTCCTGGGTGTCTCCTCGACGAGCTTCTGGATTTAGTTTGTCGGGCGTGGGAACATCCAGATACCGTGGAACCAGTCCCTTCTCGTCCAAATAAATTTTTGTCTGCTCCCCGAGAAGGAGTTCCTCACTAAAGGCGTGGCTGTAGATGCCATGGTGGTGGCATCTGCTACACAACAGGATGTGGCAGAGGCTTCAACGTCCATCCATCCTCCTAATAAGGAGTCTAGGAGTATGGACAGAAGCGCACCCTGACTTCAGCGGCCTTTACTTTAAGGTCTCTGAATTATTTGGCACATTTTACCAGGCTTCAGAGGGATCTGGTCAAGGAGCTGTCAGATTCCCTCTCGGGTAACCTACCTGAGCAGCTAGCCCAGTCGGTTAGCTCTCAGTTGGCTATCCTTACGACAATTTCTAACTCGTCCATGAGGCTCATTTCCTATGCGGCCAAGGGGCGGTAGAGCGGCAGGCACAGGTGTGGCTCACGGAGACAAGCCTGGCTCTGCTTGTGTCAGTTTCATGGAGGCCTTCAAGTCTTCCTTCGCCGACGCTCCCTTTGATGGGTCCTCCTTGTTTGGACCCAAGGTTAAAGACACCCTTACCCGCTGTGAGCAAGAGGGAAAAACTTTATCTGCCGAGGTGCCCGTTATTCCACTCCCTTCGGCCTTACCCCAAGGCTAAAGGAGGGAAAATGTGGTTCCACAAATCCCGTAAGTTTTCTCCCAACAGCAGGAAGAATCCCTTCCAGAGGCAGAGGACGGGAAATTTTTCAGGAGACGCCGTCCCAGAGGCGGCAGAGGGCCCCGCAATTCTGGAGACCGCGAGTCCTTTCGTGGCTCTTCAGCCTCCCACACGTCATGAGGGATTGCCCGGCTGTGCTGCTCGGAGCCAGTCGGGTGTCGCTTTGCCAAGCACCTAAAAGCCTGGGAGTCAATCACTCAGGACAGATGGGTGCCGGATCATTGCCGGAGGTTACACCATCCCATTCACATTCTCGCCCCACCGTCCAAAAGAATCCCGGACCCACCACCCACTCAAAGGGAAATGGCAGCCGCAGAAGCTTTAAGGCTGCTAGAAAAGGAGTCATCCAACCGGTCCCCACAGACCAGATCGGATCAGGAAATTACTCCAGGTTCTTTTAGTGCCAAAAAGACAGGGGACCTGAGACCAATATTGGATCTGAGCAGACTGAACCAATCCGTCACGAAATCCAAATTCGAATGGTCACGTTATAATCCATTCTCCCATTGTTGGAAAAGGATGTTTGGATGTGCTCCATAGACCTCAAGGACGCCTATTATCACATACCGATACATCAGGCGTCCAGAAGGTATCTGCGCTTCAGCCTGGGAGTCAGTCATTACCAATTTTGCGCTCTGCCCTTTGGTCTCACCACAGCCCCAGGGTGTTCACCAAGTGTTTGGCAGTAGTGACGGCTCACCTGAGAAGTCTTGGATTCCAAGTGTTTCCCTATCTGGACGACTGGCTCCTGACTGCCACCACCAGGCATCTACTAATGGACAACCTCAAAGCCACCATTTCCTGGGTGTTTCTGGGGATTACATTCAATTGGTCAAAGTCTGTCTTGCTGCCCTCTCAACATAAAGTTCATAGGAGCAGAGATAGACTCAAGATTGATGCGTCTTTCTTCCTGCCGAAAGGATCCAAACTTTACAGGGCCAAGTTCAAGCTCTGATCTCGAGATCCAAAGCCCCAGCCAGGATGGTTCTACAAGTTCTAGGCTCAATGTCTGCCACGGTTCTTTAGTCCCTCTGGCAAGATTGCACATGAGGATTCTTCAGTGGCTATTGTCAACGCAATGGTCCTTTCAGGATCTTCCCTCAATCATCACATCATGATTACGGATATATGCAAAGGGACCTTCGCTGGTGGCTTCAGACATCCAATTTGGATCAAGGAAACCCTTTGTTCTTCCCTCCGCAGTGGTTACCCTGACGACAGATGCCTCCCAGATAGGGTGGGGGGGGCATTGTCTGGGCAGGCTAGTTCAGGGCTCCTGGCTTCCAGACGAAGCTCTTCTCCACATCAATGTGTTGGAGATGAGGGCTGTACTTCTATCCTTACAAGCCTTACACAAGTTTCTTCCTCAGGGCATCATCGCCATCCACACAGACAACATGTCGGTGGTTTGGTATCTGAACAAACAAGGAGGGACCAGATCATACCCCTTTGCAGAGAGGCCATGAGAGTGTGGGAATGGGCTGTAGCTTCCAACCGCTTCTTGGTAGCGACCCACATCCCGGGAAAGTCAAATATATTGGCAGACAAATTGAGCAGGACAATTCTCTCTCCTCACGAGTGGTCTCTAAACCACACAGTAGCAGCTCAGGTTTTCAGGAGATGGGGACACCTATTTGCAACTCCATTAAACACCAAGTGCCAAAGGTTCTTCTCCTTGATCCCACATCAGGGAGCACCAGCCATGGATGCTCTAGCACAACCTTGGCCAACAGGGCTACTTTATGCCTTTCCTCCAATTCCGCTTCTTCCCAGAGTTATTCAAAAAGCCTCTCAACTGGGGTCTTCAATGATACTGATTGCCCCGTACTGGCCTCGTCAGGTATGGTTTCCCTACCTGAAGAAGCATGCAGTGGACGATCCGTGGACTTTAGACCTGATTCGGACTTGCTAATCCATCAGTCGGGACTTGACATCAGTCCCTTCAATCTTTGAAATTGACAGCTTGGCTCCTCCACTTCCGACTTTAATTAGAAGGCACACACTAGACCCGGAAGTTGTTCACATTTTATCTTCGCCCACAAACCCACCACTAACAAATTGTACCTTAGTAAGTGGAAGAGGTTTGCTATCTGGGCTCAACTCAAGGGCTTAGACCCTATCACTGCTCCTGTCCCAGAGGTCTTGAAATTTTTAACATCCCTGTTTAATCAGGGATCTTCTGTCTCAACTATTAAAGTCCAACTAGCGGCTATCTCTAAATTCCACGAATCCATGGATCCTCCTTTGATGAGCAGCAGACTATGCAAAACTTTCATTAAAGGTGCGAGCCTATTAAGACCACCAATTTTTCATCCTGCACCTCCGTGGGATCTTGATTTGGTGCTTCGCATTAACATCTCCCCTTTCGAACCGGCTGCTACATGCGAGTTAAAATATCTGTCTTGGAAAACTGCCTTCTTAGTGGCAATTACTTCGGCAAGAAGAGTTTCAGAGCTTCAAGCCCTGTCTATTAAGCCACCGTACTTGATTTTCCACAAGGATAGAGTATCACTTAGGCCTAATCCATCCTTTGTCCCAAAGGTCTGTTCTAGTTTCTGCCTCCAACAATCTCTAGAGCTACCGGTTTTCTTCCCAAAATTCTCCAATGAAGCAGAATACACTCTTCATAAATTGGATGTTCACAGGCAATTACGCTTCTATTTAGACAGGACTCAGCAACCGTAAGTCAGACCAGTTGTTTGTGTCCTTCTCAGATAATAAACTGGGCCAAACCATCACAAAAGCTACTATCTCAAAATGGATCAGAGATTGCATAACTCAGGCTTATTCTTCTTCGAATAAGCAACTTACAACATCTATCAAGGCTCATTCTACCAGAGCTATGGCTACTTCTATAGCTTTTCATTCCAAGCTCGCTATATCGAAATCTGTGTTATGCTACTTGGTCCAATCCGCACACTTTCATTTCCCACTACAAATTGGATGTGGCATCTAAAGGACGAGCTTCATTTGGTTCCACGGTACTCAGGAGTGTTTTCCAGTGAGCCACCCAGGATTCAGGTGCTAGGGACGCTGTCCCATCATTCAGAATGTAGGCGAGATAGGATCACATAACATCTTTTAGTTATGTACTCACCATAACTTCAGATGTTTGGGATCCATCTCGCCACATTCCTAATACCCACCCTCCTTCCCTGCCTTGGAGATCAGAAGAGATTGAACGGTTTTGAGTTCTACTGTTTTATCTTGTTTCATCTGACGATGTTATATAAGCAGGGTATGCATGTGTGCATGTATGCGGACAAACTAGATCTGGGGGACTGGTAGTGGTGCATCCTGGGATATGGTAAGCTCAGCCAGTAAGAGACTTCGCTCTTTGGCATAAGCGTGCCGAGTCGGAGCCGAGGGATCGGCTCCGAACCCATCATTCAGAATGTAGGCGAGATGGATCCCAAACATCTGAAGTTATGGTGAGTACATAACTAAAAGTTTTTATTCATTAAAGTTATTTAACTTCAGTTTATTTCTGGTTGTATCACATTTGTGATTCCTGGACTGAGTGTTTCTACCCGTGGAGCTGCTTTTTACATTATATATGGACCCAGTGTCTACTTTAAGTTCTACTGGCTTCCCATTAATTTGCACAGTTCAAAATACTTTGCTAACAAATAAGAGTCCACTGTGTCAACGATCACGTCAACCACAGAAACACCATCAACATAACAAATCTCAGCACTGCCATCAGGGTCTGCTACAGTTTCAATTTGATCTGCTGGTTATGTCAGATAACTTTATTTATCATGAGTTGGTGTCTGTCTACAGGACTTTTTGAAATGATTCCACTTTTTACATTTATGGCACTGCTGACCATATGCTAAACACTTCTCTCATTTAGGTTCATTATTGCCTCTGCAGTTGTGACAAATAATAGTGACAGGCGATATTTATTTCTTTATTTATTTTACATTTGTTTACTGGGAAAGTCCAACTTGGAATGCAGCCAGTTTTCAGCGGAGGCCCGGGGAGAAATGCTCCAGATGCATGTCTTTGAAAACGTGGGAGGAAACCCACACGAATGCAGGGAGAACATGCAGACAGCGCACAGAAGGTGCTCCAGCTGAGAATCGAACCAGTGAACCTCTTGCTGTGAGGCGACAACTCTAATGCTGCACCACTGGCAACACTGGCATGGCTGTTCGAGTTGCACTTATGAGGCCGTATTATCTTAGTTTCTCGTTGCACACTGTCAACATTTGCAGTAGCAGATATAGCAAGAATACTAGTATGTTTTTCTTTGATTTCATGTATCTGACAAATTTCAATTGCTTTGCTTAATGTTAATTCACTATCACAAAGTAGAATTTTCTTTACAGTATCATTAGTAATGCCATATACAAGGTGGTCTTTTATTAAATCATTTTGTAAATCTTCAAACTTACATGTCTTTACTTTATTTCTTAAGTCGGTAACATACGCTTCGATATTTTCACCAGGCTTCTGATTTGTAGTACTGAATTTATGTCTTTCATCGTAATATTCATTTGGGGGTTACACAGTTCTCTAAATTTACATTTTAAGCATTCTGGAACTTTGTGTGTCTCTACTTGAGAAATGATGCGGTGGTTTTCCCCCTCCCCTGCATAAACAACAGGTGCGTATCCAAAGAATGTTCTCCCTCAATGGCCTCTGAGCCTGCTAAATTGAGAAGTAAAAATGCTCTTGTGCGTGCATCTTTATCTGAATATGCAGCTGTTATGAAAATATTATATTTCTGTGCAAACGCATGCCAGTTTTCTGCAATATTATCATCAAATACCAGTGGTTTGGGTCTATGAAGTGCGAACAATGAAAATTCAACTACCTTTTGCATTTAAGTTGTTTGTTACACTTGGACGATATTTAGTCATCTCACTTCTGACACCATGTAGAATGACCAGTGAAGACATAGATTGCGAGTTAACAGTGGTTTATTGCACAGCCAACATGAGTCTAGCTGAATGCACATTCATGACTTGCACGTAACTGAATTTGCTTAACACCGCCATCCCCCACATGCTTCCTTAACTACAGTAGCTGTCAAGGTACAAACAACCACTGTTCTACATCTTCTTCATACTTCCTAAAAGGGATTTCATTGCCTGTAAAGCCTAGATCTCATTCCACTAGAGTGGTTGCTACTTCAGCTGCCTTTTTTTTGCTCACGCTTCTATTGATGAAATTTGTGCTGCAGCTACTTGCTCCAACACTCATATCTTTGTGTCCCATTACAAACTGGGCATCTAGTCTAGGGCTAGAGCTACTTTTGGTTCCAACATTTTGTAGAATGTAAATTCCGAGGGCCACCCTAGGTTTGTTACTGGCTGGGTGCTCTGTCTCACAGGTTGCCATGGACAGAAAAGATAACATCAGATATAAAAGTTATGTACTTACCATAAAGATAGCTCTGTGTTGTCTTCTTCTGTCCTTCTCAACCATCCCTCCTTTGTGCTATCTCCAGAATGTCACTTTTGTTGTTGCTCCTGACTGGCTGTGAAGAATGACCTTGAAACTATGTGTGAGAGGATCCTTTAGCTGCACTCAACCTTTTTCCATCATAAGTTGTTTATTTTCCCTTGTTACATGGTTCTAGAAGTTTTTATCAGGCAAACTCAATCTGAGGAAAGGCAGTAAGAGCAAGGAGTTATGGTAGAGGCCTCACATGAGGTCCTGCAGTGGACCTTAGTGGTTCAATGGTCCCTTCTTGATCTTCCTCTTTCCTATCCTGTTTGACTGTCTCATGTTTGCAGGGATCCCTTCTTTAGTGGTTGAAATCCTCGGACCTTCTTCTGGGTTGACCGTTTATTTTTCCCTCTCCCACAACCATGGTGATCACGGATGCCTCCCTGCTTGGGTATGGAGGCATTGCATGGCAAGGATGGTCCAAGGCATGTGGTTTGCCCTGGAGACCAATTTGCATATCAGTGTCCTGGAGATGAGGGCTGTGCTTTTGGCGTTGCAAGCTCTCCATGCCTCTCTTCCTCCGGGAACTGTTGCCATACAGACAGACAGTATGACAGTCTGTTATATCAACAAACAGCGGGGAACCAGGTCCTATCCACCTTTGCCGCGAGGCTATGGATTGTGGAAGTGGGCAATCTCCACTGGCCATTTTCTGGTGGCAATGCACATTCCGGGGAAATCCAACATCCTGGTGGACAGGCTCAGTTGATCTATTCTAATGTCTTATGAGTGATCTCTGAATCCGTCAGTAGCGGAGAAGATCTTTCTAAAGTGGGGTCGGCCTTGCTGTGATCTCTTCGCCTCTCCTTCCAATGCGAAGTGCAGTGAGTATTTTGCTGTGATCCCCTCTCCAGGGTAGTCTCCCCAGAGATGATCTAGTTCATGCTCGGCCCTCTGGTCTACTTTATGTGTATCCTCTGCTTCCCCTTATTCCCAAGTTCATTCAGAAAGCTTGACAGCTGGGGATTTCAGTTCTCCTCATTGCCCCTTTCTGGCCTTGTCAAGTTTGGTTGCCCATGCTGTGGTCTCATATAGTGTGTCCTTCCTGGACTCTGGATCTGGTTCCAGATCTGATTTTGCATCCTTCAGGGGCTCCTCACCTGGATCTAGTCAGCCTAAAACTCACAGCATGGCTGCTCCAATTTCCGTGATAGCCAGGACTCCCAGGCACCCTTCTCCCATTAAGAAGATATTGATTGTGTCTCATAAGACTTCTACAAGGAAGATCTACTCTAGCAAATGGAAGCATTTTTTGATCTGGGCTTCTCAGCATGACCTGGATCCCTTCACAGCTCCAGTATCTGCCATTTTGGATTTTTTTAATCGTGGAGCTAGCTTCTCTACTGTTAAGGTCTAGTTGGTGGCGATTTCTAACTTCCATGTGGGTGAAAATTCAGCCTCCTTAGCTTCGCTAAACTTTGTAAGGTCTTTCTGAAAGGTACCTTCCTCCTCTGGCCTCCGGTTAAGGACCCCATGCCCCCTTGAGATCTTACCTTTGTTCTGCAGGCTTTGGTTGCCCCCCCCCCCCTTTTGAGCCTGCTGTCTTGCTAGATTTGCAGTAGATTTTATCGTGGAAAACTGCATTTCTGGTGGCAGTTACCTTGGCCAAGAGGGTTTCTGAACTTCAACAACTATCTATTAAGCCTCTTTACCTAGTTTTCCATACAGACAGAGTATTCTTGCAGATCAATCCATCTTTCTTGCTGAAGGTGGCTTCAGAATGTAATATTAACCAAGTCATTAATTTGCCAGTCATCTTTTCAAATTTCCAGAATAAAGGAAGTACAAACTTCACCTACTGGATGTGCACAGGCAGCTGCATTTCTATTTGCATAGAACCAAAGGCTTGCATAAATCAGATCAGCTTTTTGTCTCTTTTTCCAAACCTTTTTTGGGGAAGCCTGTCTCTAAGGTTACCATTCCTTGCTGGATTTCAGAATGCATTTCCTTGGCCTATCGAGCCAAAGGTCTGTCTCCACCAGGACATGTCCAGGTGCATTCTACCAGGTCAGTCTACAGTTCTGCAGCCTTTTGGTCCAGAGGTACTCTTAATAACATTTGTTCTGCTGTGACCTGGGCCTCGTCACATACTTTTATTTCTCATTATAAATTGGATCTTCTTTCCAGGAGCAGGGCATTGTTTGGCTAATTCCATGAGGACTTCACAGGTTTTGTTGGTAGCTAGGGGCTCTATCCTTCAGGTTGAAGATCAAATGAAAACAATAACTTCGATAAATAAGTTATGTACTTACCATAAAATTCCATCTGAGTTGTTGCTTTTCATTTGTCTTCAACCATCCCTCCCTCCTTCCCCATGCCTTTTTTGGGCTGCGTAGCGGACTGGACTGGTCATATGGATGCTTTTGTCCTATCCAGCTTTCAGTAGGTGGACTTTTATGCAGTTATACTAAGTTTTATAGACCTGTTGGCCTCTTAGATTGGTGCTGTTTTCTGCAACAAACTCAATCGGAGGGACGAGAGAGGGGGGCATTATGGGTAGGTGAGGAGCTTGGACTTTGGATCCGATGCTGGAGTATATGGCTGAGTCAGATCTGTGCTGGGTTCCCTCAGGTAGAAGACAAATGAAAAGCAACAACTCAAATGGAATGTTATGGTAAGTACATAACTTATTTTTTCTGTCCTTTATATTAAGCTCCAGATATACCCTTCTCCATTTCTGAATAAGAATATGACTTTCTACTAAATACAGCTAACAAGATGAGGCCCTTCTCAGTATGGAGAACATCGATGTCTGTGCAGTGACAGAAACCTGGTTCAAGGCTCCTGAGAGCACCCCAGCACCCAGCAGGTTTAGGTTTTTTTACCTTATTCCGGCCCCAAAAAAAACACAACACCAAGAAAAAAGGGGGGTATCCATCATCAAAAGACACCCACACCTCAAGACTGATGCATCGGAGACCATCCAGGTGCAATTAACCAAGGCAAGACTGCTGCTCTGCAAATTTATGTTACAGGCCACCCTCCACAAACTCAGGGAACCTCACATGGCCTTCCTGAAAACACTAGGGGATAAATGTATCACCAAACACCATCATACTAGGTGACTTCATTACCCTAATATAGACTGGGAACACTACTCAAGCCCAAACACCTAGCCCAAAAGTTCCTGGAATTCATAAACTCAAATGCCATGGAACAACTAGTCACCATCCCACAAGAGGAGAAAACATACTTGATCTCATCATCACGAACATGGGAGCACAATGTTCAATATACCCCTCACTGGTGAGATCAGATCACAGTCCTCATCCCACCCCACCTGAAATAAAAATGAATCACTTACAAATGCCTTCTACCAGCACCTGCAGGACTGCATGGATAAGGCAATCCCAAGCAAAACAAAGACTCTTAGTCTGGTGGACCCCAGCCATAAACAAACTCTACAACAAAAAAGCCTACTACAGATAGAGCAAAAATCTTAAAAGGTAAGACACCCTTGATCACTATAAGTAAAAACTAAGAGCTCTCATAAAATCATCCAAATTTTTGAGAGAAAAAATAGCTAAAGACTCAAAAGACAATCATAAGGCCTTCTTTAGCTAAGAAACCTGGGAGGAACCTCCCAGATATGCTCAGAACTAGTTCAAAATGATGTGAAGATTACTGATCCTACAGACATTGCCAACATACTGGCTGACAGGTTCAGTGCAAACTTCTCCCCTCCCCAAACATCTCCAACGCCCAAGTGAGAACTGCTCTCTCCAAAGCAAAAACACAGCATCCATGGGACCTGATGGTGTCCCGGCTGTGTGCTCAATTAAACCCACAGCTAGGACAGCTGTTTAATCATAGTCTTACCTCTGACTGCAACTGTGGTCCCACTTCACAAAGGCGGTGCCTCCACCGACCCTGGAAATTACCGCCCATTAGCTTGACAAGCCTTATCTGCAAAGCCATGGAGAGGATCATAATGGACCTCATAAATAAAGACATAGGGAATTTGCAGACTTTGGATCCATCCCAGTTTGGCTTTGTCAAAGGCAGATCATGCCTTCTAAACTTGGTTGACTTTTGAAACAGTCACCAAAGCCATTGATGAGGAAAGGCAGTCACTCGGGTATCATTGAAAAACTCATCAGCTTTAATAACCACCACACACACACAGAGATGGGCAATGGCTGCTGTGACCAGAACCCACAGGGTCAGAGTTGCTGGCGCCATGTCAGACTCAAAGCCTGTCACAAGTGGTGTACCACAGGGCTCAGTCCTGGGCCCACTCTTGTTTGGCATCTACTTTTCAGTACAAGCAAACACAGGAGGACAAAGTTTGCAGATGACTGCAAAGAAAACACATCTGACACAGATATCCTTCAGAAGGGTCTCACAGAAACGGATAACTGGTGCCAGAGCCATGGCCTAAAGTTAAATGCCAAAACAAATAGGTGGCAATCCACTGAGCATAGAAGAAGTTATCAGGGACCTGGGGACCCAGTAGTCTGTCACATGTAGCTAAAGTAGTTAGGAAGACCTTCTACATTGCCCACCTTATCATGAAGGGATTCTCATCTAGATCAAGGAGGTCATAGTCTCCCTATACTCATCACTCATCAGACCAATGATTGAGTACAATGCCCCATTGTATCTGACCCGACACTTGCAGCAGCTGGAGAGCCCACAAAAAGTTCCTCACAAAAGGATAAAGGGTCTCAAACATCTGTCCATGCTGCCGCCTGAAGAACTCCAGCTCTATTATCAGTCGCACGCTTGCTCTCAGAGTGACCTTTGCCTAACATACAAGGCCATGTCAAACCCAGATTTGATGAATATGCTCAAAAAATAGATATCCCCCAGAGAAGGGCGAGAGAGACTTAACCTCAACGGCTATTAATAGAATAGATTGCTGGGGGATAGATTCATCACCCAAAGACTCCCTATGCTGTGGAATAAAATCTATATGTGAGGCAGAGCACTGGCCTTGTTCAAGAGAAATCTTGACCAATGGATGGGATCGAGATATACCCTAGGATTACCTCAGTGTCACTGCTCAACAGAGGCACAGCAAAATAATGGGTATAGTTCCCCATACTAAAGGCAGATAGCCTAGTATGAACCTATGAACCTATGAACCTAAGATCTGAGTTAATTGGGGGTGGTGCATTGTGGGCAAGGGAGGAGCTTGAGAGTTCTTAGTTGCCATGAGCTTTAGCAAGAGCCGAGTTGAATCCAAGGGATCGGATCCAGACCCATCAGTTGAAGAAGAATGAAAATGAACAACAGATATGGAACATTATGGTGAGTACATAACTTCTTTTTGCTGCTTATTGACAGGCATTTTTCTTGGCATCTCTGGCTGTATATGAGTTTGCTCTTGATGATTCTGGTTAGCTCATTTATTTGTCAGCTTTGGTTGCTTGTTATCTACTGTTCCATTGACTTTTTACTATTTATTAACAAATTTTGACTTACTTTACAGCTTTCATATAGTCATAGATAGGAAAGCCATCAAAACATGATTAGGATGAGACCCAACAAAGCCACTTCTAGTTATAACTGTTGGTTGAAACTAAATAATCTAATAGAGAAATATTGAGTTATTGCTTTAATATTAAGAATGTTTCATTTAGTACAGTTTAGTATAGAGATCTTTGAAAATAGTTATTATTTGTTCTGTTAATATGTTATGTTCATGTGTTAACATTTTTAGTATAAATGGTATAAAATCTCACTGCAAAGCTACCACACCTTGTGTGTATTTTGTTTGGGAGAAGAACATTTTCGTGAAAAGTGTGAAATATGTTAGCATTTTTGGTGCTGTTACAATAAAGACAGAAGTATATGATTTTATTGTCAAAAATTAAAAGAAGGCTGTGTGCCCGATTCTAGTGAAGCTTCAATCTCAAGCTGTCTCCCAGGGTCAACCCCTTCTGGCTTGAGGGGTGACCCCTTGCTTGAAAAGTTTAGAGAAAGAGATAAAGATAAGGAAAAAGAACCCAGAAAAAAGTGCAAGTTGGACAAAGTCTGAGAGAACTGGTAAGGAGAGGGGTGACAAAGATTCCTGTCCAGGTTCTAATTCCAAAATGTCAAGGATGGAGGGGACATCCTACATTACTCTTTTTCTGGTGTTTCCTTGATCCCATTTACAGCTGGGGTGAGGAATTCTCCCAGAAAACTTATAAGAAGAGGTTACGTTTCTGCATTATCTGAAACTGAAGTAGGAACAATTTCTATTCCTTCTAAGCCTTTCTGTGTCAGATCTTACAGGTCTCAATGAAGCCTTTCCATGCTCATCAATATTAATGATCAGAATGTGGGTGGGGCATTCATAAAGGTTGAGAAGATAAGATGATGTCTCAGGGCTCTACTTCCTCAAATGCCAGAGTGTACAGAACTGTTTTGTTCATGTCTAGTTTTTCAGTTCCTGTTTTTTGATTCTAATAACTTGGCCTTATATATGTTTTGGTTCCAGTGAGACTGAACTTGTGTCTGCAAACACAGGCATCAACATCCATACAACCAGTGGTATCAGCTGTAATCTTCGTGTTGGACTTAAAGCTATCAGCACTGAAGGCCTTGACATCAACCGTGTTGCTGACCATACTCTTTCATTAATCTAAACAAGCAACTCAGAGGGCTAATCAATTTACCAAAGCCAGATTTGAAGTAAAATAGCCTCTCAAGGCAAAGACATTCACAAGCCTTTCTTTTGCAATGTCTGCAACCTCAATGGCAGTGCTCAACAATGTACCAAACTAATTGTAAATAGATCCACCTACACTGAGTCAGAAGATATAGCAAACCTACTAGCCAAAAAATTCAGCTCCAGTTTTACCTCTCTCTCCCCACTTCAGTCACCTCTCAGGAAGTATCATTGAACATATCTCCCCCAACTTTCACTAGGGAAGAGGTCTTCAATGCACATCCCAAGGCCAAGAACACTGCATTGCTGGGTGCCAGTAATATCGCAGGATGCTTTCTAAATAGCATAAAAAATGACCTATCAGGACCATTAGAATCACTATTTAACCATAGCCTCCAGTGAGGCTTTGTGCCAAGTGAATGGAAGACTGCAACCATCATTCCCCTGCACAAGGGTGGGCCATCTATGGACAAAGGGATTACCTATAAACCTGTAAATCTGACTAGTCTCATATGCAAAGCCAAGGAAATAATTATCTTGATAATGATAAACAACGACATAGGAAACCTTCAGACACTTGATCCAACCCAGTGTAGTTTTGACAAGGGCAGGTCATGCATACTCAACCTGGTGGACTTCTTCAAGAAGGTCTCCAAAGCAATGGACAGAGGCAAAATGGTGCTTACTACCTACCTTAACCTGGCCAAGAAATTCAATGCAATACTCCACTCAAGCATTGTAGACAAACTCACAAAATTATGTGTAAATCTCTATGACACCCACTGGATTACCAAGTGGCTCACAGATAGAACCACCTCCACAAAAAGACCAGTCACTGATGGAATCCCTTATAGGTCTGTGCTGGGTCTGCTAATTTTTGGCAGCTACTTCTCTGAAGTCAAGGTTGACATTTTGCAAACTAGGTGCAGTCAAACAATCTCCCCAAAACACTAATTCCCTCCAAGAATGCCTGACGCAGATAAATAACTGGTGCCAGAGCCACTACCTAAAAGTCAGTACCAAGAAATGTATAATAGTATTCTTTGGAAAGTCAGCTACCCTTGGAAACTACCATTTGATAATATACCACTAAGAGTAGACCCAGAATTTGGGAAATAACCCCGGCCTTTGACCATCATGTGTTTATGGTAGTAAGGAAATAATTCTGTGTTGCACAATGTTTAAGCAAGGGCATGGCATCTAGGTCTGGCATTGTTCCACTGTACTTGTCCCTCATTAGACCAATCACTGAGTACAACACCCCTTTGGTATACACCTGAACAGGTACATGCAACAACAGGAATGTCCTAAGAGGTTCCTCACAAAAAAGAATACAGGGCATAAACAACATGTCCTATGCAGGTCTTCTTCGACTATCATGTGTCTGTGGTAGTAAGGAAATCATTCTATGATCTGATGGCCTCTTCATTCTTCCTCACAGATGGGTCATGTATCTGATGCTTGGATCTGACACAGCTGCATTTTTCACAGACTTGGATCCGAGTCTCAAGCTCCTCCCTCTACTGATAATGCTCCACCCTCTACCCAAACCTCCTCAGATCTCATTTGTCGCCACCAGTGACAGACATGGTTTTCTGCAGTGTGTGTTATCAAGGCTTTTCAGCTAAGTTTGTTTTCATTATTATTCTTATAACTATTGCAGTTTTCCATCTTTGCTGTTCCTCCCCTACCTATAGTTTTCACAGGCGTTAGGGTTCTCTTAGTCTTCCCTTCTTCTATGTCAGCTCCCTTATCGAGCCCTACATTCCTTCTCTTTTCCTTTCCTTTTTGGTTAGTACCCTGTAAAAAAACAAAAAAAAAAACAAAAACAAAAAAAAAAACAGAGTTTCCTTTTGTAGACTGTCTGGGTTAGTTTTTGTGCCGTTTTCGCTTTCTGTTATTCTGGTGTTCTGCATTTATTTCTGTATATGATAATGTCAGACAAGCCTAGAAGGTTTAAGCACTGCTCAGAATCTGGACACGAGTCCACATTCTGACTCTCACAGCAGGTCTGTCTGTTGTTTAAGACCTCAACATCTCAGGTCATCTTGCCAGATCTGTGAGGGGTTTAATCCTAGACTGATCGCTGATTGCAAAAATAAGGCCATTCTCAGAGGCCTGTTACCTGCTTTTGATCCTTCCTCTCCAGGGGCTCATATCCCCTCCAAGACTATGGTAGGGCCGCTAACCCCAAGAAGCACTCTCACAAGCCCCCCAGGGCTTTGTCAGTGTTTCCTTACAAAATGGCTAAGCAATCAGATCTGACATCGTCGGATTCGAGACCTCCTTCAGCACAGACTGATTCTTCAGCACCGAGGTTCTCTCCTAGGTCTTCCACTTCTACCTCTACCTCAGATCCAAAGTCCTTGGATCTGAGAACTCATAGCCCAACCCTGGAGTATACTGTTAGGTCGGCATCCCCTGTGGTGCCATACAAGATACTCCAAACCCAAGCAGACATTCTCGGTCAGGATTCATGGCTTCCTTGCGAGCTTCTAGGAGCCTTTCAGAAATCAATGTGGACAGGATAATCAGGAAGATCCTTAAGATGCAGATCCAGATGGGGGTATTGCCTACTCCATCCCCTCTGGGATCAGTGAGTGCTGCTGTTACAGTACAGTCTCCTTCTGTAATCCAACTTTCGGTATCAGAGTTCCAAGATCTTAGCCTCCCAGGATAGTCTGTGTCAGATCAGAAGAGGGTTTCTTCCTTGACTCCAATAGTCATCTTGACCACCTCTGCCCTGATGTCATCAGATCGGAGTGGGTCTCGGATCTGGGAGACCATCATCGGATCGGGGGGGAGGAGTTCAGCTCCAACTCTGCTGGGGCCGTCTCATGTTCTTGAGCTTGACATCTCAGGTCCGATCCTGCATGGGAGCCACAGGTCAGAGTGTCCAGCCTTTTCTTCCTCAGTTGCTTCAGCTCCAGGAGAGTTGGTGAGGGATTGGGTCTGTCAATATTCCAGGTTGTGGAGAGGGTTGTCTCTTCTCAAAGAGACCCAACCTCATCAAGCTATTATCCTGTCCGTCCCCATTTGTATTGAAGAATTGAACCTAGCATGCTTGTCCAGGGCCAGCGTGCCTCGAGAAGTCTCCAAACTCTTCCCTTGGAGGAAGCCCCCAGTTCTTCTGAGACCTCCCCTGAGCACCCCACAGAAGAGGTTCCTCAGAAGAAGCCATGCAAGAGGAGGCACATAGACTCCCCATTGGAGTCCATCATTGAGGACAAGGACTTTGACAAAGGAGAAGGATCTCCAAGATCGTGACTGGAAGGTGTCTCCTTCAGAGGCATTTTAGAGATTTTGTGCAAAGAGGTGTTTGCTTGGCCCAAACTCCTTCTCCGGAGGAGTCTGTGTTTTTGGCAGCTTTCAGGACAGGCCCATCTACGTCTTGGGTGACTCCCCTCGGCAGATGAGCTTGTGGATCTGGTGGCCCACCAGACATGGTCAAGTCCCAGATGGCCGGATAAGCATTTGTCACTTCTCAAGGACCGTTCCCACTGGCATAACGGTATACCGGTAGATGCCATGGTTGTAGCAGAAGCCACCAAAAAGGAGCTAGCTGAGCAGAGCTCCTCTGTCCATCTGCTGAACAGGGAGTCCAGAGCGATGGACATATTTGGTAAGCGCGTTTATGCCTCTGTCACCTTCTCTCTGAGAGCACTGAATTATATGGCACACTTTACTAGATTGCACAAAGATCTGGTGTAGAAAATTTCTGACTCTCTAGCAGAGACCATGTCAGAGGAGGACTTCAAGAAGATACCTCCCTGACTGGTGACTCTTTCTTCCCTGTCTAATTCTCCCATGGAGTTTATCTCCCATGCTATGGAGGGCACCTCACAGGCAGCCGGCTCAGGCATTGCAGTTAGAAGGCATGTCTGGATGAGGCTTTGAGATTTCACAGAGCCCTTCAAGGTGTCCTTTGTTAACACCCCTTTTGATGGTTCCTCCTTGTTCGTGCCATCAGTCAAAGAAACCCTACCCCACAGTGAACAGGAAGGGAAGACTCTGTCAGTTGTTGGGGTCAGGTTTTCTACCCCACAGCATAACATTTTGAGAAATCAGCAAGGTGGTAGGAAAACTTAGTTCTGTAAGTCCCGAGGGCTTTCCCATGAACAACATGGGGAATCTTCCTTCAGGGGCAGAAGGGGAAGTTTCAGTGGGTGATGTTGCTCCAGAAGCAGGGAGGCTCTGCAGGGTCTGGGTTTCAGAGAACCTTTCTCTGACCAGTCCTATTAGCACTCCTGAAGCGCTGCCTGACTACTCTACTCTGGAGGCATTCGGGGGTCACTTTTCACTGCACCCAGATGTCTGGACCAAACTCACAAAGAATGTCTGAGTGCGCCTTATAATATCCAAAGGATAGTACATTCCCTTTTCCCTGTCACCCCCAGAAAAATGAACAAAACTCCCCGACATTCTACCCAGTTAGAGAGACTGCGCAACAAAAGAAGTTCAAAGGCTGCTGTGAAAAAGAGCCATCCAAGAGGTCCTGACTGAACAGAAAGGATTCAGAACTTTCTTCCACTTCTTTTTAATGCTAAAGAAAACCAGGGACCTTTGACCAATTCTGGATCTAAGCCATCTAAACCTGTTTGTAAAAAAAAGGCAACATTCCAGATGGTACAGTTCAGTCCATTCTGCTGCTGTTGCAGAAGGATGACTGGATGTGCTCAGTAGACTTCCAGGATGCGTACTATCTTATCAAAATAGACTTACTCTCCAGGAGTCACTTGCACTTCAGGCTGGGAGCCAGTCGTTACCAGTTCAGGGCTCTGCTCTTTGGACTCACCATAGCCCCCAGGGTGTTTACCAAGTGCAGGGCAGTAGTTGCAGGTCACCTGAGACTGCAGGGATTCTGAGTGTTTCCATACTTGGATGACTGGCGTCTAACTGTCCCAACCAGGCATCTACTCATTTGAGCCAGGGATTATTTGCTCCACCTATCGCATTCTTTGGGCATCACGGTAAACCTAACAATGTCAAAGCTGTTGCGAGTACAGCAACTAGAATTCAATGGAGCCCTTCTGGACACATCAAGTCAGATAGCATCATTACCCCTTCACTGCATTCAAACGCTGAGAGAACAAGTACAAGTTATTCTACATCACCGATCTCCAACAGCAAGACTTATACTTCACACTCTTGGGTCTGTTTTGGCTGCCATCACTCTTGTTTCACTGGCAAGATTCTTTATGCAAATTCTTCAATGGACTCTGGCTGATCAATGGTCGATTCTTTCTCAGCCCCTATTTGTGCCTATCGGATCGACTCCGGATTGCAGGCAGCATCTTCAGTGATGGTTTCTTTCAGACTATCTTATTCTTGGCAGACGTTCCTTCTCCCCTCTCCCACAGCCACGGTGACCACAGATGCTCCCCAGTTGGAGTGGGGGAGGGTTTCAAGGGAAAGATGGTCCAAGGCACATGGACTCACATAGAGACCAGATTGCATATCAGTGTTCTGGAGATGAGAGTAGGTCTTCTCACGCTGCAAACTTTTCAGGACATTCTTCTTCTGGGACCTATTGCAATTCATACAGACAGCATGTTAGTAGTCTGGTATATCAACAAACACGTAGGAACCCATTCATATCCCTAGAGCAGAGAGGCCATAAGAGTCTGGGAATGGGCAATATCTTCAAACTGCTTTCTCACTGCAACTCACATACCAGGGAACTCCAAGATTCTGATGGACAGACTCAGCAGGTCCATTCTGACCCCTCACGAGAGGTTCCTCAATCAATCAATAGCGAATCTGATCTTCCACAATTGGGGCCATCCATGCTGTGACCTATTTGCTTCCCCCCAGAACAACAAATGCAGACAGTATTTCACTCTGACCACACTGTCAGGGGAGTCCCTGAGGAATGCTCTAGTTCACGATTGGTCCCCCTGGTCTCCTCTATGTTTACCCTCCATCTATCACTTATTCCAAAGTTTCTACAGAAAGCAAGGTGGTTGAAGATCTTGGTAATCCTCATTTCCACCTTTTGGCCTCTGCAGACCTGGTTCCCCTTCCTCTGGTCTCACCTGAAGTATCCACCATGGATACTGGAACCCAGACAGGATCTCCTCTCTCACCCATCAGACGGTTAGCACAGGAATCAACACTCCCTGAAACTGACTGCTTGGTTTCTCCAATTCCAATAATTATGCAGAGGTCCAGGTTTGCTTTCCCGGTACAAGACTTTGTGTCAGCCTCTCAGAAACCCTGTGCTAAGAAAGTTTACAAAGCAAAAGGAAAAGATTTGGTTTAGGGCCTGCAAAGAGAACATCAATCCTTTTTCAGGTCCGATTTCAGCCATCCTTCTTTTTCTTACAGCTGTCTTTAAAGAAGGAGCTAGTTTTTTTTACCGTTAAACTTCAGCTGGCAGCCATATCGAACTTCCATTCTGGGAATCTGTTCAGAACTCTGGTTACTTCTAGATTATGTAAGGCCTTTATGAAAGGAATTTTCCAACTCAGGCCTCCATTAAAAGACCCTTCCCCTCAATGGAATCTTACTGTTGTTCTCCAGGACGTAACTCAAAGGCCTTTCAAACCAGCAACTACCTGTGACATGAAGTTCCTTTCTTGGAAGACTGTCTTCTTGGTGGCCATCACTTCAGCAAGATGAATTTCTGAAATCTAAGCCTTGTCTGTTAAACCACCATATATTATTTTCCATAAGGACAGGGTATCCCTTCATACCAATCCCTCCTTCATGCCTAAGGTAGCCACAGAAACTAATTTGAACCAGTCAATTCAACTACCAGTTTTCTTTCTCAATTTTTCAAATGTAGGGGGAACATATGATACACCTTCGTGATGTCCACAGACAGCTCCATTCTTCCTTCACAGAACAAAGCAATACAGAATATCTGGCCAACTACTTTTGCCCTTTTCATCTAGCCATTTAGGACAAGCACTTTCTAAGGTTACAGTAGCTAAATGGATTATGGACTGCATTTCTGTGATTTACTCCAAGAATGGACTACAATTGCTTTGCCCACCTAGAGCTCCTTCGACCAGCTCTATGGCTGCTTCTTCTGCTTTCTCTTCCAGAGTATCCATTGACAATATTTGTGCAGCAGCCTCTTGATCAATAAGTCATACCTTTGTAACAAATTACAAGTTGGACATTATTTCCAGAAGCAGGGCTGCCTTTGGTTCGGCAGTCCTCCGGCATATCCTTCCTTGAGACCATCCAAGAGTGAAGTAGCTGGGAACTCTAACCCATCTGTGAGGAAAAATGAAGAGGGCAACAGATTTTTAAGTTATGTACTTACCATAACTTGGCATCTGTGTTGTCCTTCTTCATTCTTCCTCACCTTTCCTCCCAGCCATCCTCCAACCTAATGACTCCTAGAGGAACTGTGGAATTCATGGGAACCTTTGGTTCCTGTCTGAGCCTCTGGTTATTTCTTTCTTTCTTCTGCTATCTCTACATCTGTCCTTTAGATGCTAGGCAGCAAACTCGATCTGAGGAGGTTTAGGTAGAGGGTGGAGCATTATGGGTAGAGGGAGGGGCTCTGGACTTGGATCTAAGTCTGTGAAAAATGCATCCGAGTTGGATCCGAGGATTGGATCCATGACCCATCTGTGAGGAAGAATGAAGAAGGACAACACAGATGCCATGTTATGGTAAGTACATAACTTAAAATTGTAAAACTTATAAGCAAGGATATGCCATCTCGGTCCAAGGATATCATTGTTCCACTGTAGTCATCCCTCATCAGGCCACTCACTGAATACAACACCCCTTTGGTATGTACCTGAACAGGTATATGCAACAACTGGAATGTCCTTAGAGGTTCCTCACAAAAAAGAATACAAGGTGTAAACAACATGTCCTATGTGGCTCACCTCAAAATCTATACCTGTATTCTGTTTCCTACAGACTGTAGAGGGACGACCAATGCCTGGCCTACAAGGCATCCTCAGAGCCTGCCCTGATGGACCTGCTCATAGGTTCATAGGTTGGTACTAGGCTATCAGCCCTAGGGCCTATACAAGCCTAGCCATAACAATTCCCTGGCTATTTCTTCCCACGCTATTTACTTCCCTGGACCCCTGTCTAGCAGGGTGACTGACGTGATCCCTGGGGTGAATTTCCTTTCTCCCATCCAATCATCAAGGTTCCTTTTGATGAGGGCCAAAGAGGCACTCTGCTTGACATGTATGGGCAATCTATTCCAGAGTCTGGGGAGTCTCTGGGTCAGGAACCTATCCCTCCAGCATGTTTTGTTTATTGTGATGACAAGGTTTAGATCCCTGGAGCACGTGGCTCTGAGGGATTGGGATTTCTTCAAGTGTAGCATGTCCAACAGCTCTGGGTTTGACATGGCCTTGTATGTTAAGTAGAGATCGCCTCTGAGTAGGCAATATGTGACAGAGTATAGCTGGAATTTTTTAAAGGTGGTCAGTGTAGGGCATCTGCTGTAGTCCTGTGATTCTATTAGTTAAGTATTTCTGTGGCCTTTCCAGTTGTTGCAGATGTCTTGAGAGGTACATACCAAATGGGGCATTGTATTCTATAATGGGTCTAATGAGAGATGAGTACAGTGGGACAATGACCTCCTTTTTTCTGGATGAAAAGCCCTTAGTGATGAGGTGTGCCACATAGAAGGATTTCCTGACTGTTGTGGCGATGTGGTTATTGAATGTGAGACCACTGTCCACCTGTGTCCCTAAGTCTCTTATCACACTTTTGGTGTTTAGTGTACCGCCACCTATATGGTAATTCACGGATACATGTTTTTCCCAAAGCAGATAACTATACATTGACCTCTGATCTCTGAAGAAGAGAGAGTCATAGCCGCAGGGTTGAAGAACCTCGGGTCCTCGCCGGAACTCCAGTAGTGCTATCCAGTAGTGCTCTATCTTTGGTTTTGACGAAACTCCCCCGGGAGCGGTTTCCGGAGGGCGTTCCTTTCCTGGGTTGGGGAGAGTCGAACCCGAGATAGCCGGTTCACTCTTCCCTCGGCCTCTCCTCTCTCAGCCGTCGGTTCCGTCGTCCGTCTCGTGGTTCTCCGGATCTTCCGATTCGGGCTCCCCCCTCTTGATCTTGGATCGGGTCCGGATGGAATGACATCAACACAGACATCACTTGGCATCAGAAGGTCTTTCTTGATCAGACACTTACTTCATCTTCATCTTTTGCTCCAAAGGTCAAAGGTCAGCGTTACTAAAGTGCTTCGGTCCCCTGCCTCAGGAAGACCCCTCACAGGGCCTGTCCCTGGTTCTATCCTCTCTCTCTCTCGGCCCCATCCCAGAAGATGTTCGAGAGAGAACGGAGGTGCCCAAGAGAATAAGGAATTCCCTCAATCTCTCACCTGATTTAGATGGATCAGATGGGTCAGAAGGGCCCCCCTCTCCCACCTCTGAGGATGTCTCGTTTGCAGACATCAAATCCTTGAAGAGGTGAAGAGCTGGAGGGCACTTACTACCTTCTGTGGATGAAGATAATTACTTGAAGGCATTTGGGGTTTCAACTTCTACCTCCTGGGTGAATTTCACGCATTTACAGAGATTTACAGTCTCATTAACAGAGAGTGAGATACTCGACACAGACACTGCACCATATGAGAAAGTGACATCAGTGCCGCAGCAACAACATGCAGCCACAACTCGTAAAGGCGGCTTTCTTCGCCAGCATCATATGGATAGAATATCCTTAGCAATCTTAGCCTTTTGGTCCCCCTCAAGTAAATCTGAGATTTCGCTTACCCCCTCCTGCCTGGAAGCCTTTAAGTCCCCCTTTGCCAACACCCTCTCTTGGAAGGTAGGAAAGAGAAGGAGACTCTCCCGGGTTAGAAACCGTCCTGCCAACTAGTCTAAAGGGAGCCCCTGAACAAAAACGAGGAGAGACCCCCCCTAGGAAAAGACTGGGAAGAAATGAGGAAAGATGTGAAGAAAAGACTGGAGGCCCACAGACAGGAGAGAGGAGAAGAACCCAGAGGAGGCGAGACAGGGAAGAAGAGGACTGCTTCCCAGGGGAGACTCGACACCAGGCAAGCACAGGGAGAAACCTGATACCTGTCCAGCTCTGTGAGCAGCACCAGGCAGTCTAGGCCACTCTTACATCAGATTACTGTCGGCTTACATCCAGAGGCCTGGCTAAATCAAAGTTCAAAATCTAACATCAACATCCCACCCAAAAAAATAGTACAACAAACCCCAAACATCCCCAGATGTTCCACCCAGAGAAAGGAGACCCAACCAACAGTAGAGATAGGAAGGCAGTTATAAACAAAGCTTTCAATAGGAGTCCCAACGACCATTCCCATCCTCAGAACCAAATAGGATCCGGAACTTACTTAGACTCAAATTTAAGTTCCAGCCAAAACAGGGGAAAGGAGGCCAATCAGCAGACTCAAGCAAGCCTCCCTTTCCAGAAAAATTTTCTTCAAGCAGCTTTTCACAATTCCTCAATCCTCCTCAAAGGACTAAGACATATCAAATGGCAACTCCAAATAGAGATCACTTGCGATCATCCGGGTGGCGACTGCCCGGGACTTCGACTGCGCAGCCGTCCCCCTTGTTGCCCTTTTCAGCACCTCAGCCCCCAGGGTGCACACCAAATGCAGTTCACTACCAAATGTCTCACTAGTAGTGTCTCCAGTTCGGGTGTTTCCTTATTCTATTCGACTGGCTCCTTTCTGCCACCACCAAGTGCCCAGGGACTTCTTCATACTACACCAGCCGATCTTTTACACCTTCAGTCTCTGCTCTTCCGGGTGAATTTTGGAAAATCTGTCCTTATTTATAGGAGCACAACTTATCTTATTTCTACAAACTAACACTTTTCTGGTCCCAAGAGTATCAGACTCAAGCAATCAGGTTCAAGACCTTCTTGCATCACCTTCTTCACAACAACATGAAACAAGAAGTGCAAATATTATGTCAGCCTCTCTTCTGTAGTTCCCTTCCTTGTAGTTCCTTTGGGATCCAGAATGGATGCGCTATCTTCAATGGATGCTATCTACAAGCCACTGTCATCCCTAAATCCTGTCTCTCCACGAAATTGCATCCACGATCTCTTGAAGAAGGATCTCTTGTGGTGGATACTAACACTACTATCACTACTTTTGTATTACTCACAGGCCGTAGCGTAACTCTGTACGGGCCTTCCTGATAGGGGGGGATCTTTCAGGGACAAACTGTCCAAGGTCAATCAATGGTCTTGAGAGTACAATCTGCATCAATGTTCTAGAGCTGAGGGCAGTGTTTCTAGCGTTGCAACACTGGACAGGTTGAGCAGCATCTCACCATCCCTCCAGTGGTCTGTGGTCCTCAAGGCCTCAGGCAGAACAGACAGTGGCGTAGTGGCGACCTGCTTTGCATCCTTTGTTTATGCCCCCTTTGAATGCTAAATTGCCTGCTTACCCCAGGGGGTGTCCCCATGGACGTCCCCATGGGGCTGTGGGCATGGCCCGGGTCTTCTTTCTTTTTCCTCCTCCTCTCCTGTTGAATTCCCAGGTTCTTGCAGAATGAATGGAGGAGAGGACCATAAATACTAATAGCCCATTCTGGCCTCGACAAATCTGGTTTTTTCCTTCAATCCCATCAAGTGGTGGAGGAATGGATACTGGACGAGCCAGATCTGTTGACACACACATTCGGGGGAGTTCTCACACCTTTCTCAAGTCCCTCAAACTGACAGTTTGGCTGCTTCGAAGGAGGTTCAACTGACTATTTCCTTTTTCATATTGCCCATTTTTGATCGTGGCGTTTCTTATCACACAGGCTTTGTTGTAAACGTACCATGTAAAGCCTTTTTCAATTCACCCCCTTCCTCCGTATCCAATAGTAACTTGGAATCTAAATCTAATCTCATGCTGTCACAACTCATATTGCCCCTTTTTAGCAAGCTACACTCCATAAAAAAAATTTCTTGGAAAAAAGTCTTCAAGTTGCTAATACTCCGTCAGAAGAGTTTCAGAGTTAGTTACAGGCTCTATGTTTTTGGCATTGAGCTTGAGCCCATGGCTCTGGCACCAAGCATCTGTTTCTGTAAGGCCCTTTTGTAGAGTATCCACATAATTTGAGGATTCAGTAATGGCTCCCAGTTTGCAGTCATTGGCGAACTTTGTTAGCCAGAGTCCCTTAATGTTGGCCTGTACTTCAGAGAAGTAGATGCCAAACAAGAGCGGTCCCAGGACTGAACCCTGAGGTACTCCACTTGTCACTTATCTGGAGCTGGATTTGGAGTTGGCTACTTTTACAGTGTGGGTTCTATCAATAAGCCAGTTAGCAACCCATTGGGTGACGTAGGGATTAATGCCCAGCTTAGTAAGTTTATCTATGATTCAAGAGTGGAGGATGGTGTCAAAGGTCTTGGCAAGGTCTAGATAGGCTGTGTGGACCACCTTACCCTTATCCATGGCTCTGGAGACTGATTCGAAGAAGTCAATCAGGTTTAGGAGACAAGATTAGCCCTTTATGAACCCAAATTGGGTGGGGTCCAGTGTTTGAAGGTTGCCAATGTCTTTGTTTATAAGTTCCATGATAATATGCTCCATGGCCTTGCAGATAAGGCTTGCCAGACTGATGGGACGGTAGTTTCCAGGATCCAAGGTGGATCCCCCCTTGTGGAGTGGGATAACTGTAGCTCTGCGCCACTCAGTGGGCACGAAACCTGAGGTGAGGCTATGATTACACATGACACTTAGGTGAGGTGCCAGTTCATATTGTAGTTCATGTAGTACACAGCCTGGGATGTCATCTGGTCCCATGGACGCTGTATTCTTAGCTTTGGAGAGTGCGATTTTTACCTGTGTGGCCGTTATTACCGGAATTTGGCAATCTTCCGGTATTGAGATTAGCCATTTAGGGGGTAAGAGGGGGGTGAAGTTGGCACTGAATCAATCTGCCAGGATATTGGCAATATCCTTGGGATCAGTATATTTAATGCCATTCTGTTTTAGCTCAGAGCAGATCTGAGCATTGCCAACTAGATTCTTGGCATAGTTATAGAATGCCTTGTGGTTGTCTTTGGAATCTTTGGCTATTTTATTTTCGTAACTAGCTTTGGAGGATTTTATGAGGGATCTCAGTTTCTTATTGAGGCTGGTAAGGGAGTTTTTTGCATCCTGGGATTCTCCTCTTTTCTGCAACATTTTCTTCCTTTTGTTGTAAAGTTTGTTTATGGCAGGGGACCACCAGATTGGCTTCCTTTTTTTGGATGAGAGCATCTTGGTTCTATTTAGGATGGCACAATTCATGCATGAATGGATGTGCTCGTACAGTGCCTTAGTGTAGGATTCAGCAGTTGAACTTTCAGTTCCCGTCTGCATGGGTGTCATGAAGTTTGTCACTTCTGACTTGTGTAGCATGAAGTTGGCTTTGGAGAAGTTTTTTATGGAGGTTTCCTTACTGGGGGAGGGGCTGGGATGTGGATGTTAAGGGTGATTAGCTTATGGTCAGACCTGACTAACGAGGGGGTGACCATAGGTGTGGAGCATCGATTTCCCATGTTGGTAATGACCAGGTCTAGGATATTAGAGCCCCTGGTGGGACTATGGATTAGTTGATCCAGGGCGTTGGAATTTATGAATTCCAAGAACCATTGGGCAAAGGTGTTGGTACATGAGTAGTTTTCCCAGTTAATGGCAGGGTAGTTAAAATCACCCAGTATTACGGTGTTTGGTTGTATCTTAATATTTTCCAGTATGTTTAGAAAGGTGTAGTGAGAATCTTGGGGTATGGTGGGGGATCTGTCGCAAGCTACAGTTTGGATTGCAGTCTTACCTAGTGTTAGTTGCACCTGGAGAATTTCAGATGCATTGTGTTGGGCAACTAGCCTGGTGGTGTGAATATCCTTGGTGAATATTGACACTCCTCCACCTTTAGTGTTTCGGTCCTGGTTTGGTGGCCGAAAAGTGTGGTAAGAGCTGTAGCCTGGTATTGCAGTGGTGCTCTCTGGAGCCTTGAACAAGGTGTCAGTTACTGCACAGATATCGATGTTCTCCATTTTTAGGAGTGCCTGCTGCATATCTGCAAAACAAATGGCATCAGAATGACTTGATCTAGGGGCCTAAACCTCATCTACAACATAAATAGGACACTTTGGTGGGACAGGTATGTGTCTCAGAGACTCCCTCTTCTCTGGAACAGGCTTCCTATACATGTGAAGCAGAGCTTTCCCCCAACCCAGTTCAAGTAAATCTTGGACCAGTGGATGGGAAATCAAAAATGTACTCCCCTGGTTTTGCACATATGTCTGTAGTAGACAGAGGCAGCCTGCAAATGCATAGTCACCCAAGCCCTAGCCTGAATATACTCCTTAAAATAACCTTAGGGCACCAAAACTTGTCAGATATAGTTCGACAGCATGGCTAAGCTTAAAAAGGCCCCTGTGGTTATTAGCATAGTATACCCCTATGAACCTATGAGAGTTTTGATGTTGATGCTGCTGATTGTATTGGATGAGCTTTCCGCTTACTTAGGTTTGTGCTTAGCCTGCTGTCATCAGTGTCAGCCTTGACTTTATCAGGTCCTTTGTTGACATCAGTCTGGTCAACTTTCAGACTTTCAGTGGCAGTGTCCTCGGCACAGGCTTTTTGTCCTTACTAGTCAGGGTTGAGCTGTAGCTATCAGGCTTTTAAGCAAACATTTTGCTCTTGACACTAATCTTGATGGGTTCCAGTCTCAGATGCCCTGAGTTGATTCCTCTAAACTGGGGAATGTTTTTGATCTCAGCACTGATGCAAATGTTGCAGCCTCAGCTGCATGTGCTACTCTCAGCACCTGTACAAACTTTGACCTTCACTGAAGGCATATCTTAGTCTGGCACCGTGGCTTTCTACTATCTCTTGGATCAGGGTAAAGGGGTCAAAGGTTCATGACTTAATGTCTCTCATAGGTCTGGTCCAGCAAACCCTTCTTGAGCATCCTTAAACCAGCCACATTCATAAACTGTTGAAAAGTGCAAATGCAAAAAGAGACATGTGGACTTCAGGAGTCTTCCACACCAGACATTGAAGATAGAACCACTAATTCCCAAAAATCCCCTAGATTAATGCAATTTCAAATAGGTTATAAAGATGATATGGCAAAGAAGGAGATGGCCTACAAACCCATGTGGTTTCCTCAGTATATACTGCTGCACTTCTGAAGCTACAACTGTCTTCATGGGTGGTCCCCCATTTGATAAGATGTTATTGCTGGTAACAAGATCAGCATGGGAAAACCCTGCTGTTGTGATGTCTGCCCAAAGAAGTCCAGATAAGAGTTTCTTCCTCAAATGACTGGATCTGTTGGACTGAGACTCCCAGTCTAGATTCTGTTGTTGTGGTAGCAGACTTTGAAAAAGCTCCCACTTTGCAGAGTCATTCTCTTCATCCCCCAGTTAAAGAATTATAGGCAGTGGACTGATTTAAGAAGTGAGTTTACATGTCCTGCGTAACTACTCTTAAGAAAGTGAACTGTTTGTCACATATGTTACATTTCTGGTGTGAGCTGTCTAATAAAAGGAGCCAGGACTTGAAGTTTAACTTGCAGTCTCAAGCAGAAACCATCCATTGCAAACATCAACATGAATCTCTTTCTGCAGATGTTATATCAAAACCACCAGTTGTCAATATACCCCTTCAGTGTAATGTCAGGTTGCATATTATGTATTTCACTAAGGATACCAAAGTAACCTTTCTAAATGCTACTTTTTATGGGTTAGTACTTTTTCATCCAGCAGTTAAGGCTGAACTAGAGAAAATGGAAAAAATGGGCATGACCATCACAGTTTTTGGTGTAAAATTCTTATCAATGCACATTCACTTGAACACAGAGGAAGGTCATTGGCAGACAAAGTCAAGGTTCTGAAAGGGACTGCAGTGGTCATAGCAACTTCCAGAACAGTTGCCAGTCCAGAGGAGGACCCCTTTACTGCATCTGTACCAGAGGGCTGGGAAAGCGATCAAATCAATGAGACCTTGTCTGACTTTCTCTCCGTGTAGATAGTGAAGAGCCATTTGCTCCTTTACTTACCCATGCGGCTGGCCATCACATGGGGCAAGTGGATTAGGGTAATAATATCCAGAAGTTATATGGTTCCCTTCTACATGCCTCCCATGTCCCACTCTCTCCTCGTGCCAGATGTCACACCTCGTCAAAAGAGTGTGACAAGAAATGAGATGCTAAACCTCTTATAAAAACAAGCCATTCAGGAGTTTCCAACAGACCAGAAAGGATCTGATTTTTACTCCAGGTTCTTTATACTTCCACAGAAAGCCAATGACTATAAGCCAATTCTTGATCTGACCACCTATTGGTAGAATGCATGTTCTGTTTGTACCTCCAAGATGCCTAGATCCATGTAAAGATACCCAAGCAGTCTAGGAGATTTCTATGTTTCTGCGTGGGAGCCAGCCATTATCAATTCCAGAAGCTTCTGTTTGGTTTCACCTCAACCCCCAAAGTATTCACCAAATGCATGTTCATGGCTGCATTGAACCAGAGGCTGCAAAGAGTGAAGTTTTTTCCATACCTCGATGTCTGGCTGTTAGCTGCCCCAACTTTGAACAGCCTCATCTTTGAGAGGGAGTCTCTTTTGAGTTTCTTCTAGTCCTTAGGAATCACACTGAACACTGTTAAGTCCCAGGCTGAACCATCTCAGATACTCACATTCATATGATACACAGTGGGCACTCTTTCCTGCAAAGCCTTTCTCCTACCAGACATGACCCTTCTCTCACAAAGCTTTGTGAATTAGATCTTTCAAGTCTATTCAATACTCACAAGCTGATTGGTAAAGCGAGCAGGGGTTAGCAGGATAGCTAGAGTTCTGTCTTACTAGAATCTTCTATTATTTGGTATTTAAACCCTGCTGTTGAGATGGTTTATGCTTATTTAAACCAGGCTTTGCTGAGGTGCATCATCTCCGGGATGTTTTACAAAATTCCTGAGGCTCCAAGATCAGGCTAAGTGCTTTTTTCATTTATTTTCACTTATTTTATTGCATTTGCACTTGCCTATCATTTTTATCCATGCCTTATAGCTAATTTAACTGCATTTCATTACTGTTTAACTGTATATCTGAAGTTGTTGTCTTCATTTGGTCTTCAACCTGTGAGTCTTAAATCCGACACTGGATCCGACTCAGCCATATACTCCAGCCTTGGAGTTGAAAACTGAGCTCCTCCTATCCTACCTATAATGCCCCACTCTCCCTCCACCTCCCAGATCACGTTTGCTGCTCGTTTGAACAGCCATGGGGTTCCATCTCTGAGCTTCCTCTGGGGAAATTTCAGTGATATTTTTGGTGTGAGTGCATTATTATATATTTTTTTCTCTTCTTTGAATTCCTTTCCTACATTGTCTATCTCTTGTTAGTTTAAAAAAAAAGTAAAAGTAGGACCTCTCTTTCCTTTCTTCTATCTCTAGAGTGTGCTTTTTTTCCCATTGTTGTGTCCTGCCATGGCTGATTCCAAGCCAGCAGGCTTCAAGAAATGCACAGAGTGTGGGCATAAAATTCCACCTTCTGATGCCCACACTCTGTGTTTAGTTTGTTTAGGAGTGGCCCATTTGTATCCCTTCTGTTTGATGTGCATGGGCTTTAATGAGCATGCACTTATCAAGAGAAGGAAGAAGTTAATCCTGAAGTGCCTTCTGTCTGCCTCTGCCTCTTCTTCTTTTGCAACTACGTCAGGGGCTCAAACTCCCAATGACAAGGGTCTTGACAAACCCAAAGACAAGAACAAGTCCAAGAAGCAGTCTCCTGATAGCATCAGTTCTTGTGGGAGAACCGCCCGCCAAAATTTGCCCGACTACTTCTGCTTCATTCCCTCGGCTCCAATCTCTGTGTTTTTCAACAGAGCCAACGGGCTCTCTCCCGAAGTCTCCTCTGTTGGCATCACCCAGGTGCCACTCCAGGCTGGGGTCAACAGCGTCTTCTGCCAGGTCATTACGGAGTCTCTCAGAATTTGAGGTAGGCAGGTTGATGAAGACATGTCTGAAGGCACAAATTCAGTTGGGAGTTTTGCTGGTTTCGTCTCCCTCTGGAGCTGTGAGCCTGCAGCCTACCTTTATGCCTATCTCTCCTTCTCTGATTGGACATTTGGCATTGGAGCCTTTGGGTCTAAGGATCCCAAGTTTCTAGATATCAACACCAGTAGGTACCTGTACTTTGACCATCACCTTGAGTAGTTTCGGCCCCAGTTTTGTTGGGCCCTACAGACTCTCAAGAGTAGTGGCTTTAGCATCAGGTCAGAGTGGTTGACTTCAGCTGCCAGGCTTTCAGAGCTGTCCCTCCCTCTCGGCATCTCAGCTGTTGACAGTTCAGCTCCGACTCCACCTTCAACATCAGGAGCAGCGAGGATTCATCCAGCTTCAACATTGGTGGCTTCGGTCCCGACAGAGTTGCCCTCGGATTCTTGTTTGCTGTCAGCCTTCAAAGTAGTGGAGAGGGTTCTCTTGGCCTCAATGAGAGCCGTGACTCGCCTTCCCTTGGATCCAACCCCCCTCCCTTGTGAGTTGGCCATGTCGGATCCCTCTCTCCTGTCTCCTTCGGGACAGCCTGTTCCAAGAAGTTTTGAGATGGCTTCTCATCAGGAGGACCCCGAGTCTTCCTACACCTCCCCTGAGCATCACCCAAAGAGGTGCAATGGAAGCACACACGCAAAAGGAGGCACTTAGATTCCCCACCAGAATCCCTGACAGAAGGCATGGACTTGGATGAAGGGAGGGGTCCCCCTGATCCCCACCTGAGGATGTGTCTTTTATAAACATCATGGAAATTCTTCAACAAAAAGGTGGGTGGTCTACCCACAAACCCAACTCTGATGAGTCCGTGTTCCTGGAAGCATTTGGAACAGGTCCATCTACATCCTGTGTTCCCCCCACCCTGCGGACCCCACTGATTGACTTGATATCCCGCAGGGCTTGGAAGGAACCAGATACAGTAGAGCCAGTTCCTAAGCACCCTGCTAAGATACTTAGCTCCCCCCAGGACAAGTCCCACTGGACTGAGGGTGTCCCTGTCAATGCAATGGTGCTTTTGGCAGCCACAATGAAAGAGCTGGCCCAGGAGAGGTCTTCGGTCCATCCATCTGACAGGGACTCAAGGACGATGGACAGATTTCGTAAGTGGATCTACTCTTCAGCTATCTTTTCCCTGCATGTGCTGAGTTATCTGGCACATGTGATCAGACTTCAGAAAGACCTCATTAAGGAACTCTCTGTTTCTGCTCCAGGTTCCAAGTCTGAAGAGGACAAGAACATCTCCTCCAGAATGTCCACCCTCCATTTTATTTCCGACACGTCCATAAGGCTTCTTTCCCATGTGGCAGAAGGAACATCAAGAGCAGCGGATTTGGGCATTGCCATTAGGCACCACACCGGATGCGACCATGTGAATTCTTGGAACGCTTCAAGGCATTCTTCATCAATGTGCCCTTTGATGGATCATGTCTTTTTGGTCCCATGTTTAGAGACACTCTCTTCAATAGCAAGAAAGAAGGAAAGACCTTATCTGCCATTGGAATATGCTTTTCTATCCAAAAACAATCCTACTCCAAGAATCAGCGTGGTGGTAAGAAGCTATGGTTTTGAAAGTCCCAAGGTGTTTTCCAGGACTCGCAGGGAGACTTGTCCTCCAGAGGCAATGAAGGAAATTATTCCAATAGCAGGATTTGTGGGAACAATCACAACTTTAAATTTGGTATTTTAGAGCAGGTAAAGACAAATCCTAGATGTGGTAATATAAAAGGTATACTGGGACATAAAGAAATAAAGTGGCAATTATTGCTCGATGCCACAACACCTCCAGGATTAAATGACAGCATATCTATTAAACCTATATTAGAGGCAAGATTATGAAGTAAAGAAATTAAATGTGTAGTAATTCATTGTTCCATTCATGTAATGTACATTTGTTATAAATAGAACTGTTTTTTAATGTATGCACATAGTTATTAGTTAAGAACATGTAAGGTGTAGACATTTTACACTGAAGCATAGTGGTATGTTTAGCAGATAGGCTGCATACAGCTTTAAATAAGTGAAGTTTCTGTTTAAACCCAATGGCACCAAAAACTCTATTTAACTAATTAAGGATTAGTGCTACACGTTCTGATGAAGTCCACAGTGGGTGGATGAAAGCGCTTAACCTATAGCACAGCTACAAATGATTTTTTATCGTTTTATTTTTTGTATGTTTTAAGAGTATACATATTAAATTTGCATTTTACGAACAACCAGTCATCCTTTTTGGAACCCAGGCTACAACGTTTGCCATTGAACTGTTTTCTAGGTTGTTGTTGGGGAAACATTATAATTTTATTTTTATTAGTTGCCTTTGCCATGGATTCCTTGGATGACATCCCATCATTCTTCTCCCCAGTCAGGAGGGATGATATGCAGAGGCTGCATTCGGAAGTAGCGATTTTGAAGGGAGAAGTGACGAGATTGCTTGATCTGCTTTCGCAAGGGAAAGGGAATGTAAGCGGAGTGTATAACCCCTCGACGTCAGCACGTACAGCAGATTTTACTGACAATCCATCAGCGTTACCTAAAGGTCAGAAGGATGGGAATGGAACGAATGCTTTAGATTCAGAGCTCTTCCATGCGCCCGACCCTTAAATTTAAATTTAATTTTAATTTAACTTTTTTGTTTTTTGTTTTGTGTTTATACTTTTCTTTGTTTTGCTGTTGCGCGCTTTTACTTTTTTTTTTTTTTTTTCATACCAGCTCTTCCTCGCCTATAGCCGCAAGCGCGAAAAACACCCGGGTCATTTTTTAAAGCTGAAGTTCTACTGTGATGATGCTAGTAGAAAGGTGATAAACTATTTTGAATTGCAGCATACCAGCTATTTATGATGTATTTCAGTAGTGTAGCAAGGGTTATGGTAAGGTATGTTAGTTTTCTAGTTTAATTATGGTTTTAGTTAGTCAGAATTAGATCAATTTTCTGTCTGTTGCATTTTTTCCTCCATTCATGTTGACACAACTCATGTCACTCCACTCAGTCATTCAACTTAGGGTCAGGGTTATACTGGTGACACCATCTATTGAGGTGACTAGGTTTAATGTGGCTATGTGCTCCAGCATGTACGCCTATAGTTGCCCAAGATGCAAGCATGAAACAGCTTGATGGACAAGGCATCACCACCATTTCAGGAGGACTTGCTCTCGTGTCTCTGCATGTTCTTGATCTTGAGTCTCTGTGAGAGGTAAACAGAAAGTGCCTTACCATCCCCAAAGTCATCTGGATTAGCTGGGCTTCATCCATCTAAGTCACAGAGTTGGCTTTGGTTGCATTTTTTACTATGTTAGGTAATTTTTCATAAACTATAGCATTTTTGGTGACAGTACTGTTTAATTTTAGTACATGCATTTTACCAGTGTAACGAATGAGGGTTAATTACAATGATGGTGATATTGTGTGTTTTATTTTTAAGCTTATTTGTTGTTATGATCTGTCTGAATTTGCTTATGAAGTGCATGATTTTTATGACCATACTGCATTTTATTAACATTTTTGATTAAAATAAGTGTACATGTGGGTTTCAGATCTCTTTAAGTGGGTTGGGATCTTCTCTGTGTGTAGTTTGGGACCAGTTTGTAGTGAGTAGTGTAAGTATCTTGGGTTTGGGCAGGTTTAGTGGAAGTGAAGATGTGCCAATGGTGGTAATGGATGTTTGATGCTGTGGGAAGTAAACAATAAAATAATCTACCACTGATCATATCCTTTTATCTAGGTCCACTGCTGGGATAAACATAGCATATGTGGATCTCCTGTATTAAAATATGTTCATTGTAAAGCTAAAAAGTGCACTTATATAAGTACGCACACTATAATTGTGAATGTTCAAATGTAGGGATCACTACTGCATTATTATTTATCACACCTGGGAATTTGTCAAAGGTAGCTACCCATTCATTTGGCTTAAAATTCAGAGACATAGATGTTTCCAACTCATGGAAGCTAACAATACATCTACAGTGCCTGTATGTCTTCTCCCCACATTAAGAATATCAGTGGGATGCTCAGCAAAAGAAACAACAGCCCATGCTATCTTCATTTCTCTTTTGTGTGAAAAAAAAACATCCTGAACAAGTGTGTTTATCTATCTCAGCCAAGGATAGTGACCCATAGATGCTAAGGTGTGTAATCCTGCCCAAACTGCTTTTGGCAAATATGGATGAAATAAGGAAGGTACTACTGCACCTGCTAATTTTTTTACAAATAAACTAAGATGTTAGATTTAACTGTTTTTTTAAATAATTAGAATGAGATATTGAATTTTAGGGCAAATATTATGCATTTATTAATTTATTTATTGTTCAAATTCACCTACAAAACAGCCACATTAGTCCGCATAAACCTGGATGGAGTCTCTTGCTGTTTTTTTGCTCTTCAGTTAATGTGAGACCTTTTTTTTTTTTTTTTTTTGGTCCTCACTTGCCATTTGCAAGTGAAAAGGTTGGACACCCCTGCTTTAGATGATACGACTGCCTCTAATGGGATCGCAGATTTGAGTAAACAGCAAAGGAACAGACAAAGATGTAACTTTTAACTTTTCGCTACACAGCTCTCCGGAGGAGGAGTATCAGAGAGAGGGGGCGAAACCAAAATGAACATTCCCAACCCGTACATATTCTACTGCTATAGCACAAACAGGTACTGTTTTGGGAAATGTTTTAAACAGGTGTCATACTGTTAACCCCACAAGAACTCACCAGGGCAACCGCTATTTGAATGACTTTCTTAATTTTAATTATGAGTTTAATATCAAAAATGGAAAAAGTATTGTCAATACTGTTCCCCATACTAATTACGAGGGTAACACAAACAAAGGTACTTTGAAAGATATGATTTACACCCTGGGGAAAAAGTTGGGGGCAATAAAAGGAATTAAACTTGACGTTTATCTACAAAAATGCATTTTGTTGAAAATGTTACCAGTTGGTTTGAGATTTTTTAAGGCGCCAATGGGTATTAATGTAAATGAACAATGTCGGAAAGAATTTAATGCTTTATTTGACATGTTTGGTATAGAGTATATGAAGTTAATTATTAAGTACAAGGATGAGAAATTATGTTTATTGTTAAATGAAGTGGAAAAGATGAATGAGGCAATAGTTAATGACTTATTATTTTCTGAGTGGCAAAGACTATATGACAAACAGTTTGTTATAGTCGATAATAAAACAGAGAAAATATTTAAAAAGAAGTGCAAAAAGATACAGAGGGACATGGAACAATACAGTATGCAAAAAGCATATGAATGGGGAGAAATTAGTACTAACCACTTGTCTAAGCAAGATTATTTTAGAAAAGGCAAGGGTTATCAGTATCCCCAAGCAAAATCCTTTGACAACAACAGAAAGGAGGAACATGAACCTTATTTTTGGAAGGGTTGGTCACAATGGAAATACCCCCAGGAAAGGAGGGATTGGGACAGAGATTGGGGGGAATCATACCAACCTTACGGACAGCACAGACCATACATAATATACAGGAGCAACTTGAATCAAACGAGGGAGTACCAGAGGGGACAATGGAAATATGCATACCACACCAGATATTAGTAATAGGGAAGGAGTGGTATACAGCTTAGATAACTTCAACATTTTTAATTATACTAATTTTAAGTTGGAACAGCAGCATTTTCAGCTATTGTCTAAGGGTATGAAGTATATACCTAAGACATCATTTAACAGTATTGACAACCTGACAGAGTTTAAGTTAGTCTTGAGGAAACTCAATTTAGCAATATTCTTTAAGGACAAAGCTTCTACTTTAGGTAGTGAAGTAGGAAACAACACAAAAAGTTTGTGTAAAAAGAAAAGTACCTTTGTACCTCCCACACATCCTAGTATTGCCACATACGAAAAAGTAGTCATTAGGGAATTTTATAAGTTGCAAAGTAAATGTAAAGGTATGACAAATAGGAATATTCTCACTGGAGAAGAATATAAAGTATTACAGCAACTTAAAAATGACCACAGCATTAGAGTCATGAAACCCGATAAGGGTGGAGGTGTGGTATTATATGACTCCTTGGAGTAGGTTCATAGGTTCATAGGTTCATACTAGGCTATCTGCCCTAGGGCATTTATAAGCCCAGCCAGAGTGTGTGTGGCTTTCACCACCCCTTAGGATGAGAATACTATATCCATTAGTTTGCTGTGCCTCTGTCCAGCAGTGACACAGAGATGATTCCGATCTCCCATCCACTCGTCAAGATTTCTCTTGAACAGAGTCAGTGAGGGGCTCTGCCTCACATGGACTGGGATTCTGTTCCATAGTGTAGGGAGTCTCTGGGTGATGAATCTGTCCCACCAGCACGTCCTATTTATATCCGTGTTGAGGTTTAAGTCTCTTGCTCTCGTGGCTCTGGTGGATTTGGATTGTTTGAGGTGGAGCATGTCCATTAATTCCGGGTTGGACATGGCCTTGTATGTCAGGCACAGATCACCTCTGAGCAGACGGTATGCGACTGAATAGAGCTGGAGTTTCTTCAGTCGGGCATCATATGACATATGTTTGAGCCCCTTTATCCTTTTGGTGAGGAACTTTTGGGGTCTTTCCAACTGCTGCAGGTGTCGGAATGGGGCGTTGTACTCAATTATTGGTCTGATAAGTGAAGAGTACAGGGGTACAATGACCTCTCCTGATCTGGATGTGAATCCCTTCATGATCAGGTGGGCAATGTAGAAGGTCTTCCTAACCACTTTGGCAATGTGAGTGTCAAAAGAGAGGTTACTGTCAACTTGGGTCCCCAGGTCCCTGATAACTTCTTCCGTGTTTAATGGATTACCACCTATGTGGTAATTAGGGGTTACCTTGTTTTTCCCAAAGGGTATGACTATACATTTTTTGGCATTTAGCTTAAGGCCATGGCTCTGGCACCAGTTATCCATTTCTATGAGACCTCTCTGGAGGATGTCTGTGTCTGATGGAATGTCAATTATGGTGCCCAGTTTGCAGTCATCTGCAAATTTTGTCAGCCACAATCCCCTATGTTTGCCTGCACTTCAGAAAAATAAATGCCGAACAAGAGGGGCCCAGGACTGAGCCCTGTGGGACACCGCCGTGACCGGCTTAGAGTCTGACATGGCACCAGCAACTCTAACCCTATGTGTTCTGTCCTTGAGCCAGTTTGCAACCCATCTTGTGACATATGGGTTTACATCTAAGCTGGTGAGCTTTTCTATGATGCCCGAGTGGGGTATTGTGTCAAACGCTTTTGCTAGGTCAAGGTAGGCTGTGTGAACTGCCTTACCCTCATCAATGGCCTTAGTGACTGCTTCAAAAAAGTCGACCAAGTTCAAGAGGCAGGATCTGCCCTTGACAAAGCCAAATTGGGTAGGATCCAGTGTCTGTAGGTCCCCAATGTCTTTATTTATGAGTTCCATTATGATCCTCTCCATAGCTTTGCAGACAAGGCTCGTCAAGCGTATGGGGCGGTAATTGTGGAGTGGGACCACAGTTGTCGTACGCCATTCTTTGGGTATGTATCCTGTAGTAAGGCTAAGATTAAACAGCAGCCTTATGTGTGGGTTTAGTTCCTCATTGAGTTTGTGTAGCACACAGCCGGGGACACCGTCCGGTCCCATTGATGCTGTGTTTTTTGCTTTAGAGAGAGCAGCTCTCACCTGGGCATCTGAGATGTTTGGGAGGCTAGACTCTGGTGGGATAGATATTTCTCCTTTTGGGTGGGGGGGGGGAGAAATTTGCACTGAACCTGTCTGCCAGTATGTTGGCAATGTCTGTGGGATCAGTGATTTTTTTATCATTTTGGACTAATTCTGAGCATACCTGGGAGTTTCCACCCAGGTTTCTAACATAGCTAAAGAAGGCCTTATGATTGTCTTTTGTGTCATTAGCGATTTTTCTCTCAAAGTTGGCCTTGGATGATTTTATGAGTGATCGTAGTTTTTTGCAAGTATTGATCAGAGATGCCTTCCCTTTTAGGGATTTTGCTCTGTCATGTAGTAGCTTTCTCCTCTTGTTGTAGAGTTTGTTTATGGCTGGGGTCCACCAGACCGGGCGCCTGCCTTTGGTGGAAAGGGTCTTGATTTTATTAGGGATTGCTTGATCCATGCATTCCTGGAGGTGCTCGTAGAAGGCATTTGTAAGGGTTTCAGCAGCGTGGGTGGTGGTTTCCACTGGCTCGGGGGCCTTGAAGGATACCACTCCAGTTTTAAGAAGTGTGAAGTTTGCTTTTGAGAAGTTCTTCACTGTGGTCTTTTGCTGGGGTGGGGGCGGGATGTGGATCTCAATGAGATTAATTTATGGTCTGATTTCACCAATGAGGGATATACTTCGGTGTGGAGCATTTTGTCCCCATGTTTGTGATGATCAGGTCTAGTATATTTTCTCCTCTTGTGGGAATGGTGACTAGTTGTTCCATAGCATTTGAGTTTATGAACTCAGGAACCTTTGGGCTAGGGTGTTGGGGCTTGAGTAATGTTCCCAGTCTATGTTTGGGTAGTTGAAGTCACCCAATATGATGGTGTTTGGAGAGACATTCATACTCTCCAGTGTCTTCAGGAAGGCTGTGTGGGTTTCCTGAGTTTGAGTAGGTGGTCTGTAGCATGCTACAAACTGTAGGGCAGTTTTACCTATGGTTAATTGCACCTGGATGGTCCCCGATGCTTCGTTGCCACTAACCTGGAGGTGTGGGTATCCTTTATGAATATGGATACTCCTCCTTTTGTGGTTCGGTCCGGATTTTGGGGCGGAACGCATGATATGAGGTATAACCTGATAGTGCTGGGGTGCTCTCAGGAGCCTTGAACCAGGTTTCAGTCACAGCACAGACATCGATGTTCTCCATACTGAGGAGGGCTTCGAGGCGTGCATCTTGAGGTTTAGACTTCTGGCATTGAGCAGTATTACCCTTAGTTTTTCTCCATTTTTGTTTTCTAGGGCGGTAGGTTTATCATTTGAGCCTTGCCTAAAAAGGCACTATGGGGTGGCAAGAGCCTTTGCCAATATCCGGAAGCCCAGGGTGACAGGTGCAAGCCGTCCCTAAGCAGCGTGGCTTGTCAAGCATGTCATCCCAGGCAGACAGACATTGGATCCCCTTAGAATGACACCAGTAATTAAGTCAATTATTAAAGCTGATCATTTTGTCTCTGTATTGTGGCATCATTCTTGGTGAGGGTAGGATACCGCTCAGGGTCAGGGTCATACCGGCCTGGGCTACATAATCTGAGAGCTCCTCTATGTCTCTTTTCATGTAGTCCAGGGAGGTGCGTCTCAGGTCGTTCACACCGGCATGGACAATGACTGAGTCATACTTGTACTTGCTGTGGAGTGACCTGAGTGCTTGTGTTATGTGGCGGATTCTAGCGCCTGACAGGCAGCTTACTGTGATCTTTTCCTTGTTCAGTCTGGTGAGTGGGACGTCAGTGTGTCTGACTATGGAGTCACCTATAACAAGTGTGTCTGGCATTGTGTTTGGCCTTAAGGGCTGTGACTGTTTAGCACACTGACTTTGAGAACTATGTGTTGCATGTCTTATGTCTTGAGGTGGCAGTTGCTTGGGTGTCTGCTTTGGAGGCCTCTGTAGTTTTGGTAGATTTTTGATCAGTGCCTCCGAGTATGTCTTTGTGTGTTTATGTGTTTGTTTTGCAGTTGTGATAGTTCCATGTGAAACTGGGTTTGTGGTGTGTGGTTTCCTTCTCCTCCTGTCTGGTCTTGCCAGTCCTGAGTTGAGAGAGCTCAGCCTCCAGTTTGGCTATATAGTTGCATCTCTCACATGTATTTGTGTTTTGTGGAAGAAGGAGTGGGTTGTCTGTGTACATGAGGCAATTGTAACATTGCCTCAAGATGCCCAGATTCACCAGCTGAACAGGAGAGGACGCTAGCAAATGACCCTTGACATGCTAGAAAAAGTGAAAAAGTTTGCTGTGTAACTGAGTCAGAAGGGACCTATAGGGAAATGGGTACTCAAGGGATTCTAGGCTAATGTAGTACTTTGTTTAGTATATAAGTACTTTACCTATATAAAAATGCTTTAGGAGCAAGTGCTGAGCTTTTGAGATGGAGAATAGACTGTTTAGATTGCAAGTAGAGAAATTCTAAGGGAAAAATTGAAGAGCAGACTTTACGGAGCCAGAAATAGTTTAACCTTGTTTAACCGGCTGCCCGAAGGTGCTCTATGGGCAATTCCGTGCTAAATCACGCTAAAGCGGGCTTTATAGCAGGGGTTGAAAAGAGCTAGGAATTGACCCAAAATGGCCAATAGACTACAAGTTTCCGGCTGGAACCACTGCTCTAGGGACAAATAGGCTGCTCAGTGCTTCCTACTCCCACTGGTGAACAAAGAAGCTTCACTTTATCCAAATAAGGATATGGAATAGCACAGGAACCAAGCCAAAGCCCAGAGATCAGCAAACTCTGAAGACTGGACTATTCTAGTTCAGTAAGGCGGGAAAACAAGATTTTTTTTTTTTTTTTAGAAAACAGACAGTAAATGCTTTTAAACGGCTAGCACTTGAGTGTGTTAGCCTACAGGTATAATTAAGCAACAAATAACTTTTTAGAAGTGCGAAACAGTTAATCAACACAAAAACAGTTTAAATAGAATGCAGAGCTGCATAAACAGGCGAAAATGCAGTCGCTAAGCAGTAAATAATCAAAAAGCCAGAAAAAAATACTTAAATCAGGAAAAAGTCACTCTTCTGCTCTCTACTGCTTGTAGAACTCTGCAGGACACCACGAGGAGCTGTGCTGAGTTGAATACAAGCGAAAGCGGGCTTTATTACAGGGGGCTGAAAAGAGCTAGGAATTGACCCAAAATGGCCAATAGACTACAAGTTTCTGGCTGGAACCACTCCTCTAGGAACAAATAGGCTGCTCAGTGCTCCCCACTCCCACTGGTGAACAAAGATGCTTCCTTTTATCCAAATAAGGATATGGAACAGCACAGGAACCAAGACAAAGCCCAGAGATCAGCAAACTCTGAAGACTGGACTATTCTAAATCAGTAAGGCGGAAAAACAAGAATTTTTTTTTTTTTTTTTTTTGCAGAAAACAGAGGAAAAACAGACAGTAAATGCTATAAATGCTTTTAAGCGGCTAGCACACTTGTTGTTAATAAAATATATGTTAATAAAATGTATGATATTTTATCACAAACAGGCAACTATGAAGTAGTGTCCTTAAATGAGATTAATATTGCATACAGGCGAATTGACATGTATTTAGAAGAATATTTTTTAGAAGACAGGATTAGTAAAGACATGTACAATTATATGAAGGTAGAGTTTCCCACATTAGCTACTATCATAGGCATCCCTAAGATACACAAAAATATTCTAAATCCACCCTTTTGGCCTATAGTATCAGGAGGCAAGTCTAAGACATTCCCTATTGGTGTAATGATAGACAGAAGGTTAAAACATATTTATCAGAAAGTTCCACATATTACAAAGGATTCTTGGGACTTCCTAAGTAGTCTGACACTGACTATATGGAAATGTGAACTCATATATATCACTATTGATGTAATTGATCTTTTCTCCTGTATTCCTAAACACAAAGGCTTAGATGCCTTCTGCAACAGCATTAGAAGATATGGTGGAATGGAGTGGGATGATATCAGTCTTATTCTCGAATGTATGTCTATAGTATTAGACCCAAATTACATATATTTCGAAGGGGAATATTACAGGCAGACTAGAGGAGTGGCGATGGGAGCAGGATGTGCTCCCACCTATGCCATTATGGTCATGCTGGACTGGGAGGATACACATGTACTTAATAACGAATATAAGAAACGTATAAGGTACTACACATGTTTTTTTGATGATATATTCATCTTGTGGGACTATACCTTAGATAGATTTAAGCTATTTATGGAGTATTTGAATAACTCTAGTACTTATTTGAAATTCACATATAGCTATGACCCAAATATTATAGCTTATTTGGATACTTTTATTAGTCACACTACTATTGGGTTTAAGTCGTGTATATATAGGAAAGAAACATTCAGTAATGCATATTTAGAATACTCTAGTAACCACCCAAGAGGCCAAGTGAAGAACATATTAAAAGGGCAATGCATTCGTGCTGCACGAATGACATCACAATATGATGACATGGTACGGGAGGTTAACTATGTAGGACAAATGTTTAAAGAAAAGGGATATCCAAAAGAATTAATTCACGATACAGCCAGATATATCATAAGTGAATGGAGCAAGAAATATAAACCCCTATTAGGCGTAGGCTTGTCACATAATTTGCTACACAACAATACATTAGATTCCAGTGACAAGTCCTGCAATAGTGCCTGCATACTAGAATACAGCCCATATACTAACCAGGTCAAAAGCATTATTTCACAAAATTGGAACATTTTAACAGCAGATGACACCATTTCTCAAGTGGTAGGACAAGCACCAAATTTTGTTCACAAAATTGGATGAAATTTGAAATATAATTTAGAAAATCAAGGATTGAATAACAATTATTATAAAAAAGGTCACACAAGTAAATGTGGGACATGCAGACAATGTCATGCAATATTGGTGGATGACCACATAGTATTGGAAAATTATAATAGTACTAAGGTAACATTTACAACAGGGAATTGCAATACCAAACATATAATATATTTGGCTAAATGCACTGTGTGTTCTGGATATTACATGGGAAAGACAGACAGATGTCTTAAAAATAGAATTTAGGATCATATGTATAGAATTAAGAAAAAAGACACTAACAATGCTTTATATAGATATATTGAGAAGTGTGGGAACAATCACATCTCTAAATTTGGTATTTTAGAGCAGGTAAAGACAAATCCTAGAGGTAGTAATATAAAAGGTATACTGGGATATAAAGAAATAAAGTGGCAATTATTGATTGATGCCACAGCACCTCCAGGATTAAATGACAACATATCTATTAAACCTATATTAGAGGCAAGATTATGAAGTAAAGAAATTAAATTTGTAGTAATTCATTGTTCCATTCATGTAATGTACATTTGTTATAAATAGAACTGGTTTTTAATGTATGCGCATAGTTATTAGTTAAGAACATGTAAGATGTAGACATTTTACACAGAAGCATAGTAGTATGTTTAGCAGATAGGCTGCATACAGCTTTAAATAAGTGAAGTTTCTGTTTTAACCCAATGGCGCCAAAAACTCTATTTAGCTAATTAAGGATTAGTGCTACACGTTCTGATGAAGTCCACAATGGGTGGATGAAAGCGCTTAACCTGTAGCACAGCTACAAATGATTTTTTATCATTTTATTTTTTGTATGTTTTAAGAGTATACATATTAAATTTGCATTTTACGGACAACCGGAGTCATCCTTTTTGGAACCCAGGCTACAACGTTTGCCATTGAACTGTTTTCTAGGTGCCACCCCCGCAGCGGGTCAAGAAATCAGGGGTCTTGAGATACATTCTTGGATAGGCCCTTTCAGCAATCCTGAAAGATTGCCCGGCTGCTCTTCTCTGGAGGCAGTTGGGGGACAGCTTTCCTTACAGCCTGGGAAGCCATCACTGCAGATTGTTGGGTTTTAAAAATAATGTCCGGAAGTTACACCATTCCATTCTTCAAATCCCCAAGACTGAGACAAAACCATCCTGATGTGCTATCCAATCAAAGGGAGGTGGCAGCCCTGGAAATTTTAAAGCTGATGGCAAAATGAGTCATTCAAACTGTCTTCTAAGACCAGTTCAGATTGGGCATCTATTGAAGATTCTTTTTGGTGCCAAAGAAGACGGGAACTTCAGACCAATTCTGAATCTCACTTCCCTAAACAAGTCTGTTGCCAAAACAAAATTCCAGATGATCATAATACAGTCCATTCTGCCCTTTTTGCAGAAGGACGATTGGATGTGCTCAGTAGACCTTCAGGATGCATATTGCTACATCAAGATCGACAGCTGCTCCAGAAGGTTCTTCCGCTTCCAGCTGGGAGACAATCAGTTCCAGTTCAGGGTACTTCCCTTTGGACTCACCACAGCCCCCAGGGTGTTTACCAAAGTGATGGCAGTAATAGCAGCTCATCTGAGACTGCTTGGATTCCGCATGTTTCCTTATTTGGATAATTGGCTCCTCACTGCTTCTACCAAGCATCGACTTCTTCAGGTCAGAGATTTTTTCCTTCATCTAGCCTCAACCTTCGGCATAACTATCAATCTTTCAAAGCCCAAAATGGATCCAGTCCAGGTCATTGACTTCATAGGAGCCCAACTAGACACACCACAATGTATGGCCTTCCTTCCTCTGGACAAGATTCACTCTCTTCAACTGCATGTAATTCAGATCCTTTCCAACCATCCTCCCTCCACTTTTCTCATTCTCAGGGCACTGGGATCGATGGCAGCTACTATACCTCTTCTGCCAATGGCTTGCCTTCACATGAGGGTACTTCAGTGGACCCTAGTGGTGCAATGGTCCTTTCTCGAACTGTCCATGGACTATCCCACAAGACTATCACGAGTCTGTAAGGAGTCCCTCCTGTGGTGCTTCGATCTCAGGATCTTTATGTAGGATCACCATTTGTTCTCTCTCCTCCCAAGGCCACAGTGAACATGGATGGCTACTAGCTCGGGGGGGCATTGGCTGGGTCGGATGGTCCAAGGCACTTGGTCCTACCTGGAGACCAAGTTGCATATAAATCTCCTGGAGATGAGAGTGGTCCTTTTAGCGCTGCAAGCTGTTCATGCCTCTCTTCCCACGGGGACAATTGCCATCCAGACAGACAATATGCCAGTTGTCTGGTGCATCAACAAGCAAGGAGGAACCAAGTCTTATCCCCTATGTCGAGAAACTATGAGATTATGGAAATGGGTGATCTCTGCCAACCACTTTCTAGTGGCAATGCACATTCTGGGGAAGTCAAACATTCTGGCAGAGAAGCTTAGCAGACCCATTCTGATGCCTCATGAATGATCTCTTAATTCATCAGTGGCAAACATGATTTTCTAGAAATGGGGTCAACCTTGCTGCAATCTCTTCACCTATCCTTCCAACACCAAGTGCAGCAAATATTTTGCCCTGATTCCCCCTCCGGGGAATCTCCCAGAGATGCTCTGATCCGTGCTTGGTCCCCCAGTCTACTTTATGCCTACCCTCCTCTTCTCCTGATACCCAAATTCCTCCAGAAAGCTCAGAGGTTGAAGTGCAAAGTATTCCTCATTGCTCCTTTCTGGCCTTGACAAGTTTGTTTCCCCTTGTACGTCCTTCTTGGACTCTCAATCCCATTCCAGATCTTCTGTCTCATCCTTTGGGCTACCCACATCCAGATGTGCTCAGCCTGAAACTAACCGCTTGTTTGCTCCACTTTCTTTGATGGCTAGATCTCCCGGGCTATCCTCTTCCATTCAGAAGATTTTGATTGCAGCTCATAAGGCCTCTACCAGGAACATTTACTGTAGCAAATGGAAGAGATTTTCTATCTAGGCACAGCAGCAACAGTTAGATCCTTTCACGACTCTTGTTCTCACTATTCTGGATTTCTTAGCTCACATTTTTAACAGTGGAGCTAGCTTTTCTACAGTCAAGGTACAACTAGCAGCCATCTCAAATTTCCATACTGATGAATATTCATCTTTATTTATTTATTGACATTTGTTTACCGGGAAAGTGCAGTGGGCTCTGCTAGCCCATTTTCAGTGGAGGCCTGGGGAGAAAAGCTCCATAGTAACAGGTAGCAATGACAGCAGATTACAGTATTGTTCACAGTAACAAGTATCATGACACAAAATACAACCTGCTTATATACATATACACTTATAATTTGCGTATAAAAGCAGTACATAAAAGTTTTATAACCTTAGTATTTACATAGAAAAATATTTTCATGGAATGAAGTGACCCAATAAGACAAAAATACAACTTGCAAAAAGCAGTACATAAAAGTTTCATAACCTTGGTATTTACATAGAAAAGTATTTACATAGAATAAAGTGACCATTGTCAAAACCATGTACACCTCAAATAAGGGGTGCAAAGTTACAGAGGAGTATAGAGGTGAACTTGGGTATAGACAGAGTTTTGCTATTTTATCAATAGGTTAAAGCTTTAGCATCTTCAAAAATATGTGAAGCATTTTTAAGGGACAATTTTCTACTTCGGCCTCCAGTCAAGGATTTTATGCCTCCTAGGTACCTGGGTCTGCATCATAACATCGAAGTTTCAAAACTTCAAATGTTATAATATCGAACCCAAAACCTCGAAGACTGACAACAGAGAAGCTGTGGTACATCAAATTCTGTCCCAGGGAAAGAATTCAGTGGGCCGCTTCCGCGGCTTTGCTATTTCCTCCACTGTGGTGCGATCTCGGAGTTGGTATGTTTAAGTAAGGGGGTGTGGGAGCAAAGCCCCCCACATTAGAAATAGTTTGTAGTGTTTGTGTGTTTCGTGTTTTGTGCTGGAACAGCGAATTTTTTCCCAAGGAAAAAAATTGCTGTTCTCAGTCTTTGGGATTTTTCGCTTTCGTGGTTTTGGGTTTGATATTATAACATTCGAAGTTTTGAAACTTCGATGTTCTGATATAGACCCAGGAACCTCACTTTAGTGTTATAAGGCCTAGTTTCTGCCCCCTGTGAACCAGCTGACACAGATGATTTACAATTTTTGTCTTGGAAGACAGCCTTCTTAGTGGCTATCACTCCTGCTAAGAGGGTATCCGAACTACAAGCCTTGTCCATTAAACCTCCTTATCTTATCTTCCACAAGGACAGAGTGACTCTTCGCACTAATCCTTCCTTAATGACAAGATTGCTTCAGAGGCTAACATTAACCAAGTTATTAATCTCCCAATCTTTTTCCCTAATTTCCAAAACAATGGAGAGTACAAGCTTCATCTACTTGATGTACACAGACAGCTATGCTTTTACTTGGATAGGACAGAAAATTAGACCAACTTTTTGTCTCCTTTGCTAACTCTAGATTTGGAAGACCAATCACTAAAGTGACTTTAGTAAATTGGATTTCAAAGTGTATTGCATTGGCGTATTCACATAAGGGAATTTCTGTACCAACTCAAATCAAGGCCCATTCCACTAGCTCCATTTCCACTTCTGCAGCTTTTTGGTCCAGAGTTCCAATCGATAACATTTGTTCAGCAGCTACTTGGTCTTCCTCTCATACCTTTTTATCCCATTACAAATTGGATATCTGTTCCAGGAGGAGGGCCTCCTTTGGCTCTGCCTTGCTTTGGAATGTCATTCCATGAGGGGCACCCAGGGGTTATGTAGCTGGGGACTCTGTTCCCACAGGTTGAAGACCAAATGAAGACAACTTCAGATAAAACAGTTATGTCCTTACCATAACGTTCCATCTGAGTTTTTGCTTCATTTGTCTTCAGCCTCTCTCCCCTCCTTCTCCCTTCCTCCTGGGAGGACTTGGCAAAGGTACACTCAGGTTTCTCCCATTTCCTATCACTCGAGCCCCTGATGTACTCTTCCTTATAATGTGGCTGATGCTTGATTCTGCTTGGGGAATGTTTTTTTTCCTATCAGCAGTAAACTCATTCAGAGGGTTGGAGGGAGAGTGGGACATTATGGGTAGGACAGGAGGAGCTCAGTTTTTGGCTCCAAGGCTGGAATATATGGTCAAGTCAGGTCTGAGACCCACAGGCTGAAGACAAATGCAGCAGCAACTCAGATGGAACGTTATGATAAGAACATAACTTTTTTTTCATACTGTGAGTTGTGTGATCACCTAGTAATACTCATCTTAGACCTTACACCCCTTGCCCCTTAGCTCTCTCTCTGGCCTCTCTCCCTCAGATTCTGAAAAATGTTGATGTACAATTTCCTATGGTTTCTCCTACCAATTTGGTTGATATGGGCACCCTGAGACAGTGTAGCAACTGCTTCATGTACACGGACAGCCCTTTACAACTACCACCTAGGAGCACAATTTGTGAGAGATGCAATTACACTAAGAACCTAGAATCTATGCTCTCTCCCTCACAAGCCAGTATATCTGGAACTGAGAAGGTTGCCAACACAAACACCACACCTCAAATGCTACCCACACCTACACAACACACACCCACATATGTGGAGGTCTTCAACAGAAACCCAAACAAAAGTGATCTCCAAGGCAAAAACACATACGAACTCTACAGCCCACCACACCACACATAGTTCGCACACCTGTGTCTCACAGCCAGTGAGGTCTAACCATAAACCCAACATATTAGTCATAGGAGACTCCATTGTGAGACACACAGATGTGCCCCTCACCAGGCTGGATAAGAAGAAAGTCACGGTTAGTTGTTTGTCTGGTGCCAGAATCCACCATATCACAAATGCACTCAAGTCTTTCAACAACAGGTACTGTTATGACTCTGTCATAGTCCATGTTGGCGTGAATGACTTGAGACGTACCTCCCTGGACTATATGAAGAGAGACATGATTGAGCTCATTTAAAATGTGCCCCAGGCAGATATGTCCCTAGCCTTAAGCAGCATTCTACTGTCAGCCAGAATGCTACCTCAATACAAACAAAAAATGACTGACTTTAACAATTGGTTAGTTTCTGGTGTCATTCCAAGGGGATCCAGTACTTGACAGCCTGGGAAGACATGATCGACAGACCACGATGCTTTTCCAGAGATGACCTGCATCTGTCTCCCTTGGGTTTCAGGCTTCTGGCAAAGGCACTTGCCTTTACCATAGTGATTTTTTAGGCAATGCCATGAGGTCAAAATTACCGACATGGAAATTTCATCAAAACGCAAATTAAAGGTCATGCTGCTAAATGCCAGGAGTCTAAACCCTGGAAGATGCTGACATTTGTGCAGTCACAGAAACCTGGTTCAAAGCTGTGGAGAGCACCCCAGCCATACCAGGTTACTCATCCTATCATACATTCAGACCCCAAACCATGGGTAGCAAAGCAAAAGGAGGTGGGGTTTCAATATATATTAAAGACATACACAACTCCAGGCTGGTCAAAAAATATGACGCACAGGAGACACTCCAGGTGCAGTTAACCATTGACAAGACCCCTATTCAATCATAGCTAGCTACAGGCCCCCAACTTTGACTCAAGATACCCACTCCACCTATCTGGACCTCTTTGAATCTATCAAGATTCAACCCTTTACCCTGATCCTGGGCAACTTTAACTATCCAACCATAGATTGGAAGAACTGCTCATGCCAAAACACAAATGCCCAGAGATTCCTTGATTTCGCCAAGGCAAATGCCTTGGACCAGCTGGTTGCCACCCCCACAAGAGGTGATAATATCTTGGACTTTGTATTAACTAACATGAGTAACCACTGCAGCATCCCCACAGTATCATCCTCCCTGGTAAGATTCGATGACAAAGTGGTCACTTTCGTAGTCACCATCTCCCCCGACACCCCCCTCCCCCGGCTAGGGTCAAACAAAAAAACTTCTCCAAAGCTGATTACAACCTCCTGAGGGAAGGTATAATCAGCTTCATAGCCCCCTCCCCCTCTGTAGGAACTGGCACAAATATCCAAACCTACACCAATGTACTATATGAGCATTTATATAGCTGCATGGAATCAGGAATACCCAACAGGACAAAATCATCCTCCTCAAGGAAGAGTAAATCTGTCTGGTGGACATATGCAATAAATAAACTCTATAATAAAAGGAAAAAAAAATGCTGTCTAGGACCAAGAAAGTGCAGGTGGCTAATTGGAAGCAATCTCTCCTTAGCCTGAACAAGCAAATAACAGCACTAGTGAAATCCTCCAAAGCAAACTTTGAGTCCAAACTGACCACATCTACTAAAGACAATCATAAGGCCTTCTTCACATATACCCGCAATCTCAAAGGAAGCACTTACACTCAGATCTGCTCAGAACTGGTAGTCAAGGACACCACATACACAAGCGCTATAGATATAGCCAAACTGCTGGCAGACAGGTTCAGTGAAAATTTCACCCCTCCCCCCGTCAGTAAATCAGGGCATCCCCAGCACCTGCCCTCTCCCCTTATCTCTAGGGAGCAAGTCATCACTGCCCTCTCAAAGGCAAAAAATACAGCCTCCATGGGACCCAATAACATCCCAGGCTGCATCCCACATGAACTCAGGCAGGAACTTTCAGCACCTCTAGGCACCCTATTCAGCCAAAGCTTGAGCACTGGCTTTGTCCCAGCTGAGTGGGGACAGCCACTATTATCCCTTTGCACAAATGTAGAGCATCCACAGATCCAGGAAACTATAGAACCATAAGCCAAACTAGCCTGATCTGCAAGGCTATGGAATGGATTATCATGGACCTCATTAACAAGGACATTGGCAACCTCCAAACACTCGATCTCACAAAGTTTTGTCATGCCTGTTAAATGTGGTAAACTTCTTTGAGACAGTCACCAAAGCCATGGATGAGGGGAAGACTGTGCACACCGCCTACCTTGACCTGGCAAAAGCCTTTGATACTATTCCTCACTCAGGTATAATAGATAAACTCTCTCAACTAGGCATCAATCCATATGTTACCAGATGGGTAGCAAACTGGCTCGCTGATAGAACCCACCTAGTGAAAATAGGGGAAGCCACCTCAAGCAGTAGACCCGTAACAAGTGGTGTACCCCAGGGATTGGTCTTGAGGCCTCTGTTGTTTGGGATTTACTTTTCTGAGGTGCAGGCCAAAGCCAGTGGGCTATGGCTGATCAACTTTGCAGATGACTGCAAGCTGGGCGCTGTCATCAATTCCCCTAGTGATTTGGACATCCTCCAAAAGGGTCTCACCCAAACAAATGACTGGTGCCAGAAACATGGCTTCAAACTGAATGCCAGAAAATGCATCATCATCCCCTTTGGGGAGAGTGACATCCCCACAAATTTTCACATTAATGACATGGTCCTAATCATGCAATCAGTCGTGAGGATCTTGGGCACCCAGGTTGATAGCAACTTGACTTTTAACCACCATATTGCCTCCGTTGTACAGAAAGCTTTGTACATGGCCCACCTCATTTCGAGGGTTATCTCATCCAGGAGCAAGGAGGTCATAACATCCCTGTATTCTTCCCTTATTAGACCCATTATTGAGTACAATGCCCCTTTTGGCATGTACCTCACAAAGCACATGCAGCAGCTGGAGAGACCACGAAGGTTCCTCACCAGGAGAATCCAGGGCCTCAAACATCTACCCTACATAGATGGGCTAAAGGCTCACTCTCATGCAGACTCCTCAGAGGTGACCTCTGTCTGGTGTACAAAGCAATCTCAGACCCTGCCTTGATGGGACTGCTGCATATCTGGAATTCTAGCTCCACTCGAGTAACCCGCAAGCACAACCTCAACCTGGTCTGTGACATCAACAGGACTTGGCGGGACAGATTTGTGTCCCAGAGACTCCCCCTTTTGTGAAATAGACTCCCTTTCCACATCAAGCAGAGTACCTCATTATCCCTTTTTAAGTGCAGCCTGGATAACTGGACGAGGAACAGAAAATACACCCCTGGGATTCCACCTGTTTCCTTGCTGGACACGGGCATCGGGTGCTGACTTGTCAGAACATGGGCTAAATTCTTGGCTAGGCTTGTAAAGGCCTCAGGGCCAATAGTCTAGTAACTTCCTATGATCACATCCATATCCCCCAAAGCCTTGGCACTCATGGCACTGACTATTTCTATAATACTAGATGCCAGATATTACATAAAACTATTGCAGTGTACTCTAAACATATGATGGTGTCACCTAACAAATGCCATATCACAGCTCGTAAGGATATCCAAAAAATGTTAATTTCACTTAAGACAATAGATGTTCTTACTTGACCAAAGTTTGGTCAATCCGTTTTAGTCCCCATTTCTATAGTGGTTGTCACTACAGATGCCCCTGCACTAGCCTGAGGAAAAACATATAAATGTAGATGGCCTAAAAGAGTATGGCTACAGCCAGAGGCCAGTATGCACATATACGTTTTGGAGGTGGGGGCAGCTATTCTCACACTACAGGCCTTTCAGGTTTGCCTTCCTTAAGATGCTTTCACCTTCCAGTCTGACCATGACTGTGGTTTAGTAAGCAATGAATCACTCGCTTCTATCCCCTCTGTTGAGTTGTGATGAGGGTATGGAAATGGGCTATCTACAAGGATTACTTTCCGACAGTCATTCACATCCCAGGAGAAGCCAGTTTTCTGATAGACAGGCTGAGTTGCTGTGTACTGATCCCATAAATAATCCCTTAACCAGTCAGTAGTGCTGACTCTCTTCCCTTGCTGAAGAAAGCCTTGCTGTGACATACTGCAGCCTCAACCAGCACCAAGCACAGTAACCTCTACACCTTCATTCATCCTCAGGGTGAATGGACCAGGGATGCATTCATTTAGAAATGACTTCCAGGACTCCTTTACACTTTCTCCACTTCTTCGGATCCAAAGTTTTATTCAGAAACCTGGACAGAGCAAGTCTAGAGTCACTGTCATAACCCCATATTGTTTTCAAAGCTATAGTTCCTCATGCTGTGGCCTCGTCTACTGGAGAAGTCTGTACATCTGTGACCCTATAGAGACCTTCCTTCTCATGTGTCTGGCAAGCCTTGTCTGGTCTTTCCTCTCTTCATTTAACCACACAGTTATTCCACTTTCACTTACGGCATGAGACCCTTCTTACATTGACAGAGTGGTCCAAATGGTTACTGTTGCCCAGAGACCCAACACTAGAAAATTTTACAAAACTAATAGGATGCATTTTCCTTTACTGGATATTGCAGAAAGACTGGACCCCTTTATTGTACATCTACTAGATATACTGGACAACATGTCACAGATTTGTCACACTGGGTTATGTTATTCCTCCCTTAAGATATACCTAGCAGTGATTTCGGATTTTCATTAAGGTAACAACTCATAATCTTTAGCATCCTTGAAAGTTTGTAAGGGTTTCCTCAGAGATAACTTTCTCATCTTTCCTCCCATGTAGGATCCTGTCCCTCTGTGGGATTTATACTTTGTATAGGAGACATTGGCTTTGCTGCTGTTTTATCCAGTTACCTAAGGAAAATATGAAACAGCTATCTTGGAAAACTTTTTTTTCTGATGTCCACCACCTCCTCCCTACTTGATGTTCTGTAAGGCAAGAGCTTCTGTGTATACTAAAGCATCTTTTATGCTCATAGCATCTCCTGAAATGAATCTTAACCAGTTAATAAGCCTGCTTATTTTCTTCCCAAATTACTTTAATAGAGACAAATATTTTGTTTAATTGCAAGGATGCACAAATGCAGTTTAGATATAAAGTGCATGGGAAAATGTATTAGAAAGGACTCTCAGATGTTTATTCCTTTCTCTACCAAGAAAACAGGACTCCAAACGTTCTTGGATAGTCTGCCAGATCTGGTGCTTAGATAGGTGAACAGGTCTTTGGTACTTGTTATATTGCTGATAGCTAAAAAGACTATAACTAGAAAATGGAAAGCTAAGGAAGTCCCAAAGATGATAGAAGTTATGGACCTAATAAAGGAAATTCAGTACATTGAACTGATATTGGTATTTCAAGGTAGGGGAGGCATTTTAGTGGAAAATAGAATACAAAGAATCAACATATTTTGGAAACTGAGCAAGCTCAGTATTATTAAGTCAAATAGCTGGGTTGACAGTTGATTTTATCTATTAGTTTATCTCATACCGGGGAGGGGCCAGGTTGCCTTTACAAGTAAACTAGTTCTTGTGAATGAGGCTGTTTCATGGTAATACATCTAATTAGGGTACTTGACAATGCATGCTGGACTCCTTGGAAAGTGAGGAGAGTATAGTAAGTCAGTTTTGAAGTCATTGCAAGCATAATGTGCATAGATAGAAACATTGTTCAAAGATTGTTATAATGTCCTTAGTTAGATATTGGCTTGTCTGTATGATGAGCAATGAAAGACACAAAATTATATTTGTTTTTTCATCTACATGTTACCTGTGTAAGAATGTTCAGTTTTAACTAAATTAATCATGCTAGTAAACTTTGTAGGGGGTCGCCACAGCAGATCACCTGTTTCCATTTCTTCCTGTCCTCTGCATCTTGTTCTGTCACACCAACCACCCGCATGTCCTCTCTAACCACATCCATAAACCTTATCTTAGGCCTTCCTCTTTTCCTCTTACCTGGCAGCTTCATCCTTAGCATTCTTTTCCCAATATACCCAGCATCCCTTCTCAGCACATGTCCAAACCAATGCAATCTCGCCTCTCTGGCTTTGTCTCCAAACTGTCCAACCTGGGCTGACCCTCTATTATACTTATTCCTAATCCTATCTACCCTCGTCACACCCAGTGCAAATCTTAACATCTTTAACTCTGCCACATCCAGCTCTGACTCCTGCCTTTTTGTCAATGCCACTGTCTCCAATCCATATAACATAGCTGGTCTCACTACCCTTTTGTAGACCTTCCCTTTCACTCTTACTGGTACTCGTCTGTCACAAATCACTCCTGACACTCTTCTCCACCCACTCCACCCTGCCTGTACTCTCTTCCACACTTGCCATTAGTCTGAACTGTTGATACCAAGTATTTAAACTCATCCACCTTCGCCAACTCTACTCCCTGCATCCTCACCATTCCTCTATCCTCCCTTTCATTCACACATATATATTCCATCTTAGTCCGGCTGACCTTCATTCCTCTCCTCTCTACAGCATATCTCCACCTCTCCAGGGTCTCCTCAACCTGTTTCCTACTCTCACTACATATCACAATGTCATCTGCAAACATCATAGTCCACGGGGACTCTTGTCTGATCTCGTCTGTCAACCTGTCCATCACCAGTGCAAATAAGAAAGGGCTCAGAACTGATCTTTGATGTAATCCCACCTCCACCTTAAACGCATCTGTTACTCCCACTGCAGATCTCACCGCTGTCACACTACCCTTGTACATATCCTGTACCACTCTTACATACTTCTCTGCCACTCCCGACTTCCTCATACAATATCACAACTCCTCTCTAGGCACCCTGCCATATGCTTTCTCTAAGTCCACAAAGACACAATGCAACTCCTTCTGACCTTCTCTGTACTTCATCAACACTCTCAGAGCAAACATCGCATCTGTAGTGCTCTTTCCTGGCATGAAACCATACTACTGATCACTAATCATCACCTCCCTTCTTAACCTAGGTTCCACTACTCTTTCCCATAATTTCATTCTGTGACTGATCAGTTTTATCCCTCTGTAGTTACTACAGCTCTGCACATCACCCTTATTCTTAAAAATCGGTACGAAAACCCTTTTCCCCCACTCCTCAGGTATCCTCTCACTTTCCAAGATTTCATTAAACAATCTGGTTAAAAATTCCACTGCCATTTCTCCTAAACAACTCCAAGCTTCCACAGGTATGTCATCTGGACCAACAGCCTTTCCATTCTTCATCCTTTTCATAGCTATCCTTACTTCCACCTTGCTAATCTGTTGCACTTCCTGATTCACTATCCCCACATCATCCAGCCTTCTCTCTCTCTCATTCTCTTCATTCATCAGCCCCTCAAAGTACTCCTTCCATCTGTTCAACACATTCTCCTCGCTAGTGAGTACGTTTCCCTCATTATCCTTTATCACCCTTATCTGCTGCACATCTTTCCTAGCTTGGTCCCTCTGTCTAGCCAATCGGTACAGGTCCTTATCTCCCTCCTTAGTGTCCAACCTTTCATACAACTCTCTATACACCTTATCCTTAGCCTTTGTCACCTCTCACTTTACCATGCACCTCATCTCCTTATACTCCTGTCTACTTTCTACATCTCTCCGACAATCCCACTTCTTCTTCGCCAACCTCTTTCTCCGTATACTCTCCTGTACTTCCTCATTCCACCACCAGGTCTCCTTGTCCTCCTTCCCCTGTCCAGATGTCACACCAAGCATCTGTAATGATGATATAATGTATTGCTTTAGTGATGTGTTTTTCCCCAAAGAAGATAGTTCAGTTGTGTAATCACCTACCATAACAGATGACCTTTGAAAAGAGGTCACTGTAACAGAAAAGCTACCCTCCCACTCCTGTAGAGAGGAATCTGTACATACTCAGATCCAAAAATATTATAATTTACAGATGTTTCTTAGTTTGGCTATTAAAATTTTACTACAATAATATGCATTGTTTGGAAATTTGAATTTGGCTACCAACAAGCAAACTTCTTTATAAGGCCGTTATCTGTTCAGAAAACAGAAGACAGTGCATGACATTGTTAGATATGTAGTAGTTTCTTGATCACCATGCTTCTGTATCTTCAAAGGCTTGAGGCCAGTATTATTTTGCATGGGAACAAAAGAAATAATGGGATTGCTGAACAATAATAATACAGTAGGACAAAAGTGTACTACAGAAGATAAGTAAACCCAAATACTGTGATTTGCTTTTAAAGTGACCTCTCCTTGAATACCTGCTATAGGTTTCAATCTTACCTGTGTGGTAGACAACAAGCCATCCTATGGCAGGACAAACTATCAACCCATCTACCTGTCACCCTAGGTGTCCCCCAGGGCTCCATACTAGGACCCCTTCTTTTCTCTCTCTTTATTAATGACCTTCCCACTGTCATCCCAAATGCTTCCTGTATCCAATATGCGGATGACTCCACCTTGACTTGTTCAGCCACTTCCCCAACAGATCTAATGACACTAACCAGAATACTTTCAACATAGTTGAAATCTGGCTCTCTAACCGTCAGCTGATATTAAACCCTAACAAAACAAAGTTGCTTCTTTTCTCCCCCACTTGTAAGTCTTCCTCACTAGTTTTTACCATAAAATCTAATAATGGTACCATCTCCTCAGATGCGCAAACCAAACTCTTAGGCGTCACAATAGGCAACACCCTCAAATTTGATATCCATGTCAATCAAACTATCAAAGCCATTAACAAAAAACTTGCCTCCCTCTATAAAATTAAACCTTTCCTTACTCCATTTGCTAGGACTGCTTGTTCCCATTTACTCTCCACTCTTCTCTATGCCTCCCCTCTACTCACTAATTTGAACAAATCCACTCTTAGCAAACTCTCCAGCTGTTATAACCACATTGCTAGATTTGCAACAGGCACGGCCTACAGGGCCCGCCACTGTCACAACCTACATCTCTTCTGGGGCGGCTAGAACTGCCTAGCCTACTTCAGTGTAACCGGCTTATAATTGCCCATAAAGTTCTCTACCACCCAGATAATATGCCTGCACTTAAAAATATCATCAACCCTTATAGCAACCTGAGGTCACTTTGCTCTTCTAATAAACTACTGGTTCAAACATCCAAAATCAACAACTCTGCTGGGGACACTGTTTACTAACTCTGTTGGCAAAACTTGGAACTTTTTTCCTGCTGATCTTACCCTTGAACCCTCTTACTCAGTTCAAAAAAAGCCTCAAGCTATACTTTAAAACACACTGGCTATGTCCTTGTTCAAAACCCACTACATCCTCCTCTATAGTCTGTAATCATGTTACATTGCCTAATCAATTTGTCAACACTGTTTTAAAAATGTGTGATTATATTACCTGCTTGCTCAACTGGAGCTTGTAAACTGTGTGTAACTTGTAATCATTTTGTGATTTTTACTGCATGTTCTACCTTGGAGCTTTTCTCCTCGGGCTTCCGCTGAAAATGGACATGTATCCAGTTGGACTATCCCAGTCAACAAATGTAAAATAAATAAATAAGTGTGCGTGTGTGTGTGTGTGTGTGTGTGTGTGTGTGTGTGTGTGTGTGTGTGTGTGTGTGTGTGTGTGTGTGTGTGTGTGTGTGTGTGCGTGCGTGCGTGCGTGCGTGTGTGTGTGTGTGTATATTATATATAACACACACACATACACACATATACAGATATTTCAAGTATGGGCATTAATGTCTTTCTAGATTTCTAGCCTGCCAATATATTTAAAAAGTTGTTTCCATAATAAGTATCCGGGCTTTTCTTAAAAATGTCTAAACTAGTGCTTTAATGTAATTTGACAGCCTGTTCCATGTATCAGCTACTTTCTCAGAAAATCAGTTAGTACAGTTTTCATTTCTATAGAATCTTCTGCATAGGTTGTCTGATGATTCTGTACCATTTTTGATAACCCCAACCATTCCCAGAGGTAGTTGTCTGTAAATGCACTATATACCTGAATAAGGTCTCTTCGTAAATGTCTGTAAAAGATAATGCACATGTTCAGATATTTTAGGTTTTCATAATTACATAACTTTTCACATCCATGGATGCCCCTGGTATATTCCCGTTGTACTCTTTCCAGTTTACCCATGCTTGTTTTCTTATAAGGTTTCCATATTGTTATTCCATACTCAAGTTTGAGTTTAATGTAACTAACAAACAATTACTTCATCATTTCTGATTTCTTGATTTTATAAATCTTTTTATACAACCTATAGGTCTATAACTATCATTAACCAATTAGTTGATATGATTAGAAAAACTGAAAGCTGGCTCTACCCAGGTCCTTTAATAAATGTACAGAGTCAGTATTGTTTTTCATGTGGTACAACATGTGGGTTGTCTTATAAGCAAAGCATTGGGTCCAAATGCTCAGACTCCTCCCCTACCCAAAATTTTCCTCTCCTCCCTGAATTGCCACAGATCTTGTTTGCAGCTTGCCTAACCAGACGTGTTGACCGAGAGCTCCATTCCATTTCATGGTAAGTGAAGCTTTTGATATTTCCTATTTTAGATATTTAGCCTCATTATTAAAATGTACTAGCATTAGTTTTTTTGAACAGTAAATTAATAGCTCAGTATGTTTTTTCAAGTATTTGCTGCATGTTACTCTGTGTTTTCTTAGCATTAGTCTTAAGGTAGTTAGGGTTGCTTGCATAGGTTTAGTTTAAAATAGTTAAATAGTTTTTGATAACTCATTATACTGCATAGATAGTATTTTTTTTCTACTTCTAATGCTGGAAAAGTCTACAGGTTCAAGAAGTGTTCCTCCTATAGGCATACAGTCCCACCTCAAGACACTCACTCATAGTATGTATATTGTTTAGGTCCTTCCAACTTGCAGGGTTCTTGCTCCATTTGTTCTACATTTGGCACCAGGGCCCTTCAAGGAAGAAAGGAGGAGCTTATTTTGAAAGGGTTCTTGCTACCTCAGATAGGGTCCAAAATGTCTTTGAATCTGAAGGCACTCTCTACATCTTCTTTCTCTGATAGAAAGAGGGCAAGGAAAGAGAAAGGTCAAAAGAGAAAGAGAGTGAAAAAGATAGAGAAAGATCAAAAGAGAAGTCTAAGGAAAAGAGACCAGAAGACTATTTGGACTAATATAAGGAAAGGTCCCAAGCCCCCACAGCTATTGCAGGTCCAGCACCTAAGGTTTTGAGGCAGCTGGATCCTACTGTCTCCAAGATCTGGACTCTTTCCATGAAAACTTCATTTTCCACTTGGACCCATTAATTTGAGTCTTCCTTCACCCATACCTTTGATAACTTTGAGACCTGCTTTGATAGCCTTGATTTTGAGATCTGGTTAATCCAGCAGGAGTCTTATCCAGAGTTAGATGTTAACCAAATGATGAGAAAGTTTTTGAGGACTTAGATTCAACTGGGTGTCCTCGCAGCCCCACACCCAAGGAGATGACTGGGATCAGCTCCTTTGACCCCAACTGTACTGCTTCTAATGCCATCTCCATTCCTGGAGCTGGTGCTCTTTGGATCCAACCTTCTCACTGTACCAACTTCAGAACTGATAGCCCTGGAGACTTCAATTTCAACTTTTTCCCTCACTCACTTGACACTGATGACCTTGGGTCAGGTAGACTTTCATAGCCAGAGTGTAGGATTCAGGGATTTTTGAAGCCTTCCCTCCTGCTTGGGGATTTAGCCCTGGACACCTCAGTTCTGAGGTCCTCCTCAAAGCTGTCAGCCATTGGATTCAAAGAGAACTACTGATTCTGCTGTTTTGGGTGGCTCTTCCCCTGCTTCATTGGCTGAGTTGGCTTTTGAGGCTGTGGAGAGGACCTTGGCTGGACCAAGATGTCTGGTACATGTTTAGAGTTTGGATCCATCAAGACTGCTCCTTCTTCCTCTTATTCTGGTCGACAGGGACAGTTGGATCCTATCTCCTTTGAGACCACTTGGTGTTTGAGCCCCACGCCTGACTCTGATTTAACTCCCTCAGAAATCCCAAGGTACATTCCTCGCAAGAGGACTTGCAAGTGGAAGCATATTGACTCCTTTCCTGAATCAGTCACTGAAAACACTGACTTAGATGACAGAGAATGCTCCCCAAGGTTCCCCCCTAAGATAACTACTTTGGAGGCATCCTTGATTTAATGAAAGCAGCATGGTGGATTGCCCAAAAAGCCTGGAAGAAACTTCATGTGGCAGAGCCCATTCTGAAAAAATGGACAAAATTCCAGTTGCCTCCAAAGAAAGAAAACATTGGGTCAAGGGTCTCCCTGTAGATACCATGGTGATAGAAAGTTCTTCTGTTCATCCCCCTAACAAGGAGTCAAGGGCATTGGACATACTAGGAAACGGACTAATGCTTCAGCCACATTTGTTTTCTGTGCTCTGAATAATATGCCACACCTGACCTGTTTCCAGAGGGATTTGATCAAGGAGCTTTCAAATTCCCAGGCAGGTAATATACCTTCTGATATCCAGAAATATGTGGATACCCAGTTGTGTACCCTACATTCATCCTCGAATGTAGCCATGAGACTATTTTCTAGTACAGCAGATGGTACAGCATGAGCAGCTGGCACAGGTATTTCCATGTAACGTCATGCCTGGATGTGGCTCTGTGACATTGCAGAAAGTTTCAAGATGTTCTTCTTAAATGCCCCCTATGATGGTTCCACCTTATTTGGATCAAAAGTCAAGGAAATGCTTATCAGAAGTGAGCAGGAAGGCAAGACCTTGTCTGCCACTGGAATCTGTTTTTCAACTCCTCAGAGATTCTTTTCCAGGAATCAAAGGGGAGGGAAAAAATGTTCAAAAAATCACAAGATTTTCACCAGGACACTAATGAGGACAGGTCTCCCAGAGGCAGAGGTGGAGGCAATCACATGGGACATCGCCCTCAGAGCAGAGTTGATATCCAAAACTAAGGTCTTCGTGGATGTTTCACAGAGATACCTTATCAGCCTGGCTTCTACACTCTAGATCCAGTTGTGGGACACTACACTTTGCTGTGAGGGAAAGGTTAGTTTGCTTTTTACTTGCTGTATTACTTTATTGACTTTTTCTATTTTGAATACTGTGATTTGTTGTATTTACCTTGTGTTTTACTTGTATTCTGCTTTTAACTGTATATTAAAACTTGAAAAGAGACCACAGCTCTGTCTCTTGTGAGTCAGGCAGAAATTTTGTCCTCACCCTCCCACCCGGTTACTGTAGTGTTCTTAAACACCACTGTCTTTCTAGTTGCCTTCCCGTTATGTTAATTTGACCATATATCTCATTTCCTCTCTGTTTTTACTGGCTTGTGTGAGTAAGCACAAAATTATCATTTTGTGAAATTACTCTTCAACTATTTAAATTTATTGGCCATCCTACTGTATTTCATAGCACCAGAATACAAAAGTGACCACCCCCTTTCAATCTATCTTGCTGTTTTAAAAATAGTGACTCTCCACTAAAACTTAACTTTTTAGACAGGTAAAACTTAAGTTACCTACTTTCACATCTAACTCCTCTAGTGCACACTGCAGTGTTTAGGATAAACCATTTTTTTCATCTTACCTTTAAGCATCCCTGTGACTAGCACTTGCTTTAAAACCTGCCTGCTGGAAAGCACTAGGAAGTCAAACTGATACAAGAACTCAACTCTCTTTGTTAATAAGGAGAAATTAATTGTAGGCACTAAACAGCCTATAATTGCAAAGTACCTTGCTAAGATAAGGGAAAACAGCTCTTGTACTCCACAAAAAAAAAGCACCAAACCAGGCATGTCCAATGGTCAGCTTCCAGTGATTTCTCCTGTCCATCTGGTGAATCTGGGCATACTGGGGCAATGCAGCAATTGCTTCATGTACACTGACAACCCTCTCCTCCTACCACCCAACACTACAACCTGCTAGAGATGCACTTACATAGCCTAACTGGAAGCAAACCTCTCTCCACCCAAGATTGTGCTAGACAGTCAAGAGGAGAAGGTTAACACCCACACTACACCTCAAGCAACACATAGCCCTTCTAAACCCACACCACCAACACCCACACATACAACACTAAACCCACATATATGGCGGCCCTTAATATTATTCTGCCCAAGCAACAAGGACCTCCGAAGCTGAAATGCAAACAAACACAAATCACAACCAAAGTGTCACATAACTCACAACACCAGTGTGTCACCCAACAACAGTCCCTAAGGCAAGACAACGTACCCAACACTGTAGTCATAGGTGACTCTATAGTCAGGCACACTGATGTCCCACTCACCAGGCTAAACAAGGAGAAAATTACAGTCAGTTGCCTGTCAGGTGCCAGGATCTGCCACATAATGCATGCACTCGAGTCACTCCACAACAAGTACAAATATGACTCTGTCATTATCCATGTTGGAGTGAATGACTTGAGACGTACCTCCCTGGACTACATGAAAAGAGACATGGAAGAGCTCTTGGATCATGTGGCCCAGGCAGGTATGACCCTAGCCCTGAGTAGCATCCTGCCTTTGCCCAGAATGATACCACAGTATAAGGACAAAATGATTGACTTCAACAATTGGCTAAACTTCTGGTGTCATTCAAAGGGGATCCAGTATCTGTCTGCCTGGGACGACATGATCGTCAAACCATGATGCTTTGCCAGAGATGGTCTGCACGTTTTGCCCCTGGGATTCAGGTTACTGCCTAAGGCTCTTGCCAACCCTATAGTGCCTTTTTTAGGCAAAGTTCGAAGGACAAAACCACCACCATAGCAGATACAAGCATGCAAAATCTGAAGGCAATGCTACTCAATGCTAGAAGTCTAAACCTCAAAATGCAATCTCTCGAGGCACTCCTAAAAATGGAGAACATCGATATCTGTGCAGTAACTGAGACCTGGTTCAAGGCTCCAGAGAGCACCCCTGCAATACCAGGCTACAACTCTTACCACACTTATCTGCCGCCATCCAGGACCGAAACACTAAAGTTGGAGGAGTATCCATATTCACCAAGGATATTCACAACACCAGGCTAGTTGCCCAACACAATGCGTCTGAAATTCTCCAGGTGCAACTAACACTAGGTAAGACTGCAATCCAAATTGTAGCTTGCTACAGATCCTCCACGATGCCCCAAGATTCTCACTACACCTTTCTAAACATACTGGAAAATATTAAGATGCAACCAAACACCTGAATACTGGGTGATTTCAACTACCCTGTCATTAACTGGGAAAACTACTCGTGTACCAACACCTTTGCCCAATGTTGAGTCTTTTGGCTTTTCCCAGTTAGGGGTTGCCACAGCGGAACTCTGGTCCGCTAATGATTGGTAGTTGATTTTTACGTGCCGAGTTACCAGCCCTGACGCACAACCTTCAACGAAGGTACGCCCATTCACGTATGTCACCATGCAAAACAACGCTTTAGCTGAGATTTGAACCGGACAGCGTCTTACTGTGAGGCGACAACGTTACCGCAGCACCACCACTGCGGGTAACACCTTTGCCCAATGGTTCTTGGAATTCATAAATTCCAACGCCCTGGATCAACAAATCCTTAGTCCCACCAGGGGCGCCAATATCCTAGACCTGGTCATTACCAACATGGGAAATTGATGCTCCACACCTATGTTCACCCCTTCGTTGGTCAGGTCTGACCATAAGCTAATCACCCTTGACATCCACATCTCACCGCCCAGTAAGGAAACCTCCTTAAAAAACTTCTCCAAAGCCAACTTCATGCTACTCATCAGAAGTGACAAACTACATGACACCCATGCAGACGGGAACTGAATGTTCGACTGCTGAATCCTAAACGAAGGCCCTGTACGAGCACATCCACTCGTGCATGAATCGTGCTATCCCCAACAGAACCAAGATGCTCTCCTCCAAAAACAGGAAGCCAATCTGGTGGTCCCTCGCCATAAACAAACTTTACAAAAAAAGGAAGAAACTGTTGCAGAAAAGAGGAAAATCCCAGTACACAAAAAACACCCTTACCAGCCTCAGTAAGAAGCTGAGATCCCTCATAAAATCCTCCAAAGCTAGTTACGAAAATAAAATTGCCAAATATTCCAAAGACAACCACAAGGCATTCTATAGCTATGTCAAGAATCTAAATGGCAATGCTCAGATCTCCTCTGAGGTACAACAGAATGGCATTAAATATACTGAACCCAAGGATATTGCCAATATCCTGGCAGAACGATTCAGTGCAAACTTCACTCCCCCACCCCCCTAAAGGGCCCATCTCAATACCGAAAGATTGCCAAATTCTGGTAATAACAGCCACACAGGTAAAAAACGCACTCTCCAAAGCTAAGAATACAGCATCCATGGGACGAGACGATATCCCAGGCTGTGTGCTACATGAACTACAAAATGAACTGGCACCTCACTTAAGTGTCATGTTTAATCATAGCCTCACCTCAGGCTTTGTGCCCACTGAGTGGTGCACAGCTACAGTTATCCCACTCCACAAGGGGGGATCCACCTTAGATCCCAGGAACTACCGCCCCATCAGTCGGACGAGCCTGATCTGCAAGGCCATGGAATGCATTATCATGGAACTTGTAAACAAAGACATTGGCAACCTGCAAACACTGGACCCCATGCAGTTTGGGTTTGTGAAGGGCTGATCTTGTCTCCTGAACCTGATTGACTTCTTTGAATCAGTCTCCAGAGCTGTGGACAAGGGTAAGGTGGTCCACACAGCCTATCTGGACCTCGCCAAGGCCTTCAGCACCATCTCCCACTCTGGAATCATAGATAAACTTACTAAGCTGGGCATTAATCCCTACATCACTCGATGGGTTGCTAACTGGCTTACTGACAGAACCCACACTGTAAAAGTAGCTGACTCCAAATCCAGCTCCAGACAAGTGTCAAGTGGAGTACCTCAGGATTCAATCCTGAGACCGCTGTTGTTTGGCATCTGCTTCTCTGAAATACAGGCCAACACTAAGGGACTCTGGCTAACAAAGTTTGCAGATGACTGCAAACTGGGAGCCATTATTGAATCCCCAAATGATGTGAATATTCTACAAAAGGGCCTTACAGAGACAGATGCTTGGTGCCAGAGCCATGGGCACAAGCTCAGTGCCAAGAAATGTATAGTTATCCCCTTTGGGCAAAAAACATGTACCCGTGAATTACCACATAGGTGGCAGTACACTATGCACCGAAAGTGTGATAAGATACTTAGGGACACAGGTGGACAGTGGTCTCACCTTCGATAACCACATCTCCACAACAGTCAGGAAATCCTTCTATGTGGCACACCTCATCACTAAGGGCTTTTCATCCAGAAAAAAGGAGGTCATTGTCTCACTGTACTCATCCCTCTTTAGACCCACTATAGAATACAACGCCCCATTTGGTATGTACCTCTCAAGACATCTGCAACAACTGGAAAGGCTGCAGAAATACCTCACTAAAAGAATCACAGGCCTAAAGCAGATGCACTATGCTGACCGTCTAAAAAACTCCACCTATACTCTATCGCATATCGTCTACTCAGAGACGAGCTCTGCTTAACATACAAGGCCATGTCAAACCCAGAGCTGTTGGACATGCTACACTTAAAGAAATCCCAATCCCTCAGAGACACACGGTCCAGGGATCTAAACCTTGTCATCACAATGAACAAAACATGCGGGAGGGATAAGTTCCTGACCCAGAGACTCCCCAGACACTGAAATAGACAGCCCATACATGTCAAGCAGAGCGCCTCTTTGGCCCTCTTCAAAAGGAACCTTGATGACTGGATCGGAGATAGGAAATTCACCCCAGGGATCACATCAGTCGCCCTGCTAGACAGGGGTCCAGGGAAGTAAATACTGTGGGAAGAAATAGCCAGGGAATTGTTATGGCTAGGCTTGTATAGGCCCTAAGGCCAATAGTCTAGTACCAACCTATGACCCTTTTACTCTTTAGCCTATCAAAACATAAATTCTGATTCTTGGGTGCTAAAGATCATTACCAAAGGTTATATAATACCATTTTCAGAAACCCCCAAAGATAGCACAAAGGATTCCATATACTGGACCCAATCAGTTGGAATCTGCAGCAACAGAGCTTTTAAAGCTGCTGGACAAAAGGGTCATGCAACCATTCCCCCAAGATCATCAAGAATCCAGAGTCTAGTCAAGGTTCTTTTTAATTCCATAAAAGACAGGAGATCTCAGACCAATGTTGGATCGTGGCATTGTGATTCAATATGTAAAAGAGACAAAATTCCAGATGGTCACAATACAGTCCAGTCTACTTCTACTGAGAAAGGACATTTAGATGTGCTCTGTCTATCTGCAGGATGCTTACTATCATGTCAAGATCAAGTGGCAGTCTAGGAGTTTCCTCCATTTCCATCTGAAAGCCAATCAGTATGAGTTCAGGGCACTGCCATTCAGTCTCATCACAGTCTATGGTTGTTCACCAAGATAATGGTAGCTGTGACAGCCTATCTCAGGCTGCAAGGGATCCAGACATTCTCTTATTTAGATGATTGGCTTCTAACTTTTACCTGCAGGAATCTACTACTAAGACATCAGTCATTCCTTTTATATCTAATAACTCACTTGGGCATTTCAATAAACATCAACAAGAGCAAGCTATCCTGTACTCAGTCTATAGACTTCATAGGCTGCAACACAGACACTGTACATCAGATATCTTAAGTTCCCTTAACAAAGTCAAATCCATATGATTCATAGCTCTCCAGGTGATAAAACATCCTTGGCCCCAAACTCGACTCATCTTATATCTTTTAGGTCTAATGGCTTCCTCTCCAGTTGTGGTTCCTTTTGCCAGCTACCACATGAGAATTCTACAGTGGACACTAGCTGTACAGTGGTCACAAAAATTGCAGCCCATTCACTACAGAGTTCATCTGACTCAAGTCTGCAGAGACCCCATTCAGTGGTGGATTTCATCCAATTCAGCTACTCAGGGCAGACATTTCCATCCTCTGACCCCCAGAGCCACAGTCACCATGGATGCCTGCCTTCTCAGTTGGGGGTGGGGGCATTTTGAAGGGAAGATAGTCCAGGGAACATGCTCATCAAGAGAGGCTAAACTTCACATCAGTGTCTTGGAGTTGAGAGTGATCCTTCTTATGTTGCAGGCATTTCAGGACCTCCTACCCAAAGATGTGATTGCCATACATTCTGACTACATGTCAGTAGTTTAGTACATCAGCAAACAGGGTAGAACATGCTCGTACCCTCTTTGCCAAGAAGCCATGAGAAGTTGCCAGTGGGTGATGCCTTCAAACCACTTTCTAGCAATGCACATACCTGGGACGCCCAATATTCTGGCGGACAAACTAAACAGAGCTATACTATTGCCTAACGAGTGGTCTCTCAACAGAACAGTGGCAACAGAGATTTTCAGCTACTGGGGCCAACCTTACTGTGACCTTTTTGCTTCATACCTAAGCAAGTGCAGAAGTTACTTTGCCCTTATCCCCTGCACAGGACAGTCACTGAGGGATGCTGTAGCCCCGGGTCTTCTTTATGCCTTTCCGTCAATTCCCCTTATCACAAGTTCATTCAGAAACCTATGGAGTGCAAGACCAGGATAATCCTCTTCAGTCCTCGGCAGGCATGGTTCTCCTTTCTTTGACCTCATCTAGTTCACTCACCATGGGTTCCAGATCCATTTCTGTATCTTCTCAGCCACCCAACCAGGCTATCTATATTGGATCTCAAGACCCTAAAACTGACTGCATGGTTTCTCCAATTTTAATGATTGCCAGAGATGACAGGCTTTCTTCCCTGGTAGTTCATACCATATCTTCTCAAAGAAACTCAACTAAAAAGACTTACAAGAGCAAATGGAAGCATTTTTTTTCTTCATCTAGACCTCTTCTAAGGGACTAGACCAATTTTCAGTACTTCTACCTGAAATTTTGGAGTTTCTTTTTGAACTATTCATAGGTGGCTCAAGTTACACTACAATTATAGTCCACTTAGCAGCCATTTCAAACTTTCACATAGGGCTCAACAATACATCTATTGCTTCTCTCAAAGTGGCCAAAGCCTTCTTTAGAGGAATCTTTTTATTGAGGCATCCAGTTTGTGATCTAGTCCCTCCCTGAGACATTACTATTTTAGTGAAATTACTAACCAAAAGACCTTTCAAACCAGCAGCATCTGCAGATGTAAAGTTTCTTACATGGAAAACTATTTTTCTCATTGCCATTACATCTGCAAAATGTGTCAGGATTACGTGCACCTTCTTGTAAATCCCCTTTCCTTATTTTTCACAGAAACAGAGTGTCACTGAGAACAAACCCTTCATTTCTTTTTAAAGTAGCTTTAGAATCTAACTTGAACCAACAGATCAATTTACCAGTTTTCTTTCTAAATTTTACCAACAAAGGAAAACATACTTTAGATACCTTAGATGTCCACAGTGGTGCAGCGGTTAGTGTTGCTGCCTCACAGCAAGAGGATCTCCGGTTCAATTCTCGGCTGGGGTGCCTTCTGTGCAGAGGCTGCATGTCCTCCCTGTGGTCACGTGGGTTTCCTCCGGGTGCTCCGTTTTCCTCCCACATCCCAAAGACATGCAGTAGGTGAATTGGACACTCTAAACTGGCCCTAGGTGTGCGTGTGAGTGCCTTCTGTGGAGGGTTGGGCGCCAGGCTGGCAACTCGACACCGTAAAACTCCACTGCCAATCATGAGTGGACAGATGATCCACTGTGGCAACCCCTAACCAGGAAAAAGCCGAAAGAAGAAGAAGAAGATGTCCACAGACAACTCAAGTTGTATCTCTGTCATGCTAACAATTTTGGAAAATGAGATCAACTGTTTATATACTTTTCCAAGAACAAGGTAAGACAATCCGTACCTAAGATAACTCTGTCAAAATAATTAGCAGACTGCATTTCATTCATCTGTGATTTGCAAGGTACATCTTTGCAAACAAAGCCTAAGGCTACCAGGGCGGTGACAACTTCAACAGCATTTGCAAAAAGTGTGCCTGTCAGTGACGTATGTGTTACAGCAACTTGATATTCAACTCATACTTTTGTAGCTCACAATGAGTTAGATGTGCAGTCTAGAATATGAATATCTTTCAGCTCTCCTATACTCAGGAATGTCCTTTCTTGAGATAGTCCAGGTCCCTGATGGGCTGCTTGGGAATCTGTCTCACATGTTGAATCAGAAGATAAAATACAACATCATAAATGAAAGTTATGTACTTACCATAACGATAGATCCATATTGTTTTTTTTTCATCTGGTTCAACTCACCTCCTACTTTCCCTTGCCAAATTGTCATTGTTTCCTTCTAGGGATCGGCCAGACCTTCTATGGACCCTGTCTGACCTCTTTGTAATTCTTAAACCATATAGTGATTTATGTCCTTTTTCTCCTTACCCTTTCCTAAATAGTGTGTCAACAGTTTTATTCATTCAGCAAACTCTGTCTGAGGTCATTTAGACAGGAGAGAGGATTTGTTGGTAGGGCAGGAGTCAGAGCTGTGGATTCAGTGCTTTGATATAAGGCATCAAGGTGAGATCCAACCAAGCCACATGTTGAACCAGATGAAAAGAAGACAACACAGATCTATCATTACGACAAGTACATAACTTTTAATGTTAAGTTGTCAATCTCGCCTTCATTCTTGCTTGATGGGTTCGGAGCCGATCCCTCGGCTCCGACTCGGCACTTGCTAAGCTCGAGAGTCACTTTTACCAGCTCGAGGCAGCCCCATATCCCATGATGCAAGGCGGTAAGTACCCAGATCTCGTTTGCCGCTTCGCTTATGAGGTCCTCCTTTTACCAGCTCCTGGTAAGTGATTCACTTTATTAATATTAAAGCCCCTTTTTGTTAAAAAAAACACTTTATTATTAGTTATAAGTTAATTATTTAGATTTCCTGACAGAAAATCCCTGTCTCTTTTAATATTTTTTAGTCAAACTTTACCCATCCCATCCCTCCCTGTTAGGGTGTGTGTGTGTTTATTTTTAGGAATACCTTTTGGTATTTTCTTTAATTTAAATTTTTGACTGGTGTGTGTGTGTTTTAAGCACCATGTCAAAGGAGAGGTCTCAGGTTTTAAGAAGTGTGACACGTGCTGTCAGAAGATGTCTCTGACAGACGGGCACACTTCTTGCCTATATTGGCTGGGGCCTCTTCACCTGCAGGACTTCTGTGCTATTTGTCATTCCTTCAGCCAGAGAGTCCTGCAGGAAAGAAACAAGCTGATACTTAGGGGCCTTCTTAAGCGGAGGGCTCTCGGCTAAGTCGGCTCCGTCAAAATCAACTAAATCTTCCAAGGCCCAGGCTTCTGTGTCTAAGCCTGCGGCCTCAGCTCGACTTCGTTCGAGTCGAGGTCGGCTGGAGCGATTCTGGCTTAACAAAGCCGGCACCGATGGCTATCGGTGCGAATCTGCATCGACCACTTTGGTGTCGGCTCCGATCGGTTCCGACACCCATGTAGCTGAGCATCGGTTAATCGGCTCCGATCGGCTCCGACACCGTTACTTTGGTGGCTGTATCGGCTCCGGCTGGAGCCGATACATCGAGCTTCCTGTCGGCTCCGAGTCGGCTCCGACAGGATCTATAATATCGGTTCCGATGGCTCATTCCAGGAAGAGGTCGAGGTCTCCTTCCTTGGAGCCGATACTTTCGGCCACGGCTTCACCTCTTCTTTGGAACGGAGCCATCGGAGCCGATCTTCAAGGTCATCAGACTGTCAGATCATGACCTAGAGAGGTGGTCAGTAGATTACTTAAGTCACAGGTACTGGCCCAAATGTTACATAGCCGTCTCAACAGGCGACTGTTGGTCCACACCCGTTACAGTTCCTCCTTCAACTCTACCCCAGAGCTTGGAGTTGGAGTCTTCGAATGGTTACTGCTACGTCTGGAGGACGGATACCCTTCTGTTCCTTCAGCCTCTACTCTTATCTCCTCTTGAGACCTTCCTTAGAGGGATTCGTGGTCGGGCTTCCATGGTCTCCTCGAGGGGTGAGTGGCATCGGACCCTTGTCGAGCCAGCTCTTCCCTTGGAGCCTCGACCTGGTGAGCTCGGCTCCGACATCTGCCTCGGAGACTTCCCTTTCGGTGGTCCTGGAGTTCCTGGTTCTTGAACGGGTTCTCTCGGACCTGCCTGGGAGGGAGCATTCGAGGTAATGAAGAGTGTGCTGGCCACTGGTATCAGTCAGCAGTCTGTTCCCGTGGCTCCTCCCTCTATAGTACCTGTTGACATCTCTGCCACTTCTCTTGCTACAGGACCCAGAGATCCTCCGCCTCAGGTTTCCCCATTGGGAATTTCCCCTCTTCGAGTTTTCTCCTGATGTTTCAGGAGATCCTCCTAGGAAGAGGACTTGTAAGAGGAAGCATGTAGACTCTGAGTCTGTCACTGGATACTGACTTTGATGAGTCAGAGGGATCCCTAGATCCTCTGAGGATGTCTCCTTCTCAGACATCCTAGAACTCCTGAAACAGAGGGAAACTGGCCCACCAACAATCCCTCTGAGGATGAGTCAGTATACCTAGAGGCGTTTGGATCTCGGCCCTCCACCTCCTGGGTGTCTCCGCCTTCGACCCCTTATGCAGGTTATTGCACGAGGCGTGGGCAGCTCCTGACTCTGTAGAGCCAGTCCCTAGGAGGCCTTCAAAATTTATCACTGCCCCGTGACAAGCAATTCCTCTCTAAGGGTGTCGCTGATGCCATGGTGGTGGCTGCGGCCGCAAAAGGAACTTGCAGATCCTTCGATGCCGTCCATCCTCCTAATAAGGACTCTAGGACCATGGATAGATGCGGTAAGCGGATGTTTTCCTCAGCGACCTTTGCTGTGCGTTGGCTGAATTACCTATGTCACTTCACCAGACTCCAGAGGATATCCTTAAGGAGCTGGGTGAAGTAGTTCAGGATCCTACAGCTGCAGGGGCTCAAGAAAAATTGTAGCCATGGCTAGGAACCCTCAATTCCATTGCAAACTCCTCCATGCGGCTAATATCTTATGCTGCGGATGGAAGCAGAACGCAGGTACAGGTGTAGCTCTTAGGCGTAAACCTGGATGCGGCTATGTGATTTTGCGGATCCCTTTAAGGCGTCCTTCACAAATTCTCCTTTGATGGGTCAGCTTTGTTTGGCCCTCAGGTGAAAACCTTGACCAGGTGCGAACAGGGCGGCAAGACTCTTTCTGCTGTTGGAGTCCGTTTTCCACCCTTCTAGACCCTTATCCCAAAGGACAGAAGGTGGGAAAATGTGGTTCCGTAAATCCCAAGGAGTCACGCCGGATTCACGTGGTCAGTTTACCTCTAGAGGCAGAGGGGTAACAACAACAGACGCGCTCTAGGGGCAGAGGTGTCCAAAACCAGGGAAACAGGAGCCTCTCTCTGACAAGCCCTTTCAGCATCCCTGAGGTGTTGCCCGGCTGTCCCTCCTTGAGGCAGTCGGGAAGATTATCACTGTACCCAGAAGCCTGGCATTCCCTCACTCAAGACAGATGGGTACAGTCGATCATATCCAAGGGTTACATAATTCCTTTTCGCAGGTATTGAAGGTATCCTACTTGTAACCAGTCCCAGGGCTTCAAAATTTTCGCCCGTGACAAGCAATTTCTAAGGTCTGTGAGCCAGGTGGGTGGCCACCAAAGAACTTCAACCTCAGGAAATCCTTCTATGTGGCACACACCTGCCTCATCACTAAGGGCTTTCATCCAGAAAAAAGGAGGTCATTGTCTCACTGTACTCATCCCTCTTTAGACCCACTATAGAATACAACCCCATTTGGTATGTACCTCTCAAGACATCTGCATAGCTTCGTGCAGAAATGCCTCACTAAAAGAATCACGGGCCTAAAGCAGATGCACTATGCTGACCGTCTAAAAAACTCCACCTATACTCTATACATATCGTCTACTCAGAGGCAGACTCTGTAACATACTAGGAGCCATGTCAAACCCAGAGCTGTTGGACATGCTACATAAAAAGAAATCCCAATCCCTCCAGAACACGGGTCACAGGGGATCTAAACCTTGTCATCACAATGAACAAAACATCTCGCGGGAGGAGGATCGTTCCTGACCCAGAGACTCCCAGACTCTGAAATGGAGCCAGCCCATACATGTCAAGCAGAGGCGCCTCTTTGGCCCTCTTCAAAAGGAACCTTGATGACTGGATCCGGTGGAGATAGGGAAATTCACCCCAGGGATCACATCGAGTAAGCCTCTGCTAGACAGGTTAGGTCCAGGGAGAGTAGTATACTGTGGGAAGAAATTACAGCCGGTGGAATTGTTATGGCCCCAGGCTTGTAAGCAGGCCCTAAGGCCTGTGAAGTCTAGTACCAACCTATGACCCTTTTACTCTTTAGCCTTTCAAAACATAAATTCTGATTCTTGGGTGCTAAAGATCATTACCAAAGGTTATATAATACCATTTTCAGAAACCCCCAAAGATAGCACAAAGGATTCCATATACTGGACCCTAATCAGTTTGGAATCTGCAGCTTATACAGGGGAGACTTTTAAAGCTGCTGGACAAAAGAGTCATGCAACCATTCTCCCAAGATCATCAAGAATCCAGAGTCTAGTCAAGGTTCTTTTTAATTCCAAAAAAGACAGGAGATCTCAGACCAATGTTGGATCGTGGCATTGTGATTCAATATGTAAAAGAGACAAAATTCCAGATGGTCACAATACAGTCCAGTCTACTTCTACTGAGAAAGGACATTTAGATGTGCTCTGTCGATCTGCAGGATGCTTACTTATCATGTCAAGATCAAGAGTGGTGGCAGTCTAGGAGTTTCCTCCATTTCCATCTGAAAGCCAATCAGTATGAGTTCAGGGCACTGCCATTCAGTCTCATCACAGTCTATGGTTGTTCACCAAGATAATGGTAGCTGTGACCTTGTAGCTCATCTCAGGCTGCAAGGGATCCAGACATTCTCTTATTTAGATGATTGGCTTCTAACTTTTACCTGCAGGAATCTACTACTAAGACATCAGTCATTCCTTTTATATCTAATAACTCACTTGGGCATTTCAATAAATATCAACAAGAGCAAGCTATCCTGTACTCAGTCTATAGACTTCATAGGCTGCAACACAGACACTGTACATCAGATATCTTAAGTTCCCTTAACAAAGTCAAATCCATATGATTCATAGCCCTCCAGGTGATAAAACATCATTGGCCCCAAACTCGACTCATCTTATATCTTTTAGGTCTAATGGCTTCCTCAACAGTTGTGGTTCCTTTTGCCAGCTACCACATGAGAATTCTACAGTGGACACTAGCTGTACAGTGGTCACAAAAATTACAGCCCATTCACTACAGAGTTCATCTGACTCAAGTCTGCAGAGACCCCATTCAGTGGTGGATTTCATCCATTTCAGCTACTCAGGGCAGACATTTCCATCCTCTGACCCCCAGAGCCACAGTCACCATGGATGCCTGCCTTCTCAGTTGGGGGTGGGGGCATTTTGAAAGTAAGATAGTCCAGGGAACATGCTCATCAAGAGAGGCTAAACTTCACATCAGTGTCTTGGAGTTGAGAGTGATCTTTCTTATGTTGCAGGCATTTCAGGACCTCCTACCCAAAGACGTGATTGCCATACATTCTGACTACGTCAGTAGTTTAGTACATCAGCAAACAGGGTGGAACATGCTCGTACCCTCTTTGCTGAGAAGCCATGAGAAGTTGCCAGTGGGTGATGCCTTCAAACCACTTTCTAGCAATGTACATACCTGGGATGCCCAATATTCTGGCGGACAAACTGAACAGAGCTATACTATTGCCTAATGAGTGGTCTCTCAACAGAACAGTGGCAACAGAGATTTTCAGCTACTGGGGCCAACCTTACTGTGACCTTTTTGCTTTATACCTAAGCAAGTGCAGAAGTTACTTTGCCCTTATCCCCTGCACAGGACAGTCACTGAGGGATGCTGTAGTCCATCTTTAGCCCCGGGTCTTCTTTATGCCTTTCCGTCAATTCCCCTTATCACAAGTTCATTCAGAAACCTATGGAGTGCAAGACCAGGATAATCGTCTTCAGTCCTCGGCAGGCATGGTTCTCCTTTCTTTGACCTCATCTAGTTCACTCACCATGGGTTCCAGATCCATTTCTGTATCTTCTCAGCCACCCAACCAGGCTATCTATATTGGATCTCAAGACCCTAAAACTGACTGCATGGTTTCTCCAATTCTAATGATTGCCAGAGATGACAGGCTTTCTTCCCTGGTAGTTCATACCATATCTTCTCAAAGAAACTCAACTAAAAAGACTTACAAGAGCAAATGGAAGCATTTTTTTTCTTCATCTAGACCTCTTCTAAGGGACTAGACCAATTTTCAGTACTTCTACCTGAAATTTTGGAGTTTCTTTTTGAACTATTCATAGGTGGCTCAAGTTACACTACAATTATAGTCCAATTAGCAGCCATTTCAAACTTTCACATAGGGCTCAACAATACATCTATTGCTTCTCTCAAAGTGGCCAAAGCCTTCTTTAGAGGAATCTTTTTATTGAGACATCCAGTTTGTGATCTAGTCCCTCCCTGAGACATTACTATTTTAGTGAAATTACTAACCAAAAGACCTTTCAAACCAGCAGCATCTGCAGATGTAAAGTTTCTTACATGGAAATCTATTTTTCTCATTGCCATTACATCTGCAAAACGTGTCAGGATTACGTGCACCTTCTTGTAAATCCCCTTTCCTTATTTTTCACAGAAACAGAGTATCACTGAGAACAAACCCTTCATTTCTTTTTAAAGTAGCTTTAGAATCTAACTTGATTCACCATATCAATTTACCAGTTTTCTTTCCAAATTTTACCAACAAAGGAAAACATACTTTAGATACCTTAGATGTCCACAGACAGGGCGGCCACAGTGGTGCAGCGGTTAGTGTTGCTGCCTCACAGCAAGAGGATCTCCGGTTCAATTCTCGGCTGGGGTGCCTTCTGTGCGGAGGCTGCATGTCCTCCCTGTGGTCGCGTGGGTTTCCTCCGGGTGCTCCGGTTTCCTCCCACATCCCAAAGACATGCAGTAGGTGAATTGGACACTCTAAACTGGCCCTAGGTGTGCGTGTGAGTGCCTTCTGTGGAGGGTTGGGCGCCGGGCTGGCAACTCGACACCGTAAAACTCCACTGCCAATCATGAGCGGACAGATGATCCACTGTGGCAACCCCTAACCGGGAAAAAGCCGAAAGAAGAAGAAGAAGAAGATGTCCACAGACAACTCAAGTTGTATCTCCATCATGCTAACAATTTTGGAAAACGAGATCAACTGTTTATATACTTTTCCAAGAACAAGGTAAGACAATCCGTACCTAAGATAACTCTATCAAAATAATTAGCAGACTGCATTTCATTCATCTGTGATTTGCAAGGTACGTCTTTGCAAACAAAGCCTAAGGCTACCAGGGCAGTGACAACTTCAACAGCATTTGCAAAAAGTGTGCTTGTCAGTGACATATGTGTTACAGCAACTTGATATTCAACTCATACTTTTGTAGCTCACAATGAGTTAGATGTGCAGTCTAGAATATGAATATATTTCAGCTCTCCTATACTCAGGAATGTCCTTTCTTGAGATAGTCCAGGTCCCTGATGGGCTGCTTGGGAATCTGTCTCACATGTTGAATCAGACGATAAAATACAACTTCATATATGAAAGTTATGTACTTACCATAACGATAGATCCATATTGTTTTTTTTTCATCTGGTTCAACTCACCTCCTACTTTCCCTTGCCAAATTGTCATTGTTTCCTTCTAGGGATCGGCCAGACCTTCTGTGGACCCTGTCTGACCTCTTTGTAATTCTTAAACCATATAGTGATTTATGTCCTTTTTCTCCTTACCCTTTCCTACATAGTGTGTCAACAGTTTTAGTCATTCAGCAAACTCTGTCTGAGGTCATTTAGACAGGAGAGAGGATTTGTTGGTAGGGCAGGAGTCAGAGCTGTGGATTCAGTGCTTTGATATAAGGCATCAAGGTCACATCCAACCAAGCCACATGTTGAACCAGATGAAAAGAAGACAACACAGATCTATCATTACGGCAAGTACATAACTTTTATTTTCAGTCACTGTATTACATATTCACCTTCCAATTTATATATTCCAGGTTATGTCTGGTTTTTGATGCATTTATCAGCATATTATTCTCCTCTGCTCAAATGGTCAATTTAGTCAAGTTCTTTTGCAGACATGCCCTATCTTTAACACATGTAATCAGTTTACCCTATTTGAAGTAATCTTCATATAGACTGTAGAACACCTCAGATGAAAAAGATAGATCTGAAAGATAAATCCAAAAAAAAAGTATGGGCCTAGGACAGAGTCTTGTGGGACACTCTGACTGTAACCTCAAATTTCACCTGTCCAATTGGTTTAAGTTCTGTTAGTCATTTGGGTTTTTAATACCATGACAGGAATGGACCCCATTCCTAAGTCAAAATATGATTAAAGTTCATGAAATTAGTTCTGTTTTAGTCTTTGATGTTAGCCAAAAGTGTCTTTGCAGCACCCGCAATGTGCCCAGAACTGACTCCTTCTGCAGTTGGTACAGAGTTACATGTATCGATAATATTTTTAAATGCAACTGTAAATGCTTTATTATGAGACCCATTGCTTCTACTGCTATTGGAATTGTCTGGGTATCCTTCTTCCACATTGCCCTCATTTGTGCCTGCAAATCTTGATATTTTATGATTTTGTGTCTCTCTGTACATAAGGCACTGTGATCAATGGGTGTAGCAATTTCAATGATCAATACTACTTTTGTCTTCTTTTCATGGACTACTATACCTAGTTTTTTCACATCTATTTTTTGAACTGTTGATAATGGGTGATCCCATGTGATATAAACGTCTTCATTTTCTGTAATGCTTTGTGGTTTATTTTTCCAATGCTTCTTAGCTATTTCACTATTATAATGTTTCCACAATCCCCAGTGCAGCAGTCTTACCACATTATTATGCCTTCCAGTATACAGACCTTCTACCATTAGCATCTCGCACACATTAACAAAATGTGTGACTTATGTTTTAGAAAACTTGCGATCTGATATTGTCAATTTTTCATTTCATCCTCACATATGGGTCCAGATCCAATTCATCGGATCTGACTCGGCTGTTAACAAGCTTGTGGCAACCAAAAAGCTCTTGGATACCTCCCCTTACCCACAATGTATCTCTCCCCATTACCCCAGATTTTGTTTGCCACTTTGCAAAGACGTGGTCCAATCAACTAGCTCTTGGTGTCAGATTGTATTTTTCTAAGTATTTTTCTCTAATAATCTCTATTTTTTCATTTTTGTCTGTAATTTGCCCCGTCTCTCTCTCTCTCTCTCTTTCTTGTAGCTTAGAGCCCTTTACTTAAAAGTAACCAGGTTTTTATTTAGGTTACTTCCTTTCTCCCCTTCTTTCCCACCACTAACCATTTTTTATAGGTTGCTCCCCTTTCCCCCTTTACCATTGACGTAAGTCTTCAACTACTATTGTTGTCAAAAAACAAACAAAAAAACATCTGTGTGTGTGAGCATTTGTTTGAGTGATCCCTCTGCCTTCCTCTTTTCATTTTGGCAGAGCAAATGACCAATTTCAACTAATGTTCTAAGTGCGGGCATAAAATCCCAGTCAGCGGCTCGCACTCTCTATGTGTATACTACCTTGGACCCCTTCACTTACAAGAGGGTTGTGCTATATGCCACTCTTTTAATCATAGAGCTTTAGTTGAGCATAAAACAAGCTCATTCTAAGAGGTATGTTGCCTTTAGCTTTTGGAGCGGCTATTTCTGGAAGTAAAGAGAAATCAGGGTCGGCTTCTAAAACAAAATCAGCTCATTTGAGCCCAGCTTCATCTTTGTCCTCTAGGTCCTCGGACAAAGTTAAGAGGAGATCATCTTCAGTGCAGATGGATGTCTTGGAACCACAAACTTTGATGAGTCTGTGATCAGATCAGAGACCTCGGCTCTGACCTCTACTCTGTTGGATCCGACTTCTTCGGCTCCGATGCTATCTGGTAAGAATGAATTGGATCTGTTGATGTTGGATCTGACATCCAGTCCTTTTAAGCTGATTGTGACATTACCAAGGACTTGGTACTCTCCATCTTATGACCTGGTTCCATCAATGGTATCGTCTCCCTTTCTGTTGAGACCTAGATCCCCTTCTGCCTCATCCTCCAGTGCAGCCAGGAACCTAACTGAAAAAGATGTGGAACGGATGGTGCAGAAGATTTTGTGGGTCTAAGGTATCAATACGTCTCCCTTAATCTCGACCCTTAATGTTTCAGGCCAGTCCAAACCATCTACTCCTCCCTCTTCCTCCTTCTCTGACTTCAGGGCAAGCTTCGGAGCTATCAGATCCGATATGCTTGGTGCCTTATACTTCTGATCCAAAGATGTCCCTTTCTTCAGATCAGAATTTTGCTTGGAACTCATTGGCTTTTTCAGAACTGGAGAGTTTTTAGAGGCATAGCGAACCTCGCAAGCCTTGTATGCTCTCGACTCCCAGGTCTTCAGAGCAGTTAATGCACCTTGGGGCTTTTGTGAAGGTGAACTCGACTCCGGCTTCAACCCTAGGCGAGCTGTCTTCTGGAATGGAGGGGACCCCATCCCAGAAACATGGTTTGTTGGAGCCAGAGTCCTCATCCATTCAGGAGCTGTCAGCTTTTGGGAACTTGGAGAGGGCTATAGTTGCCACTGCAACTAAGAAGTCGCCTGCCCCCTCGGATCCATTATCCCAACAAGATACCTTGCCTGTCTCTTCTTGTCACCAGGTTCCACAGGGACTGCAGGATCACAGGTACCAGGACCCCCATCTGGGTACCCCGACTCTTCTGATACCTCCCCAGATTACTCCACTGAGGAGGTCCTTTAGAAGAGATTATGCAAGAAGAAGCATTTGGACTCCCTGGAGGAGTCAGTCACTAAAGACACTGACCTCATTGAGGGTGATGGATCCCCATGGCCACCCCCTGAGGATGTTTCCTTTGGGGAGATTCTGGAGATTCTGAAGCAGAGGGGTGGCTGGCAGTCCAGCAATCCTTCGCCTGAGGAATCGGTGTACCTGGCTGCCTTTGGTTCTTGCCCATCTACCTCTTGGGTGGCTCACCGATGACCTCCTAGGTTTGATCTCACGGTGGGCATGGGACACCCCAGATTCCATTGAGCTTGTCCCCCAGAGACCAAATAAAATTATCACTGCTCCCTCAGATAAGGCTTTCTGGGAAAAAGGTGTTGCAGTAGATGCCATGGTCGTGATGGCAGGGACCAAGAAGGAACTCTCCAAGGAGAGTTCAACTATCCATCCTCCTAATAAGGATTCCAGGATGATGGATAGATGTGGGAAGCATGTCTTCTTGTCAGCGACCTTTGCCTTACAATCACTGAATTACCTTTCACATTTTATGAGATTGCAAAGGTATCTGATCAAGGAGCTTTCAGATACCTTTGAAGGAGCAGTAGCTGAGGGAGCTAAAGAGAAAATAGCTTCCCAGTTAGCCACCCTACATTTTGTAGCCAACTTGTCCATGAGACTCATAGCACATGAGCAGAAAGAATGAGCAGAGAGGTGGGTTCCGGCATCTCCATGAGGAGGCATGCTTTAATGCACCATTGTGATTTTGTGGAACCTTTTAAGTCTTCATTTGTCAATGCTCCTTTTGACGGCATGTCCCTTTTTGGTCCCAAAGTCAAGGATACGCTATCCAGGTGTGAGAAAGAAGGTAAGACCCTATCTACCTTGGGCATACATTTTTTGGCTCTTCAGAGACCTTATCCCAAGGGTCCGAGAAGCAGTGGGAAAATGTGGTTCAAAAAGTTTCAAGAGTCCTACCAAGTCACATGTGATGAGTTTTCCCCGAGAGGGGGAAACAATAATGGAAGACGTCACCCTCAAGGCAGAGGAGGTCCGTAAAGCCAAGTTTTCTGGGAATCTTTCTTCAGGAAGCCTTTCCAGTGCGCCTGAAAGGAGGCAATCGGGGGTCGACTGTCCCTGCACTGGAGAGCCTGGCAAAAGATAAATGTGAAGTTGTTCGATCTCGATGTTTATTCTTACACACAGGTCCGGAGCCGATCCCTCGGCTCCGAGTCGGCCACATTCCAAGCTCTGCTTCTAAGAGAAGCTCAAGGCACAGTCCCTATCCCATGATCCTCTCCTGCTAACCCTCAGATCTAGTTTGCCGCTGCAACAGGTCTCATCGTTGAATGAGAGCTCGGGCCAGTATACTTTTTTCTATATTAAAATTTTATATATATATATTTCTAAAAGTTAAAAATTATAAGGTTTTTTTCTTAGTATAGCGATAGTATTACTGTGTGTGTGTGTGCGTGTTAGGTTAAATTAGTGTTAAGAATTTCTGTCAGGGCTCTGTCAGATTTTCCCTGTTTAGATTACTTTTTTTCTTAGTATTTAACCTTGTTTATAAATAGTTACCTGTTTTAGTAAGGTTAGTTTTGTGTATGTATATATATATATATATATATATATATATATATATATATATATATATATATATATATATTTAGATATATAGTGTTTTTACATATTAGTATTGCAATGTCAGAAAAAGCCAAATCTGGCTTTAAGCTTTGCCAGTGTGGACAGAAAATGTCCATAAGTGACAACCACGTTTCCTGCGTCTGCTGTCTAGGCCCTCTCCATCTTCAGGAGGACTGCTCCTTCTGCCATTCGTTTAGTGGCAGAGTGATGATGGAAAGACGCAGGAAACTTATTGAGAGGGGTCTCCTGACGCCAGAGTTTCAAGAGGCTTTGGAAAAGGCAGACCAGTCATCGAAGTCTTCGAAGGTGTTGGAGCCCAGGTCATTGGCGCCGAGTACCTCTGTTAAGATTCGGTCGCTGGCTCCACAGACCTTGGAGCCGAGCATCGAACTGCTGCCTCGGGGCGAGGTCCAGGTTTTGGAGCCGGTGTCAGAGGTACTCCCTTCATCGATCCTTCGCTCGGTGACCTCTTCGGGCCCTTCGACCCGTTCCTCCAGACCACTGTCAGACACCGATGTGGATCGAGTGGTGCAGAAGCTGATGGAGAACACGGCCTTATCCAAACTGATTGCAGTTTTGTCCCAATTGGTTTCGAAGCTTGAAGCCCTTTCTGTTCCATCCATAGATCCTCCTTCAAGACCCATCGAGTCATCGGAGCCGGGAGTCGAGGATCTGATGATTGTTGATCCCCCGGAGCCAAAGCCTTTGTTAGTGCTTTCGGCTCCACTGACCTCGACACCCTCGGTACCCATCGAGGAGTCTCGGCCGACAGTCTCTCCTCGGTTCCGGGGGGGAGTTGAACCGAAGTTTCGGTTCCGACTGTTTCCCTCGGTGCCTCGGCACAGATTAGTTTGGCTCTGTCCTCTGGATTGGAGCCCGTGGTTCCGGGCCCGAGGAGGCTGCCGGGTTCTTCGGAACCGGTGGAATCCTCGGCCCCGGGCTCCAGTGCCTTCGAAGCCATGAGGAAGGTTTTGTCTGTTAAGACATTCGCATCTTCAGATTCCTCTTCTCCCTCCCCGAAAGGTCTGTATTCTGTTTCTGCACCACCGGTCCCCACTAAGCGTAGAGACCCAAAGCCTCAGTCAGCCCCAGAGGGTGAACCCTGCTCCTCGGAAGCTTCACCGGATGCCCCCTCTGATGAAGTCCCGAGGAAAAGATTGTGCAAGAGGAGGCACCTTGATTCCCCACAGGAATCGTTGACATCTGACACCGACTTGGATGAGCCAGAGGGGTCCCCACGGTCCTCCTCCGAGGATGTCTCGTTTGCCGACATCCTGGAAATTCTCAAACAGAGGGGTGACTGGCAGTCACTTGCCCCCACTGAGGACGAGTCGGTGTTGCTGAAGGCTTTTGGGGCTCAACTTTCCACCTCCTGGGTAACTCCGCCCTTCGACAAGTTAATGGATTTAATAGCTCGAAGGGCGTGGGAGTCCCCTGACACCTTGGAACCAGTCCCTAGGAGGCCTAATAAGTACATCACTGCCCCCCAGGATAAAGCGTATCTCATCAAGGGAGTCCCAGTTGATGCTATGGTGGTGGCGGCGGCCACCAAGAAAGAAATGTCTCAAGCATCTTCCTCTGTTCATCCGCCTAACAAAGACTCTAGAACGATGGACAGGTACGGTAAGCGCATTTTTAGTTCAGCGACTTTTTCCATGCGATCTCTGAACTACCTCACCCATTTTACCTGTCTTCAGAGAGATCTCCTCAAAGAACTGGGAAATACTCTACAGGGTACCACAGATGCTGCTGTCTCAGACAAGGTGACAGCACAGCTCAATACCCTAAACTCTATCGTTAACTCATCCATGCGGCTCATTTCATATGCAGCCAAAGGATCGAGTAGGGCTGCAGCTTCAGCGATCGCTCTGAGGAGACAATCCTGGATGTGCCTGTGCTCCTTTGCGGAAGCCTTTAAGTCTTCCTTTACTAATGCCCCTTTTGATGGCTCCTCCTTGTTTGGGCCCAAAGTGAAGGAGATGCTCACTAGGTGTGAGCAAGTAGGAAAGACCCTGTCTGCCGTAGGGGTCCTTTTTCCGCCCCTTCTAGACCATACCCCAAAGGTCAAAGAGGTGGAAAAATGTGGTCCCGGAAGACTCAGGGAGCTTTCCAATCTACACCTAGTGAAACCCCCTCCAGAGGCAGAGGAGGGGGAAGGAATGGAAGATGCCACCCAGGCGGCAGAGGGGGTCCGCAGAACCAGGGCGACAGGGATACCATCCCTGGTAAGCCCTTTCAGCACTCCTGAGTGGAGGCCCGGCTGTCCTGCTCTGGAGGCAGTCGGGGGTCGCTTGGCTTTATACCCAGAGGCCTGGCTAAATCTCACTTCAGATTCCTGGGTAAAAAGCATAATAACCAGAGGATACAACATCCCTTTCTTAAACAATCCTCCCATCCAAAAAGATTCCCAGATGTTCCACCCAATCTGAGGGATCAGGCAACCATAGAAATACAAAGGCTGTTTGAAAAAAGAGTCATCCAGCCAGTCCCGGCGGACCAGATAGGATCCGGAACTTACTCAGGGTTCTTTTTAGTTCCAAAGAAAACAGGGGACTGGAGGCCAATACTGGACCTCAGCAAACTCAATACCTTCGTGAAGAAGGAAAAATTCCGGATGGTCATGCTACAATCGATCCTTCCGTTTCTTCAAACGAACGATTGGATGTGCTCTATAGATCTCAAGGATGCGTACTACCACATAAAAATGGCCAGGCCATCCAGAGATCACTTGCGCTTCTGGCTGGGAGCCAGTCATTTTCAGTTTCGAGCTCTGCCCTTTGGCCTCACCTCAGCCCCCAGGGTGTTCACCAAGTGCATGGCAGTAGTGGCGTCCCACCTGAGACGACTAGGATTCCGGGTGTTTCCATACTTAGACAACTGGCTCCTTACCGCCACCATCAGGCATCACCTATTACAAGCCAGGGACTATACAATCGATCTCTTTTCCCGTTTAGGCATAACACTGAACTTCGAAAAATCTGCCTTGTCGCCCTCACAGCATATATCATTCATTGGAGCGAAATTGGACAATACCTTAACTCTGATCAGGCTTCCCCAAACAAGAGTTTCAACCTTAAGGGAACAGATTTCTACTCTTCTACAAAACAAAAGAGTCCCCGCTGCACAGGTCCTGAAAGTATTAGGCATGATGGCAGCTACCCTTATCGCGGTCCCCCTAGGGAGAATGCACATGAGGATCCTCCAGTGGCTACTCTTCACACAGTGGTCTTACCAATGGCTACCGTTGTCACACAACATCCTGCTCACGGAGTCTTGCAAGCGGGATCTTCAATGGTGAATGAACAGCCACAAGCTTACGGTAGACCGCCCGTTCGTGCTTCTCCCCCCCATAGCCACAGTGACCACGGATGCTACCCTGATAGGGTGGGGGGGATTTTTCAGAGGAGAACAGTTCAAGGTGAGTGGTCGAAAATAGAGTACAACCTGCACATCAATGTCCTGGAGTTGAGAGCAGTGTTCCTGGCATTGCAACACTTTCACGACTACTTACCTCCGGGAACAGTTGCAATTCAGACAGACAACATGTCATTGGTCTGGTACATAAACAAACAAGGAGGAACCAGGTCTTACCCCTTATGCAGAGAGGCCCTGAGAATCTGGCAATGGGCTTTGTCCACCGGACGCTTTCTCATAGCAACGCACATCCCGGGGACATCCAACGTAATAGCGGACAGGTTGAGCAGAGCCATCCTGTTACCTCACGAGTGGTCCCTCAAAAATCAAGTAGCAGAAAGGGTTTTCTGCAGATGGGGCCAGCCTTGCTGCAACCTTTTTGCATCCCCCCTGAATGCCAAATGCAGAAGCTATTTCGCCCTACTTCCCCCTCCGGGAGCCGCCCCCAGGGACGCAGTTGTGCACGATTGGCCCCCGGGTCTCCTATATGCTTTTCCTCCTGTTCCACTAATCTAGAAATTTCTGCAGAAAGCCAAAGGTCTGGAAAGGACGATCATCTTGATAGCACCATTCTGGCCACAACAAATCTGGTTCCCCTTTCTTCAAGCTTACCAAATAGAGGAACCTTGGACTCTGGACCCAGTGCCAGACCTTCTGACCCACTCGTCAGGAGTTCTTCACCCCTCTTCTTCGTCCCTCAAATTGACAGCATGGCTGCTCCACTTCCCAGCTTAGCCAGGTCAGATCTCTTGTCTCCAGCAGTACAACATATTTTGATCTCTTCCCACAAAGCCTCCACTAGAAAATTATACAAGGGCAAATGGAAACGTTTCGTGTGTTGGGCTTCCAAACAAGGTATTGATCCCTTGGTTGCTCCTATTCATAAGGTTCTAGATTTTCTATCTACTGTTTTTCATCAAGGGGCTTCAGCATTCACCATAAGGTTACAGCTGGCTGCCATATCTAATTTTCATGTGGGTGAAGGGGGCTCTACAATTATGTCTCATAGACTTTGTAGAGCTTTCATGAAGGGAACTTATCATCTCCGACCACCCATTCGAAGTCCGTTTTTTCCTTGGAACTTAAATCTAATGCTATCTCAGCTCATGTTATCACCCTTTGAACCAGCCTCGTCATGCCCACTTAAATATCTTTCTTGGAAAACCCTGTTTCTTGTTGCAATCACTTCAGCTCGAAGAGTCTCAGAGCTGCAAGCACTGTCAATTAGACCCCCGTATCTAATCTTTCACCCAGACAGGATCTCCTTACATACTAATCCATCCTTTCTACCAAAAGTCTGCTCAGAATCTAATCTTAATCAGATCATAGAACTTCCTATCTTTTTCACGCACCATGCCAATAAATTGGAATACATGTTACACAAATTGGACATGCACAGACAGCTGAGATTTTACCTGGACAGGACAAAAGAATTCCGGAAATCGGATCAACTTTTTGTTTCGCATGCGGATAGTAAGAAAGGTCTTGCAGTATCAAAAATCACGTTATCCAAATGGCTTTCGGACTGCATAAACTTTGTTTATTCATCTTTCAATCAGTCTATTCCACTCAAAGCTAAAGCTCATTCTACTAGAGCTGTTTCTACTTCCCTAGCCCATGCTGCTCGTTTACCGATAGATACCATTTGTGCAGCGGCTACCTGGGCTAAACCTCATACCTTTATCACTCATTACAAAGTGGACAGGGCCTTCAGGGACAGGGCTTCCTTTGGTTCCACTGTTCTCAGGAATGTTCTCCCGTGAGTCACCCGGGGTTTAGGGTGCTAGGGATGCTATCCGTGTGTAAGAACAAACGGTGAGATCGAACAACTTTACATAAAGATGTTATGTTCTTACCATGATGTTCCATGTGAGTTATTCATCTCGCCTTTGTTCTTACATTCCCGCCCTCCTTCCCCCTCCCTGTTCTGGAAGAACAGGTACGACTGGTGGCTGGTTGTCTTTCTCATGGTCCCCTTAGACTGATTGTCTCTAGGTAATATACGAGTATATGTGTATGAATACGTATGCATGTGTAAGAGAATATGTCTTCTGTTGTCTGGTTTTCATAGCAAACTAGATTTGAGGGTTAGCAGGAGAGAATCATGGGATAGGGACTGTGCCTCGAGCTTCTCTTAGATGCAGAGCTTGGAATGTGGCCGACTCGGAGCCGAGGGATCGGCTCCGAACCCGTGTGTAAGAACAAAGGTGAGATGAACAACTCACATGGAACGTTATGGTAAGAACATAACTTCTTTTTTCCAATATGTGGATGCAGAGGATAATATCCAGGGGTTACCAAATTCCCTTTTCCCAACAACCACTCCAATCAAAAAAATCTCTGATGTTCCATCCAGTCAGAGGGATCAAGCAGTCATTCAGATTCAAAAACTGATAGAAAAAACAGTCATCCAAGAGGTCCCCCAGACCAGAGACAGTTTGGAACTTACTCAAGGTTCTTTTTGGTTCCAAAGAAAACAGGGACTGGAGACCAATCCTGGACCTCAGCAGATTTAGCAAGTCAGTTTGACGTTGCAAGTTCTGAATGGTCACGATGCAGTCCATACTTCTATTTCTGGAACAGGACGATAGAATGTGCTCTATACAGCCTCAGGATGCTTACTAACTACCACGTAAAAATGGACAGAAGCTCCAGAAGACACTTACGCTTCCAGCTGGGAGCCAGTCATTACCGGTTCAGAGCACTGCCCTTTGGTCTCACCACTGCCCCCAGAGTGTTCACCAAATGCATGGCAGTGATTGCGGCTTACCTGAGATGACAAGGATACCGGGTGTTTCCTTATTTAGATGACTGGCTCATATCCATCCTAACCAGGCATCTACTTGCTCACACAAGAGACTCGGTTCTTCAGCTTTGTTCAGAACTAGGTATAACCATAAATCTCCAAAAATCTCATCTGGAACCCACTCAAACATTAGAGTTCATAGAAGCACTGTTGGACACCAAGCAGATGATTGCCAAACGGCCTCCTTCCAGGGTCTTAACAATCAAAAGACAAACTTCAAGGTTAATCAGAAACAAGAGGGTGGCAGCACGCAAATCTATGGCCGCAGGGATTGGGTTAGTCCCTCTCGTGAGGTATCATATGTGAATTCTGCAATGGCTTCTGGCTTTTCAACGGTCAGTGATTCATCAACAAGTGTATCATCAGATCCTGCAAAAAGGATCTCTCATGGTGGATTTGCTCAGAACAGATGACTCAAGGTTGACCCTTTGTTCTCCCTCAATCACAAGCTACTGTGACCACGGATGCTTCCCAGATTGGGGGGGGGCATTATCTGGGGAAGACTGTCCAAGATACCTGGTCCACAGATGAGGCCAATCTCCACATAAACATCCTCTAGATGAGGGTGATGCTTCAAGCATTGTAGGCATTTCAGACTGTTCTTCCTGTGGGAACAGTAGTGATTCAGTCAGACAACATGTCAGTAGTATGGTACATAAACAAACAAGGAGGGACCACATCTTACCCTCTATATCGAGAAGCACTCAGTGTGTGGCAATGGGTGATGTCATCCAACCACTTTCTGATAGCAATGCACATTCCAGGAAGGTCCAGCATCATAGTGGACAAGTTGAGCAGAGACATCCTCATGCCTCACAAGTGGTCCCTCAACCAGAATGTAGCAGAGAACATTTTCCACACATGGGGCCAGGCTTGCTGTGATCTGTTTATTTGCCTCACCCCTAAACAACAAATGCAGCAGCTTCTTTGCTCTAATCCCCCCCTCCCCCGGGGGGGCAGTCTCCAAGGGATGCTTTAATACACGATTGGCCTCCTGGACTATTGTATGCCTTTACCCCCCCCCCATTCCATTGATTCCCAGATTCCTTCAGAAAGTCAGCAGGTTGAAGAGTACAGTAATTCTCATTGCCCTGGATTGGCCTTGACGAGTCTAGTTTCCCTTCCTCTTGCCTCATCTATTTAGGAAGCCCTGGATTCTGGAACCTCTTCTGAACCTGCTGTCACACCCTACAGGAATGCTACATCATAGCCTTCACAACCTCAAGCTGACAACTTGGTTCCTCCAGTTCCGTGGATTGCCAAACAACCTATGCTGTCCTCTCCAGTCCATCATATTCTAATATACTCCCATGAGTTATCCACTCAAAAACTATATAGGAGCAAATGGAAGAGGTTTGTGATCTGGGCACAACACAATATGGATCCCATCACAGCTCCCATTCACTTCATTCTGGAATTTTTGGCTTACATTTTCGATAAAGGAGCTGCGGCATCTACTATTAAAGTTCAGTTAGCAGGCATTTCAAATTTTCACATTGGGGTAGACAACTTATCTTTAATTTCCCACAAACATTGCAAAGCCTTCTTAAAAGGGATCATTTTACTAAAACCCCCACACAAGGATCCCTCTCCTCCTTGGGATCTAAATATTGTTCTATACCTGATTGTTCAACCACCCTTCAAACCTGCAGCATCTTGTGATATTAAGTTTCTTTCATGGAAAACTCTCTCTTTGGTGGCTATCACATTGGCAAGACAGATATCGGAAATTCTGGCTCTATTTACAGGCCTCCTTATTTGTTTTTTCATAAAGACATAGTCTCTTTGTGTACCAACCCCTCCTTCTTGCTCAACGTTGTTTCACAAACAGATATTAATCAGACTATACATCTGCCTGTTTTCTTCCCTAATTTTACTGATAAGGGAGAATATGTACTACTCTTGTTGGATGTTCATAGACAATTATGTTTCTATTTACATAGAACTAAGTAGATTTGGAAAACAAATCAATTTCCACATTCCTTGCCTTCTCATTTTTTGTCACATTTAGTTGCTGCTGCCTGATTTTTGCCTGTTTTTGGTTTGACTTTTATTCCCACTGACACCCATATGCTTCTGCTAAATTAAGTAGGGAAGTCATCTTAGACTTCTCCTCATGTTTTAAAACTTTCACTATGTTTGGATCTTGTGAGGTCAGCAGATATGTATGTAGTTTTATGATTGCAAATCTATTATTGTAATCAATTTCAATAGGAGGCACATACCTCCTTCAGAATGGGGAATATATAATCTTGGTATACACTGATTTTTATAAATCATTTGATAAGCATGAAGCATTTTTATAGTTTTCCTGTCCAACTGATCTAAATACCTTCTGGGGCCAGTCAACATCCAGAACTGTAAGTTAGAGCAGGAAGAGCAAATTGGTTTATAGCTTGAACTTTGTTCCTAGATGTTAAGGGCTGTTTTCAGTATTAATTTTAGTCTTCAAAAATATTCCTTGCTAAGTTTTATTCACATTTGTTCATATTTTATTGTCGATCCTTCCTCAATTCCCAAATATTTATACTCTCCCTCATACTCAAGTTCCTTTATATCACATTCCTGTCCCAGACTGGGATTTTCTTGGTGTTGCAGCTTTCCTGCTTTAAATGTTGGTTTTGGACATTTATCCTGACCAAATTACATTATTTTATCATCTGAGAAAGTTTTGACCACTTCCAGTTGTGCTTTTAGTTCCTGATCTAATGAACTATAGTTTAAATCATACACAAAGAGAAGATGAGAAATCTTTACACTTTGTTGTTTTCTGGGAGCCAGATTGTAGATGTGACCTAATCTGTTAAGTAGACAGCTTCATGGGTTAAGGCAAGACAAAAGGGCAGAGGTGACAAAGAGTCACACTGGAATATCCCCCTTTGAATTTTTATCTCTGGGAGAATAATTTGCCATTTATTGTGGCTTAACTGCAAAGTGGTTTCCCATTGTTTCATGGTCAATGTAGTGTATTCAATCAATATAAGGTGTATCTTATACATTTGTAAGTACTCTTTTATCCATGAATGTGGGATGCTGTCAAATGCTTTTTTTTTTGTCCGTCCATGGCATATTTTGATTCTTCCCTTTTTTACAAATTTCCATTATGGTTTTATTTAACAACAAATAATCCTTTGTTCCATATGACTTTCGTTACATTTGTGTTCTGTTGCCATGACTGAGTTTTCTTCTAAATGACTGTAAACTCCATTGGTATCAATTCCAGTGTATAGTTTATATATTGTAGGAAGGGAAGTTATTGGTCTACAGTTTTTAGGATATCTTGCAAGTTCACTTTTGAGGAGGAGTATAATTTTTCCTGTTGTTAACCAGGTTGGCATCTGTTCCAGGTGCACACATAAATAGTTCTTACTCAGGGCTAAATCTCCATGTAAAGATATTAATACTTTTAGCCAGATGTTATGTACTGCATCTGGACTGGGGTTTTCCCAGTTAGGAGCTTTTCTTAATTTTGTTTCATTTTCTGCGGCTGTTATTTCATCCCATTTCATATCCTGTACAATTAAAGTTCTTACTATTTCTTTTACTTCTTCTATCCATTCAGCATGTTTGTTATGTTCCACAGGATCTGCATAGATATTCCCCCAAAATGCATCTGTTTCTTCATGTGAGAGTGTTCAATCTCGCTGTTTGTTCTTACACACGGGTTCGGAGCCGATCCTCGGCTCTGAGTCGGCTGCATAGCAAAGCTCTGCATCTTAGAGAAGCTCAAGACCAGGCTATATCCCACAATCCTCCCTGCCATTACTCAGATCTAGTTTGCCACTGCAACCGATCACATCGATAAGAGAGCTCGGACCAGAGAAAACGTTGTTGTTCAGATAAGATGGTTATTGTTTTGTTTAAAAGTTCTTATAGTTATTGAGAATTTAGTTTTTGATCTTACTATAGTGTGTGTGTGTGTGTGTGTGTGTAGTGTAGTTAGTTCTGTCATTGTTTTTCATAGGTTTCCCTTTGGGGCCTACCTTTCTATAACTTATAGCTATATATATATTTTTTTTTCTCTCTTAATTACAACTAGTGTTTACATTTTTTTTACAGTAAAAGTGTATTTTGCTAATTATGTCTGAAAAAGCCAAGTCTGGTTTTAAAAGGTGTCAGTGTGGGCAGAAAATGTCCATCACTGACAACCACACTTCCTGCGTCTACTGTCTTGGCCCTCTCCACTTGCAAGAGGATTGCTCTATACGCCATTCCTTCAGTGGGAGGGTCATGACAGATAGACGCAGGAAACTTATAGACAGGGGACTTCTTAAGCCTGCTTTCCAGGAGGCTTTGGACAAGTCTGACCAGACTTCTAAGTCCTCGAAGGGGTCAAAGATGTCGGAGCCCATGTCATCGGCTCCGAGATCATCTTCTAAAGTTCGTTCGCCGGTTCCACAGACTTCGGGACCGAGCGTCGAACGGTTATCTTTCACTGAGCCCCAGGTCTTGGAACCGGTGTCGGAGCTACCGCCACCTTCCATTCTTCGGTCGGTGCCATCTTCGGCCCCTTCGACCCAATCTTCCAGACCGTTATCCGATACTGATGTGGATCATGTTGTGCAGAAACTTATGGAGAACACGGCCCTTTCCAAGTTGATTGCAGTTTCCTCCCAATTGGTGTCGAAACTAGAAGGCCTCCCTTTATCTCCAACAGGTCCTCCTTCGAGACCCATCCAGTCTTCGGAGCCGGAAGAGGATGAGCCGATGATAGTGGAGCCCTCGGTGCCGAAACCATCCATTGCACGATCGACACCATTGACCTCAACTCCTTCGGAACCGATAGGTGAGTCGCGGAGTCGACGATCTCTCCTTGGTTCCGGGACGGAGAGTCATACCGACCTTTCGGTGCCGACTCTCCCTCTCAGGGCCTCAGCGCAGATTGGCTCGGCTCCGTCCTCAGAGTCGAGACCCATGGTCCCCGTGTCTGGGATTCTTCCATGTTCTTCGGAACCAGGGGAGTCCTCGACCCGAGGTTCAGGGGTTTTTGACCTTATGAGGAAGGTTTTGTCTACACAGACAACCATTTCATCGGAGGCGTCTTCTCCCTCCCCTAAGGAGCCGCTCTCTGTTTCTGTTCCCACGACACATCCAAAGCGTGGAGCACCATTGCCTCAGCCACCCCCAGAGGGTGCCCCCTGTTCCTCGGAGGCCTCACCGGAATCCCCCTCCGATGAGGTTCCGAGGAAAAGATTGTGCAAGAGGAGGCACTTGGATTCCCCGCAGGAATCTCTAACTTCTGACACTGACTTGGATGAGTCAGAGGGGTCCCCAAAATCCCCCTCCGAGGATGTCTCATTTGCGGACATCTTGGAGATTTTAAAACAGAGGGGTGATTGGCAGTCCCTAGCCCCCACTGAGGATGAGTCGGTGTTGCTGAAGGCTTTTGGTGCTCAACCTTCTACCTCCTGGGTTACTCCGACCTTTGATGAATTAATGGATTTGATTGCTCGAAGGGCGTGAGAGACACCAGACACAGTGGAACCGGTCCCTCGAAAGCGAAGCAAATTTATTACCGCTCCCCAGGACAAGACTTATCTCACCAAAGGAGTTCCGGTTGACGCTATGGTGGTGGCTGCAGCCACTAAAAAGGAGATGTCTGAGTCTTCCTCTTCTGTTCATCCTCCTAATAAGGATTCTAGGACTATGGACAGATACGGGAAGTGCGTTTTTAGTTCAGCGACTTTTTCCATGCATTCGCTAAACTGTTTGACACATTTTACACGTCTACAGAGGGATCTCATCAAGGAGCTGAGAGATACCCTCCAGGGTAACACAGATGCTGCTGTTTCAGATAAGGTAACAGCACAGCTTAACACCCTTACTTCCATAGTGAACTCGTCCATGAGGCTCATCTCGTATGCGGCTGAAGGGTTGAGTAGAGCTGCAGCTTCAGCGATTGCTCTACGAAGACAATCCTGGATGCGGCTGTGCTCATTTGCAGAAGCCTTCAAGTCTTCCTTCGCCAACGCCCCCTTTGATGGTGCCACTCTTTTTGGGCCCAAAGTGAAAGAGACACTAACTCGGTGTGAGCAAGAAGAAAAGACTCTGTCTGCTGTCGGAGTCCGTTTTTCCGCTCCATCTAGACCGTACCCCAAAGGGCAATGAGGCGGAAAAATGTGGTTCCGTAAAACTCAGGGATCTTTCCAGGCCACACAGAGGACCCCCAGAGGCAGAGGGGCAGAAATGGAAGACGTCACCCCGGCGGCAGAGGGGGTCCGCAGAACCAAGGCGACAGGGATCCTATCCCTGGTAAGCCTTTCCAGCACTCCTGAACGGGGGCCCGACTGTCCTGCTCTGGAGGCAGTCGGGGGTCGCTTGGCTTTATACCCACAGGCCTGGCTAACTCTCACCTCAGACTCCTGGGTAAAAAGCATTGTAACCAGAGGATACAAAATCCCCTTTATGTCAACTCCACCCCAACAAAGAAGGTTTCCAGGTATGCCACCCCATCTGTGAGGCCCAGCAGCAATAGAAATTTCAAAGCTGCTCAAAAAAAAGAGTCATTCAGCCAGTCCCGGCGGACCAAAAAGGATCCGGAACTTACTCAAGGTTCTTTTTAGTTCCAAAAAAGACAGGGGACTGGAGACCCATTTTGGATCTCAGCAATCTCAATACCTTTGTGAAGAAGGAAAAGTTCCGGATGGTCACGCTTCAATCGATCCTTCCATTTTTGCAGAAGGACGACTGGATGTGCTCGATAGATCTCAAGGACGCGTACTACCACATCAAGATGGCCAGACCGTCCAGAGATCACCTGCGCTTCCGGCTGGGAGCCAGTCATTTTCAATTTTGAGCCCTGCCCTTTGGGCTCACCTCAGCCCCCAGGGTATTCACCAAATACATGGCAGTGGTAGCGTCTCACTTGAGATGTCTAGGATTCCGGGTGTTTCCCTATCTGGATGACTGGCTCCTCACCGCCACCACCGAGCGTCGCCTCATACAAGCCAGAGACTATACAGTCAACCTTTGTTCCCACCTAGGGATTTCCATAAACTTTGAAAAATCTGCCTTACTGCCCTCACAGCATATTTCATTCATCGGGGCAGACCTAGATACGCGCTTAACACTGGTAAAGCTCCCTCCAGTAAGGGCTTCATCCCTCAAGGAACAGGTTCTTCTTCTACTGCAAAGCAGGAAAGCCCAGGCCAAACTGGTGTTGAAGGTTTAGGGACTCATGGCAGCGTCCCTGATTTCAGTTCCTATGGGGAGATTGCACATGAGGCTCCTCCAATGGCTGCTGTTCACGCAGTGGTTGTTCCAGCAGTTACCCCTAACGTACGAGATTCTGATAACAGATTCTTGCAAGCGAGACCTCTCATGGTGTTCAGTAAGGATCTCACTATGGGTCGTCCATTTGTTCTACTGAATCTGACGGCCATGATAACCACGGACGCTTCCCTGATCGGGTGGGGGGGACTTTTTCAGGGAAGAACAGTCCAAGGGGAATGGTCCAACATGGAGTACAACCTGCACATAAATGCTCTGGAAATGAGGGCGGTGTTCTTGGCGTTGCAACACTTTCAAACCCTCCTACCTCTAGGAACAGTAGCAGTTCAGACAGACAACATGTCTGTAGTCTGGTACATAAACAAACAAGGGGGAACCAGATCTTACCCATTATGCAGAGAGGCCATGAGAATTTGGCAATGGGCAGAGTCCACGGGTCGCTTTCTGATAGCAACGCACATCCCGGGGTCATCCAACGTCATTGCAGACAGGTTGAGCAGAGCCATCCTGTTACCTCACGAGTGGTCCCTCAAACTACAGGTGGCGGAAAGAATTTTCCGCAGATGGGGCCAGCCTTGCTGCGATCTATTCGCCTCCCCGATGAATATCAAATGCAGAAGCTATTTTGCCCTTCTACCCCCTCCAGGGGATGTTCCCAGGGACGCACTGATACACGATTGGCCCCCGGGTCTCCTATATGCATTTCCACCTACCCCCTTGATTCCCAAATTTCTTCAGAAAGCCATGAACCTGGAAAGGACAATTATACTCATAGCCCCATTCTGGCCTCGACAGATATGGTTCCCCTTTCTTCGAGCCCATCAAACAGAGGAATCGTGGATCCTGGACCCAGTACCAGATCTACTGACAGATTCGTCGGGAGTTCCTCACCCATCTCTTCTATCCCTCAAACTAGCAGCTTGGCTGCTCCACTTCCCCGCCTAGCCAGGTCTGATATACTTTCTCCAGCAGTTCAACGCATTTTGGTTGCCTCTCATAAGGCTTCCACTACAAAACTCTACAGGAGTAAATGGAAACGCTTTGTGTACTGGGCATCTAGCCAACAATTGGACCCCCTGGTAGCTCCTTTACATAAAGTTCTAGAATTTCTATCCATCCTTTTCCACGAAGGAGCCTCTACTTCCACACTAAGAGTACAGTTGGCGGCCATATCCAACTTCCATGTTGGTGAGGACGGTTCTTCTATTATGTCCCACAGGCTTTGTAATGCTTTTATGAAAGGTTCCTTCCATCTTGACCCCATCAGAGACCCTTTATTCCCATGGAATTTAAATTTGTTATTGTCGCAACTAATGTTGCCACCCTTTGAACCAGCCTCTTCTTGCCTCCTGAAGTTTTTGTCGTGGAAGACTCTTTTTCTTGTAGCGGTTACTTCAGCTCGGAGAGTGTCAGAGCTGCAAGCACTATCAGTTAAACCACCCTACTTAATTTTCCACCCAGATAGAGTTTCCTTACGAACAAACCCGTCTTTCCTTCCTAAGGTATGTTCTGTCATAAATATTAATCAGTCCATTGAACTCCCTACTTTCTTCAAAAACCATACCAGCAAGTTAGAATATATGCTGCACAAGTTAGATGTCCACAGACAGCTAAGATTTTATTTGGACAGGACTAAGGATTACAGAAAAACAGATCAACTTTTTATTGCATTTGCAGACAATAAAAAGGGCATGGCAGTTACAAAACGTACACTTTCTAAATGGCTTACTGATTGTATAGCTTTTGTGTATTCTAAGTCGAATCAGGCCTTGCCCACCAAACCTAAGGGCCATTCTTCTAGATCCGTTTCCACTTCCTTGGCTCATGCAGCTTGCCTGCCTTTGGACACGATTTGTGCAGCAGCCACGTGGTCTAAACCACATACTTTCATCGCTCATTATAGAGTTGACAAAGCCTCCAAAGACAGGACATCTTTTGGTTCCACTGTGCTCAGGAACGTTCTTCCATGAGTCACTCAGGGTGACGGAGCTGGGGACGCTACCCGTGTGTAAGAACAAACGGCGAGATTGAACACTCTCACATAAAGAAGTTATGTTCTTACCATAACGTTCCATGTGGAGTGTTCATCTCGCCTTTGTTCTTACATTCCCCCCTTCCCTCCCTCACGTGTTTGGAAGAGCGAGTAGGACTAGAGTCTGGTCCACATGCCTTTACCTCTTCCAGGTATATTGCCTCTTACCTCATGGGGTATATTTCGTTACCCTTTAGTTAATTTATCAGTGAGATAGTGTCTCTGAATTTTTGTGGCAGTATGTAGCCTTAGCACCTCAGGTTTATGGTTGGTCTGGTTTGCTTGCAAACTAGATCTGAGTAATGGCAGGGAGGATTGTGGGATATAGCCTGGTCTCGAGCTTCTCTAAGATGCAGAGCTTTGCTATGCAGCCGACTCGGAGCCGAGGATCGGCTCCGAACCCGTGTGTAAGAACAAAGGCGAGATGAACACTCCACATGGAACGTTATGGTAAGAACATAACTTCTTTTTTTTTTTTGGTATTGTTTCTATTTCTTTTTGCCTTGTTTCCCAGTTCTCTATAAAAGTTTTTTGGGTCATCAGTAAACTGCATATTTTGTACTTTTCCATTATCTTTATCTGCATATCTTCAAAGTTTTTCTGCCTGTGCTTATATCTTTAGTTGATTATTTGCAATAGTGTACGATACATCCTGATCTTTTCTGATATTGCACGTTGCGTTTATCACATCTGTCCTTCTGAGTATTTTTGTTGGTCTATTCCCTCTTATGTACTATTCCAACAGTGACACTTCTTGTCTTAACTGATTTATTTATTTATTTATTTATTTATTTAAGTTTGATGACTGGGGAAGTCCACTGGGCCATAAAGAGCCCATTTTCAGTGGAGGCCCGGGGAGAAAAGCTTCAAATATTGCAAGTTATATATTACATGTTTCAAAAGAATAACAAAGATTTGTACAGAACAATTAAAACATCTACAGAAATGTAATACATTATTTAATAAACTTTTAGTGAGTTGACATTTAAACAGAAGGTTACTAGCCCTTTTGGAGGTTGGGTAAACTGAACACTTGTAGAAAAAGACATTTTTGTCAAGTAAGCTCTTTGTAAGTAAACATTAAACAAGCAGCTACTAGCCCTTTGCAGGTTAGGTGGACCATTTTGCATGGAGAGAGTACCAGAAAATTGAATTATGGAAAGTATAGTATATTAGATAGCAGAGAGAAAATCAGTCCCTGGTAGGTCGAGACTGTTTTAGGTTTAGATGAAACAATAGAATTGGCAAATGCTAATGATTTCAATGCAGGGTAGAAAGAGATGGGATGGAGAGGGGTTTATGTTGAAGCATTACATGGGCATTCCCATTTGGATGATAGATGAGAGAATAGCTGAGATTTGAAACTGGTATGGTTTGGAAGTTTACAAAGGTGGTGGTGGTGGTGGGGTGGGAGTTCCATTGCTTGGCTAAGGAGTAGAACAGCAGTTGGTGGCCAGGAGGTTGTGCTGGTTTGTGGACCTGAAGGAGATTTTGGTTTGTGGATCTGAGTTGGCAGTTGGGTATATAGGGTTTTAAGGATGTAGCGAGAGATGGACGGTTTGTGGGTTTAAAGATGAGCTTGTGGGCAATGGTGAGTTGTAGGTAACTGAGGTAGTTGGGGAGTTCAAGCCAACTGAGGATGAGGAGGGAGTGGCAGTGGTGGGATGAGTTTATAGTTTTCCCTATTTGATACTTCCATGATGACATTTGATTTCTCTCCTTCCTTTCCCTTACTGCGCTGTTTTTTTTTTTTTTTTTTTTTTGTGGTAAGGCTTTATCTGTTATTAATTTATCTGCAAAGTAATATACCCTATTTACTTCTGTTATATAGTTGATCTGAAGTTGTTGTATCTTTCGGCTTATCCCGGTTAGGGGTCGCTACAGCGGAACTCCGGTCCGCTAATGTTTGGTAGTGGATTTTTACGTGCCGAGTTACCAGCCCTGACGCACAACCTTCAACGAAGGCACGCCCATTCACGCATGCCTCCACACAGAAGACGCTCTAGCTGAGAATCGAACGTGACAATGTCTTGCTGTGAGGCGACAATGCTACCGCAGCACCACTACCACGGGTTATAGTTGTAATTTACTTTATTTGGTCTTCAACCTGTGGGATACCGGATCCGTATCAGATCCGAGACGGCAACGTTACTAGCATCTGCACCAAGCTCCAAGCTTCTCCCCTTACCTATAATACACCTCCACTACCTTCCAACCCCCAGATCTAGTTTGCCATGGCTAACTGAAGCATTGTGATCTCCAGAGCTCCAAGTTGTAAGTGGGTGTAAAACTTTTAGAAAGTCTCTTTTTTGTCTTCTAATTTTAGGAAGTGATAGTGTAGGCTCCCTTTTCTCCTCCCCTCATTTGGTGCATCGAGTTTTCTAAAATTAGAGTTGTTAGCTTAGTTTTTAGAGTAGTTGGTGTGTGTTTTTGCTACCCCTCCCCCCCTCAGTGTGTTCTGTGTGTGAGTGTGGTGAGTGGGTGTTTCAGTGAGGAAAAAAATAATACTTTTTTTCTGTTACTTTTTCCTCTGATACTATGGCTGATAAACCGATATTTAAAAGATACACTGAGTGTGGCCATAAGTTATCCCCTGCGGATGACCATACTCTTTGTGTTATTTGCTTGGGCATGGACCATCTTAGTACAGACTGCACTATATGCACGGGGTTTAACCCGCATGTCATCAAAGACAGGAAGGCCAGGTTGGCCCTGAAAGGCCTTCTTCCCTCTTCTGAGACAGTTGCCTTGTCTTCGGCTTCGGTCACAGTGGCTACTGTGGCTGCCTCTCCTTCTTCTCTTCCCCTGGCTTCTCCTCCCTCCCAGGCTGGGAGTCAACCTCCTGTGCAAAAGCCTGTGGATGCGTAGTGGAAAAGGGGCAGAGAGAAGGAGAGAGAGCCAAAGTTGAGAGAGAAATGTAAGAGGTCTTCGGACTTCCTTTCACCGGTCAAAACGCTTAGGATCTGTGACTCCCCTCAGCTCCGATCTCCAAAGTTTTCCCACAGAGCCAGAGGAGACACGCTCTGCATCTAGGGCCTCGGTGCCCTGACCAGCAAGGCTGGAGTCCATGGCCTTGTCGAGGTCCACCCGGTCTTTATCTGAAGCCGACATGGATAAAATGATGAGGAGATTCTTTCATAGTCAGATCCAGATGAGGGTCTTGCCAGCCCCCTCTCCCTCAGGAGGGGGGAGCTCGCTTCCTTTTTCCAACTGATTTCTCCTTCTCCGATCCATCCACCAGGTTCAGAGTATTCGGATCCGAGGATGGCTTTAGTCAGGGGTTCGGTGCAGATGGTACCTGTTTCCTGGACACCGACAGCTGCCTGGAGCATGTCGGATCTAAGCTGTTCTCGGAGCCAGAGCTTGGGTGTTGGATCCGAGGGAGTGGAACATTTTTTATCGGCTCTGCCTTTGTCGGGCCAAGTTCCCTCCCTCAGAGTGCCATCCACTTCGGGCCCAGCTCCAATTCTCTCGTCGGATCCAGGGAGACCGGCCTCCTTATTTGTTCCACAGGAGGTTTGTTCTCCCTCGGTGTTTGACGTAGTAGAAAGGGTTCTCTCCACTGGATCGAGACCCCTGACTGTCCCCTCGGACTCCACCCCGACCTCCTCGGCTCTCTCTACGATTCCCATCATTTTACCAGAGGGACAGCCCATGCTCAAGGAGCCCCAGACGGTTCCCCCTGAGGAACAAGTGGCTTGGAGTTCCCCCCAGAGAGTCCCACCGGAGAGGTGCCCCACAAGCATGCATGCAAGAGGAGGCACTTGGACTCCCCTGAGTCCCTCACCAAGGATACGGACTTGAATGATGGGGAGGGTTCCCCCAGGTCACTTTCCGAGGATGTCTCTTTTGGAGACATCATGGAGATCCTGCGCCAACTGGGAGGTTGGTCTGCCCCCAAACCTTCTTCTGACGAGTCCATGTTCGTGGAGACTTTTGGCTTGGGCCCATCTACTTCCTGGGTGTCCCCTCCCACAGATCCCTTGGTGGATCTGATCACCTCATGGGCATGGAAGGAGCCAGACACTGTGGAACCAATTCCCAAAAGGCCTGACAAGATTTTGAGTCCACCTCCTGATAGGCCGGCATGGAACATGGGCTCCCCCGTAGAGGCTATGGTGGTAGCAGCAGCCACAAAGAAGGAACTAGCCCAGGAGAGTTCTTTGGTTCATCCTCCTGACTGAGAGTTGCGGATGATGGACTGCCTAGGGAAGCGGGTTTACACTTCAGCTACCTTTTCTATTAGGGTGCAGACCTACCTGGCCTATGTCACGAGACTCCAATGCGACCTGGTTAAGGAGCTGGAGGAGTCTCCCCCTAAGTCCATGTCGCAGGAGGACAGGGTCTCATTGTCCGTGAGGATGGCCACTTTGAAAGCAGTGTCCAACACATCCATGCGACTCCTTTCACATGCTACTGAAGGAGCATCTAGGGCGGCTGGGTCCGGCGTGTCCATGAAGTGCAACACCTGGCTCAAATTATGTCACTTTTTGGAACCTTTCAAGGCGTCTTTTGCCAGTGCCCTTTATGACAGCTCTACTCTTTTTGTTAAGACTGTCAAAGAGATGTTAGTCCAGAGTGAGAAGGATGGGAAGACACTATCTGCCATCGGGATCCGCTTCTCGAACCCTCAAATGTCCTTTTCCCGGAACCAGAGAGGGCAAAAGATGATGTGGTTCCGGAAGTCACAGTATTCCTGGGACACTCAGGGCTCTTCTTCCCCCAAAGGCAGAGGGGGACAGAATGGATGCTGGCCCAGAGTCAGAGGGGGTCCGAGGAATTTTGAGTCTCGAGAACCTCTCTCAGACAGACCCAGGCAGCAACCCTGAGGGGTGGCCTGACTGCTCTACTCTAGAGGCAGTCGGGGATGATTGTCCTTGCACCTGGCGGCATAGGAGTCCATAACACCAGACCGCTGGGTGCTTCACATCATATCCATAGGATACTCTATCCCCTTTGTGGGTCACCCCAGATCTACCAAGCACCTCCCGGACATACCACCCACGCAAAGGGAGGCAGCAGCACAGGAAATTTCCAAGCTGCTAGAAAAATGAGCCATCGAATCCGTTCCCCCCAGATCAGTCCGGATCAGGCTTCTACTCCAGGTTCTTTTTGGTGCCAAAGAAAACGGGGGACTTAAGGCCCATTCTGAGCCTTTCTACCCTGAACCTGTCAGTTGCCAAAGAGAAGTTCCAGATGGTCACACTACAGTCCATCATACCGTACCTGCAAGAGAGTGACTGGATGTGCTCATTAGACCTCCAGGACGCTTACTATCACATAAAAATGCACAGAAGCTCCAGGAGGTTCCTCCACTTCTGGCTAGGAGTCAATCATTACCAATTTTAAACCCTACCCTTTGGACTCACTACAGCCCCCAGGGTGTTCAAAAAAGTGATGGCGGTGGCAGCAGCTCACCTGAGGCTTTAGGGGATTCAGGTCTATCCGTACCTGGACGATTGGCTCCTCATTGCGCCCACCAGGTGTCTACTCTCCCAAACCAGGGATTATTTCTTGATCCTTGCCTTGCATTTGGGGATCACAATCAACACATTCAAATCACTCCTAGATCCTGGACAGGTGATAAGACTACATTGGCGCAAGGATAGATACTTTACAGTGCAAAATCTTCCTGACCTCGGAGAGAGTACAAAACCTGAGGATGCATGTCTCTCTAATCTACCATTCTCATCTCCCAAAGGTGGAATCAGTGTGGAGGGCATTAGGTTCAATGGCGGCAACCATAACGCTTCTTCCGTGTGCCTGGTTACATATGAGAATTCTACAGTGGACTCTAGCTGTACAATGGTCCCTGTTGGAACTTCCATTGACGTATCCAATACAACTCAGTTGAGTCTGTCGGTCGTCCCTCATATGATGGATGTGTTCTCCGGACATTTTGGAGGGACGACCCTTTGTTCCAGCCCCAGCCCGAGCCACAGTGACCACGGATGCCTCCCAACTTGGGTGGAGGGGGCATTGTTCGGGCAGGGCAGTCCAAGGCCTGTGGTCCCCTGTAGAGACCAGCTTGCACATAAATTTTCTAGAGAGGAGGGCGGTCCTTTTAGCGTTGCAGGCCCTTCATGCCTTTCTTCCTCTGGGAATGATTGCAATTCAGTCAGACAGCATATCAGTGATCTGGTATATCAATAAACAGGGAGGGACTAGATCTTACCCCCTTTGTCCCGAGGCCATGAGAGTATGGGAATGGGCGATCTCCACCGGTCGCTTTCTCATTGCAACGCACATTCTGGGACAGTCCAACATCTTAGCGGACAGGTTGTCAGGCCATTCTGATGCCTTACGAGTGGTCTCCGAATCTTTCAGTAGCAGAGCACTTCTTCCACGAGTGGGGTCAGCCTTGCTGCGGTCTCTTCGCATCTCCTTCCAATGCTAAGTGCAGCGAGTTTTTCGCTCGGAACCCCCTGCCGGAGGAGTCCCCCAGAGATGCTCTAGTACGTGCTTCACCTCCTGGTCTTCTGTATGCCGAGGTTTCTACAGAAAGCTCGTTGACTGGGGAGCAAAGTGATCCTCATTGCCCCGTTTTGGCCTCGCCAGGTATGGTTTCCCTTCATTTGGTTACACCTTCTAGCTCCGACTTGGATCTTGGGTCCTATTCAGGATCTCATTTCACACCATTTGGGGATTCCTCATCCAAATCTGGACAGTTTGAAGCTCACGGCTTGGCTGCTCCAGTTCCTTTGATTGCTAGGACTCCTGGATTATCCTCCTCAGTTAGGTCTATTTTGATGGCTGCTCACAAGTCTTCAACCAGGAAGGTTTATCACAGCAAGTGGAAACGGTTTTCCTTTTGGGCCTCTCAAAGGAGTGTAGACCCCTTCACAGCTACTATTTCCACTATTCTTGAATTTCCCAGCTGATATTTTTCAACATGGAGCTAGTTCTTCTACTGTTAAGGTTCAGTTGGCTGCCATTTCTCATTTTCATGTGGGTGAGAATTCTGCCTCTCTAGCCTCCTACAGACTGCATAAAGCCTTTATTAAAGGCACTTTTTGTTACGCCCCCACCCCCGGTCAAGGATCCTGTTCCCCCATGAGAACCTTACTATGGTTCTTCAAGCTTTGGTCGCTGTGCCTTTCGAACCTGCTGCAACCACAGATCTGAAATATTTATCTTGGAAAACAGCATTTCTGGTGGCTATTACCTCTGCCAAAAGGGTTTCAGAACTGCAGGCCTTGTCTATCAAAGTTCCTTATATGATTTTCCACAAAGATAGGGTTTCCCTTCGGACCAATCCATTCTTTCTTCCTAAGGTGGCATCACCAGTCAATATCTATCAGAACATCAATTTGCCTGTGTTCTTTCCTAATTTTACTAACAAGATGGAATACAAACTCCACCTGCTGGATGTTCATAGACAGTCACGATTCTATTTACACAGGACAAAAAATTTCCGTAAATCTGATCAATTGATGTTATGTGATCCTATCTCGCCTACATTCTGACTGATGGGTTCGGAGCCGATCCCTCGGCTCCGACTCGGCACGCTTATGCCAAAGAGCGAAGTCTCTTATTGGCTGAGCTTATTATATCCCAGGATGCACCACTACCAGTCCCCCAGATCTCGTTTGCCGCTAACTAGCGAAGACGTGGTCTCGAGCTGGCTGAGCTGAGTAGTATTTAACTTACTTTTTTCTGTCAGAAATTTGCTGTTCTTATCATAAAAAGCTGTTTTAACGGCTACTCTGTGCTTTTGTGTGTGATTGGAGTTTTTAGTGAAAACTTGTAGTGTGATTGGTTGGTTCTGATTTCAGGCCTCCTTCATCTGTAGGGCCTTTCCGGTCAGTCAACCCTCTCAAACCCTTGGGGTTTTAAGATCCCCTTGAGTTAATTGTTGTTAGCCGGATTGTTACCTAATCGGCAGTTGTAAACTGATTTTTGTAGTGTCAGTTAAGGCATTATAGTGTTGCTTTTGCTGTCAGAGATTTTACTGCATTATTGTTATAATGTCTCAGAATCCTAGGCCTTCGGGCTTTAAAAAATGCACCAAATGTAATTTTAAAATGTCAATCACAGATGACCACTCTCTGTGTTTATTGTTTGGGTGCAAAACATTTACAAGAGTCATGCAGTGTGTGTCACGCTTTTTCCTCGAGGGTCCTCCAGGAGAGGAAAAATAAACTCATTCTTAAAGGCTTAATAAAACCCTCCTTTGAAGAAGCTTTAGCATCCTCTCCTTCTCCCGCTAAAGAAGAGGGCGTCGGCTCCGACCAGTCCGTCGGATCCGACCGCCAAAAGACATAGGCAGGCTTCTCCTTCGGCTCCAAGGACTTCGAGCCGAGGCGGAACGGTCTGCCTCGATGCCACCAGTCTCGACTCCTTTGGCTTCAGAGCCGATGGCTGGGGCATCGAGCGGCGGGTCACCTTCGTCGGCTCCACTGGTCTCGGAGCCGACAAGGTTCGCCCGCTGAGACACTTCCTCCTCGGCGCGAAGTCCTCCTCGGCACCGATGGAAACTAGTGTGGGTATTCCTTGGCGCCGATAGTCATCGAGTCGCCTCGGAGCCGGTCCCCTAGCCCTTTGGGGCCGTTGGAGAGGCCATCTCGAACCCGTTCAGTATCCTCTAGGTCATCGAGGATGTCGGATTCAGATATAGACAGGGTGCTCCAAAGACTGTTCCAGTCCCCAGTCTTTCAAAAATTTGTTACGGCTCCGACCCAGTTGGCTTCGGAGCCGATGGCCCATGCCCATGTCATTGCTATTCCTCCTCCGACCGCGGCTCCGTGAGCAGGTGCTGTTGGAGCCGGTGGAGATCTTAGGGTCGGCTCCGACCCTTACTCCAACCCGGCCTTCGGGTCCGAGTTTGGTACACGGACTTCTTCGGCTGGACCTGGGGATGTTTGGGACCTATGCTATCGGTTCCGAGCCTCCCTCGGTGCTTCGGCTGCGGGACTTCCGTCTGCTATCATGGCTCCGGAGACCGGACACTCCCAGGATTCTGGGGGCCCGGCTTTCAGAGCTATGAGGAGTGCCTTGGCCAAGTCTTCTTCGGCCATCTCTCCGGCTTTACCGGCACCTTCCCTGGGCGTGGAGACTGGGTCTTTGGCAGTTCCCCTGTCCGTAGGCAGCGGAGCCCCTGGGCCTGAGGTTACCCCATTGGGGGTTCCCTCCTCCTGAGGGTTCTTCAGAGTTGTCTTCAGAGGAACCCCCAAGGAAGAGATCGTGCAAGAGGAAGCACGTGGACTCCCCCGAGTCTATTGCATCTGACACTGATCTTGATGATGCGGAGGGGTCCCAGAAGTCGTCCTCGGATGATGTCTCATTTGCAGACATCTTAGAGATCCTCAAACAACGAGGCGGCTGGATATCCAAACCCCCCTCTGCTGATGAGTCAGTGCTCCTCAAGGCCTTTGGGGCTCAGCCTTCCGCCTCCTGGGTGTCTCCGCCCTTCGACGAGCTCCTGGATTTAGTTTGTCGAAGGGCGTGGGAACATCCAGATACCGTGGAACCAGTCCCTTCTCGTCCTAACAAATTTTTGTCTGCCCCACCCGAGAAGGAGTTCCTGACTAAAGGCGTGGCTGTAGATGCCATGGTGGTGGCATCTGCTACACAACAGGACGTGGCAGAGGCTTCAACGTCCGTCCATCCTCCTAATAAGGAGTCTAGGAGCATGGACCGGTACGGGAAGCGCACCCTGACTTCAGCGGCCTTTACTTTAAGGTCCCTGAATTATTTGGCACATTTTACGAGGCTTCAGAGGGATCTGGTCAAGGAGCTGTCAGATTCCCTCTCGGGTAACCTACCTGAGCAGCTAGCCCAGTCGGTTAGCTCTCAGTTGGCTATCCTTACGTCAATTTCTAACTCGTCCATGAGGCTCATTTCATATGCGGCCGAAGGTGCGGGTAGAGCGGCAGGCACATGCGTGGTTCTACGGAGACAAGTCTGTCTCCGTTTTTGTCAGTTTGTGAGGCCTTCAAGTCTTCCTTCCCGCTCCCTTTGATGGGTCCTCTTTGTTTGGACCTAAGGTTAAAGACACCCTTACCCGCTGTGAGCAAGAGGGAAAAACTTTATCTGCCGTAGGTGCCCGTTATTCCACTCCCTTTCGGCCTTACCCCAAGGCTAAAGGAGGAGGAAAGATGTGGTTCCGTAAATCACGTAAGTTTTTTCCTCAACAGCAGGAAGATTCCCCTTCCAGAGGCAGAGGACGGGGAAATTTTTCTGGGAGACGCCGTCCCAGAGGCGGCAGAGGGCCCCGCAATTCTGGAGACCGCAAGTCCTTTCGTGGCTCTTCAGCCTCCCACACCTCATGAGGGATTGCCCGGCTGTGCTGCTCCGGAGCCAGTCGGGTGCCGTTTTGCCAAGCACCTAAAAGCCTGGGAGTCAATCACTCAGGACAGATGGGTGCTTCGGATCATTGCCGGAGGTTACACCATCCCATTCACATGCTCACCCCCACCATCCAAAAAAATCCCGGACCCACCACCCAGTCAAAGGGAAATTGCAGCCGCAGAAGCTTTAAAGCTGCTGGAAAAAGGATCGGATCCGGAAATTACTCAAGGTTCTTTTTAGTGCCAAAAAAGACAGGGGACCTGAGACCAATATTGGATCTCAGCAGAATAAACCAATCCGTCACGAAATCCAAATTCCGAATGGTCACGTTACAATCCATTCTCCCATTGTTGGAGAAGGATGTTTGGATGTGCTCCATAGACCTCAAGGACGCCTATTATCACATACTGATACATCAGGCGTCCAGGAGGTATCGGCGCTTCAGCCTGGGAGACAGTCATTTCCAATTTTGTGCACTGCCCTTTGGTCTCACCACAGCCCCCAGGGTGTTCACCAAGTGTTTGGCAGTAGTGACTGCTCACCTGAGGAGTCTTGGATTCCAAGTGTTTCCCTATCTGGACGACTGGCTCCTGACTGCCACCACCAGGCATCTACTAATGGACAACCTCAAAGCCACCATCTCCCTGGGTGCTACCCTGGGAATTACATTCAATTGGTCAAAGTCTGTCTTGCTGCCCTCACAGCGCATAAGGTTCATAGGAGCAGAGATAGACATAAAATTGATGCGCGTTTTTCTTCCTATCGAAAGGATCCAAACTTTACAAAGCCAAGTTCAAGCCCTGATTTCAAGATCCAAAGCCCCAGCCAGGATGGTCCTACAAGTTTTAGGTTCGATGTCTGCCACGGTTCTTCTAGTTCCTCTGGCAAGATTGCACATGAGGATTCTTCAGTGGCTATTGTCAACTCAATGGTCCTTTCAGGATCTTCCCCTCAATCACCCCATTATGATTACAGAAACATGCAAGCGGGACCTTCGCTGGTGGCTTCAGACATCCAATCTAAATCAGGGAAGCCCTTTTGTTGTTCCCTCTCCAGTGGTCACCCTGACGACAGATGCCTCCCAGACAGGGTGGGGGGGGCATTGTCTGGGCAGGTTAGTTCAGGGCTCCTGGCTTCCAGACGAAACTTTTCTCCACATCAATGTATTGGAGATGAGGGCTGTACTTCTGTCCCTACAGGCCTTACACAAGTTTCTCCCTCAGGGCATAATCGCCATCCACACAGACAACATGTCGGTGGTCTGGTATCTAAACAAACAAGGAGGGACCAGATCTTACCCCTTTGCAGAGAGGCCATGAGGGTGTGGGAATGGGCTGTAGCTACCAACCGTTTCTTGGTAGCGACCCACATTCGGGAAATCAAATATATTAGCAGACAGATTAAGCAGAACAATTCTCTCTCCTCACGAGTGGTCCCTAAACGAAACAGTAGCAGCTCAGGTTTTCAGGAAATGGGGGACGCCGTGCTGCGACCTATTTGCAACACCACTAAACACGAAGTGCAAAAGGTTCTTCTCCTTGACTCCACATCAAGGGGAAGCAGCTATGGATGCTCTAGCACAACCTTGGCCAACAGGGCTACTTTATGCCTTTCCTCCGATTCCACTTCTCTCCAAAGTCATTCAAAAAGCTTCTCAATTGGGGTCCACAATGATACTAATTGCTCCATACTGGCCTCGTCAGGTATGGTTCCCCTACCTGAAGAAACATGCGGTGGACAATCCTTGGACTTTAGATCTAACTCCGGATCTGCTAATTCATCAGTCGGGACGACAGCATCAGTCCCTTCACTCCTTGAAGTTGACAGCTTGGCTCCTCCACTTCCGACTTTAGTCAGAAGTCACACATTAGACCGGAAGTTATTCACATTTTATCTTCAGCCCACAAACCCACCACTAAGAAATTGTATCTCAGTAAGTGGAAGAGGTTTGCTATCTGGGCTCAACTCAGGGCTTAGACCCTATCACTGCTCAATCCCAGAGGTTTTGAAATTCTTAACATCCCTGTTTAATCAAGGATCTTCTGTCTCTACTATTAAAGTCCAACTAGCGCTATCTCTAAATTCCACGAATCCATGGATCCTCCATTGATGAGCAGCAGACTATGCAAAACTTTCATTAAAGGTGCGGGCCTGTTAAGACCCCCAGTTTTTCATCCTGCCCTCCGTGGGATCTTGATTTGGTGCTTCGTGCATTAACATCTTCCCCTTCGAACCGGCTGCTACATGTGAGTTAAAATATCTGTCTTGGAAAACTGCCTTCTTAGTTGCAATTACTTCTGCAAGAAGAGTTTCAGAGCTTCAAGCCCTGTCTATTAAACCACCGACTTGATTTTCCACAAGGATAGAGTATCACTTAGACCTAATCCATCCTTTGTCCCAAAGGTCTGTTCTAATCTCTGTCTCCAACAATCTCTAGAGCTACCAGTTTTCTTCCCAAAATTCTCCAATGAAGCAGAATACACTCTCCATAAATTGGATGTTCACAGGCAATTGCTTCTATTTAGACAGGACTCAGCAATTTCGTAAGTCAGACCAGTTGTTTGTGTCCTTCTCGGACAATAAATTGGGTCAAACCATCACAAAAGCTACTATCTCCAAATGGATTAGAGATTGTATAACTCAGGCTTATTCTTCTTGAATAAGCAACTTACAACATCTATCAAAGCTCACTCTACCAGAGCTATGGCGACTTCTATAGCTTTTCATTCCAAGCTCGCTATATCGGAGATTTGTGCTGCGGCTACTTGGTCCAATCCGCACACTTTCATTTCCCACTATAAATTGGATGTGGCATCTAAAGGGCGAGCATCATTTGGTTCCACGGTACTCAGGAGTGTTTTCCAGTGAGCCACCCAGGATTCAGGTGCTAGGGACGCTGTCCCATCAGTCAGAATGTAGGCGAGATAGGATCACATAACATCTTTTAGTTATGTACTCACCATAACTTCAGATGTTTGGGATCCATCTCGCATTCCTAATACCCACCCTCCTTCCCCCTGCCTTGGAGATCAGAAGAGATTGAACGGTTTTGAGTTCTACTGTTTTTATCTTGTTTCATCTGACGATGTTATATAATCAGTGCGTGCATGTGTGCATGTATGCGGACAAACTAGATCTGGGGGACTGGTAGTGGTGCATCCTGGGATATAATAAGCTCAGCCAATAAGAGACTTCGCTCTTTGGCATAAGCGTGCCGAGTCGGAGCCGAGGGATCGGCTCCGAACCCATCAGTCAGAATGTAGGCGAGATGGATCCCAAACATCTGAAGTTATGGTGAGTACATATCTAAAAGTTTCTATCCTTCTATAAACCCTTTTTGGGGAACCCATCTCCAAGGTCACTATCACTAGATGGATTTCTTCATGCATCCTTCAGATCCATAAGGACTGAGGCATGTCTCCTCCGGGTCAGGTGAGAGCTCATTCCACTAGATCAATGGCTACGTCTGCGGGTTTTTGATCTAGAGTTTCTTTGGATGATATTTGTTCATAAGCTACTTGGTCCTCATCTCATACATTTATTTCTCATTACAAATTGGATTTGACTTCCAGAAGGAGAGCATCCTTTGGTTCCACAGTGCTCCAGAATATCCTTCCATGAGGGCCTCCCAGGAGTTTAGTAGCTGGGGACTCTGTCCCACAGGTTGAAGACCAACTGAAGTAAACTACTTCAGATAAAGAGGTCATGTACTCACCATAACATTCCATCTGAGTAGTTTTTCTTCATTTGTCTTCAACCGTCCCTTCCTCCTTCCCCCGGACATTGGCATATGAACAGTCTATGGGCTGCACTTATAGGTCACAAGTATTTTTTTCAGGTCGGGTTATCAGTATAAGATTCAGCAAACTCAATCTGGGGAGTGGAAGGTAGTGGAGGTGTATTATGGGTAAGGGGAGGAGCTTGGAGTAGATGCTAGTGAGGTTGCCAGCTCGGATCCAATACGGATCCGGTATCCTACAGGTTGAAGACAAATGAAGTAGAACTACTCAGATGGAATGTCATGGTGAGTACATATCTTCTTTTTAATGTTATATATCTTACCATTTGCTGTATGATACTTGCCATATCTTATTTGTAAGCCATGAAGCAATTCATATTACAAAGAGTACATCAATACCTAGTTGTTCTAATTTGTTGATCAGTGTTTTGTGTATGACCCTGTCAAATGCTGAAAGTAAATTTATATAAATGACATCACAGCACAATTTGTCATTCATTACTGCTATTATTTTGTTATAGAACATCATATTACAGGTGGTAACAGATGTACTTTCAACATATATATGCTGATATATAGCTTCAAGTTCCAACCTTTCCAATTCTGACAATCACGTATCCAATATTAACTTCTCTATTATTTTTCCACAACATGAAAGTGTTAAGGGTTTGCATGACATGGGTTTGTCCTACTTCCGTTTCCCATAAAGACAGGTTTAAAAAGTACATGTCTCTAATCATGAGGACTCTCCTCATATTTATACAACCCAGTAAATAATAGATCTGATGTTATCATTTTCATTCATTCCTCAACTGACGGGTTAGGATCCAATCCATCAGATCCTTCTCGGCCACAGCTAGCTCTTTACAGCAACAAACTAGAACAAATTAAACTTAAGAAATTAAAACGTGATTACCAAGATTTCCAACTAGGTCGTATTTTTGTTTGGCCGAGAACTAACCAGAAGGAGGGATCCCAGACTGCCTATGCATCGGCAGTCTCACAGATGATGAATAATGATTCAGCAAGTGTTTTGGCTGAATCTTTGGAAACCCGGTTGATAGCCGAAAGCCAAACAGATGACATTATTTGTAGAGAGCCTAGTATGTCTAACATATCCAACACTTCTTTGCCCTGTAATCAGCAGGGTCTGAATAGTAATGATAGCTTGGGTGCTAAATCTAAAGCTAACGGCTCGAACAGTGCATTTGTTGCACCTGTACCTTTGAACTTCCCTCTTCCCTACAAGGGCGCAGTGCGTACGTGCTCATTAAGTCGGGGAAGAGGAAAAAGAAAGATGTCAGGAGAAACACCAGAACGGAGAAGGAAAATGAAGAACTGAACTGTTTGTTTTTCAGTTTGACATCAAGGACCTTTTCATCCGAAGAACAATTTATCCTGAATAAGGGCTTATCGTTCATTCCCTCCAAGCATAGTGTGTTATCTGATACTCTTATAGGCCTACGCCTTTTTACTAGAAAACTATCTCTTAAGGTACTGTTTAAAGATACTCCATCTAATAATGTTGAGTTTGATCATAAGACTATACTCTATAAAAGAAAAAGTTCTTATATACCTCCATTGACGCAGCCTATTGAATGTTTTATGCGAACATGTGAACGTGATTTTTATCTTTATTATGAACAGGAAAAGCATAAGGGCAATTTTGTTAACCTGAATCATATACAAAGGCGCTGTCTAGATGATCTATGCCGTGATGAGAGCCTGGTTTTCAAACCGGCTGATAAGGGAGGGGGAATTGTTGCACTAGACACCTACTTTTATAAACAACTGATGTTTAATATGCTAAATAATGATAAGGCATATAAAATAATAGATAGATCCAAAGTAGTGTCAATAATTAAATATGTGCATGATACAATCTATGACTTACTTATGACTAGGTCTATAGATAAGTCACTCTATGACTTTTTAATGATAGACTCACCCCTCATTCCCTTAATTAAGGGTTTACCTAAATTGCACAAAAATGAAGACCCTCCTCATTACGTCCCATAGTGTCGGGCGAACACTGGGTCACGGAGAATGCCTCCTTATATGTACAGTCCAAACTTGGTATGATGGTGAAAGAAATTCCCACCATCTTAAAGAATTCTTATGAGCTCTTAAATGACCTCAAACAAGATCTGGTAAAAAGTAACATCAACGCTGATACCTTACTAGTTACATTAGATATTAAAAGTCTGTTTACCAGTATTCCTAATGAATACGGTCTTGATGCAGTAAGGTCTCACTTAACTGAGCTTGGCACTATGAATAACAATGAGATAATGAACATCTGTTGCTTGTTGGACCTGGTCTTAAATAACAATATTTTTTTGTTTGACCACAACGTATATGCACAGACATGGGGAGTAGCAATGGGTACTCCCTGTGCCAATGCTTATGCTAATTTAGTGGTCCATAGATGGGAGAAAGAGAATATTTTTAATGACCCTAGGTTCGATAACGTCATCCTATATAGACGCTTTGTGGATGACGTCCTGATGCTTTGGAATGGAGATATGGATATGTTGAAGGATTTCATTTGTTTTATGAATTCCACCACATCATTTTTTAGCTTCACCTATGAATGTTCATTGGTGAGTGCCAATTTTCTTGATGTTACTCTCATAAATGAAAATAGTAATAGCTTAGTCACTACCTTGTATAGGAAGTCATGTTGGAGGAATAGCATCCTCCATTATGACAGCTTACATCCACGTCACGTGTTTCGCAACATTGTAAAAGGCCAAATGAACAGAATACTTAAAATATGTAGCAACGAGTTGGATGCCACAGAACTGATTGGACATCAAAAACAATATTTTATAGATAGAGGGTATCCGGCTGAATTGGTCAATGATGTAACGGAATCCCTTTTTGGAACTCCAGTACATTTAGTAAAAACAAGCCATGCCCCATATAGAAGGGAGAATAGTGAGAACATTGTATATGACATCAAGTACACTAGTGATATTGAGCAGTTAATTAGGATTGTTAGAGGAAATTGGAAAATCTTGCTCTTGGATCCTTTTCTCTCACAACTTATTGGGGAGAAACCCACATTCAGATTTAATAACTGCATGAATATTAAAAGATTACTCTGCAAAGAAAAATTGGATATAGTCCCTGTTGATATAAGAGCTGGCATAAAAACAGGCACTTACGCATGTGGTAGATGTTCATTTTGTAAATATATTAATAAAACTCAATGTTTTAAGATCCCAGGTGTTAATATGACGTTTAAGCCTACCTTTTATGCTACATGCAACACGCAGAATGTAGTATACCTTGCTATTTGTAATCAATGCAATGGTTATTATGTAGGTATGACATCACGTAGACTCAGGGATCGTGTCTACAGCCATATTTATGACATAAGAAAGAACAACCTCACTAATGCATTAGCTATGCACTGTTTTGAAAGACCCCAGCATAGCTTTAGTTTTCAGGTCTTGCAAGTTATAAATCCAAATAGGAGAGAAGGTGACCATATAGGCACTATAGAGATGTTTGAGCTAAGGTGGATTTTAAGGTTAAAGGCGCATATACCACCAGGGCTCAATACTGCAGTCAGCATCCGCCCTGTCCTTTTAGGATCCTCATGACATGACAGTTATACATATACATGTTATATTTAGTTTTATTATGTTTTGCATTCTTATATGGTTCATTCTTGGACAAATTTATTAATCTAATTGCAGTATTTTTATTTTTTTTAACCTTGGATAATATCCTTGATACATCTATTAATGGTTACTGTTTATATTGTGACATAAAATATGCCTTGGATTATGTTTTGTTAATATGATATAACTCTTATATAGCTATATTACATAGGTTATTATATGCTAACGAGTGGCATTAAGCCTATGCTTTGAATATTTTCCGGCGTTTATATTGCCGTAATGATTATTAGGAGTTTTAATCGATTATTTATAGTAGCCTTCGGGAATGTAGTGCTCCTGTTGATATATTTTACCTGAGCTATAACATAAATTGACTGAGCAGATTAAAAAATATATCCATATTAATCAATGGAATATTTCTAACTTTCTTTAGTTTTAGCTTAGTTTAGTCCATGAGTATGGGTCATATTTATATTTAGTTAATGTAATTTCTAACTAAATATTTTACATATGAAAGTCAAATACACTAGAGCGTAAATTTTTAATGCCGTATTAGCAATGTGGATTGAGTTTAATAGATAAAACCATTGACCGGCAATGAGATATAATGAAAAAAGAAAAAATGTCTCTTACTGGATCTAAGGGTGATAAAATGGAGCAAACTGTAACTTCCTGGGCTGTTTTAGCAACTTTCTAAACTAAGTGCCGTCTTTGTAACAGTATTCCCGGACATTGTCTAGGTTGATTTGTTCATGTTTCGTAACATAATATGTAACGGAAGTTATATATCCTAATATGGGCATTAAGAGTACCATGAACAGGACGTGGCTCTAGATATTGTTTTTAGTTTTAGGCTTTTGTTACTAATGATTTGTAGCATATCATATAGTTGGAAGCAACATATTTTAAATATTTCAATGTGAATACTAGGAGCGTTTTGCACTTTCTTTGATAAACTATAAGATGGCTATTGCTTTAATTGTATGGATTATTGACTAATTAATTGCTTAATTGTTAATGACTTTTGTATATAAGCAGTAAGTTTCACTTGTGCAAATTGTAACCTGATGAAGCGCACCTGTGTGCGTGAAAGCGCTCGTTTTTATTAAAATAAATTGGTTTTACACGTTGTTCGTGGTGGTTCCTAGCAGTTATTTGGTCTTCCATTGCTAAAGCTTGTGGCAACCAGAAATTCTCGAGCTTCTCCCTTACCCATAATGCATCACTCCCAATTTTCTCAGATCTCATTTGTTGCTCCACTGAAAAGATGTGGTCTACAACTACTCTCAAGCTTTGTAGAGATAAGTAACAATTATATTCTTTATATACTTATTTCCTTAGAGCTGATTATCTTTCTCATCAGAAACCTTACCCCACTTTCCACTTTCATCTGTTTAGTAATAGCTTTCTGTTTTTCTTCCCTTGTTTGTACTTTCATACACTCCTGATACTATTGTTAGTATTTCTTTCTCTACCTTGGTAGTTCTTCATTACCATTGTTGGTATTTCCTCCATTTTCCTTCTGCCTTCCAAAAAAAATCTTTTTCTTCTGTTCAGACACTTTTTCTAAAACTTCTAAACATGTCGGAGATGCTAACAGGATTTAAAAAAATGTGTAAAGTGTAGGCATAAATTGCCTCTTTCAGATGCCCACACTTTATGCGTTTATTGTTTGGGCCCTCTTCACATGCAAGAAGACTGCTCTGTTTGTCATAGTTGCAATCCATGAGCTTTAGTTTATAGAAAAAATAAGCTCATATTGAAAGGCCCTCTTCCCTCCTCTTTTGGGAGAATTTATTTCTGAAGGTAGTTCTTCAAAAATTAAGTCAAAAATGTTTTTCTCTGAGACCTTCCTCTTCATCATCTCCCTCAAACTGCTCGAGAAAAAGATCAGCAAAAGATCAGGTCTTAACCCCAGATCATAAGAAATCAAAACTTATGGATCCCACTTCAGCTATGGATCCAAAGGCCTCAAAATCATCTGATCTGACTGTTTCATATCCGACTTTTTCCAAACAGGATCCGACAAGTTCTAAGCTATCAGATCCGATATCACCAAAAATGTTATTTAAACCCTTAGCTATAGTAAAGCACTCTCCCTCACTGGACCCTGTCCCGGATAGAGTCCCTTCACCTTTTTTTGGAGTGCCCCAGGTTTTCATCTACCTTTTCTGCTTGTTCTTCCAGGAGCCTAGCTGAAGAAGAGGTGGTGAAACTGGTGATGAAGATCTTCATAGTGAAGGGACAAATTGGAGTTCCCACGGCTCCTACCCCTCCAGGTTAGGAGATCCGAATGTCTTCAACTTCCCTTTTGCATGTTCGTACTCTGACTACCACTGTAGTGTCCTGGTTCCAAGTTATCTGGATCAGTCAGTTTTGGATCCAAGTATATCCATATCCTCAGATCCAAAGTCATCCCTGAGAGCTCTGGTTCTTTCAAATCCAGAGAGCTCCCAGAGCCATAGTCTGCCTGTCGGATCCAGGGTGTTGCACTCGACTTTGAGATTTTCAGAGCTGTGTCTGCACCTCATAGCCTCGGCACTGGACAGCTTGGCTCTGTCTTCTACCTTGGAGGACTTGCCCTTGGACAGGAGGGGGCTACAGTCCAGAAGCGTGTCTTCTTGGGTCCAATGTCATTTTCTTTTCTGGGCCTCTCGTCCTTTGAGGTTGCAGAGAGGGTCTTTTCTGCTCAGGCAGTTCTGACGAAAGCTTCCCCCTCAGATCCGAAGTCTTCCACCATGATGACCCAGCACTCTGAGTCTCGCCATCTCATTCCACTGGGACAGCCAGTACAAAAGCCCCAGGCTCCCACTCAGGGAATTGTAATTTCCTCTTAGATACCTCCTCAGAGCATCCCACTGAGGAGGTCCACAGAAAGAGGATGTGCTAGAGGAAGCACATCAATTCCCCAGAGGAATCCATCACCGAGGATAAGAATTTTGATGTGGACGAAGTGTTCCCACAGTCACCTCCTGAAGATGTCTCGTTTGGAGACACCCCAGAAATTCTTAAACAGAGATGTGGCTAAATGCCCAGTAGCCTGATGCCTGAAGAATCTGATCTCCTGGAGGCTTTTGGTACTGGACTCTCTACCTCCTGGGTGACTCTGACCACCGATGAGTTCATTGAGAAACCATAGAACCCATTCCTTGGAAACTGGATAGGATAATCTCACCACCCAAGGACAGGCAGTTCTGGAGTAAGGGAGTTCCTGCTGATGCCATAGTCATTGCAGTGGCCACCAAGAAGGACCTAGCTGAAGAAAGTTCCACTATCCATCTCCCTAACAGGGAGTCACAGGTGATGGACAGATTTGGGAAGCGTGTATGCCTCATCCAGTCTTGTGCTGAGGTCTGTCAACTACTTGGCACATTTTACCAAATTACAAAGTAATTTGATTAAGGAGTCATCAAATACTTTTTGAGTGCTGTTTCTAAGGAAGTTCAGGCCTCCATAACTTCCCAGCTAGCTACCCTTCAGTTCATATCCAATTCTTCCATGAGGTTGATCTCAAATGTAGCAGAAGGAACCTCAGAATCAGCAATTTCAGACATTCCCATAAGGAGACATGCCTGGATGTGCCTTTATGAGTTTGCAGAGCCTTTCAAGTTCTCTTTCATCAATGCCCCTTTTGATGGAACATCTTTATTTGGCCCCAAGGTAAAGGACACTATCTAGGTGTGAGAAGGATGAAGAGACCCTGTCTGTTGTGGGCGTGCATTTATTGATCCCTCAATGAACCTTTTCCAGGAATCAACAAGGTGGTTGGAAAATGTGATCTGATATTGTTAATCCTCGTTCATTCCTTATGCATGGGTATCAGTTCCGAGCTCGGAACTGAGCCGCCCGTTTTCCAAGCTCATGTCAGCTTCAAACTCTCTAGCTAAACTCTTACCCACAATCACCCGCTCCCTGTTACCTCAGATTTCGTTTGCCGCGTTGCCATCTGGTCGTGCCAAGCTACTTCTCTTGAGCGAAGTACAGTCAATTGTTGTTTAATTGCTTTACAAATTACTTTTCTGTCAGAAAAGTTGATCTTTTATTGTCTCTTACCCTATCACATCTAGCATTCATAATTTCCTCAGGTTTTTTTCTGTCCTTTACTTACCCTTTTTACCGTGAGGTAATTTTCTCCTTATCATCGTTGGTAATTCTTTTCCCTTTCTCTTTCATACCTTCAGGTACTCTCTTGTACCATTGTTGGTACTTTTCTATTTGTTAATATGGCAGATAAAAAAGGTAGTCCGGGGTTTAAGCTGTGTTCTGATTGTGGACACAAACTGCCTACTTCTGATGCACACTCTTTATGTGTTTATTGTTTGGGAGCTTCCCATTTATCTGTTGAGCCACCTTGTACTATTTGTGAGAATTTTTTTAATAGAACTTTTTTAGAAAGGAAAAATAAGCTGATACTGAAGGGACTTCTAAAATATCCCTTTTCAATAGCTATTTCTCGGTCAGAGGTCTCAACCCCTCCTAAAGCCCATAAGAAAATGGATGTTTCTACTAAGGCTAAATCCTTGCCTTCGTCCCCAGTTGGGGACTCTCACCAACCAAAATCTAAAAAGGCTAAAATTTCGGCTCCAGGTCTCTCTCAGTCAGCCCCATTGCTTTCAGTGCCCCGACCTTCGGCTCCACTAGTGATTTCGGCTCGGTCCTCTCCTGCAGCCTTCTACATATCAGCACCGAGGGGCTTCTCGGTTCAGACCATTACTACTGTATCGGCACTGACCGTGCAGTCGGCACAGACCTTGACTGCATTGGCTCCAAGATCTTCCTCGGAACTGAGGCCTTTATTGTTGACCCCAGTTTTGTCAGTTCCAGCTTCGACACCGACAACCACTTCGGCACCGATCCCTGTGTCGGCGCAGACAATGACATTGGCACCGATGACTTCTTCGGTGCAGACTACAGTAGTTCAGTCCTTCTCAGCACCGTTGTCCTCGGTGCAGTCAGATGAGATGGGCACTGAGTCTGCCTCTTTTATAGACAGGCCTGTTTCTCCTTCAGTCTCTGTGAGGTCCACTAGAAGTCTTTCTAAACATGATGTGTTGCGTCTTGTGGACCAGACATTCTTGGCCAGAGGTATTCCACCCCCCAGGAACTATCCTTCCTTGGGAGGTGATCACCCATCTCCAAAGACACCTGCTTATTCTCATCCATCATTGCCTTTGAAGTCCATGGATATAGTACAGTCTTCCCCTTCTGCGGTTCCCTTTATGGATCTCACTAAAGAACCGCAGTTGCCTTCATGGCAGTAAAGTTTTGCTATGACCCAGGATGTCAGCTGTGACATGCATAGCTTACTGCTCCACAGCCATCTAGGGACTCTGAGTTGGCAGGCTGAGCCACTTAGGGGAGGCGTGCCCCCTGTCCTAGACATACACTCCTCTCCGAGTGGACCAGCCTTCCAACTGATGGAGAAGGCTTTTGCTGCTGCTGCTGGCGATTCCGGACTGTCTATACCTCTGCCCTCCTCTGGTACACTGGTTTCACAAGTCGCACCTAGCGGACACCGGGTGCAAGGGCCTCAGGACATATTCCCTCAGGAATCCCCTTTTCTGTTGTCTTCCCCAGCTTCTCCCGCTGAGGAGGTCCACCGGAAAGGTTTGTGTAATAGGAAGCACATGGACTCCACAGAGGAGTCCTTCACCGAAGACACAGATTTTGATGAGGGGGAAGGATCCCCTCGGTCACCCTCGGAGGTATCCTTTGGTGATATCCTTGAAATCCTGAAACAGAGAGGTGAATGGCAGCCCTGTAACCCAACCCCTGAGGAATCTGTGTTCCTGCAGGCATTTCTTGCCTGGCCCCCTACCTCTTGGGTTACTTCACCTGCTGATGAACTTGTCAAGTTCATCATGCAGCATGCTTGGAAGGCCCCTGATACTGATGAAGCTATTCCCCGGAGGCCAGATAAGATCTTGTCCCCTCCTGCTTCAGATCCCCATTGGTCCAAAGGTCTTCCTGTAGATGCTTTGGTGGTGGTGGCCACAACAAAAAAGGATCTGACAGAAAAAGAAAACCAGACTGTCTATCCGCTTAACAGAGAGTCCCAGGCCTTGGACAGAATAGGGAAGCCACTTTTGCTTCAGCGACCTTTGCTATCAGGTTCCTGAATTATATGGCACATTTTAACAGGCTTCAAAGGGATCTGGTTTCTGAGCTCTCTGAAACCTTGGCTGGTGAAGTGTCTAATGAGGTCCATGACAAAGTGGCCTCTCAGCTGGCCACCACTGAGTCTATATCTAACTCCTATATGCGATTGATATCTCACACATCAGAAGGAGCAGCTAGAGTGGCAGGTTCAGCTGCGGTCTTGAGATGACATGCCTGGATGTGCTTGTGCAACTTCGCGGAACCTTTTAAATCTTTCTTTCTTAATGCCCCCATTGAGCCCTCCTCGTTGTTTGGGACCAAAGTTAAAAGCACACTGGCCAGATGTGAACAGGACGGTAAGACCCTTTCTGCCATAGGTCTCCGTTATTCTTCCCCTCAACATGCTTTCTCCCGAAACCAAAAGAGTGGGAAGATATGGTTCAAAAAATCTCAGGGTCTTTTCCATGACACAGAGGCTGTGTTCTCCCCCAGAAGCAGAGGGGGAAACTCACAGGGAAGATGCTCCTTTCGGGGCAGAGGGGGACCTTGTAACCAGGGTTCCAGGGATTCTTTCCCTGGTCAGTCCTACCAGCGCTCCTGAAGAGCGGCCCAACTCCTTTCCTCTGGAGGTGGTTGGGGGACATTTCTCCTTGTACCCTTTTGCCTGGCTAACCATCACCACCGATTCTTGGGTACAAAGGATCATAACCAGAGGTTATCATATCCCCTTCGATCTTTGTCCCGTCCCTTCAAAAAATCTTCCTGAAGTTCCACCCAGTCAAAGGGAAGAAGCAGCACTAGAGATAGAAAAGCTGCTAAGAAAGAGAGTCATCCAAATAGTCCCTCCAGACCAGATAGGATCCGGATTCTACTCAAGGCTATTTTTGGTGCCAAAGAAAACTGGGGGCTGGAGACCAATTTTCGATCTCAGTGTATCAGAACACGTTTGTGAGAGTACAAAAATTCTGGATGGTCACTATACAGTGTATCCTCCCGCTTTTGGAAAAAGATGATTGGATGTGTTCTATAGATCTTCAAGATGTGTACTACCACATAAAGGTGGACAGGCCATCAAGAAGATTTCTGCACTTCCGTGCGGGAGCCAGTCACTACCAGTTCAGAGTACTGCCCTTCAGACTCTCTACAGACCTCAGAGTGTTCACAAAGTGCATGGCAGTTGTCACAGCTCACTTGCGACTTCAAGGATTCCAAGTGTTTCCATACCTAGACGACTGGCTCATTTCCGCCCCCACCAGACATCTACTGGAAAAAGCCCTGGCATACTCTCTCCTCGCTGCTCAAAGGCTAGGCATAACCATAAACTGGCAGAAATCCAATCTCAGCCCCATCTCAGTCGACAGAATTCATAGGGGTTATCTTGGACACAAAAAACTGCAGAGCTGCTATTCCAGAGCACAGAATTTTTAGGATAAAGCAACAATTAATTCTAATCCTTTCAAAGGAAAAATCCATGGCTCACTTGATTCTACAGCTGTTGGGTTCCTTGGCAGCCTCCATCACCATTGTTCCCCTGGCCAGGTTTCACATGAGGCTTCTACAATGACTACTGCTCACCCAATGGTATCCTTTTCAGCAACTTCTTTCAGCCATGATTCGAGTAACCCACAGGTGCAAACAGGATTTAAATTGGTGGATGACACACAATCTCTCACAATGGTCTCGCCCCTTTTCCCTCCAGCAACCCAAGGCTACAGTGACCACGGACACCTCCCTGATGGGGTTGGGGGGCTATGTCAGGGATAGACAGTCCAAAGCACTTGGTCCCAACTGGAGGCCCATCTGCATATAAATGTTCTAGAGCTGAGGGCGGTGCTTCTGGCGTTGTAAGCATTTCATCCCCTGCTGCCGTCTGGGACAATTGCGATTCAATCAGACAGCATGGCAGTGGTCTGGTACATCAACAAGCAAGGTGGAACCAAATCTTACCCCCTTTGTTGAGAGGCCATGAGGATATGGCAATGGGCGATAGCTACCACCTGTTTTGTTCTAGCAACGCACATTCATGGGAGTTCCAACATGATAGCAGACAGACTCAGCAGGTGCATTCTGCAACCTCACGAGTGGTCCCTAAATCCCTTGATAGCAGCGGAGATCTCCCACCGCTGGGGCCGTCCATGCTGCGACCTCTTTGCATCCCCGACCAACTACAAATGCAGCAACTACTTCGCCCTGATCCCACCTCTGGGACAGTCACCCAGGGACGCTCTAGTCCACGATTGGCCCTCAGGTCTTCTTTATGCATTTCCACCCTTTCCTCTCATTCCCCAATTTCTGAAGAAAGCCCGGGGGTTGAAGCGCAAGGTAATCCTCATAGCACCATATTGGCCATGACAGATTTGGTTCCCATTCCTTTGGCCTCACCTACTAGATCGACCATGGATTCTCCATCCAATCCCAGAGTTGATCTCACGCCCACAGAACCTGATTCACCCCAACCTGAACAGCCTGAAGCTAACAGCTTGGTTACTCCAATTCCCTTGATTGCCAGGCAGAATAATCTTTCTTTACCAGTGCGTGATATTCTCATTGCTTCTCATAAGTCATCCACTAGAATTACTTATCTGAGCAAGTGGAAAAGATTTACCTGTTGGCTGAAAGATAAACAAGTAGACCCCTTTTCAGCACCAGTGTCGATAATATTAGACTATCTGGCTGACCTGTTTCAATCGGGTCTATCGGCCTCTACCATTAGAGTTCATTTGGCTGCAATTTCTAATTTTCATGAGGGTGTCCAAGATTCCTCTCTTATGTCCCATAAATTGTGCAAGACCTTCATAAAAGGTGTGAATCATCTGAAGCCACCTTTTAGAGAACCTATTCAACCATGGGATTTATCATTAGTTCTACAAGCTCTGACAATGGCACCTTTTGAACCAGCCTCTTCTTGCGACCTCAAGTATTTGTCATGGAAAACCTTGTTTTTGGTCGCTATTACTACTGCCGGATGTATTTCTGAACTTCAAGCTTTATGTATCAAGACTCCATACTTGATTTTTCATAGATATAGAGTGTCTCTGAGAACTAATCTGTCATTTCTGCCTAAAGTGATCTCTGAAATGTCCATTAATCAAGCCATTGAATTGCCAGTTTTCTTTCCCAACCATTCAAACAGAGGAGAGTATTGCCTACATACCCAAGATATACACAGCCAAATCCCTTTTTACTTAAACAGGACTAAACCCTTTCGTAAATCTGACCAGTTATTTTTGGCCTTTTCTGGATCTAGATTAGGATTGGCTGTTGCTAAGGTCACATTAGCTAGATGGTTGAAGGACTGTGTGACCTTTATTTACACACAACGTAATATCTCGTTGCCTACTACCATGAAAGCTCATTCAACAAGGTCAGTGGCAACTTCTGTTGCCTTCCATGCCAGAGCTTTACATGACATCTGTGCAGCTGCAACTTGGGCTATGCCTCATACCTTCATCAATCATTACAAATTGGATTTGGCCTCCAGGGGAACAGCATCTTTCGGTTCTATGGTGCTCAGGAATGTCCTTCTATGAGAGCCTCCCAGGAATAGAGGTAGCTGGGGACTCTGTCCCATGCGTAAGGAATGAACGAGGATTAACAATATCAGATAAAGAAGTTATGTCTTACCATAACGTTCCATCTGTATTGTTGATCCTCGTTCAGTCATTACGACCCTCCCTCCTTCCCCCTCCTGTGGTTTCTAGTGGATCTCACCATCCAGTTCTCTTAGGTTATTTGACCAGAGGTAGCCTCTACCTTCTTTAACTTGCAAACTCAATCTGAGGTAACAGGGAGAGGGGGATTGTGGGTAAGAATTTAGCTCGAGAGTTTGAAGCTGACACGAGCTTGGAAAATGGTCAGCTCGGTTCCGAGCTCGGAACCAATACCCATGCGTAATGACTGAACGAGGATCAACAATACAGATGGAACGTTACGGTAAGACATAACTTCTTTTTTCGAGAAGTCTCAGGGTCATTTCCAGGACACACATGGAGAAGGATCACTCAAAGGGAGAGGAGGGAACTCAAATGGACATCACTGATCAAGCATCAGCAATAGCCCACAGAACTAGCATTTCAGAGATTCGTTCTTTGACAAACCCTACCAGAGCTCCTGAAAGGAGGCCTGATTGCCCGCCTCTGCAGGCAGTCGAGGGGCAATTATCCCTGCACCAGAGAGTCTGGCTAGATATAACAAAAGCTACTTGGGTGCAGAAGACTATTTCCCGAGGATATATAATACCCTTTTTCCTTTTACCTCCACTTTCAAGAAAAAGCCCTGATGTTCCACCCATTTAGGGGGAACAAACAGCAATTCAGATACAAAAGCTGCTAGACAAAAGGGTCATCCAAAAGGTCCTGCCAGACCAGAATCTGGAACTTACTCAAGGTTATTTTAGTGCCAAAGAAAACAGGGGACTGGAGACCACTTCTGGATCTCAGTGAACTAAACAAGTCAGTTCAAAGAACCAAGTTTTGGGTGGTCACAGTTCAGTTCATTCTCCACTTTCTGGGCAAGGATGACTGGATGTGCTTTATAGACCTTCAGGACTTGTACTATCACATAAAGCTGAACAGACGGTCCAGAAGGTATTTACGCTTCTAGCTGGGAGCCAGTCATTATCAATTCAGAGTACTGCCTTTTGGAGTCACCACAGTCCCCAGGGTGCTTACCAAGTGCATGGCAGTAGTAGCAGCTCAACTACAACTGCAAGGATTCTGAGTGTTTCCATATCTAGACAATTGGTTCAATGCCGCTCCAACTAGGCATCAACTTATATGTGCAAGAGACCAGGCTCTCCAAACTTTTTCTCAGCTGGGGATAAAGATAAAGTACAACAACTCTCATCTGGAACTGACTCAGAGTTTAGAGTTTATAGGAACAATTCTCAATAGAAAGACAACAATTGCTTCCCTTCCATTCCTGAGGGTTCAGACTATAAGACTTCAAGTCGAAAAGATGATCTGCAGCACCTCAGTTTTGGCCGGACTGGTTCTTCAGGCTCTGGGATAGATGGCAGCAGCAATAACATGTTTTTTTTTAATGTAAATTTGGGCTCAGCAGCATAAACCTGACCCCTTTTCAGCCTCCATTAATCACATTTTAGATTTCCTTGCCCACCTTTTTCAAAATGATGTTAGTACCTCAACCATTAGGGTACAACTAGCAGCAATTTCAAATTACCATACAGGATTGAAAACCACACACATAGCTTCTCATAAATTGAGCAAGGCCTTCTTAAAAGGGACATTCCTTCTAAAAACCTCCTTTTAAAGACCTTATACTTCCATGGGTCCTGAATGTGATGCTTCAGTGTGTCACACAACCTCCCTTTGAACCAGCAGCTACATGTGACTTTAAATATCTTTCATGGAAGACTATTTTCTTGGTTGCCATCACTTCTGTGAGTAGAATTTCTGAGATCCAAGCACTATCTTCTAAACCTCCTTACTTGGTTTTGCACAAAGACAGAGTGACTTTACGTACCAACCCGTCCTTTCTTCCAAAGGTGGTGTCAGAATCCAACATGAATAGTTATCTTAGCTGCTATCTATATCCCACCAGGTAATAACATTTCAATCCTCAAATCCATACTCTCATGGCTATCACGCAATGTCAGCTATGAAACCATTCTGTTAGAAGATGTTAACATTGACTGGCTAAAACTATCTACAACCTGCCCATCTCTCACCATCAACCTATATGGCTTTCATCAGCTACTTACTACACCTACTAGATTCAATAAAAACAATAATAGTAGCTCCACTCTTGACTGGATCCTAACAACTGACCCTAACCTGTATCAAAATCCTACTACCCTACCAGACTCCCTTAGCGGCCACCTTCCTGTCTGAGTTCTTAGGTACGCTGTTCAGATACCTAAATACCATCTCTGCAAAAATTGTTGCAGTCTCCATTTTTAACAGTGAGACCTTTAATCACATACTAAACTCTACAGGCTGGTCAATTCTGAAACACATCCCTCTAAATGATGCTGTCCTTCATTTCAGTCACACTTTTCTCTCCATCCTTGACTCCCTGGCACCTCTCAGAAAAGTAAGAATCAAAACAACACACACCCCCTGGCTCTCAAACGATACACTCACTCTTATGAAAAATAGAGACAGCACTTGGAAACAATGGAATAAAACTAAATTACCTTCTCTTTTTCAAACCTATAAAAACAGCTACATAATCTGGTTAAAAAACACATCAATACAAATAAGAAAAAATTCTACTCCAATGCCCAACTCACCCATAAGTCTAACCCCTCAAAATGTTGGCAGTCTGTTAATAAGATCCTGCACTCAGGCAACCCTTCTACCCAGAACCCCTACCCCGACAAAACCCCCCTTGAAACTGCCACTCTTCTAAATTCATACCTCATTTAATCTATTCACAAACTCACCCACAATGGTCAGAACAATAAACAAACACCCCCTACTCCACATTTCACCAATACTCCCTCTTTCACACTCGACTCCATCTCAAAATCTTACATCATATCTCTCCAGCTTAAACTGAAGCCATGCTCCCCATCTTCTGACAACCCCCCCTTTCTTAAAATAACCTCTCACTCAATAGCCTACCCCGTCTCTATTCCGATCAATAGATCTGTTCAAGAATCCCCTGTCCCAAATATATGGAAATCATTCTTTAACACTCCATTACCCAAGGGAGGCAACAACAATGAATCATCCAACTACAGACCTATTGGTATCCTCTCTCCACTATCAAAACTCCTTGAAAAATCCATTCACAGACAACTTATTAAGTACCTTCTAGATAATAACCTTTTAACCTCTACACAGCATGGCTTCAAACCCCATCATACTACATTTACTGTCCAACTTTCCTTTACTCAAACTGTTGCTGAAGCTATGGACAAAAATGTACTGGTTTCTTGCCTCTTCCTTGACCTTTCTAAAGCATTTGATACTGTATCACACTCAGACTTTCATAATAAGTCCCCTTACTTACCAGTCCAAACTGGGGTGCCTCAAGGCTCAATTATTGGCCCTCTACTCTTTAATATTTTCACAAACCAACTGCATACATTCTGTACAGCATCCTGCAATACACAATATGCAGACGACTCTACTTTATTACCTCTTCTGACAGTTTCTCAAACCTCCTCTCTACTACTCAGCATAGCTTCCTGTCTGTAGAAGAATGGCTAACCAACAACCAACTAATTCTAAATCCCCAAAAAACAAAGCTATTACTCTTTTTTCCAAAAACCCTCTCTAGCCTCATAACAACCTTCATCATGCCGTGGATGGCGCAGTGGTGCAGCGGTAGCGTTTTCTCCTCACAGCAAGAGGTTCTCCGGTTCGATTCTCAGCTGGGGTGCCTTCTGTGCAGAGTCTGCATGTCCTCCCTGCATTCATGTGGGTTTCCTGCGGGTGCTCTGGTTCCTCCCACAATACAAAGACATGCGTTTGGAGCGTTTCTCCCTGGGCCTCCGCTGAAAATTGGCTCGTTTCAAGTCGGACTTTTCCGGTTAACAAATGGTAAATAAATAAATAAATTTCTTCTGTTGACAATACCATCATACAACCTGACCCACATACTACACTTTTTGGTGTTATTATAGATGAGCAATTAAAAATTGATACCCATATTCAGCACTGTATCAAAAAGAATAATCAAAAACTTGGCCTACTCTACAGACATAAAAAATACATAGCCCCTGACTCTGGGCAGAAACTAGCTCAAGCCTTCCTCCTTCCATGTCTACTTTATGCCTCCCCCATCTTTTCAGATCTACAATCTACCCTTTTGGCTAAACTCTGTCAGTCATACTATAGTGTTGCAAGATTTGCTAGTAACCAGTACTACAAATCTCATCACTGCAATGCACTAAAACAACTCCAGTGGCTTGACTTCCCCCAGCAACCGCTTTACTCCCAGCTGCAAATGACTCATACTCTACTCTTAAAGCCCCTCTCCTGTGCTGCTCTATCCTCACTAATATCACATTATACCCCTCCCGCAACTCTTTGCAGCTCTGGCCAGCTCCTTCTGGACACCTATAAACCAAACAAATACATTGGTAAACTTTACAAATATAGTATTTCTGATGCATGGAACAAACTCCCCCTTAACATCTGAATCATTTCTAACATAAATCTCTTTAAATCCGAACTTAAAAAAATTCTCCTAAATGCCAATACCTGTCATTGCAGTGATCCCACTTAAATCCCATCTTACCACCTTATTACCTCATTATTATTACCACATTTTTAACACCCACCTATTGCAAGTGTTCTTTCTCATTCACATCTCTTTCTCTTTTTGTTGATAAAAAAAAAATCTAACTTCTGTAATGCATGTTATGCATCTTATTGTAATATTTATGTAAACTTCATTCTCAGGCCTTTTGTAAATTTCTAATTTTCTCATATAAAGCACATTATTGTAATATTTGCATAAAACTTCATTGTCAGATCTTTTACATTTTTGTAACTTTGTAATAACTGGTTGGTGCTTTTCTCCTCGGGTCTCCACTGAAAATGGGCCACTGACTCAGTTGGACTATCCCGGTTAACAGATGACAAATAAATAAATAAAATAAATGAATAGTACTATCAATTTGCCAGTGTTTTTTCCGAAGTTTACCAACAAAGGAGAATATATCTTACATTTACTGGATGTTCATAGACAGTTATGATTCTGTCTGCATAAAACAGAAGAAATCAGAAAAGTAGACCAACTATTTGATCATATGTTGTCAGTCTTCATTTTATCCTTGATAAATGGGTTTGGTTCTGAGAATCGGGACCATCTCAGCATTTTCTACAGCTTGCACAGGCCAAAAACCTCTTGTGCTTCAACCCTACCCACAATACATCTCTCCTGGTTACTTCAGATCTTATTTGCCACTTTCCTGGACAGACATGTTCGTCTACACTATCGAGCTGAGTGAAACATTTTTTCTTATTACTTAGGCTTTTTCTTCTTTCTTCACCACTTATTTATTCCCATATTTTGCTCTACTCTTTACTTCTTATTTGTGTAGCTCTTAATTACCATTACTGGTAAATTTTCCTTTCCCCGTACACTTTGTGTACCTCTTTTTATAGCATTGTTGTTAGATAGCTCTTTCCACATACTTCCGGGTATGCTACCCTTTCCTTACAGTTCTCTAAAAAAAATATCTCCTTTACTTTTATGGTGCTTAAATACTTTATGAGTGCTTGTTCTTATGTGAGTCCTCCACCCTCCAGTTGTGTGCGTGTGTGGTGTGTGTGAAATCCTTTCTTTAATTAGCATGGCTGAAAAACCTAAAGGCCCCTCTGGTTTTAAGAAGTGGCAGCAGTGTGGTCACAAAATTCCTTCCTCAGACTTACGTATGTTGTGTGTTTACTGCCTGGGACCAAACCATCTGCAAGAAGATTGCAGTATATGTCATGGCTTTAGTCACAGAGCTTTAATAGAGAGAAAAAAACAAGCTTATTTTAAAAGGTTTAATTCCAGCTGCCTTCAGTGAGGCCATATCTACTGGAAAAAGCAAACTGACATCTCATCAGCTCCCTCTTCTTCCTCTTCCACTGGGAAGGCCAAGAAAAGAAGCATGTCTATGCCATCTTCTCCAGTGGCACCGACAGTCAAAAGGGTTAAATCCTTGGTGCCAAAAAGCTCTTCGACTCTGACAAATGTTGATATTGAAGTGTCTGCAACCCTCTACTGCCTTTAAATTTTTGACGCTGAGGGCTTTGGCACAGATTCAAACCCTTAGATTGGTTCAAAAGCCTCCAGCTCCGAGCATTTCTTTGGCACTGACTGATTAGGCTCTGCATATTTCTAGTTGGCAAGAGCCTAGGTTTCAATATTCTCCTTCAGTTCACCCATTTGCCAGGGAAGTACCTGAAGACTTTTTGCGTAAACCCAGGTCTTCCTCATTGTTCTCTATCCGTTCCATCAAAGCCTTTCAGAGACTGACGTGGAGAGACTGGATGAGAAAATTTTATGGGTGAGAGGAATTTCAGGTGTCACCTCGGCTCCGATTCCTTCAGGTGCTGAGCATTCTTTCACCCCTTTGACTAGTCCTCCTCCACTCTCTTCTGAGGCTTTGGAGATTACAGCTTTGAGTTGTCTGATGTCAGCTACACCTGTTCCTACAGTCTTCATTACTTCAGCACCGATTTAAGTTCTGAGTTCTTCTGCTCTGTCGGGCCTGGAGACCTCCTGGAACGGTATCTACCCAGTCAGCCCCGAGGGGCAGGAGTCAAATCCAAATTTTTCGGTGCCTTCCCTGCACCTTTGGGCTTTGGCTAGGGTCATTTTGGCTCTGGCATCTGTCTTGGAGGTGGTCTCATTGGAGTGAGGAGTGACCTCAGTCCTGAGGCAGTCTATCTTGGTTTTGGGCTCAATTCACAATTGCACCCTTTGGGGGGTACAGCCTTCAAGGCTATGGAAAGAGCTTTGGCTGCTTCAGCCATGTGGTTGACCTCCTCCTCCTCCTTGAAACATATTCCTTCCTCGAGTCCAGATGTTCATCGTGTTTCACTGTTGCAGTCATTACAATTGGATTATCCTGCTGTTAGGCTACCCGCAGTCGGCCTGAATTCCAAAGTCTAGGTCCGGCGTCAGTTGCTGTCACCTCCTCTCTGACGTCAGTGCACCAGGGGTATAAAAGATGCAGCCGATGCCATTTTCTTCAGTCTTTCTTGCCACGCGGTGCCAGAAACAAAAGCAGCTCACAAGTGCCGGTCGGCCGACTCCTCAGATTTTCGTGTTCGAATTTCAGATCCGAAGTCTTCATTAAAAGCTAAGTACCCCATTGGGGAAACTTTTTTCTTGATCCAGACCGATGTCAGAAAAAGTTAATAATTGTATTTCTTGTGGGAAGCAAATACCTCATAAGGACTTCCATTCTTACTGTATTCCTTGCCTAGGCCCTGATCACGACGTTGCTAATTGTCGGTTTTGTGCTAGATTTAACCAACACACTATTAAGCATCAGTACGATTTTGCATTTCACTATTTTGGCAGAAGATTTAATTACAAGATGTCGTCAGATAGCCATCCGACTATCGCAATTCAAAAGAAACACAAAGAAAAAGAAAAGGACAGGCATCCGAGGTCCAAAACTGACAACGAGGCTTCTTCTAAGCCAGTCGCTGGTTCTCAGTGAGCCCCTGATGCCTGCTACTTTAGAGCTGCAGGCCGCTTCCGACTCCCACGTGGAGCTGACTAGGCCACTGGAAACTCAAGGTATTGGAACCTCGGAAATATTCCCTCAGATGGGTCCGGAGCCGCTGAGCAGGCATCGGCTTCTGAGGGTGTTTTCAGGCCTACACATTTATATGTTAAAACGACTTCAACTTCAAAGGCAAATACTAAAGCATCTCTTAAAGACAAAGAAACAAGTACAACAGCCCCTTGGACAGGCCTCCATGCCTAAAAAACAGATGCTCAAATTGGCCGAAGACCTAATTACTTTGATCAGGGGTTCTCATCCCCCTCCTGATGAGAGGCCTAGGCAAGAGACAGAATATGACTCTTCAGATCAGGTTTCCATTTCTTCTGATTCCTCTTCTGATCAGGAATACTCTCTTCCTCCCTATGAGGATTCTGATGGTGAAGAATCTATCCCTTCAGCCTCTCCTCTTGAGGATTACTCTTTTGGGGAAACTCTACATACCATGAGGGAGCATTTCCACTGGGAGAGCCAAGATTATTCAGAATCTAAGAAAAGGCTTAGAGACTTCCTTTTACTACCTCAGCACAGGCCCCTTGCTATTCCATCTGTGCTAGACATTGTAGATGATATATTTTCAGAGTCCAGTCTGACTCCTGACTCTTTACCTCCAGCTCCTGTTAAGCAAGACAAATACTACAGGGTTCCTGAATCACATAAATTCCTTTTTAAGAACCCTGCTGCTGACGCAGAAACTATCTCTCAAGGTCCCAAAGGGGTCAAGGCTTCCACTGCAAAAAACCCAACCCCCTCTGACAGGGATTCTAGGGCACTGGACATATGGGGAAAAAAGATTTACACTTCTGCTACCTTGGCTATAAGGGCTTTAAATTGTCAGTTGCATATGCTTAAATATCAGCAATATATTATGTCACTGCTTAAACAGAAAATGTTGATAAATTCTGAATGTGCAGAAAACAAAGAAACGCAGGATTTATTGCATGCAGCTGAACAAGTGGGAAAGCATACTTTGCAATGTGGTTTTGATTCTCTGCAGGCCTTCTGCAGGGCCGCTGTTACGGGTTCTGCCATTCGGAGGCATGCTTGGTTAAAGGAACAGAATCTGCCTGATCATGTTAAAGCAAAATTATTAGATGCTCCATTACAGCACGATGCCTTGTTTGGTGTTAAAGCAGAAGAGGTGTTGAAGAAAATGGAGGACAAAGCTAAATCTATGCAAACTGTCAAGGATTTCTTACAGGTACAGCTTTCAAGATTTAGCAGGCACTGGCCTATAAAGAATTGGTCCTTTCCAGTGTCAGACAGGCCACAAAGAGGCAGATATAGACGCCCTAGAGGCAGATCCCAGCCCCAAGGCTCATACAGGTCTAAACAATGGGGTGCTTCTACCTCCAAAAGCGGAGTAGACAAATCACAGCCATACAGGAAACAGTCCCAATGACTTCACCCTGCCTGCGCCAAGCACTTACCTTCTGGCAGCATCTTTAGGGGGAAAACTAGCACTTTTTTCTCAAAATTGGCACGTAATAACCCAGGACAAATGGGTCTTGCATATAGTGTCACAAGGCTACAGGTTTCACTTTCACATCCTGCCAAGGGCAAACAGTTTGCCAGACCTGCCAAAAAATCAATGGGCAGAGGCACAAAAGCAAGTGTCATCCCTCATGGACATGAGGGCCATTCAGCAAGTACCACAGCAAGAGCAGGGACAAGGATTTTACTCAAGACTGTTCTTGGTGCCCAGAAAGGACAAAGCCTGGAGACCAATACTGGACCTATCTATTCTAAACACATACCTGGATATTCCAAGATTCAAAATGTTGACTCTGCAGCAGCTTCTGCCCATGCTGGGCAAGAAGGCTTGGCTTGTGACTTTAGACCTAAAAGAGGCATACCTGCATGTCCCAATCAGACAATCATGCAGAAGGTACCTCAGATTCATAGCTGGCTCAATGCACTACCAATTCTCTGCAATGCCCTTTAGCTTATCTACTGCGCCCAGGGTCTGCACAAAATGCCTGGCTCCAGTAATTGCATTTTGCAGACAAAGAGGAATACAAATATATCCTTACTTGGACGACTGCCTTATTCAAGCAGAGAACAAGGACATTCTACTACAGCATCTGGCATTTGTAAAAAGATTACTAACATGCCTAGGGTATACAGTAAATGAAAAGAAATCAAAACTAGTACCCTCTCAAGAGATAATATTCCTGGGTGCAAGCTTAAATACAACTGCCCAGATGGCTTATCTCACGCCAGACAAACAAAGGCAACTGACTACTTATTTCAAAATGTTGGCAACAAAGACCCAGTTATCTGCAAGAAAAATTCTGCAGGCTTTGCGCTTCATGGCATCCTGCATTCTGCTAATTCCATATGCAAGACTGCATATGAGGAAAATTCAGTGGTATCTAAAAAGTGTTTGGACTCAAAAGTCAACATTGCCACAGCCTGGAAACAATAATTACCCTCATTCCCTGCCTGCAACAGGAGTTTCAATGGTGGGCAAAGGCCTGTCACCACAACAAGGGACAGCCATTCACTTTACCCACGGCCAGGCAGATATTAACAACAGATGCATCAGATTATGCCTGGGAGGCCCACATGGCAGGAAGATGTATTCAGGGCACATGGTCCGCAAGCCAAATGCATCTACATATCAACCAAAAAGAGATGCTAGCTGTTCAAAATGCCCTGACAGCCTTCAATGATCTACTTCATCTGGGACAACTACTGATAAAGACGGACAATACTACAGTCATGTGGTACATAAACAAGTAAACGAAAAGAAATCAAAACTAGTACCCTCTCAAGAGATAATATTCCTGGGTGCAAACTTAAATACAACTGCCTAGAAGGCACTTATTCCTACCCCCTATGCAGACTAGCCATGAATTTGTGGGAGACAGCATTGACTTACCAAGTACATCTGCAGGCACAGTTCCTGCCAGGAAAGATAAATACTCTGGCAGATGAACTAAGCAGAAACCTCATGGATCCCCATGAGTGGAAATTGGATCTGCAAGTCTTCAGCATGACAACAAGGAATTGGGGATGCCCGGACATAGATCTATTTGCCTCCCCTCACAACTGCCAACTGAAGAGATTCTGCACAAGGACTTATCACAAGCAAGCATGGAAAGTGGATACTCTTTCTTTCAGCTGGAAAAACTTAACAGTCTATGCCTTTCCTCCACTGCCTCTCCCCCCCAAGGTACTCCTAAAAGTCAGACAAGAGAAGCCAAAAATGATACTGATTGCCCCAGACTGGCCCCGCCAGCACTGGTACCCAATCTTAAGGAACTTGTCTCAATACCCAGCCTGGACATTACTTCACCTTCCTCACTTACTGTCCCAACACAACAATCAGATCCTGCACAGCCAACTCAAGACCTTAAATCTGGCAGCATGACGGATACTGTAGTCATTCAAAGCACACCTCTCTCTAAAGCGGTGATGGATGTTATTTTGGAGGCCAGGAGGCCTAGTACCAGAAAATCTTATGCTGAAAAATGGAAGAGATTCTGTGCTTGAAACCAGGCACAAGGTATTGACATGACCGTACCAAATATTCCTCAGAGTTTGCAATATTTAACTGAGATGCTGGACAAAGGCCTATCCTCTTCATCAATTAAGATTCATGCCTCTGCCATTTCAGCTCATTACAATACAGAGCCACCTATTTTTTCTCATCCTTTATTAAGGCAGTACCTCAGAGGAGCCAGAAACTTAAGGCTTCCGAGGAGATCACTAATTCCTGCAAGGGACTTCAATTATGTCTTGGAAAAACTCACCCTACCTCCTTTTGAGCCAGCCTCTTCAGCTGATATAAAATTTTTATCATGGAAAACAGCTCTGCTCCTAGCAATAACCTCTGCAAGACGATTCTCAGAGCTAAAGGCACTCATGGCTGTGGAACCTTTTATCATTTTCCATCCAGATAGGGTTTCTCTGAGGACAAACCCGACATTTATGCCTAAGGTAGTGTCCAGTGTGGCCCTTAACCAAATTATTCATTTGCCTACTTTTTACCCAAATCCACAGAATAAGGGTGAGAGACTTCTGCATTCTTTGGACATACACAGACAGCTGCACTTCTACTTGGACCGAACCAAAGCTTTCAGAAAGACTGAGCAATTACTAGTGGCACATGCTGCAGGATCTCAAGGAAAGGCTATCTCAAAGCAGACTTTTTCAAAGTGGATGGGCCACTGCATTCATTTCTGCTATTCACAACATGGCAAATCAGTGCCTAAGGGCATTAGGCCACATTCAACCAGAGCAGCAGCCACTTCAGCAGCCTTCCTCAGAGGAGTAACAACCAAAGACATTTTAGAGGCTGCAACCTGGAGTTCAGTGCACACTTTTACAAAGCACTATCACTTACCACTCTACTCTAAATCCAGGGCAGGCCTTGCCACTGCAGTTCTGCAGGGCCTCATAGCCGCTCCTAATCCTATTTAGCTCCAGCCTCCCAACCTTAGCTTTGGGATTCAACCCAATTGTAATGACTGCAACAGTGAAACACGATGAACATAGTACAGTTGTGTACTTACCATAAATGTAGATGTTCGAGTGTATTCACTGTTGCAGTCCAGGTTACCCTCCCACCATCCCCCTTAGCTTTGCTGGAACTTATCTGTATTTCTTTATTCTATACAACTTATATGGTGTATTTGCTTGTAGATGAAGGAAGAGTTTACCTTGGTGCATGCATGCTTTATTGACATATTTTTAGCCTTCCCTTTTGGGGGCACCTAACATCTGGGGCAAGAAAAACTGAAGAAAATGGCGTCGGCTGCATCTTTTATACCCTTGGCGCACTGACGTCAGGGAGGAGGCGACAGCAACTGATGCCGGACCTAGACTTTGGAATTCAGGTTGACTGCGGGTAGCCTGCCAGCAGGATTACCCAATTGTAATGACTGCAACAGTGAATACACTTGAACATCTACATTTATGATAAGTACACCACTGTACTTTATCCAGCCTGCTCCTCCACTTGGGCAATGAGTGCTAAAACATCAGGAGACTCAGATGCATATTCTGTTCTTCTGATACTGCACCAGACCATCCCCTTGATGAGGTCCCTCTTTAGAAAAAGGTAAGAGGAACCACTTAGATTCCCTGCAGGAATCCATCACCGAAGATACTGATTTTGATGAAGAGGGGATAGTCCCCAGATCACCCCCTGATGATGTCTCCTTTAGAAACATTCTGGAAATTTTGAAACAAAGGGGTGATTGGAAGTCCCAAAACCCTACCCTTGCAGAACCAGCATGCCTGCAGGCTTTTGACACTCGTCCATCTACCTCTTGGGTGACTGCCTGCTGATGAACTTATTCAATTAATTCCTCAGCAGGGGTGGAAGGTGCCCAGCTCCATCAAACCTATGCCTAGGAGGCCAGACAAAATATTATCCCCTCCAGAAGATAAACAATTTTAGGAAAAAGGTTTAGCAGTAGATGCTATGGTCATAGCAGTGGCCATGAAAAAGGAACTGGCTGAGAAAAGTTCCTCTATCCATCCACCCAACAGAGAGTCCCACAGGATGAACAGATTTGGCAAGGACATTTATGCTTCATCGATCTTTGCATTACAGTCTTTGAATTTTCTGGCACATTTCACCAGGCTTCAAAGGATCTGATCAAGGAGCTCTCGGATACCCTGGCAGGAGCTGTCTCTGAGGAAGTACAAGACAAAGTTGCCTCTCAGTTAGCTACCATGGAGTCTGTACCTAATTCAACCATGTGGCTCATTGCACATGTAGCCGAAAGGAATTCTAGAGCAGCGGGTTCAAGTGTAACCATAAGGAGTCACACTTGGATGAAATTTTGTGACTTTGCAGAGCCATTAAAGTCTTCGTTCATCAATGCACCCTTTGACGGATCATGCTTGTTTGGCCCAAAGGTTAGAGAAACATTGTGCAGGTGGGAGAAAGAAGACCCTTTCTGCTGTAGGTGTGCATTTTTCCTCTCCTCAAATCCCTTTTCCAGGAATCAAAAAGTTGGTGGAAAAATATAGTTAAAAAATTTAGAGAGCCTTTCCAAGACACATGCAGTTGAAGTTCCCCTAGGAAAACTCTAACTGAAGATGCCGCCCACGCGGCAGAGGTGGCCCATAAAATCAGGGTTTCAGAGATTCCTTTTTTGGGAAACCCTATCAGCATTCATGAATGGAGGCCTAATTGCTTCCTCTGGAGGCAGTCAGGGGATGCTTGTTCCTGCACCAAAACACCTGGCTAGAAATCACATCAGATACTTGGCTGCAGAGGATTATATCCAGAGGTTATGCCATTCCCTTTTCTCTTCCCCTCCCATTTCCAAAAAAGGGAACCAGCAGCTCTAGAGATCCAAAGACTGCTAGAAAAAAAGAGCCATCCAAGAAGTCCCACCAGACCATATGGAGTCTAGAACTTATTCAAGATTCTTTTTAGTGCCAAAAAAGACAAGGGACTGGAGACCAATTTTGAATCTCAGCCTATTGAACAAATCAGGTTGGCAAACAAAATTCCAGATGGTTACAGTACAGCCAGTTCTTCCGTTTTTGGAGAAGGACAACTGGATGTGTTCGATAGACCTTCAGGATGTGTATTACCACATAAAAATGGACAAGCTCTCCAAAAGGTTCCTCTACTTCAGGCTGGGAGCCAGTCACTATCGGTTCAGAGCTCTGCCCTTTGGTCACACCACAGTTCCCAGGGTGTTCACCAAATGCATAGCAGTATTAGCAGCTCATTTGAGACTTCAAGGATTCCGGGTGTTTCCATATTTGGATAACTGGCTCATTACCGCTCTGACCAGGCATGTGTTGCGAGTAAGAAGAGACAACATTCTCCAGACTTGTTCAAACCTAGGAATTACTGTGAATTATGAAAAATCTCAACTGACTGCAACTCAAAGTTTAGAGTTCACAGGAGCACTGCTAAATACGAGAACTTGCTTAGCCTCCCTTCCACCACTGAGATTACTAAAAATCAAGGAACAAGTTTGAAAGATGCAACACAACAAAAAAGTATCTGCCCATCTAGTCTTACAAGCCCATAGGTTTGATGGTGGCTGCAATAACTCTAGTTACCCTGGCAGGATTTCATATGCAAATTCTTCAGTGTCTACTTACATCTCAGTGGTCAATACTTCAGCAGCATATGTCACATCAGATTTTGATCACCAATCTATGCAGAAAAGATCTAGCATGGTGGATGCACTTGGAACACATTCTTCTAGGCCGTCCCTTTGTCCCACTGCAACCCACGGCCATAGTGACCACTGGTGCCTCCCAGATGGGGTGGGGCAACATTATCTAGGCAAGACTGTCCTTTGGGACCAGTTTGCATATCAACTTTCTTGAGATGCGAGCAGTGTTTTTAGCGTTGCAAGCCTTTCATACTGTTCTTTCTCTAGGAACTATTTCAATTCAAACAGACAACATGTCAGTAGTTTGGTACATGAACAAACAGGGAGGAACCAAGTCTTACCCTCTTTGTCGAGAAGCTGTCAGACTGTGGCAGTGGGCGATTTCTTCCAACCGTTTTCTGATAGCAAAGCATATTCTGAGTAGCTCCAATGTGATAGCAGACAAACTAAGCAGGTCTATTCTTCTACCTCATGAGTAGTCTCTAAATCCCAAAGTGACAGAAATGATTTTTCGTCAATGGGCCCAGCCTTGCTGCAATATCTTTGTCTCACCCTGGAACAACAAGTGTAACAACTACTTTGCCGTAATCCCCCTGGCTGGGGAGTCAACCATGGACGCTCTTTTGCACAATTGGCTCCCGGACTTCTGTATGTCTTTACCCCGATTCCTTTAATTCTGAAATTCCTAAAGAAAGCCCTCAGGTTGAAGAGCAGAGTGATCCTCATTGTCCCTTACTGGCCTTGACAAATTTGTTTCCCCTTTCTCTGGCCTTACGTGATACTAAGACCTTAAACTCTGAATCCAACTCCGGACATCCTCTCTCATCCAGAGGACTTGATATATCCAAATCTCTCAAGCCTCAAGCTGATAGCATAGTTGCTTCAGTTCCATTAATTGCCAAGCAAGTTAATCTTCCTTCCCCAGTTTATAGAATTCTCTTAGCCTCTCATAAGCCATCTACACGTAAACTCTATATTAGTAAATGGAAGAGATTTACCTTTTTGTCTCGCAAATGGAATACTGACCCCCTTTCAATGCCCATCAAAATTTTAGAATTCCTATCCTTTCTTTTTGATGCAGGAGCCTTTCCTTCTACTATTAAAATTCATCTGGCAGTGATTTCAAAATTTCATAATGGTCTTGGGGATAATTCCTTAGCTTCTCATAAACTATGTAAAGCATTTTTAAAAATAACTTTTTGTTAAAACACCCATTTAAAGATCCTGTCCCTCCCTGGGATCTTACCCTAGTATTGCAGCCCATTGTTCAGTCTCCTTCTGAACTTTCTGCTGAACATGACCTAAAATATTTATCTTGGAAAACCGTATTCCTTGTAGCAATTACTTCTGCCAGGAGGATTTCAGTAATTCAAGATTTATCTTGTAAGCTGCCATACTTGATTTTTCATAAAGACAGAGTTGCCTTAAGGACAAATCCCGCCCTTCTTCCTAAGGTAGCATCAGACACTGTTATTAATCAGACTATTAATCTTCCAGTATTCTTTCCCAACTTTTCCAGTAATGGAGAATACTCCCTATACTTACTAGATGTTCACAGACAGTTACATTTTTACCTGCACAGAACAAAAGATATTTGAAAATCAGACCAATTGTTTTGTTTCTTTCTCAAGTACCAAAATTGGCAAACCAGTCAGTGAAGTAACTTTAGCCAGATGGCTAAGAGACTGTATATCCTTTTTTTATGACAAAAAGAAAATTGACCTGTCTAGACTGGTAAAGGCTTACTCTACAAGATCTATGGCTACATCAGCAGTTTTTCAATCTCGACCTTCCATGGATTACATTTGTGCAGCAGCAACTTGGGCTTCTCCTCATGCCTTTATTACTCATTAGAAATTGGACCTGGTCTCCAGGGGTAGAGCATCCTTTGGCCCAAGATCTAAAGTAGCTAGGGACTCTATCCCACTTGTTAAGGATAAAATGAAGATTGACAACTTCAGATAAAGAAGTTATGTACTCACCATAATGTTCCATATGAGTTGTCCATCTTCATTTATCCTTGACTCCCCTTCCTCCTTCCCCCGGCCTTACAAATGTCTTTTGATGGAACGGATATGACACATACGTTTCTGTTTTGACTTGTGTTACATAGCAGATATGATTTTCATCAGGTCTTCTGTTTTTATGTCTGTTTATCTGTAATCTGCAAACTCGATCTGAGGTAACTAGGAGAGATGCATTGTAGGTAGGGTTGAAGCTCGAGAGTTTTTGGCCTACATGAGCTGTAGAAACAGCCGAGATGGTCCAGATTCTTGGAATTGAACCCATTTGTCAAGGATAAATGAAGATGAACAACTCAGATGGAACATTATAGTGAGTACATAACTTCTTTTTTCCTTCTCTGGACCAAAATTGAGGAAATCAATTTCCAAAGTTACTCTATCAAAGTGGTTGACAAATTGCCATCTCTTTTGTCTGTGCTAAATTGAGCATTTCTCTTACACACCCATTGAAAGCACACTCCACTAGGTCTGTGGCTACTTCCATATTTTTCAATCTAGGATGTCTATGGACAATATTTGTGCAGCAGCAACTTGAGGTAATCCTCATACCTTTATCACTCATTACAAGTTGGATCTGGTCTCCAGAGGTAGGGCATTATTTGGTTCTATGGTGCTCAGGAATATCCTTCCTTGAGTCCACCCTAGGTACAAGTAGTTAGGGACGCTGTCCCATTAGTTGAGGATAGGATAGAAATTGACATCAGATAAAGAAGTTACTTACCATAATATTCTGTGTTGTCAGTCTTCATTCTTTCTCAACTCTCTTCCCACCGACCCCTGTCCATGGTTTCTGGTGGAACGAGTATTTACATGGTCTTTAAATAGGTACTTTTGTATGTATATATGACTCTGGATATGCCTTTTTATAATTCTTTTCATTTTTCTGTACAAATATAGCAGCAAACAAGATGTGAGGTAATTGGGAGGGTGCACTGTGGGTAAAGGAGAAGCTTGAGAGATCTGGGGGCTGCAAGCTTTAGCATCGTCCAATTCGGATCTGGCAGATTGGATCCAAACCCATTCACTGAGGAAGAATGAAAATTGACAACACAGATGGAACATTATGGTAAGAACATGACTTCTTTATATTTTTGTCTATAACAAATCAGGTATCACTTTAACAAAAAAACATTCATGCCCATTCCACCAGATCCATGGCAACTTCCTCAGTATTTCAATCCAGAATGTCCATGGATAATATTTGTGCAGTAACTAATTGGGCTACTCCTCATACATTTATTACTCATTGCAAATTAGATCTGGTCTCCAGAGGAAGAGCATCTTTTGGTTCTATGGTGCTCCGGAATATCCTTACTTGAGTCCACTCTGGAAATTAGGTGGCTGGGGACTCTGTCCCATCAGCTGAGGAATGAATGAAAATTGACAACATCTGATAAAGAACTTATGTACTCACTATAACTTTCCATCTGTGTTATCCATTTTCGTTCTTCCTCAACTCCTCTCACACCAACACCCATTCTTAAGACTCCTGAAAGAATGAGTATTACGCGGCTTATGTGTCTTATTATTTATATATATATATATATATTATATTATATATATATATATATATATATATATATATATATATATATATTATATTATATATATCTATAAGACCTCAGATATAGCTTTTCCATAATAATGATGATAATTTTCATTTCTCAATTTCCTAAGCAGCAAACAAGATCTGAGGTAATTGGGGTTGGTGCATTATGGTTAAGGGAGAAGCTCAAGGTTTCTTGATTACCATGAGTTTTAGCAATAGCCAAGTCGGATCCAACGGACCGGATCCGACACCCATCAGTTGAGGAAGAATGAAAATGGACACACAGATGTAACGTCATGGTGGGTACATAACTTCTTTATATAATGGTTCTGTAAGTTCTTGCTGAAGTGTTCTCAGGTCATTATTACTAATTCCATTTCCTCTGTGCTTTGTATGGATCCAGTTTGCATGGTTCTTTTTCAACATAATCTAATTTGATTTCAGTATCTGAGGTTACCTGGATGTCACTAGAACAATTTGTACTGGCAAGTATCTTACACATCTGTTATTTCCCTGTACTGTATTGTTGTTGCAATATAATTTAGGGGCATAGTCACACTCATACAAAGTAAATGTATTGTTTCTGTAGTAAAAGCAGCATTTTGTATCTTGCTTTTTGATTTCTGTGGTATTATTAATACAACTTCCAGTATTGCATGGCTGTTGCATTAGGTACACCACCGACAGACAGCAAATCTGTATCATTTCACCCCAACTGCTAAGATCCCCAGATTTATTATTTATAGTTGATTGATGGTTCCTGTGGGCAGTATATGCTGCCAACACTGTTTATGAATTGAATTATTTATTCTGCCAGTTAGAGCAAAATGTATTGTTTAGTATTCGCACCCCAGTTATGATCCCAAATTTAAATATAAAGGATCAAATCAGGATAGGGGCAGTGTGTTTTGCTAATACTGCTGACAGAATAGGGCAGTGTGTATTGCTAATACTGCCAACAGAATTAATTATTTGATCTCCTGTCAGTGTCATTGCAGCATTTGCTGTTCATTATTCATCCAGCCATCATCTGATTGCTAGTTTTAATAAAATAAAATGATTATCAATTGCTGTGAGCAATGACTGCTGCTAAAACTGCTCTCAGATGTAATTAACTGCTGTTTTACCAGTGTTATTGCTATAACAAAAATGTGGGGAAAGCACGTGTCCAGGCTGCTTAAAGCAGTCTCTTAACAATTGAAGAGAGATCCCTGGAAAGCATTGGCATCAGTTGCATCTAAGCAGCTGATGTCATTGCTTGCCTCATGCAAAAAAAAAGTTATGGATTGGCTACTCAGAATGTGCTACTATTTGGTAGAGAAGATAATAAAGAGTAAATGCTAATACGTTGCATGGCATTTTACTTCCATGTTCAGGTTGGGTTAGTTTTTTAATGCTCAGTTGTGGGTAACTATTTTTAATAGATTAATTGGAATAACAAAATATTAAGATCCAAACTAATTTGAGTGGGGAAGTATTTTTCATAAAATCATATATTATACTGTTTAAGAATATGAAATATACAGGAATACTTGAGGCTTTCAGCACAGTGGCACTGCTTATGGATGCCAGCATAATGCAGCACTCAGACTAACAAATTGTTAAATATAATAAGTGAAAACCATTTCGAACAGTGTAGAATAGCCTATAGTATTATTTATTGTATGACTATAAATGTGGATACAGAAGCAGAAATCTTAGAATGTGTGAAACTTGCAAAACAAGAGATATAATAAAGCAATACAGAATGAATATTTAAAGTATTGCAGAATGAATGTCTACTACAATAAGAAATTCTAGATTAACCATGACAGAAGATGAGAAATGGCCAGTTCACATTCAGAGGCCAGGAATACTTAGAATACAGATCATTATTCAATATATTTAAAAATATATATATTAAGAGATGAACACACTGAAGACCAGTAATATCCCAGATGGAACCAATATTTTTTAAAATATTTTTGGCTCTGCCCCCAGTAACCATCAACCGTCAGTCCAGTAATGACCTCTAATCTGATATTGTAATTTTCATTTGTTCCTTAACAAATGGGTCTTGGATCCAACCATCGGATCTGACTCAGCCGCTTTTCTCCAGATTCTAGGATCCGACTCTCAAGCTCCTTTCTTTACCCATAATGCCCCAGACCACTGCATTACCTTAGATCTCGTTTGCCGCTCTAATGATTTGTTCAGGATTGCTTTCTCTTTAGCTCAACAGTTTTTGTATTTTGGGAATAGCAAGTAAAACTTGCAGTTAAACTTAATTTTCCATGTTAAGTTGTCATTCTCGCCTTCATTCTTGCTGGATGGGGTTCGGAGCCGATCCTCTGCTCTGACTCGGCCTATACTATAGCTCAAGAGCTATTTTTACCGGCTCGAGGCAGCCCTATATCCCACAATACCATGCGCTAACTCCCCAGATCTCGTTTGCCGCTTCGCTGCAAGGTTGCGTTTTTACCGGCTCAGGTCAGTTAAGAACTTTTTGTGTAGTTTTTTAGGTATAAAGTTAGATTTCCCTATCTAATTATATTCCCCACTGTTTTATCTAATCCTTAAATCTTATTAGCTAAAAATTTGTTAAGCCCTTTCCCCCCTTTTTAGTCAAACTTATAGACGGGCCTTCGGGCTTTAGCTTTTCTATAGTTTTTCTTATAGTTCCGTTTTTAGTCTGTGTGTGAGTCAGTACCTTAACTTCTCCCCTTCTGTTAGAGTTTGAGTGTGAGTTGTGAGTGCTGACTGTGTTGACTCTTAGTGTCCACCATAATGTCTAAAGACACTAAGATTTCAGGATTCAAGAAGTGTAACTTGTGCTGTCAGAAGATGTCTCTGACAGACGGTCACACTTCTTGTGTTTAATGTTTAGGACCCTTGCACCTGCAGGACTCCTGTTCCGTGTGTCACAGATTTAGTTCAAGAGTCCTGCAGGAGTGCCGTAATAAGTTGATTTTGAGGGGCTTATTGAAGCCCGATGACTCCCCGTCTAAGTCTGGCTCTGGGAAGTCGCCCAAGCCCGCCAAACCCTCGGCTCCAGCTTCTGAGTCGACGGCTGGCAGAACCGAAAGTGCCCCGACATCGGCTCTGGCCGGATCAGATGCGAGCAAGACTTTGCCTACTCCGAAACCCTTTTCGGAGCCGACAACAGCGTGCAAGCGCTCTAGATCGCCCTCAGTAGAGTCCGTTCGATCGGCTCCAGCATCGCCCTTACTGTCGGAGCGGAGTCATAGGATTCATTCTTCCAGGTCTTCCAGGCTGTCCAACCATGATATTAAGAGGGTGGTCAGTAGACTCCTCAAGTCCCAGGCACTGGCCCAAATAATCCAAAGCCCATCTCATCAGACTGTGGCTCCCTCGGTACAACTTTCGATTCCTCCTCCGACTCTTCAGTTGAGTTTGGAGCCGGAGTTTGTCAGAACCGGGACCTTGCCCACGTCGGAGCTGATACTACCATCTTCGGCTTCGACGTCGTTGGCTCCGACCTCTTCATTGGTGCCGTCCATGGAGAGGTCCGGGCGCCGAGACTTCATTGTCGGCTCCGAGGGGGAGAGTGGCATCGGACCCTTGTCCGACCCTGTTCTCCCTCTCGGAGCATCGGCTCTGGTTAGTTCGGCCCCGACATCATTCTCGGAGCCTTCTCTGTCGGCGCCGGGGGCGGTCCTGGTATCCTCGGAGCCAGGGTTGTATTTGGTGCCTGATAGGGGAGCCTTTGAGGTGATGAGGAGCGTGCTGGATCCGGTGTCCGTTCCAAGGTTGGTTTCTTCAGCTCCTCCCTCTACAGTACCTGTTACGGTCTCTGGTCATCCTCTTGAAACTGATAAGCAGATATCCAAAGTGCAGGGTACCCACTTCGGGTGTCTCTTCCTCGTCCGAGTCCTCCCCTGAAGTTTCAGGGGAACCCCCTAGGAAAAGAAAGTGCAAGAGGAAGCACGTGGACTCCCCCGAGTCTCTCACTTCAGACACCGACTTGGATGAGTCGGAGGGTTCCCTAAGATCCCCCTCTGAGGATGTCTCCTTTTCAGACATCCTAGAGATCCTAAAACAGAGGGGGAATTGGTCTACCCTCAAACCCTCCGAGGACGAGTCGGTTTACCTTGACGCTTTTGGGTCTCACCCTTCCACCTCCTGGGTATCCCCTCCTTTCGACCCACTGATGGAAGTAGTGGCCAGAAAGGCATGGGCAGCTCCTGACTCGATGGAACCTACCCCTAGGAGGCCTTCTAAATTTATTTCTGCTCCGGTGGACAAACCATTTCTGACCAAGGGTGTTTCAGTAGATGCTATGGTGGTAGCAGCCGCCACTAAGAAGGAATTAGCTGATCCTTCTGTACCTGTTCATCCTCCTAACAAAGACTCTAGGACTATGGACAGGTACGGTAAGCGGACATTTGCTTCAGCGACCTTTGCCATGCGGTCGCTGAACTATTTATGTCATTTCACCCGCCTTCAGAGAGATTTGATCAAAGAACTGGGTGAAACCATACAGGATCCTTCTGCTGCGGGGTATCAGGACAAGATTAACTCCCAGCTGGCTACCCTGAATTCCATTGCCAACTCCTCCATGCGGCTTATCTCTTATGCAGCCGATGGAGCGAGTAGGGCCGCAGGCACAGGTGTTGCATTGAGACATCACGCCTGGATGCGACTCTGTAATTTTGCTGATCCCTTCAAGGCGTCCTTCACCAACACCCCCTTTGATGGTTCAGAGTTGTTTGGACCTCAGGTGAAGACTACCCTCACCAGGTGCGAGCAAGATGGTAAGACTTTCTCTGCCGTGGGAGTCCACTTTTCCACACCATCTAGACCATACCCTAAATGTCAGAAGGGTGGAAAGATGTGGTTCCGCAAACCACAGGGAGTCGCGCCTGCCGCACATGGTGAACTTCCCCCCAGAAGCAGAGGGGGGAATAATAATAGATGCCGCCCCAGGGGCAAAGGGGGTCCACATAACCAGGGTTCCAGGGAGTCCTTCCCTGACCAACCCTTTCAGCATTCCTGAGAAACTGCCCGACTGTCCACCTTCGGAGGCGATCTGGGGTAGATTATCGCTGTACCAGGAAGCCTGGCAATCCCTCTCTCAAGACAAAAGGGTACAGTCGATCATATCCAAGGGTTACAAAATCCCCTTCATTTCCCCACCGATCCAATCACCGAGACCCCTCCCAGACGTACCACCCGCACAAAGGAGTCAGGCACAGCTAGAGATAAAAAAGCTGTTAGAAAAAAGAGTCATCCAGGCAGTCCCAGCAGACCAGCTAGGATCCGGAATTTACTCCAGGTTCTTTTTGGTACCAAAAAAGACAGGAGATTGGAGACCCATTTTGGACCTCAGCAGACTGAACAAGTCTGTGCAGAAGACAAAATTTCGGATGGTAACGCTGCAGTCCATTCTGCCCTTCTTGGGCAGAGACAACTGGATGTGCTCGTTAGACCTTCAGGACGCATACTATCATGTAAAGATACACAGGCGCTCCAGGAGGTTTCTCCACTTCCGGCTGGGAGCCAGTCATTTCCAATTCAGAGCCCTGCCCTTTGGTCTCACCACAGCCCCCCAGGTGCTCACCAAATGTTTGGCAGTGGTCACTGCTCACCTGAGACAAAAAGGATTCCAGGTGTTTCCATATTTAGACGACTGGCTCATTACCGCTACCACCAAGCAGCATCTTATCATAGCCAGGGATTACACCATTCGCATTTGCAACAAACTAGGTATTTCCATAAATTTCGCAAAATCCTCCTTGTCGCCTTGTCAGTGTATAAACTTCATAGGCGCCGTGTTAAACACCACAGAAATGTCTGCAACATTACCACCTCAGAGAGTGACAGACATATGGCGGAATGTTCAGCTTCTGTTTCAGTCCAACAGAATTCAAGTCAAGTTAGTACTGAAAACATTAGGCCTCATGGCAGTGGCGATTCTCCTTCTCCCCTTAGCCTGCTTCCACATGAGAATTCTCCAGTGGATGCTTTTTTCTCAGTGGTCCTTTCAACGGCTCCCAATGACTCACTACATTCTGATAACCCCAACTTGTAAAAAACACCTCTCCTGGTGGATGGTCTCCCCTCAACTTCTTCAGGGCAGACCCTTTGTTCTTCCCCCTCCAGTTGCCACGGTGACAACGGATGCCTCCCTGATCGGGTGGGGGGGCACTATCAGGGCAGGAGTGTCCAGGGCACATGGCAACAATTAGAATGCCACCTGCACATAAATGTCCTGGAGATGAGAGTAGTGCTTTTATCGTTGCAAGCCCTTCAGGACTTTCTTCCCACGGGGACTATAGCAGTTCAAACGGACAATATGTCTGTAGTGTGGTACATAAACAAGCAGGGCGGAACAAAGTCCTACCCCCTATGTCGAGAAGCACTCAGACTTTGGCAGTGGGCGATCTCCTCCTCAGCGGTTTCTGATAGCAACGCACATCCCCGGGAGGTCCAACATCATAACGGACAGACTGAGCAGAACAATTCTCATGCCCCACGAGTGGTCTCTAAATCAAGCGGTAGCAGAGAGAATTTTCCAGAAGTGGGGCCAGCCTTGCTGCGACCTTTTCACAACACCTCAAAACAGCAAGTGCCTCGACTCCTTCACACTCTTCCCTCTACCAGGCCATCCCCCCAGAGACGCTCTTGTCCACGATTGGTCTCGGGGTCTTCTATATGCTTTTCCCCCTTTTCCGTTGATTCCGCAGTTAATTCAGAAAGCAACCGCATTGAGATCCAAAATGATCCTCATTGCCCCGTACTGGCCTCGACAAGTATGGTTTCCGTTCCTGCACCGTCATCTACTGGAACAGCCCTGGCATCTGGAACCATTTCCAGACCTTTTGACCCATCTGACGGGCAAGCTGCACCAGTCTCTTCACTCCCTCAACCTCACAGCTTGGTTGCTTCACTTCCAACCTTAGCCAGGCTTCCCTTTATTTCTCTTCCTGTCCATGATATCATTCTTGCCTCCAATAAGTCCAATACTAGGAAGACTTATGCGAGTAAATGGAAGCGTTTTTCGTTTTGGGCAGAAGCTAGGTCCTTAGATCCTTTTAATGCACCAATTCATAAAGTTCTAGATTTTCTAGCGGAGCTTTTTCATTCAGGGTCGTCTTCGGCCACTATCAAAGTACAACTAGCGGCCATTGCCAACTTTCATGTAGGGCTCTCGGAAACCAATATTATGTCACATAAGCTCTGTAAAGCTTTCCTCAAGGGCATCTTCTTGCTCAGACCACCCATTAAGGATCCTCCTCCACAATGGGATCTAAATTTAGTGTTAACTTCATTAATTCTCCCTTCCTTTGACCCTGCAGCTTCTTGTTCCCTCAAGCTTCTCTCTTGGAAAACTCTGTTTTTGGTGGCTATAACATCTGCCAGAAAGGAGTCGGAACTTCAGGCCTTGTCTATCCGTCCCCCTTATTTGGTTTTTCATAAAGACAGGGTAGCTCTCAGAACGAATCCTTCCTTCCTACCAAAAGTCTTGTCTGAATCAAATCTGAACCACACTATTGACTTGCCTGTTTTCTTCCCAAATTATTCAAACAGGGCTGAACAGAAACTACATTCCTTGGATGTCCATCGTCAACTGCGGTATTATCTAGACAGGACAAAACAATTCAGAAAGTCAGAGCAACTTTTCCTCTCTTATGCTGAAGGAAAGAAAGGACTTCTGGTATCAAAGGTAACTCTTTCCAGATGGTTAGCATCCATCATTACTTTTGTCTATGAGATGAGACACAAACAACTTCCTTCCAGACCTAAGGCTCATTCAACCAGGGCACTATCAACCTCAACAGCCTTTCAAGCAAGGTTACCATTAGATGCCATTTGTGCAGCTGCTACATGGGCTTCTCAACATACTTTTATTACCCATTACAAACTTGATATAGCCTCCAGAAATAGAGCTGATTTTGGTTCCACCGTACTCAGGAGTCTGTTCCGTTGAGCCACCCAGGACCAAGGTGCTAGGGACGCTGTCCCATCCAGCAAGAATGAAGGCGAGAATGACAACTTAACATTAAGAAGTTATGTACCTACCATAACGTTCCATGTTAGTTGTCTTCTTGCCTTCTTTCTTGCGTCCCTCCCTCCTGCCCCCTAGCCTGGACAGACTTGAAGGTCTCTGAGTCCTTCTCTTTCATGATACATAGTTATCCAGGGTTATCCGTATCATGAGTATTACCAGCAGGAAGACCATATCTTTATATAAAGGCTTATTTTTTGGTAACAATAAAACTATACTATGTGTTAGCTGCCAAGGAGATCTGGGGAGTTAGCGCATGGTATTGTGGGATATAGGGCTGCCTCGAGCCGGTAAAAATAGCTCTCGAGCTATAGTATAGGCCGAGTGCTCCGAACCCCATCCAGCAAGAAAGAAGGCGAGAAGAAGACAACTAACATGGAACGTTATGGTAGGTACATAACTTATTATTATTTATCTTTCTGTTAGTATCCTCTCTTTACTGTTAAATTAGCTTTATTTCATTTTTACTACTGTTTTACCATTACTTGGTATTCTTCTTTACCATAGCTGTTAAAAGTTTTTTCCTTTTTTCTGTACCTTTGCTGTAAGGTAGTAAATTTTGCCATTGTTGGTATAACCTTTCCTTAAAAAAATCTATCTTTAAAAAAAAAAAAAAAACTTTCTACCTTCCTTGATGGGTCTTTTTGCCATTAGGCATTCCTCGCAGCATGGGTCTAAGCCTACTGGATTTAAGAAATGCACTTCTTATAGGCACAAGATACCAAACTCAGGTCTATATCAAAATATCGAAAGTTTACTTACCCAAACACCTAAACGCTGACCCATATTCCACGAACCGCAAAAACATTGATCGTCCTGAAGCACGAAATTCAAAATGTCGATTCGTCATGGTTGGCCCTTCTGCGGTATAACTCCGTAAGGTAAGTGTGCGATAGTTACGGACCTTAGGGTTAGGGTTCGGGTTAAGGTAAGTGCATAGATGGTAATGTATGTTAGATTTAGTGTAGGGTTAGAAGCAGGGTTTTATTAAGTGTATGAGCGTGGATTACTTAGTTTGTTTGGGTATAGCTTTTTAAGGTAAGTGTGCGATAGTTATGGACCTTAGGGTTAGGGTACGGGTTAAGTTAAGTGCATACTTGGTGGTATATGAAAGATTTAGTGTAGGGTTTAGTTTAGGGTTAGAAGTATGGTTTTGTTTAGTGTTATGTATATGGTTTATTTAGTTTGTTTGTGTAGGTAGTATGTAACGGGCAGTGGGATGGGACAACTATGACATTTTGAGTTTTTAAATTTGCGGTTTAGGGCGTTCAGTGTATTTGCGGTTCACAGAATATGGGTCGGCGTTTTGGTGTTCGGGTAAGTAAACTTTCGATATTTTGATATAGACCCACCAAACTCTGATGCTCACAGGGAGTGCATTTATTGTTCAGGCCCTGCTTACTTTGACACTGCTTGTAATATTTGTGCTGAATTCAGTGCTAGAGCCATCAGTGTTCATTGTAACAAATTAGTGCTGAAGGGCCTTATTTCTGCTTCTGCTTCTTCTACAACTGTGTCTTCTTCAGAGGCTCAATCCCCCTCCCAGAAATCAAAATCAATGGAGCCCAGGGAGCATAGAAAGCACTCTCCTGTCAGGTCTCCCAAATCTTCCCAGACATTGGAGCCTCGAGCCAAGATTTCCAAACACTCGGATCCAAAACCCTTGGATCCGATGCTTTCTTCCACAAAGTCTCCTCAACTCCAAAGCCCCTACTTCTCTCCAGAGAAAGTATCTCCTAGACTGAGATCTTCTTTTCTGCAGGAGACTCCATGAAAGTCTTTTCAACCTCCTTCCACTTCCTCTTCCATCAGGTCCTCCTGAATTCTTTCTAAAGCAGAGGTGGCTAGGATGATGAGAAAATTTCTCAGAACACAGATCCAGATGGGGATTTTACTGGCTCCATCTCCCATCAGATCCATGAGCCTTAAACCTCCCTCACATACCTTCATTGCTCCTTCTCTAATCCAACCTACTGTTTCTGAGCCTTTGGATCCAAGATCTCAGAGAGTCAAACTGTCATATCCAAAGATCCCTTTATCATCAACTCCAACTACTTCCGTGATGCGTTTGGCTCAGACTCCTCTAGAGCAGGACATGTATCAGAGCTGTACTGTTGGCATCGGATCCGAGGGAATGACCTCAACTCCGAAGCTTTTGGAGCTGTTGCTTCCCCTCGGGGCCTCAGTACTGGATAGCTCTGTTCTGACTCCTCCCTCAGAGTGGAGCATCAGGGAGGGCCCTGGGTTGTCTGATCCAAGAGTTTTGGTTCCAGTTAGATTGGCCTCAGCTTCTCCTGGTCTCTCTGCCTTTGAGGTGGTGGAGAGGGTGTTCTCTCACCCGAGAGCGGTCTTGACTCTTACCACTTTGGATCCAATTCTTGTTCCCTCTTTGGATACTGTTTCTGAATCTCTTCATCCTACACCACAGGGACAGCCAGCCCATAAGAGCTTCCAGGCAGTTCCAGTTATCAAACTTCCTGCCTCTTCTGATACCTCCCCAGAGCATCCTACTGAAGAGCTCCCCCAAAAGAGGTTGTGCAATAGGAGGCCCTTAGATTCCCCTCAAGAATCTTTGACAGAAGGCACTGATTTCGATGAGGGGGAATGGTCCCCTAGATCTCCACTAGAAGACATCTCCTTTGGAGACATTCTAGGAATCCTACACCAAAAAGGTGGTTGGTCTTCCCAAACCCCTTTCCAGGAGGAGTCATTGTTCCTAGAAGCCTTTGGGTGTGACCTGTCTACATCTAGCATTAACCCCACCCCAGTGGATGAGCTTACAGATCTTGTCTCGCACTGGGCATGAAAGGAACCAGACATTGTGGAACAGATTCCCAGGCATCCAGATAAGTTTCTTGGTGCACCTACAGACAGATGCTAATGGAGCAAAGGAATCCTTGTAGATGCCACGGTTATTGTGGCAGCCACTAAAAAGGAGCTGGCCAAACAGAGCTCCTCTATCCATCCCCTTAATAGAGAGTCTAGGGTGTTGGACAGGTACAGGAAGCAAGTTTATGTTATGCCTCAGCGACCTTTGCCTTATGGTTGCTAAACTACCTGGCACATTTTACTAGATTACAGAGGGACTTAATTAAGGAACTGTCTAACTCTACCCCTGGGTTCATGTCGGTGGAGGAAGAAAAGACGTATTCCTTATGATTGGCCACCCTATAGTCTATAGCGAATGTGTACATGAGGTTAATCTCTCATGTAGCTGAAGGTTCCTCATGGACCACAAGTTCAAACATAGCCATTAGGAGACAAGCCTGGAAGCAATTGTATGACTTTGCGGAGCCCTTTAAAACATCACTCATCAATGCGCCCATTGATGGATCTTCCCTGTTTGGGCCCACTCTTAAAGAGACACTTTCCCACGGTGAGCAAGGTGGAAAGGCCTAGTCTGTCATGGGAATCCATTTTTCTATCTCGCAGAGACCATTTCTAGAAATTAACATAGTGGTAAGAAAATGTGGTTCCAGAAATCTCAACGACCTTTTCAAGAATCACGTGGAGATTTTTCCCCAGAGGCAGAGGGGGAAATAATAACAATGGTAGATGCCACCCATGTAGTAGAGGGGTTCTGCAAAACCAAGGCTTCCAAGATTCTTTCTCAGGCAGATCTTTTCAGCATTCCTGAAGGCTTGCCTGACTGTTCATCTCTGGAGGCAGTTAGGGGGCACTTGTTTTTGCACCAAAAAGCCTGGGCAGCCATCACAAAAGATACGTGGGTGTAGAGAATCATACCCAGAGGATATTTCATTCCCCTTTTTGCAAGTTCTCTCAATGAAAAGAAAATGTCTTCCCAATGTTCCAAACAATCAGTGGGAGTTAGCAGCCCTGGAAATTCAAAAGCTGCTAGACAAAGAGTCATCCAAGAGGCCCCGCCAAACCAAAGATGATCTGGATTTTACTCATGGTTCTTTTTAGTGCCAAAGAAAATAAGGGACCTGAGACTCATCCTGGATCTCAAGTATGTAAACCAGTTTGTAAAGAACTTAAAGTTCCGGATACTGTTCAATCCATTCTGTCTCTGCTACAGAAGGATGACTGGATGCATCCTTCCCTACCTCTAATCCCCAAATTCCTTTAGAAAGCACTCCAGTTGAAGATCAAGGTAATCCTCATTGCCCCCTTTTGGCCTCAGCAAGTGTGGTTTCCCTATCTATGCTGTCATCTACTATGTTCTCTTTGGACACTGGACCCCAGTCCAGATCTCCTGTCACATCTGTCAGAGATGACTCCTCCAGACACTGCAGACCTCAGGTTGACTGCATGGTTTCTCCAATTCCAGCAATGGCTAGACATTTCAGGCTTTCATTTCTGGTTTTCCAAATTTTATTTTCATCTCAGATGCCCTGTACAAGAAAGACTTACAAAAGTAAATGGAAAAGATCCTTTCGCTGCACCAGTCCCTGCTGTTTTAGATTTTCTTGCCTCCATTTTTCAAAGTGGGGCAAGTTTCTCTACCATCAAAGTTCAGCTACCAGCCATCTCTAACTTCCACATCAGAGATACTACTTTTCCTGTAGCTTCATTCAAGTTTTTTAAGACATTTCTTAAAGGCACCTTTTTACATAGCCCCCCGATAAAGGATTCTATTTTGCTTTGGGATCTTAGTATGATATTACAAAGTTTACTACAGTCACCCTTTTAATCCTCAGCTAAAGTAGATCTCAAATTTCTTTCTTGGAAAACAGTCTTTCTTGTCAGTTCCCTATTAAGTAAGCAAACGCTTATTATAGCAAACATTGTTTAATCGACAGCTAAATGTCGAAACGGCAAAATCCCGAAGACACGGAACAGCGATTTTTTTCCCAGGGAAAAAAAAAATCACTCAGTCATTTTCAGGACCTTGCTGTTTCCTCCATTGTGGTGCGATCTCTGAGTTGTATATTTAAGTTGGGGGGGGGCTGTTTTTTTTTTGTGGACCAGCAATTTTTCCGTTTGTTTGGAATTTTGTCCTTTTGGGGTTTTTTTGGGTCGATTATACAGTGTTCGCTATTTTAAGCGTTTGCTGTTATAATATAGACCCTTCTTGTGGCTATAACGTCTATGAGGTGAGCCCCTGAACTCCAGGCACTCTCTTCAAAATTTCCTTATCTAATTTTTCATAAAGACAGAGTTATCTTATGCACTAATCCTACCTTTTTACCCAAAGGTGCCTCAGAAACGAACATCAACCAAGTCATCAACTTGCCAGCTTTCTTTCCTAAATTTGACAATAAAAAAGAATACACGCTTCACCTTTTAGATGTACATAGGCAACTTCATTTCTGTCCTCATGGGACTAATGAAATTATGAAAACTGAATAACTGTTTGTTTCATTTGCCAAGAACAAATTGGAAAAAAACAATTTCAAAAACTACAATAGCCAAATGGATAACAGATTATATTTCTCATGTTTATTCTTTGAGAGGGTTAACATTGTCAAGACAACCAAAAATACAATCAGCTAGGTTAATGGCTACATCAGCTGCTTTTTGGGCCAGATCTTCTATTGATGATATTTGACAGCTGCTACTCGGTCCAATGCTTATACTTTTATTGCTCATAACAGGTTAGATATGATCTCCAGAAACAGGGCTGCATTTAGTTTTGTGGTTCTCCAGAACATCCTTCTAACGGGGCCATGTAGCTGGAGACTCTGTCCCATTCTTTGAGGAACAAATGAAAATGACAACATCAGATATAAAAATGATGTACTCACCATAACTATGCATCTGTGTTGCCCATTTTCATTCTTCCTCCAAACCCCCCCCCCATCTTCCCCCATCCACTCATCCATGTCTTTGGGAGTGACTTGATGAAGTTTTTTGTTAGGAACCACAGTTCCTGTTACTATTTCACCTTTTTCTGCAGTACTGTGATAATGTTTAATATGTCTAAGAAAGTATAGTAGCAGCAAACTCGATCTGAGGTAATGCAATGGTCAGGAGCATTATGGGTAAAGGGAGGAGCTTGAGAGTTGGATTCTAGAATCTGGAGAAAAGTGGTCTAGTTGAATCCGAGGGTCAGATCTGAGACCCATTTATTGAGGAAGAATGAAAATGTACAACACAGATGCATAGTTATGGTGAGTACATAACTTTTAATCTGATGTTGTCAATCTTCATCTTTTTTTTGACTTGTGGGTCTACTGTTCCGATCCTTGGAACCGATACAGACATTATATAGCTCGTGTCAGCCAAAAAAAAATCTCTCGAGCTACCCACAATGCCCCTCTCTACGCTACCTTAGATCTCATTTGCCTCTCTTACAACAAGACGTGTCAGCTGACTTCTCTCGTAGCTAAGTAAAACTGTATTTTTTGTTCCTTTTTCTATAACTGCTTTTAATCTCCGAACTGTTTAGAACCCTTTGTTTCACTAGTCAACCCTTGGTGTGAGTTCCCTCCCCCCTCTCTTTTACCTTTATGTAATCCTTCCTACTGTTGCTGGTAGTGTTCTTCTTTTGTGTTGTGACTGCTTGTTGGTTCCTTTTTCTCCTCTTCCCTTTCTTCTGCTTCTCCTGTGTTTTTCATTAAGGCAATGGCAGAAAAATCTAAAAGTTCCACTACTGGATTTAAACAATGTAAAGAGTGTGGCAGGAAAATCCCAAACTCAGACGGCCATGATTGTTGTGTGCATTGTTTGGGGGTGCCCCATTTCAGCACTGACTGTACAATCTGCCAGGGTTTCAATAATAGAACCTGGTAGAATGCAGAAATAAGCTTATCCTCAAAGGGCTTCTTAAAGCCTGTTTCAAAGAAGTCTTGTCCAAGGCCGACCAGTCTCCCCCAGCCTCTGGGTCCAAAACTCCCCGTTTGGTGCCAGCATCTCCTTCGGCACCGGCCATTAAAAAGCACAAGCATGTATCTGCAGGTTCCTCCTTGGAACCAAAATCTAAGGTTCTGAAGCTGTTGGAACAGACTGAATCTGCGTCACCGTTACCCTCACTGGTGCCACTGACACCGACCATGACGCCATCTCAAACTATGACTCCTACCACTCCCACTTTGACTACGGTTCCAGCACTGGTACAGATTGTCACAGCTGCCCTGTTGGCACCAATATCTCCCATGGCTCCGCAGAGTTCTGGACCTTCTGTTCCATCCTTGGTGCCAAAGACTGAAACTTCTACTCAGCCGAGGACCATTTATTCCCCCTCTATTGATCCTTTTCTTGGGCAGCTCCCTAGCCCCTTTTTAGAAAGACCTGACTCTCCTTCTGGATTATCCATTCGCTCCACCAGAAGTCTCTCAGAGGTTGACATAGTAAGGTATGTGGATCAGATCCTGACAGCCAGGGGGTCTCCCCTCATCTTTCCTGCCCCCTCTCCCTTCTGGTGCAGGGGGTTTCTCTCATGACCCCTTCTTGCTCTCCTCCTCTAACCTCTTCACAGGCTTTAGAGCTCTCGACTCCAACTTCACAGGTTCCAATTACTTCAGCACCGATTACCCTTGTGTCTTTGATACCGGGTATGGCTCTGGCACCTTTCATGCCTTTGGGATCGATGGATCCTCCGGAGCATGTCTTTACCATTGGGCCTGAGGGGTTTGAGTTGGCTCCGAATTTTTCTATGGAGCCAGCCTTGTCTCTTCAGACTGTGCCAACAGAGGACACGTCCTCGGTTCCGGTATGTCAGGTGGGTCTCTCGGGTGGGGTATGACCCCAGTTCTGAGTTTGTCTCTCTCAGTTCCGGGCTCCCATCCCTCATCAGGGAGTCCTGCCTTTCAAGCCATGGAAAAAGCCTTGGCCACTGCTTCGTCTGAGGTGGCTCCAGTGTTACTGGAGTCTCAATCTCTGACCCCAGGTTTATCAGTTCTAGCATCAACCTCTACCCCTGGACAGGAAGCTCCAAGGTTGCAAGATTTACATACTATAGGCATCCTCTCTTCTGAATCCTCATCAGATGCTCCCACTGAAGAGCCACCTCAGAAGAGATTGTGTAAGAGGAAACACCTTGATTCTCCTGAAGAATCTGCCATGGAAGACATGGATTTCAATGAGGGAGATGGTTCCCCACGGTCACCCCCAAAAGACGTCTCCTTTGGAGATATTCTTGAGATCCTAAAACAGAGGGGTGATTGGAAGCCCAAAGACTCTTTCTCTGGGGAGTCCGTATACTTGCAGGCCTTTGGTGCTCACCCAGCTACCTCCTGGGTGACCCCACCTGCTGATAACCTAATTAAATTGATCACTCAGCAGGCTTGGAAGGCTCCTGATTCTGTAGAACTTTGTCCCCTGGCGACCTGACAAAATACTTTCTGCCCTGAGGACCAACCAGATTGGGCAAAAGGCTTAGTAGTTGATGCTATGGTGGTAGTTGTGGCCACCAAGAAAAAAGTAGCCAAGGAAAGTTATACTGTTCATCCTCCTAACCGAGAGTCTAGGGTGGTGGACAGAACTGGGAATCAGGTCTATGTGTCATAGACCTTTTCCATCAGGTCCTTGAATTTTTTGGCACATTTTACTAGACTTCAGAGGGATCTGGTCAAGGAGCTGTCAGATACCTTGGTGGGAGCAATGGCTAAGGGGGTACAAGAGAAGGCGGCCTCCCAGTTAGCTACCCTGGAATCTATTTCAAACTCGTACATGAGGCTCATTGCGTATACAGCCAAAGGGGCAACCAGGTCAGCAGGTTCAGGAGTTGATATTCAACGACACACTTGGATGCGCCTGTACGAGTTTGCAGAACCATTAAGTCTTCCTTCATCAATGCTCCCTTTGACACTTCCTCATTGTTTGGGCCCAAAGTTAAGAAAACTTTGTCCAGGTGTGAAAAGAATGGAAAGACTCTGTTGCAGGCGTACATTTTTCTACTCCTTAACGATCCTACTCCAGGAATCAAAGGAGTGGCAAAATGTGGTTCAAGATGTCCCAATAGCCTATCCAAGGCACACATGATACAGACTCCCCATGGGGCAGAGGGGGGAGTTACAATGAAAGATGCCATCCTAGATGCAGGGGTGGTCTGCAGAATCAGGGTTCTAGGGAGTCCTTCTCTGGCTAACCCTATCAGTGCTCTTGAAAGGGGGCCCAATTACTTACCACTGGAGGCAGTTGGGGAAAGATTCTCCTTGCACCCAACCACCTGGTGGCACATAATTACCAATGCCTGGGTGCTAAGGATTATTTCCAGAGGTTATTCAATCCCCTTCACCCTTTACCAGAGAACCCGGGTAAGACTGACCAATGTTCCACCCAGTCAGAGGGATCAAGCAGCACTAGAAATACAATGTCTTCTAGAAAAAAGAGTCATCCAAGAAGCCCTACCAGACCAATTAGGATCCGGATTTTACTCAAGATTCTTTTTAGTGCCAGAGAAAACGGGACTGGAGACCAATTTTGGATCTCAGCATTCTGGATGTGCTCTATCAACTTTCAAGATGTGTATTACTACATAAAGAAGGACAGATGCTAAAAGGTTTATCTGCCTCTGGCTGGGAGCCAGCCATTACCAGTTCGGCGTGCTGCCCTGTGCTCTCACCACAGCCCCTAGGGTGTTCGCCAAATGCATGGCTGTGGTCATAGCACATTTGAGGCTGCACGGATTCAGGGTGTTTCCTTATCTAGATGACTAGCTCCTCACCACTTTCACCAGGCATCTACTTCTAAAGGCAAGAAACTTCATTCTGGAGTTATATCAACAGTTGGGCATCACTGTCAATTTTGCAAAGTCTCAACTGACCCCTTCTCAAGATATGGAATTCATTGGAGCTTGCCTCAACTCTCTGTCATGTGTGACATCCCTTCCTCTTCACAGGTTGGAGAAAATACAATTGCAGGTTCACTCTCTTCTTCATTCAAGCAAAATAATGGCTCAGCAAATTCTGCAAGCTTTGGGGTCCATGGCAGCAGCGATCACATTAGTCCCAATGGCAAGATTTCACATGTGACTTCTTCAATGGCTGCTTGCCAACCAATGGTCTATTCTAACCCACCCAATGAATCACCTAGTTTTTATATCCAGCCGATGCAAAAATGACTTATCCTGGTGGATGCAGTCCAAGGAGATTCTTCTAGGCCATTCCTTTGTCATCCCTCATCCCAAAGCTATAGTGTCCACGGATGCTTCCCAGATGGGGTGGGGGGCATTATCTGGGGAAGACAGTCCAAGACACTTGGACCCCCTCCGAGGCCAATCTGCATATCAGTGTTTTGGAGCTCAGGGTAGTGTTTCTAGTGCTGCAAGCAGTTCATTTTGCCTTACCTCAAGGGACAATAGCTGTTGAGTCAGACAGCATGTCTTTAGTCTGGTACATCAACAAACGGGGGGGGGGGGGGGACCAGGTTCTACACACTGTGTCGAGAAACCCTTTGATTGTGGCAGTGGGCCATAATTTCCAAACGATTTCTGATAGCAACATACATCCCGGGGAGTTCAAATGTGATTGCTGACAAACTGAGCAGGTGTATCCTCATGCCTCACAACTGGTCTCTGAACTCCACAGTGGTGAAGAAGATTTTTCTTCGCTGGGGCCAGCCTTGCTACAACCTGTTTGCCGCACCCCTGAACAACAAATGCAGAAGCTACTTTGCCCTAATTTCCCCATCAGGGGGAGTCCCCCAGAGACACAGTTCTCCTCGATTGGCCCCTGGGTCTCCTTTATGCCTTCCCGCCTTTTCCTCTGATCCAGCCCTTCCTCAAGAAGGCAGCTCGGTTGAAAAGCAAAGTAATCCTCATTGCACCTTACTAGCCTCGACAAATATGGTTTCCCTTCCTTTGACCTCGTCTTCTTTGATGTCTGTGGATTCTGGACCCAGTTCTGGACCTTCTATCCCATCCTCAGAGGCTAGTGCATCCCAGTCTACAGACCCTCAAGCTGACTGCTTGGTTTCTCCAATTCCATTAGTCACCAGGCATAGTGACATCCCTTCTCCTGTATGACACATTTTGTTGGTGTCCCATAAATCATCCACCGGGAATCTCTACCAGAGAAAATGGAAGAGATTTTTTATTTGGGCTTCTGATAATGGTCTGGACCCTTTTTCAGCGACAGTAAAACAGTTTTAGTTTCTAGCTATCATCTTTGGAAAAGGAGCTTCTGCTTCCACTGTTAAGGTTATTTTAGCAGCTATTTCAAATTTCTATAATGGATTCAGAGATCAATCTTTAATCTTCCACAGGCTTTGTAAGGTTTTTCTTAAGGGCACCATTCATCTAAAGCCCCTATTCAAGGATCCTGTGCCACCATGGGACTTGACTGTTGTACTGCAGTCTCTCACATTACCTCCATTTGAACCTGCAGCTTCTTGTGACTTAAGATTTCATTTGTGGAAAATGTTGCTTCTTATAGCTGTCACCCCAGTGAGACAGGTCTCCGAATTACAGGCTCTTTATTCTAAAGTTCCTTATCTAGTTTTCCATAAAGACAAACCCCAGGATTCACGAAGCCTCCGTGTAAGAGTTATAACTCTTACACGGAGGCTGCAGTTAAACGGAGTGATGTCAGCATGCTTTGCATATTCATGAGAGCATGCTGAATCACACCTAAGTCTAACACGGTCCGTGAAAGACAGTAGGGGGCGTGTCCGTAGGCTGAGCCCTGCAAGCGGACACGCCCCCAGAAGTGTAAAAGTGCCCAAAGTAAACACCCACAACAGAGTCCACGGAAATGTGAATAAACACAATACAACACATGCCCACACAGACTATAAACATAAAAGATATATAAATGAACATGTTATATATATTTTTTAAATTGTAAAGATGTTTAACCGTGAGTGCGCTCGTTTGCTGGCGTGCCCGTAGCGCAGCTACAGTTAGCAGTCAGTGGGAAAGCATATAAGAACTAAATATGCAAAATAAGCCAGGAAGCAATAGCGTAGTGGTAGAGATGTTGGCTGAAGAGCAGGCATTCATGGTTCGAGCCCCCACAACACCAATTTTTTTTTTTGCAAAATAAGCAGGAAACAAGTCCCTGACAAATATGTACACATAAAACCACAATTCATGTAAAATGTAATGAAATAGCCCATTTATATTGCAGACATGTGAGGTAACAAAAGAATAAAAAATGCCAGATGTGCTCATAGCTGAGCTACAGTTTAACAGAGTGAGTGCATGTACCCGTAGATGAGCAGTGGTTTAACTGGTGCAAAATGAGTGCCCGTAGCTGAGCAGTGGTTTAACATGCTGAATCTATGTGCCCCTAGCTGAGCTGAGCGTAATATGCGTGCCGATAGCCAAATGAGGCTTAAACCAGCGTACCCCATTTGCGCGGAGCTGCGCACCACGCAAACAAGCTAACCGATGGGCAACGTTGAGCAAGCCATATCAAAACTGCCTTTACACAGACACACCCCTCAGCATGTCTAGACAGTCATGAAAAATAAAAAGCAGTGGCCAGATTCGAACCCAGGATACTATACACCAAAGTCAAGGTACAGAACCACCAAGCCACGACAGCAGTACCTGTAAATGCAATAATAGCTAATATATAGGAATGAATACAAACTACAGCGTGACAATGCAGGTTTACTGAAGTTGATACAATTCCAAAATGGCCAATCACAGATATGTGTGGGAAAAACGGACTATATAAGCCCCATAGGCGGAGATACACAGCATAAACGATTGTAGAACAGACCTGCAGGCAGAATGCCAGGAGTAGGAGAGGGTAGTCGCCGAGCACAGAGGTGGGGTGTTGAGGAGTCCAGGTACATGGCCTGGCTCCTAGTCCACAATCATGAGGCCCAACTCATGCAGGGCCAGGTCCTCTGGGGAGCATACAGGGCTGAGGCGTGGGACCGGTTGGCTCATGATCTCACCAGTGCCACAGGGATTCCAAGGACTGGTGAGCAGGTTCGTCACCACCATGCGGACCTGAAGAGATGCAAGCAGGACCAACTGAACCTTTGGATCCAGGAGGCCCGGCAAACACCCAACGCCCCACCACTGAGTAAGTAACTTTTAATTATGTATGTAAAAAATTAAACTAGCTGATATTATGGAGATGTGTATTCCAATATTGCTTCATTTATATTACAGCTGCAGGTGTCCGTTCTGCGAACCGCAGAGCCTATGGTGATAGGCTGGTGCGGTTGCGCCACCAGGCAGGTCAGTAATCCACTACCAGTAACTGTAAAGAAATATAAAAGTATGACAGTCAGCAAAAGAGTGCAGTGTACTCAGTAAGGAATAAAATCTGCAAGTAACAGTGTGAAAGTGTATGCAAGTATTGCTTGATTACAAGAGCTTTCAGCCTGTAAGTTTAACCTAAACATGAAACTGTCTGACATATATTCTGAAATAAAAATGCCCTGCCTGTAAGAAAATAGTACACAACCTGCAGCGGGCTGAAAAGTATAGCTGCAGAAGATGATGAAATCACATGTGTGAAATATATCCCTGTGGAAATACTGAAACATGACAGAAGTGAGACTGCTGGAATGGATTGTAATAAGTACTGTTAAAACATGTCAATAAAGCCTAGAAGTACCATCCTGAATAGTAAAATGAAAGCAAGTGAGAGAGTGTGAGAAAGTGCCATGAATCCAGCAATACAGTAGTAATAACCCTTGAATAAAGTATACTGCAGTCAAGACAGAATGAAATGCATGTGATATTCCAAACCAAACAGCAAAATCTGTTCAAAGTGTTGCTGCATCTGGAATGTGTATCCCAAAATCAGGATATGTTGCTCTCAGTCTGCAATATGCAGATAGGATGTTTGTCTGATATACCAAACATCCACACTTGTCTACAGCTATATAAAGCAAATGTAGCCCTGATGTAGCTGAACAAAGCTAGATATGAATGTGTATGAAGAACCATAAAATGTATATTGATGTTGCATTAACAGTCCTATCACCAAGTTGAAATAGTTATCATATAGGAAACTGTAGTTAGAACAGTAGTGTGTATATAACTGTAGCTATTAGAAATGTACAGCATATGTATTGTTATTCAAGGTGTTAATATTACTTTCTTCACCCCACCCTATAACTACATATAACCCATTCCACGTGAAAATGGTATGTGCAATCACAATTAACACCCCTGGACATTTGTCCTGTTGGGTCATATATGTTTGCATGTCTGTTGATGCATCTGCGCTGTTCATACATCCACACCTGATGGCCTGTTGCCATCAATTAACCCTGCATGTTGTTGGACTGTGTATTTCTGTTCAAATTATGCATGTGTTATGCACGCTGTTCAATGGTGTGAATATCTGGGTGTTTGGTTAATGGGAATACTAATGCATGCTGTTACAACTAATTGTGAATGGTATTATATGTCACTAACCCAAACTGTCATGACATAATGCAAAACATAGTACGACAGGGAAGGCGGGTTCCAGCGGACCCACCTCTCCCACCTCAGCTGGCGAGTGCACCTGGCACTAGTGCCGAGTCCGGACCCTCCTCCGGTGGCCCTGTGCCACCTGCGGGTGGAAGCGCTTGCAGGGGATGGGGCTCGCCCCCCTCTGCAAGTGTGGCCGGAGGAGATCCACCACTCACCCTCCGTAGCTTCCGGACTGTGGTGCATAGGGAGATTCGGGACTCTGTCCTTGAGCCCCTACGCCAGCTCGAGGCACGGGTGGCGCAACTAACGGGCATGCCTGTTGCCCCGCCTACACAGCCCCCAACACAGCCCCGTCCTGGGCAGTGAAGGAACAGTGGCAACTGCCTATGGGTGGGGATATCAGTTCCACTGTTGCCATCTGTGGGCTCATGGGCTCTGGATATCCAAACCTCCGTCCCCGTCAATTGTGTAACCCCGACATGTGTCATACACGCCCTGTATGCGTCTTGTTTGTCTTGTCTGTTTACCTACCCAACCTACCTCCCCAGCTGTACCGACTACCTTCACCTGACATACCACTCTCACCTGAAAAAAAAAAAAAAAAGGGCACTCTGTACCCACAAAAAAATTACGCCCCATACATAGCTGCCCATTCCGCACACATGTCTACTGGACATGGAACCTATCAATTCCAATTGGCTGTACAACAAGTATTATTGTTGTCCTGACACATCTCTCAGGGTGGAAGGTTTCAAATGTCACACCAAATTACATACATATGCACAGCTGTTGCTGATGAAGAAATGGGCAGCTATGGGCCTTACCTACATCCCTCCTGCACATCCCAAGCTTGTTTCCCTACTGTCTTACCCTCTTTGTGACCCCTTTTTCACCACTTTCCTGTCTCCCCATTTTTCTTTTCTTTCAAAGAAAATAGCGCGGGTGTGTGCAAGAGTAAGCACGTTTAAGTGGTTGTAATCGGGTGTGCGCTTGTGTGCGCGGAGCTAACCGCAAGTGTGCATGCGTGAGCTCCGCGCAAACCAGCGCTAGCCCGGTTACAACTGCTTAAAAGTGCCTTAGTCACTTTGATTGACAGGTCCTGTACTCAGTTCAAAAGCAAAATAAAATAATACTGTGAGTCCCGAACCCAGGACCTTGGCAACTGTAGTCTGCATGACTTACCACTAAGCCATGACTCTTATACAAGAACATTGTGCTAAAGTAAATATATCATGTAATAGTAGGAATGAATGTAAAGGGAATATAGATGTGTAGTACACAAAGCATGACATTTAGAATTACTATCAAAACTAGTGGATTTCCATAATAGTAATGTGTGAACAGAAACAGACATGCTAGTTGGAAGCTAGTAGGTAATAATGTCACTATAGCACCTTGCAAGACACACACATACTCACAGCAGGATAAGCACTGCCCATACCCCACAACCTCTTACAGGAACACATCTGGACCAAGTAATAAAATATGTGGAGCAAAGGCCCAAAACCAGGGACACATTGCAAATAATGTTACAACAAACGCAGACAGTTCAGAAACTAACAGGGTCTACACTTTGTGGGATGTTTGGAAGGGTATGCAGTCTGGAACTTGAATGTTTGTCACCATAGTCTGACTTGAGCCCAGAGTGACTTGCCAGAAAAAGGTGTGCATGAGATATTGACCAAAATATCAGGCAGAAATGTGGACAACCTGCAAATATCTGTACACATGACGGGTCCAACACCACCATATTTGAATAGTTAAGAGCCTAGACATAGCAACAGTGAATGACCTACAGGGATGCCCCACAGACCCCATGTGAAATGTACAAACAGTAGGCAGAAAGGTGTAACACATGCAATGGTAACTATGGAGTCCGGAAAGTATTCACCACTTGCATGGCAGAAAAAGTGTAGTAATACATATGCTCATGCTAACCCACAGTCACAACTGCAGCATACCAGACATTGTAATGGGTGTACCCCACTGATATGTACCATTCCATGAGGCACATAAGAGATGAACCTGAAAGTCTCTGGGGCCTGCTCAGCAGCATACTCAAATACCCTAATAGATGTCAAGGCCCACACCATGGCCAGACCACACTGCATGCTGTAACACCCTAGCAGATATAGCAAGCATTCCAAGGTGTGAATGTACATTGAAAATAGGAAAGCTACAGCAGCACACTACAGTCAAGACACATAGCAGGCATACAAGTAGTGACTGTAAAGGGCAACTATTGAAGTCTTAGCAACAGAGTGCAAGCAAAAGTGAAAGGAAAGCACACACACACACACACACACACACACACACACACATTAACAGTAGTAGTAGTTGTAGGTGTCAGTGTACATACACAGTTAGTACAGGAAACTGGAGAAATGAATGGAGGAATGTTAATCTACAACACACCTGGAAATATGAGAGAGATACCAACCTTTACACTCACAGAACATTGTCCACAGCATAACAGCATGGTCCCTGCCCTTAACATCTGAAAGGGCTACGCCTATCTCACACACCTTTTTATAGCACTGTTCTGAAATCACAGTGAGAACTGCAATCAGTACACAACTGGCTGCATGCAATTAGCAAATGCTGGCTAACAATTGGTGCAGAGGCCATCACATGGGCATATGCAGATCCCTACAAAAGTATGCTGTACTCCATGTCCATGCATGCAATACTTTCATTGCACCCTGAGAAGGACGTGAGAGACAGACAGAGAGAGAGAGACAGAGACAGAGACAGAGAAAACTGCAATTAAGCAGACAGAAACAAATTGTTCAGCAACAGCTACCTGACAGCTGGGAAGTGGAGCAGCAGGACAGAGAACCAGACAGCAACACAAGCAGCTGTGACAAACACAGGTAATGTAAAGTAATACTATAAAGGTCTACATACTGTGAACCCTCCATATGTGTCATTGGTCTGTATCCATATGCATATGAAGATGTGTAAAGGGCAGGGGACATACAGCAACTATCAGTGAAGGCTGTACATACATTTGTATGTGAGAGCATCTATGTGCACATATCAATGTTGTTTGATTGTAGGTTGTAGTGCCATGTACAAAGTAGGTTACACAGTTATGTATGTTTAGCAGTATGTTAGTGTGTGTATACAGTATGGTAGACAAATATGTTGATATACCTGTCTAACATATGGATACGTATGTATGTCAACATATGTATGTGTATATATATATATGTATATATATATATATATATATATATATATATATATATATATATATATATATATATATGCATATATGTATACATACATAGAGAGAGAGATGTAGGAATACATAGAGAGATGTAGATAGAATATTGTACAAACATATCTATGTAATGCACACATACAGATATAGATATATGTAGATACATATACATAGACAGACTGATCTGACTACCTACAGGTATGACTGTATATGACGACCTGCAACACAGCCTGTCCCACCCCTCTGTCACTCACACCCCCTCTGTGCCCTCCACATCTATAGCAATATATGTACATCAATATATATATATATATATGTGTATATGTATACGGACATATATATATATATATATATATATATATATATATATATATATATATATAGATATATCTATATACATATATATATATATATATATATATAGAGAGAGAGAGAGATGTATATAAATTCTGAGTGAGGCACATGTGTACAGATGTATTGCAACAGGTGCCTGGTGACAAAGGCATGGAGTGAACACCAGTGTCAAATCCGAGTACCATACCACATTCCAGATCACCTACACCAGTAACCACCAGATATGTGATTGGCTGCCCACCACTGCATGTGTCAGGGGTGAACAGGGTCATAAATGTGTACAATAGTGGCCCCAATGATATTCACAGTGGCACACTATCCCTGGAATACCTGCACATGGTATGTGTCAGCGACCATGGTGAGTCAGCTATGGACATGTAGGTCGGTGTACCCTCCACACCACATAATGGATGCCATGGTATGGACCTCACATGACAGCTACAGATATGGAGAAGGACACAGTGACATGTACAACACTGTGACAATGCACTCAAACACATTACCAATGCACAGTGACTGACAACACCACAGAGTACACATATGCTACCCACATAGAGGTTACCACTCCCGGATTTACATATGGAAGTCACACCCATGACAGATGTCCAACAACCATAGTAACACCTCACACCATCCACAACCTAAATGTCTGCTGTGTGTCGTCCGTGCCACTGCAATAGAGTGCACATGTGGAGGTAAGAGTTCCTACCCACAGATAAGACATACCCTGCAATAAACCACACAGTGTTAAGAAGCAAGACTCCCCATGAGTACATGTCACACATACCCCTGCTGAATGTTAGTCAGATAGGTAATATGCCATATGAGTCACCCTGTGTAACTGTGTGACAGCAGCAGGTACCATCACACCACATGTGTCACAATGGTCAGGGTAGCAGAACAGTACGCTGCTGTAGACCCAGGGCAATAGCATATTGTATAGTATTGTATTGTAATGTAATGTATTGTGTTGTATTGTATTGGTATGTTGAGATGCCTCCTTCGTGGAGTGGAACCACTGCTGCTGTGCGCCAGTGTACAGGTACATATCCTGTAGTCAGGCTAGTGTTACATAGCACTTCTATATGTGTGTTTAGCTCCTGTCAGAGTTTATGTAGCATGCAACTGGGGATACCATCAGGTCCCATCCATGTTGTGTATTCTGCTGTCCTGCGGGTGTCTCTCACCTGGACATCTGTGATGACAGGGAGGTTACAGTCAGCTGGGATAACTATGCCTTATTTCGGGAGAGGGCGGGTGACACCTGCACTGAACCTGTCTGCCACAATGTTGTCGATATCTGTGGTGTCAGTGAAATATTTGTTGTTGTGTACTACCTATGGGCATAGAGGATGGCTTCTGACCAGGTTGCTAACATAACTGAAGAAGGCCTTCTGGTCATCTGTAGTGTCACTCTTGATTTCCCTCTCAAAGTTGCCCATGTATTTTGTATGATGGAAAATAGATCTTTACCAGTGCTGCTCAGACATGCCCTCCCTTTAGTGAATTATGCTCTGTCTTGCAGTAGGTTCCATCTTCTGTAATACAATCTGTCTATGGCTGGGGTCAACCGGACAGGATGCTGTCCCTTTGTGGAGAGTGTCTTGGTCATATATGGGATTGCATGATCCATGCATTCTCGGAGATGTCTGTAGAAAGCAATTGTGTAGGGGTCAGCATTGTGGGTTGTATCTGCACTGGCCCAGTGGGCTGAAAGGATACCATATCACTGTTACAAAGTGTAAAGTTTGTATCTGTAATGTTATGCACTATAGTTGTTTGTGCTGGTGGTGGAGGTGGGATATGTATATCCAGGGCAATCAGTGTGTGGTCAGCTCACAGTAGTTGACGATGTAGGCCATACAGTACCTAGATACAAACCCCCAGAGTGAGGAGGTGCTCTTGACCTGAATCAGTGTTCTGACTGCTGGGGTTTGGTAGTATGTCGTATGGAGTCTGCTAGGTACTGTTGCACAGTTGCTGGCTGAGCACTGATACCTGGCCATCTACATGTGTATCCACCAATAGACAGACAAATGCTACATATGTGAGATATGTTGTATCATAGCAGTCGAGTAGCATGTGTAGTATGTGTGCCAAATTCTGCTGACATATATTGCTGATACCAGGTTATTTTCTTTCTCAGGTACATGGCCCACCAAGGAATCCCACCTACTCCACAGCTGAGGATGAGGAGATACACCAGAGCCTGGTGCGGGATTATGCAATACTCTTTTCCCGCACCAGCCAGGATCAGCAGGAGAGGGCTGCACTGTGGCAAGACCTTGTCCATCGGGTAAATGACATAGGCACGCATAATAGGACATATGAGCAGGTACGACATCACTGCAGTGATTTAATCAGACATGTCCATCAGCGTGCGTCGGATATCCACAGGCAACAGGTCACCACAGGTGGTGGGGTGGCTACACATTCCCCACTCACCAGACTGGAGGGACTACTCATGAGTGTAGTGGCTCCAGTCCGCCAGCAACAACAACAGCAGCAGACATGCATTATGATGGAGGCTGGAGCCACACAGCAGCAAGACAGTGAACGTGCAGGTAATATGCCATATGTATAGTTGACTGTTGTGTACACTGGTAGTTAATGCATGTGTGAGGTGTGTCCTTGGTTTGTAGCTGTCACCATAGTATTTAATGTGCAAGTGTGATATCCTCAATATTAGCAGCTGACCTGTGAAAGACGACTGTTGTACTACTGACCTGTATCATACTCAGCAACAATGGCACAGTTGTGCCCACTGACATTAGTTTCTTCACGTCTGCAGGACCCTCTGGTATAACAGCAATGCAGCCTATCCATGCTGGTGAGTGTGTATTAACAATTCCTGTAATAGTGTTAATAGTAATAGTACTATTTGGCTCGCTTAGTAGTGCTCTTTGTATGCATGTAGGTGTGTCTGTGTCTGTGTGTTGATATCACGCATACTGAGTACTGTACAATTGTGTGAAACTGTGTGCATGTGTGCATGTGTGCACCTGTGCATGTGTGCACGTGTGCACGTGTGCATGTGTGCACGTGTGCATGTGTGCATGTGTGCACCTGTGCACCTGTGCATGTGTGCATGTGTGCACGTGTGCACGTGTGCATGTGTGCATGTGTGCACCTGTGCATGTGTGCACCTGTGCATGTGTGCACCTGTGCATGTGTGCATGTGTGCACCTGTGCATGTGTGCATCGCTGGAAATGTGTAGACATTGTAAACTGTGTTTCCTGTTTCCCTCTCACAGGTTCTGTTGCTGCTCTGGTGTCATGTAGCAGGGAACCTGAGTCAGGTGCCGTGGGTACTGATAATGATGACATCTGTGTAATGGCACAGGAAGGTATGCCAGGGTCCGCCATTGGTCAGCCGATTGACAGTACACAGCTGTCGACCCCATCAATGCGCACAGTTATCCTGCCAATACACCCTTTGTCACCAATGTCCCTCGGTGATGGACAGCATACAGTGGGCATTGACCAGGGTAATGTGGTATCTGTGGCACATGCCTCCCCACACAGCAGCCATGGGCATGGCCCAGAGATGATACCACACAGACAGATGTCCAGGGGTTCTCGTGGGAGCATCCATGGGCGCACTGCCCCTGTCAGACATGCCCACAGAGGTCTTACAACCTCAGCTATGTTTCAGACTGTCATGCAGGCACAGTCACGTATGGAACGGTACACCAGACAGGGTCTGAGGGAGCTGACAGCATGTCGCACAGCCATGACTGACAGTATGCGTGACATTGCGGCTGCCATCCGTGATTTCACCGATGTCATAGACAGACGTTGTGGGGACATATTAGACCGGTTCCACAACTACATGTCCATGAGCCAGGGCGATGGTGGGTGGTTGAGGCGTCGACGTGGCCGTATGCCAGCAACAGCAGCAGCTGGCAGTCGTCGCTGACGACAACAGGGCCGCGGCCGCCCCCGTAGTGCCAGCAGCAGCCCCAGCAATGCTGGGTCTGTGCTGTCATCAGACCGCCCCAGGAGACCACGTGCACATGGCTCTGGCCAGGCCCGACAGGGATCTGTGTCCAGTCAACTAACACCTGCTTCTGATGACAGTACCCAGTCTGGGTTGGTACCGGATACGGTCCGTAGCACCCCTGCAAGGCACAGGTACCGTGTCCGTGGCCAGAGACACTGATCTGTATGACCTGGCAGGTACAGTCTGTGGCTGTCCACAAACACCAGTATATGGCAGCCATGAGGTGGAACTGTGTGCATCCATACACACATGCAAATTGACAACACCTAGGGCTACCGCATACACGCACACACTGCATCAACATTGCCCCACCTTCTACTGCTGTCCCTCACCAACACACATACACATACATGTCAATTGGTGGTATCGGTGGCTGACTCAGGCATACCAAGTTCACACCCTGTGCATATGATGAAACTGTGCTACCTCCTGCAATCTGTAACAACTGTGCAGGTACAGGTTAACATGTTGCTGATGCACAGGGTGACCACATAGATGTGTAGTAATAGTATCATGTTGTTAACAGTACTGTGTGCTGAATTAATTGTGGGTATATCACAGCATGCCTGATGCAGTAAGTGTGTGATTGTCATGTCCTGTTGTCTACACCCATGGTAAGTACCATAGTGTATCATCTGCACATGTTGACATACTGGTGGTAATGATGTCAACAGAAGGCTACATACATAGGTAGCACAGGGGATAGGGTAATGAATGTAGTAATACACAATGATGGACATGTAAACTGCAAGTGGCATGTTGCCCACACTAGACTCTGCAATGCAGATGTTTGAGGATGTTGATATGTGTGCAGTACTACACGACTGGTACAGGACACACAGGAGCACCCTAGCACTGCATGCTCACATCTCATACCATGCTAGACAGCCCCAACACACATAACTAACTGTTACAGGAGGGAGAGTCCCCATATATTTCAGGGATACTGTGGTGGCAGGCCAGGGAGCATACATCCTACTAGGTATGGAACCACTGAGTGAAGGCTCAGTGTCTGTTATTTGACATGTGTATTACTGCAGGTATGAGCACATGGGTTTCTATCCAGTTATTGTACATCCTGACAGTACATGGTCTGTACACTTGTGTGCACTGAGACTGGACCCTAGCCATCTGACCCGTGTATTTCCATGTACATGTGCATAGTGCCTGCATATTTGCAGTGTTACCTACTGGAACTGGTACAGCTTGTTTGTTGTACAATGGACTACATGCAGCCCTGTTTACTGTAGCTTTATTTGCATGCATGTTTGCTTGCAATTACCCTGGAATACTGATCACACCTGCAATGCATAGTTATAGAGCTTCTGTGGACTCCTAGTGCCATCTGCATAGCCTACTATATGTATGTCCATGTCCCACTTGACAGGATGTCACTGTTTGTCCTGTTCACATGTACATTGCCTGTGACACAGTGCATATGACTTACCTGGCATGTGTCCACGTGAGCAGTCATATATGCTACTGCTAACTAATAACAGGCACTACACCTTCACACATTCATCTTCTGTTGAACTACCTGCTTTGCTAGGGACGGCCTGCACCTGTCACCCCTGGACTTTCAGATATTGGCAAAGGCTCTTGCTACCCCCATAGTGCCTATGTTAGGCAGGGCTCAAATGACAAACCCACCTTCATAGGTATCACAAGGGATAAGAAACTAAGAGCAATGCTACCCAACGCCAGACATCTAAACCTCCAGATGCATGCACCCAAAACACTCCTTGGCATGGAAAACATCGATATCTGTGCAGTAACAGATGCCTGGTTCAGGGCTACTGAGAGCACACCAGCACTACCAGGTTTAACCCGGTTGATTTCTTTGAAACATTCACCAAGGCCATTGATGAGGGGAAGGTGGTTCACACAGCCTACCTGGACCTTGCAAAAGCCTTCACAACAATACCCCACTTGGGCATTCTAGAGAAGCTCACCAGCTTAAATATAAGCCCCTATGTCACTAGATGGATTGCACAGTGGCTCAAGGACAGAACCCACATGGTTAGCATTGCTGGAGCCATGCCAGACCCCACACCAGTTACGAGTTGTGTCCCACAAGGCTCAGTCCTGGGACCTCTTGTTTGGTATATATTTATTGGAGGTACAGGCCAACACGGACAGACTGTGGCTGTCCAAATATGCAGATGACTGCAAACTGGCCACCATAATCGACTCTCCAGCTGACACAAGCATCTTCCAAAGGGGCATCATAGCAACAGACAACTTGTGCCAGAGCCATGGCCTTCTGCTGAACAGTGTTTAGAAAGGGGAATGTGCATCCTGTAGTCTGTTCACCTAGTTGCCAAAAGGGACATTGTCCTCACACACACTAACCCCCCTCAGCCAAAAACACACACTTGCCAATTGCAGGATTCAAACCCCTATCTGACTATGTTATGACACTTGAGATAGATGCATTAGCAGAGCACGCTATTCGCATTATTGGGAGTTTTCCCTTCTCCTGCTATACTTATAGAGTGCTGACATCATCAGTGTTTAGAAAAGGGAATGAGCATCCTGTAGTCTCTTCACCTAGTTGCCAAAAGGGACATTTCCTTCACACACACTAACCCCCCTCAGACAGACACACACACTTGCCATTCGCAGGATTCAAACCCCTACCTAACTATGTTATGACACTTGAGACGGACGCGTTAGCAGAGCACGCTATTCGCATTACTGGGAGTTTTCCCTTCTCCTGCTATACTTATAGAGTGCTGACATCATCAGTGTTTAGAAAGGGGAATGAGCATCCTGTAGTCTGTTCACCTAGTTGCCAAAAGGGACATTTCCCTCACACACACTAACCCCCCTCAGACAGACACACAAACTTGCCATTCGCAGGATTCAAACCCCTACCTAACTATGTTATGACACTTGAGACGGAAGCATTAGCAGAGCACACTATTCGCATTACTGGGAGTTTTCCCTTCTCCTGCTATACTTATAGAGTGCTGACATCATCAGTGTTTAGAAAGGGGAATGAGCATCCTGTAGTCTGTTCACCTAGTTGCCAAAAGGGACATTTCCCTCACACACACTAACCCCCCTCAGACAGACACACACACTTGCCATTCGCAGGATTCAAACCCCTACCTAACTATGTTATGACACTTGAGACGGATGCATTAGCAGAGCGCGCTATTCGCGTTATTGGGAGGTTTCTTTTCTCCTGCTGTACTTATAGGGTGCTGACATCATCAGTGTTTAGAAAGGGAATGTGCATCTTGTAGTGTGTTTTCCTAGTTGCCGAAAGGGACATTTCACTCACACACACTAACCCCCGTCAGACAAACACACACACTTGCCATTCGCAGGATTCAAACCCCTACCTAACTATGTTATGACACTTAAGACGGACGCATTAGCAGAGCGCGCTATTCGCATTACTGGGAGGTTTCTTTTCTCCTGCTGTACTTATAGGGTGCTGACATCATCGGTGTTTAGAAAGGGAATGTGCATCCTGTAGTGTGTTTTCCTAGTTGCCAAAAAGGACATTTCTCTCCCACAGACTTACACACACACCAACCCCACACACACACACACACACACTGAGCATTTGCAGGATTCAAACCCCTACCTAACTATGTTATGACACTTGAGACGGACGCATTAGCAGAGCGCGCTATTCGCATTACTGGGAGGTTTCTTTTCTCCTGCTTTACTTATAGGGTGCTGACATCATCGGTGTTTAGAAAGGGAATGTGCATCCTGTAGTGTGTTTTCCTAGTTGCCAAAAGGTACATTTCTCTCCCACAGACTTACACACACACCAACCCCACTCACACTGAGCATTTGCAGGATTTGAAACCCCTACCTAACTATGTTATGACACTTGAGACGGACGCATTAGCAGAGCGCGCTATTCAGAATACTGGGAAGTTTATTTTCTCCTGCTGTACTTATAGGGTGCTGACATAATCTGTGTTTAGAAAGGGGAATGTGCATCCTGTGGGGAGGCAGACACCAAGCACACTCTGGCTAAGCTGTCATTCCCTAGGGCAAACAGCCTAGTGTTGACCTCTACACCCATGTGTTTAATTGTCAAATGCACATTATTTGTTGCTGATAGACTGTTTGCACATCTTTATTGCCATAGCATTCCCTGTTTGTATGAACAACTTGTGCATCTGTGGAAGTTGTTTGCATATGGGAGGGATCCACTATATCACGTATGTCTCTGTAGTCATTTAACTGTGTGCACTGGGCAGACTGCTGTAATGTGGTTGGTTCCTGGAATAACACATAAAAATACCAGATATGTGTGTCCAACTGCTAAACCGAGATTTGGCCTAAGTGTGTGAGCATGCCCAGTTCAGCCTTCCCATGGCATGTTGTCTGACATATGTCTCATTTATCAAAGTGTGTGAGCATGCCCAGTGTGAGCATTCCATATGTTGGACTCTGCAGCCCAACACATTTGTGGATGAGTGTGAACTTCAACAAATATCACCTGTTTATGGTTGTGTGTTGTGTGTCATGTTGTGTAGTTACTGTACAACTGCTTTGTGTGTGAACACAACAGGATTATACTGTGCCTGCAGTGTTTGCATGGGATACTTTGCATACAGTTGTCAACATCCTTTCACACTGACCTAACACTGTAGTACTGTATAGTGTACTGGTAGTACTTTGACTGTGGTGGACAGTATCCTGGGCTTTACTGCTATCACTGCTTTACATTTCGATAGTGGGCACAACAGCCTGGTTAGGGGCCAGTTGTGTACATCTGACCATGTTGCATTCTGTTCAGATATGAACTACTTAGACCAGGCTTGTCCAACATTGGTAGTGTATTCCACAACATAGGTGTACATTTGCAAACACTAACGATGTGCCCTAGTCCATGTCTAATGCTAGTTGGAGAGTGTGTTTGTCCTTCAACACACATTGTAAGTGGAGTTTGCCATGACATATGTCATGGTTAGTATACTGTGCCTCTGTCTACCTGTGACATGTCAGTGATACCCAGGATAAGTCTACCATCTCCCATCCACCCATCAGGATTCCTATTGAGGAAGATTGATAAGTGACTCTATGGGTAGCCTGTGCTGGGGGCTCACTCATGGGTGCGGGTGGCTTCTGTGTTATGGATCACAGTACAGCTTGTCCTATGTAAGTCAGTGCTGGGGTTCAGGTCTCTCATGTGCATAGCTCACTGCCATTCAGATTGTACAAGGTGCAGCATGTTTATTGATGCCAGCAACACAGGCAACACATGGCATCTGTGCAAGCTCTTTGATACTCCTGATGAGGTACTGTTGGGGACTTTACGGTTGATGGAGGTGTTTGCTGAAGTACATCCCACAGGGGCTATTGTAGTCAATTGTACCACTGATGAAGGATGACTGCAGAGCCACAATGACCTCCCCTTATCTAGATCTGACAGCCTTCATGATTAAGTGGGTATATGGTATGTTTCTGTAAACACTACAGCACATGTTTGTCCAATGCAGGATATCTATCACCTTGTGTCCCCAGGTCTCTCATTACATGTTAACTACATAATGGGTTAACACCTATGTGGTAATTGGTGGGCACTTACTGTATATCCACAGGGGTTGACTATACACGTTTCTGCAATTAGCTTGCTGACATGGCTATGGCACCAGTTGTGTGTTTCTATGTGGCCCTTTTGTGGGATGCTTGTGTCAGCTGGTGGATCATATGTGGTGAGCAGTTTAGTCCTCTGCAAACATGTTCGGACACAGTCCTTCCATGTTTGCCTGTACCTATGGGACATATATACCAGACAAGGGAGATCCCAGGACAAAGCCTTGTGGGATGCCAGTTATATCTGGTTTGTGGTCTGACATGGCTGCAGCATGTCTGACCATGTCTGTTCTGTCCTTGGTCTGGTTTGCAACCCCTCTACTGACATGTGGGTTTATATTTAAGCTGGTGAGCCTATCTATAATAAACACGTAGGGTATTGTATAGAAGCCTTTGCAAGGTCCAGCTACACTGTGTGGACCACATTGCCCTCATCAATGACCTTGATGATTGTTTCATTTGAGTCAAACATGTTTAGGGGCAGGATCTGCACTTGAGAAAGCCACACTGGGTTGGGTCCGGTGTCAGTAGGTCCCCAATATCTTTATGTCTGTGGTACATGCTGATCCTTTCCATAGCTGTGCAAACCGAGCTTCTCAGGATTCTGGGGTAGTAGTTTTCAGTATCCATTCCGGCAACACCTTTGTTGAGAAGGGCCACTGTTGTTGTACACTGCTCTTTGGGTACATATTCTGTGGTAAGGCTGACATTGAGCAGTAGTGTGGTTTGGCATTCCAGTCATCTTGGAGTCCAAGTTGCACTAAGCCCAGGACACCATCTCATACCATTGCTGCTGTGTGTTTTGCTTTGTAGATGTTGGCTGTTACCTCAGCATCTGCAATGTCAGGGGGCCAGCAGTCTGCTGGGATAGATATTCTGCATTCGGGGAGGGGTTTGCACTGCACCTGTCAGGATGTATGTTGGCAATATGTGTGTGTGTTTGTGATATTTGTGTGATTCAGGGCATATCTGTGAATTCCCAACATGGTTCCTACCATCAGTTGTGAAAGCCTTGGGATTATCCTTAGTGTCCTGTACAATTTGTATCTTCATAGGTTCATAGGTTCATACTAGGCTATCCACCCTAGGGCATTTGTTAGCCTAGCCAGAGTGTGTGTGGCTTTTGCCACCTTGCTATGTGAATATTATGGCCATTTATGATTTGCTTTGCTGTGCCTCTGTCTGGACATGACACAGTGAAGACCCCCAGTGTAACTCTACAATCATCCATCCACTTGGCAAGATTCCTGTTGAAGAGTGTCAGTGAGGGGCTCTGCCTAACATGGAGTGGGATTCTGGTCCAGGGTGTGGGGAGCCTCTGGATTATGTATCTGTCCCACCAGCACATCCTATTTCATTATTTGTTGAGGTTGACATCTCTCACTCTCACAGCTCCGATGGATTTGAGTTTTCTGGGGTGGAGCATGTCCATTACTCCTGTGTTGGGCATGGCCTCCTACAACAGGCATGCAATGCCTCTGTGTAGGCAGTATGTGACTGCATTCACCTGGGGTGTCTACAGCCAGGCAGCATATGACATATATTTGAGACCCTTTATCCTCTTGGTGAGGTACCTTTGAGGTCTTTCTAACTGCTGCAGGTGTCAGGTAAGGTACATCCCATATGAGGCATTGTACTAGATTATGGGTGTGATTAGAGAAAAGTATAGGGGCACAATGACCTCTGTTGACGTAGATGTGAATCCTTTCCTGATACGGTGTCAAATGTAGACAGTCTTCCTAGCCACATTGTTAATGTGGGTGTCACATAACAGGTTACTGTCCACTTGTGTCCCTAGGTCCCAGGTTACTCCTTCCATACATAATGGTTTACCACCTATGTGGTAATTTGTGGTACCTTGTTTGGTACTTGGTGGGACATTCATACTGTCCAGTGTCTTCAGGACGGCTGGGTGGGGTTATTGTGTGTGAGAGTGCGGTCTGTAGCATGCTACAGACTGTACAGCAGATCTTGCCTACAGTTAGTTGCACATGGGTGAACTCCAATGCCTTGTGCATTGTCAGTTACCTGGACGTATGGGTGTCTGTGCTGACTATGGATACTCACCCTCCTTTTATGTTTTGTTCCAGGTTTTGGGGCCATGACACATGATACGTGGTATAACCTGGTAGTGCTGGTGTGCTGTCAGGAGGCTTGCAGCAGGTTTCTGTCACTGCACAGACATCGATGTTCTCCATACTGGGGATGGCCTCGGGAGCATGCATATTGGGGTGTACACATCTGGCATTGGTCAGCATTTCCCTTATGTTTCTTCCACTTATGTTTTCTAGGGTGGTGGGTCAGTCTTTTCAGCCTTGCCTACAAAAGGCTCTATGGAGGTGGCAAAGGCCTTATCCAATATCCAGACGCCCGGGGTAACAGGTGCAGGCCATCCAAGAACAGCTGCGTGGCTTGTCAAGCATGACATCCCAAGCAGACAGACATTGGATCCCCTTGGAATGACACCAGTAAGTGTGCCACTTGCTATGATTGATCATTCCGTGTTTGTACTGTGGCATTATTCTTGGTAAGGGTAGGATGCTGCAAACGGTGAGTGTCATACCGGCCTGGACTACATAATCAGATAGCTCATCTATGTCTCTTTTCATGTAGTCTAGGGCGGTACATCTCAGGTCATTCACACCAGCATGGACTATGACTGCATCATATTTCTACTTGCTTTGGAGTGACCTACATACTTCTGTTATGTGGCATATTGTGGCAGCCTACAGGCAGCTTACTGTACCCTTTCCCTTGTTCAGTCTGGTGTGTGGGACAGCAGTGTGTCTGACTATGGAGTCACCTATTACAACTGTATCAGGCATGTTGTTTCTCCTTCTGGCCTGTGACTGTTTGGCACACCAGCTTTGTGTACTATGTGTTGCATGTGCTATGTTTGGAGGTTGTTTGATTGGGTGTCTGCTTTAGAGGCCTCTGTTGGTGTGCTGTGTTTGTAATTTGTGCCTCCGGGAATGTTTTTCTGTGTTTATGTGTTTGGTTTGCAGTTGTAATAGGTCTATGTGGGACTGTGTTTTTGGTGTGTGTGGTTACCTTCTCCTCCTGACTTGTTTTGGGAGTACTGAGTTGAGGGAGCTCAGCCTCTAGTTTGGATAGATGGTTGCATCTCTCACATATATTTGTATTTCTTGGGTGGAGTTGGGGGTTGTCTGTGTACTTGTGGCAGGTGTAACATTGCCTCAGGATTCACAGATTCCACTTGTTGTGGCTGGCCTTAGTGGATTGTATGTGTGGACAGATTTTATTGCCATACTACTGATCATTGATTACTTCATTGTTTATGTTTGCTCTATCATGTAGTAGCTTCCTCATTCTCTTGCATGGTTTGGTTATGGCTGGTGTCCACCATGCCAGATTTCTCGTGTATGGCATTGTGTCTTGTTTTAATTTAGGACTGCATAATCCAAGCATTCCTGGCAGTGTTCATGGAATGGCTGTATTACAGGTTCTGAGGTGTGGCCCATATTTTGCACCTGCAGGACCTTTAATGGATTTCACATCAGTTTGGAGGAGTGCAAATATTGCTTAACACATGTTTTCCACTGTGGTTTTCTGGCCAGGGACTGTGGTCAGGATTTGGATATCCAGTGTGATTACTCTATGGTGTGGTTTTACCAGTGAGCAATACACTTCTCATCTTGCCATCCAGTACCCATGTTGCTGATTATCACATCCAGTATGCTTACCCTCTTGTGGGAGTGGTACGTTGTTCCTGGGCCTTTTGGTTTATGGATTCTATGAACTTTTGTCCTACACTGTTGGAGCTAGTATAATGCTCCCAGTCTATGTCTGGGTATTTGCAGTCACCCAATATAATGTGGTTTGGAGGACTTGATATATTCATGTATTCCAGCATAGGCCGGATGCAGTTCCTGGTGTTGGGACAGTAGTCTGTAGCAGGCTATAAACTGGGGGGCAGTTTTAGCCACTGTTACTTGAGCATGGCTAGTCCATGCTGCTTTTTGTTGTGGTACCGACATGGGGGTGTGGTTATCCTTGACAATTCTTGCTAGTCACCCTCCTTTTGTAGCTTGTTCCAAGTTTTGAAGCTGTACAGCACAGTATGAGGTGTAACCTGGTAGTGTTAGGGTGCTGTTGTGAGCCTTGCCTCAGTTTTCTGTTACAGCGCAGATATAAACATTCTCCATACTGGGTGAGTTTAGACTGCATGCATCTTGCTGTTTCAACTTATCCCTTATCTTATTCTTATCCCTTCTGATACCTATGGAGATACGTTTGTGTTTTGAGCCTTACCTATTCAGGGCACACTGTGGGTGACAACAGCCTTTGCCAGTATCCATACGGCCTGCACTGATAGGTGCACGCCAGTCCTAGCAGGTGGTGCATCATGTCATGCTCAGCATGTCATCCCAGACTAGCACACATTGGATCCCCTTTGACTAACTGCGATACTTCAGTCAATTGTTGCACTTGATCATCTCATTGTCATGTTGTGGCATGATGCTTGGTGAGGGTAGGATGTTAGTCAGGGTCCACAGGTGTGCATATAGTACATGGTGTTACATTACTTAACACATAGCATTCATGCCTCAGGTGGTGCTGCAGGGCTGTCTCTGTCGGATGCGCATATTACACTTCCCTGTACATGTTTGAGAGCAGGTTGTGTCATGTTAGGCATCCCTGTTACTATATGAGTGAGTCAGAGAGGGGTATCATTCCCAGGGTTCCTACTGAGCCAGTGTATGTGCTATGCGTTGCCTCTTTGCCAAGCCCAGGGCATACTGGGCACGCCTCCTTCTGCCTACTGGGGCAGGCTCAGGTTGTTCCTCCGCCGAGTCACGCTCTGCCTGTGATGGCCTTGGCAATGGTGGGGGCTGTTTGGCCCGGCCCTATGCTGGTCCTGCTGCAGCTGTTTTCGCAAGATCATATTATGTAGCATAGCACATACCATGACCATTTGGGTACATGTAGTTGGTGTGTACTGCAAGGCTCCACCAGATGTGTCCAGACACCGGAACCGTGACTTGAGCAGCCCAAACACACGCTCTATTACATTACGTGTTTGTGCGTGTGCCTCATTATGGCGTTCCTGTTCAGGTGTGTGTGCGTTTCTGATGGGTGTCATCAGCCACGGCTCCAGTGCATAACCTGCATCCCCCACTAGGTGTCCGTACGGGATGTCCCCATTGGCAAATGTCTGGTACAGCTGCGTCAAATGCCAGATGTGGGAATCGTGGTAGCTCCCAGGACAGCCAGCACACACATTCATCACACACAACCTGGCAGTTGATGGAGGGGAAGCCCTTGCGGTTGATGTATGCCCTACCCCGCTCACCGGCTGGTGCTTTGATGCGTATGAAAAGTGCAGTCTATTGCACCCAGTACCTCAGGGTATTCCGCTATTTGCTGGAAGAGACGCATATTGCTGGCCAATACCTCACGGGCATTGGGGAAATATACATGATCACCGACATGTGCTGACATGGCATCCAGGAACTGGTGCAGTACCCTGGAGGCTGATGCCTGTGATATCCCCATCATATCACCAGTTAGTCTCTGGAAGGTACCTGTTGCTAGTATTCTTAGGCCAACACATACCTTGGTTTCCACTGGGATGGGTTCCCCTCTGTTGGTTCTGTGTGTGAGGCGTGGCCTGCACAGCTCTACTATTTGCTGCAGGAGGTCTCTGTCCACTCTATAGCGCTCTACTATCTCCAGCTCATGTAACCCGTGGTAGGTGACCCTGGGCCTGTACACTCTTCTCCGTCTCCTCACTGTGGGTTGTCTGGCACCATCTGCATTGTCACCACCCTCAGCAAGTCGCCTATGTCTCATTATGACAGCTATGGCAGCCCTAACATTTCTGCTCTGAGTGAAGCTTTTTCAGTTTTCACTTCTATTAGCTTACTCCTGTCTTGCAGTGTCTCTTGAGAGAAACATTCTGCACTGCTGTTTGCAGAGTTTTAAGTGCTGGGCTGGGCTACTATTCTGCCTGTGTAATTGCCTGCATCTAATTGTTTTCACCTGCTAGCTCCAGCAGTATTCCCTGCTAACTTCCTACTACATCTGTTGCTTCCTTTTTCCTCTCTGTTTCCTCAGGGAGGAGCCATGTGCAAACCAGCAGAACACGCTCACAGTGGCTTACACGCGCGCACACATACTTACACAGTTCAGAATCTGCTTATTCGGTTTAAAACGCGTGCGCCAGCAAAGCGGTGGTAAACATCTCCCAACACGCTCCCATGCTCAGTCTGCCTTACACGTGCACACTGCCTTACATCGCGCACACTGCCTTACTCGCTGCATGGCGCCTGCGCATACACATCCAGCAAGAAGCTTTGGTGTAGGCAACAGTGTACACCTTCCATTTCTTGACTTTCTCATGCTTACTTAGTGGCACACCTCTTTCCATGATATCTGTCTGACATCTGTCATGTAACTCTAACCTCCAATGAACTGCATTTCTTTCTACCATTCCCCCCTGTGATGTCACCTATCTCCTACTCTGTTCCTACCCTTCTGTAACTCTTACACTACTCAGAATGTGCTCATTTGCTATGTGACAGTGGAATTCAGTATCCTTACACTCATTTGCATCAGATTGCCTACTAATGCTTAGTTACATCTCTTAGACTCAGCTTCCCCCTTAGCAACCACTACACGGTGGCCATGTTGGTTTTGGTCTGCTGGTCCCTGCATTGACATTCCATGTATTGCATAAAACCCACATTTGTGGGTTTAAAACCTTTGTTTTTATGTTCTATGCAGCACAGCCCGTTTGCGCGGGGCTGCGCTGGTTTAAACATCGGCAATCGCCGAAAAAAAATTATATTTTTCATATATTTGCATCAAGTTACCTTGCCAATGGCCACATATTTGGCCATTGGCATGCTGCCTGACACATATGCACCCTTTATTTGGAGCTGACATGGCTCCATTGCCGTTTTTGCAGAAACGTACTCAGTTGTCAACTGAGTACATTTCTGCAGCTAAAACGGCTCTTACACGGGCTGTTCTGGGCTTCCTGGATCGCTAATCATCCTCATTTGCATGCTATTCGGCTGCAAGTGAGGTGATTAGCTTATCCACTCCATGTAAGAGCCGTTTTAGCTTGACTCTTACACGGACTTTGGGCTGTTCCTGGATCGCGAAGGCTGCATGGAGTCTTACACTACTCTTAGACTCCGTGCAAGCCTTCGTGAATCCGGCCCAAAGTGTCACTCAGAACAAACCCGTCCTTTCTTCCTAAAGTGATTTCAGAGACCAATATCCATTAATCTATAGACTTGTCTGTATTTTTCCCAAATTTTTGTAATAAAGGTGAATACTGCTTCCATCTTTTGGATGTGCACAGGCAATTACATTTATATTTGTACAGAACTAGATATTTTAGACAATCAGAACAGTTGTTTGTGTCTTTCGCAAGCGCAACTTTGGGCAAATCTGTTTCTAAGGTTACTCTATCAAGATGGTTAAGAGACTGTATTTCCTTTATCTACATGAAATAGAATCTAAAGCTCCCTATACCAGTGAAGGCTCATTCTACTAGATGTATGGCAACTTCAGCTGTTTTTCATTTTAAAGCTTCCATGTCAGAGATTTGTGCAGCTGCAACATAGGCTCCTCTACATATTTTTATTACTCATTGCAAGTTGGATATGGTTTCCAGGGGGAGAGCCTTCTTTGGTTCCATGGTTTTCAGGAATATTCTTCCATAGGGCCACCCAGGATCTAAGGCAGCTGGGGACTGTGTCCCACAAGTCAAGAATAGATGAAGGTTGACAACATCAGATAAAGAAGTTATGACTTACCATAATGTTCCATCTATGTTGTCAATCTTCATCTATTCTTGCATCCTGCCTCACAGTCCCCCTCCTATAGATTTCTGGTGAAGTGACATGCTGTCCTGGGCTTTTTTGTTAGGATGCACCTTGGACATGGCTTCTGGCTTGAGCTAGGGTATTTTCTTCTGTAAGCCTGCAAACTCAATCTGAGGTAGTGTAGAGAGGAGCACTGGGGGTAGACTTGTAACTCGAGAGATTTTTTTGGCTGACACAGGCTATATAATGGTTGGATTGGTACCAAGGTTTCAGAACCGTAGACCCACAAGAATAGATGAAGATTGACAACACTGATGGAATGTTATGGTAAGTCATAACTTAATTTTTATTTTGCTGTCTTTTCCCAGCGTCAGAGTATATGAGGAAGGGGAAGAAGGAGCTAAGGATCACATCTGCCATCTGGCAGGGGTTAGCAGATCTTTATGTGTTCCTAAATCTTTCTTTAAGATAACCTCTAAGCATCTGCCCAAGTGGGGCCTACAGCGATGCCCAGGTGTGTGTGTGTGTGTGTGTGTGTGTGTGTGTGTGTGTGTGTGTGTGTGTGTGTGTGTGTGTACTTCTACATTTATAGAACACAGCTTCTGCACATCATACTACTTAATGGGTCAGCATGCCCATCTTCATCTCATGTTGCTGCTCCTTCTCCCAGCCTTTTTACCAAGAGGCAGTTACATAACAAACTGAACTGCCTGTTTCCTCCAAGACAGCCAAATACATTGCAGCCACTCACTTCTATTCTTCTGTTTGGAACTTCCTGCATTCAGACTAGCTAGCTGTACTTGTTTCTCCATAGCTGCAGTCTAGACTGCATGCTTCTGCACCATGAAACCAGCTAAAATCCCTATTTTTATGTGATGGACCACTGATCAATTGATCTCAGACAGTGGCCCACAGTTTTGTTCAACAGAATTTCACAGATTTGCAGAAAATCTGGTATTTTGAATATATATCCTACAGATGTAGGTAACCATATTTGAATGAAATGATGGAAAAACTATATAGATTATAAAATATGATGATAAAAAGACAAGAAGGTAAGGAAATATTTTTTATGGCCATGTTGGATCTTAGAAGCTCACAACCTGAAAGCATAATATCTCATAAATGACTACTTGTGAGCTGTTCACTTAAAACAAAATTGTAAGTAGTGCCTAACTCATAAAATCACAAAACATAAATATATGCAATAACAAGTGAGAGAAAAGAGTAGTTCAGCAAGGATATGGATAAGTAATGCAATCAGCAAGATGTAAAACATGACCAGCTAAACACATTCCTTCTTCAAAAGGAAACATATTATTTTTTTGAAGATCAAGGTCTCCCTCACTGTATTCGGGTTGTATTTACCAAAACTTTTGCTTACTAAGATAACTACCTCTGTGAATGCCACAATTCAGAGAAAAAAAATCTTTTGAGCTGTAGCAACCACCAAGGTTAAGTCGATATTATATAACTGCTGCTGTTCTTAACACCATATAGTAGTTTATGAGTGAGCATCTCTTCTGCAATGGTGTATTCAATCATCTGACATACAACCCTTTGTCAGAGCTGCAAGAGGTCTATGAGAACAACGAGAACAACAGCCACTGCAGATAGTAAATATTTATTTATTTATTTATTTTATTTTAATTTATTTTATTTTACATTTGTTGATCTCATGTAGGATAGAATATGCAAGACATTTGGAATGGATACTAATAATGATTAAAAAAGCTGGACCAGCTCTGGTTATATATCACCTGCAGCAAAGATGATCAGACATAGAAGGGGAAATGATTTCCTTAACAGGTGACTTAATAGTGGAAGATCAGAATAGTTTTAAAGAGATGAACTACTAAATGTTATAGGTGTAGGAAGTAGAGGGAATTTGACACTCAGACAAGTGGTTTGGGTCACAGTCAAGAAGTGAAATTTCTCTGACTGCCACTGTTGTAGAAAGCATATAATGCAAAGTTGTTCTATCTCGCCGTTCATTCTTAGATGGGTTCGGCTCCGAGTCGGCCTACTACAAAGCTCGAGGTTTTCAGACAGCTCAAGGCCAAGTCCCTATCCCATGATGCACCTAGAGTTACCTCAGATCTAGTTTTTCGCTGCAATAGATCAGAGGTTTCCTTGCACAGCTCGGGCCAGTATAGTTTTTTTCCTATAATAACTTGCTAAGTTCGTTATTTCTCATAGTAGTTAGAGATAGTTTTCATAGTCTTTCATAGTTATAACGTTTATAGCTTATTAATAGTATATTTCTTCTCCTTTTGGCCTTCGTTTTTCTTATAGGCCTTTAATATTCCCTTCCCTTTTGGTGTGCCTTTATAGTATTATATAGCTTTGTAGTTTAAATAAGTAGACAGTGTGTGAGTGATTTTGAATAGTTATAGTTAATCCACAGTTTATTCTTATACTGCAGATTTGATTATAGCTGACCAGGAGAAAGACAAACATCCTAAGTCAGGCTTTAAAAAGTGTCCAAAATGTGGACAAAAGATGTCTGTGACAGATAGTCATGTTAATTGTGTTTACTGTCTTGGAGCCTTGCACTTATGAGAAAGCTGCTCCATTTGCCATTCTTTTTCCTCCAGAGTTCTTCAAGAGAGAAAAAGAAAACTCATAGACAGAGGGCTTCTGAAATCTTCGTTTCAGGAAGCTTTGCGGGACTAGGATAAGTCTAGCAAGTCTTCAAAGTCTTCCAAGACTTCTTCTTCTTCTTCTGAAGTAAAAAAATAAAAAAAAACGTCAACATCAGCTCCACAGCCTTTGGAGCCGAGCATCCTGTCTTTTCGGAGCCGGTCCCCAGTCCTGGAACCGGTATTTGAAGTATTAAAGTCTCCCATTCTCCAGTCAGTGCCTCCATTCATACATTCATCTCGGTCCTCGGTCAGTCTATCCAATTTGGATGTGGATCATGTGGTGCAGAAGTTGCTACAGGCACTGGCGTTTGCGAAAATTGTATTGGCTCTGACCCAAGTGGTTTTGGACCCGAAGACTGCAATGCCGTCGACATCCTTTCCTCCTCCAAGACATACCTGTCCTTCGGAGCTGGAGGAGTCAGATGTGATGATTGTTGAGCCTTTGGAGCCGACGCCTGTTCCAGTGCCATCGGTTCCGTTTACTCTGACTTCCTCAGTGCCTATCGAGGAGTCTAGGAGCTGACACTCTTCGGTCGGGTCCGGGGAGGCACCTGTTGGTTCCAACTTTGCCTCTCAGGGCCTTGGCTTGGATGTGTTTGGCTACTATCTCTGGTTTGGAGCCCACTGTTCTGGTGCCGAGGGGATAAAGTGGTTTCTTCAGATCCAGCAGTCCCTTCTCACTGGAGCAGGGGTGCCTTTGAAGCCATGAGGAGTGTGATGTCTCCCAAGACATCTACAACTTCACGTCCAACTACCTCCTCCCCAAAAGCGCCTGTGTCCACTTCTGCCTCACAGATCCTGTCAAAGCGTAGAGACCCTGAGCCTTAGGAAGCCCCACTGTGTGGCCCCTGCTCTTCTGAGACCTCACCAGATGTTCCCACTGATGAGGTTCCCAGGAAGAGAATTTGCAAGAGGAAGCACCTAGACTCCCCACAGGAGTCTGTCACATCCAACACCAACTTAGATGAATCATAAAGGTCCCCACGGTCCCCCTCTGAAGATATCTCATTTGCTGAGATATTAGAAATCCTTAGGCAGAGGGGTGGCTGGAAGTCCACCAACCCTACTGAAGATGAGTTGGTTCTCCTGAAGGCTTTTGGGTCTCAACCCCCCACCTCTTGGGTGTCTCCGCCCTTTGATGAGCTCATGGAACTGGTCTCACAAAGGGCTTGGGAGTCTCCGGACACCATGGAGCCTGTCCCTAGGAGGCCCAATAAATTTATTTCTGCCCCCCAGGTAAAGTCTTTCCTCACCAAGGGAGTGCCAGTTGATGCCATGGTGGTGGCAGCAGCCACCAAAAAGAAGATGTCAGAAACTTCTTCCTCTATCCATCCTCCTAACAGAGACTCTAGGATAATGGATAGATACAGAAAGTGCATGTACAGTTCAGCGACTTTTGCCATACGTTCACTGAACTATCTAACACATTTTACGAGACTGCAAAGAGACCTCCTAAAAGAGCTTGGAGATACTCTTCAGGGTACAGTAGCTGTTGGAGCTTCAGACAAAGTCGCCTCCCAGCTTGCTACCCTCTAGTCCATAGTGAACTCATCTATTCATTTAATTTCATATGCAGCTGATGGAACGAGTAGGGCAGCGGGTTCAGGATTTGCTCTCAGGAGGCACTCCTGGATAGGCTTGTGTTCCTTCGCGGAGCCCTTTAAGTCATCCTTTGTCAACACCCCTTTTGATGGCTCGTCCCTTTTCAGGCCCAAAGTTAAGGAAACTTTGACCAGGTGTGAGCAGGAAGGAAAGACTCTGTCTGCCATCAGAGTCCATTTTTCCACCCCTGCTAGACCCTACCCCAAGGGTCAAAAGGGAGGAAAGATGTGGCTCCAAAAAGCCCGCGGAGCCTTTTTGGACACATGTGGCAAACCCCCTTCTAGGGGCAGAGGAGGGAGCAATAAAGAAAGACACCGCCCTCGCGGCAGAGGAGGTCCACAAAACCAGGGTAACAGAAACCAGTTCTTTGGGAAGCCCTATCAGCACTCCTGAAAGGAGGCCCGACTGTCCTGCTCTAGAGGCAGTCGGGGGTCGCTTATCTTTGTATCCAGATGCCTGGCTCAAAATAACAAATGACAACTGGGTACAAAGTATACTTTCCAGAGGATATTTCATTCCTTTTGCCACTCCCCCTCCATTGACTACAAAAATCCCGGATGTTCCACCCAGTTACAGGGAACAAGCGACAGTAGAGGTCCAAATGTTGCTAAGAAAAAGAGTCATCCAGCCAGTCCCAGCAGACCATACAAGATCTGGAACTTACTCAAGATTCTTTTTAGTTCCAAAAAAGACAGGAGACTGGAGACCTGTTTTGGACCTCAGCAGACTAAACAGATCTGTCAAGAAAGAGAAGCTCTGGATGGTCATGCTTCAGTCAATACTTCCCTTCTTAGGGAAAGACAATTGGATGTGCTCAATAAATCTACAGGATGCGTACTACCATATAAAAATGGCCAGACCATCCAGGGATCATCTGCTCTTCCAGCTGGGAGCCAATCATTACCATTTTCGAGCCCTGCCCTTTGGTCTCACTACAGCTCCCATAGTGTTTACCAAATGTATGGCAGTGGTCGCGGCTCACCTGAGGTGTTTAGAATTCTAGGTGTTTCTGTACTTAAACGATTGGCTCCTCACCGCCACCACCAGGCATCAGCTAATACAAGCCAGGGACACCACTCTTACTCTTTGCAATCATCTGGGCATTACCATAAATTCAGAAAAATCTGCCTTGTCGCCTTTGCAACATATCATCTTTATCGGAGGAGAATTGGACACCACCACCACCACTCTAAAACTTCCTGCAGAAAGAGTTTTACTACTTCGTCAACAAGTCCAGAACATCATATCCAGAGACAAGGCTCCAGCATCAGAAGTGCTAAAGTTGTTAGGCATGATGGCAGCTGCAATAATAGCGATACCATTGGGTCGCATGCACATGCGGATCCTACAATGGCTGCTATTCACTCAATGGTCTTATCAAGAGCTCCCAGTGTCTCATCTCAGAATTGTGACAAACTCATGCAAAAAGGATCTTTGGTGGTGGTTGACCCCTCTTCAAGTAACGTCCTACCCTCATCAGCGGCCACAGTGACCACGGATGCTTCCCTGATAGGGTGGGGGGGCATTTTCAGGGAAGAACAGCCCAAGGCACATGGACCGAACAAGAATCACATCTGCATATCAATGTCCTGGAGATGAGAGCAGTACTTTTGGCATTGCAGTACTTTCAGGACTCTCTCCCTCTGGGGACAATTGCGATTCAGATGAACAGCATGTCAGTGGTCTGGTACTTGAACAAACAAGGAGGAACCAGATCTTATCCCCTTTGTCACGAGGCCCTAAGAGTATGGAAGTGGGCTACATCCACCCAGCGCTTTCTGATAGCAACGCACATCCCAGGTATATCCATCATGATTGCAGACAAACTGAGCAGGGCAATTTTGTTAGCTCACAAGTGGTCCCTCAAACTAGAGATAGTGGAGAGAATATTCCGCAGATGGGGCCAGCCTTGCTGCGACCTTTTTGCTTCCCACATGAACACAAAATGCAGAAGCTACTTTGCCCTGATTCCCTCTCCGGGAGATTCCCCCAAGGGATGCACTCGTACATGATTGACCACTGGGTCTCCTCTATGCATTCCCACCAATTCCCTTGTTTCCCAAAGTATTACAGAAAGCAAAAGCTCAGGGAAGGACCATCATTCTAATAGCCCCTCATTGGCCTCGTCAGATTTGGTTCCCCTTCCTTCAACCTCATCTGTTGGAAGAGCCTTGGATTCCAGACCCAGTTCCAGACCTTCTGATGCATATGTCAGGGACTCATCATCCCTCTCTTCAGTCCCTAAAATTGACAGCTTGGCTGCTCCAATTCCCAACATAGCAAGCTTCCATAACCTTTCAAACGAAACCTAGCATATTTTAATATCCTTTCTTAAATCCTCTACCAGGAAGTTATATCGCAGCAAATGGTGGAGAATTTCTTTACGGGCTTCGCAAAATAGCATTGATCCCTACCAAGCCCCCATATCCTCTATATTAGAATTTTTGACTATGCTTTTCAATAAAGTAGCTGCGGCAGCTACAGTTCATGTATAACTTGGCGCCATCTCTAATTTTGACCTTGGTTTTGAAGGATTGAACATAATGTCACACAAGCTTTCCAAAGCCTTTCTCAAAGGGATCTTTCCACCTCAGACCACCTGTGAAATCCCCTTATACCCCATTGAACTTAAACTTTATGCTTTCACGCATTATTCTCCCACCTTCTTAGCCAGCTTCCTCATGTGATTTGAAATTTTTGTCTTGGAAGACTATCTTTTTAGTAGCCATTATGTCTGCCCGTAGAGTATCTGAGCTAAACACCTTGCCCATAAAGCCTCCATATTTGATTTTTCATGCTGACAGAGTGTCCCTGCGAACAAATCCTTCATTTCTTACCTAAAGTCTGTACTGTAGTTAACCTTAACCAAATCATAGACTTACCAGTGTTCCTCCCCAAACACACCAACAACTTAAAGTATATGCTGCACAAGCTTGATGTTCATAGATAGCTCAGATTTTACCTGGATAGAACAAAAGAGTTCAGAAAATCAGAACAACTTTTTCTTTCCTTCTCAGATTCTAGGAAAGTTATGCCAGTGGCAAAAACAACACTATGTAAATGGCTATCTGATTGCATCACCTTCACTTATTCAGCTGTCAATTTACCTTTACAACACAAGATTAAGGCTCATTCTACCAGAGCAGTGTCCACATCTTCTGCTTTTTCTGCTAGGCTTCCTATAGACAACATTTGTGCAGCAGCCACTTGGTCAAGACCTCATACTTTTATCACTCATTACAAATTTGATAAGGCCTCCAGGGACAGGGCCTCTTTTGGTTCTACTGTCCTGAAAAGCATACTCCCGTGAGCCACCCGAGAAAGATGGTGCTTGGGACGCTACCCATCTGTAAGAATGAACTGTGAGATAGAACAACTTCACATAAAGAAGTTATGTACTTACCATAACGTTCCATGTGAGTTGTTCATCTCACCTTCATTCTTACTTCCCACCCTAGTACCCCCTCCAAGGTTTTTTTGAGGACTGAGATAATAGTTTTATCCTAGTTGCTCAGTCTTTTTATGGGGTTTCTTTTCTAAAGAGTGATAAAATGGCACATGGTATTATTAGACGCAGCAAATAAGAACTAAGGTAACCCTAGGTGCATCATGGGATAGGGACTTGGCCTCGAGCTGTTTGAAGACCTCAAGCTTTGTAGTAGACTGACTCGAAGCCGAGGATCAGCTCTGAACCCATCTGTAAGAATGAAAGCGAGATGAACAACTCACATGGAACTTTATGGTAAGTACATAACTTCTTTTTAGCTAGCTATAAAACTCCCTCTGTGACACAAGAAAGCCACAACACCTACCTACAGGAACTAAAATCCCTTAGTATTAAACCCAAAACCATTTTCTTTGATGATCTAAACTATCTAACTGCAGAGGGAAACATACACCACCACTTGTGTATAAGCACAGAGATTCCTGGACTTTGTCAGTACAAATGACCTAGAACAATTAGTCAGAGTACCCACTAAGAGGAATAACATCTTCAATCTTGTCCTTACTAGTATGGGAGCATCTTGCAGTGTCCCTTGCATATTGTCATCACTTGTTAGGTCTGACCATAAAGCAATTTCCTTCAAAATGCAGTTGAAACCAGAGATCCCCTCCACCCAAGGTTCCTTTAGAAATTTCCTTTAGATAAACTACCTACTCCTAAGTGATACAGTGGCAAGCTTCAGATCCTCACCAAACCCAGTTAACTCCACTGAATATGTTGAAACATATACCACCACACCATACCAGCATGTAAATGGCTACATAGATACAGCTGTGTTCCTTAGGAACAAGAAAAGGGCAAACCCCAGAAACAAACTGACATGGGGGAACCATAATATCGAGAAGCTTTAAAATAAAAGGAAAATAATTTTGACCAAAAGAAAGGAGAGTAGTTCTCAGAATGTTACAGTTCTTGTTGCTGAAATAAACAAACAACTCAGGAGCTTAATAAAATCCACCAAAGGCAAGTTTGAGTCTAAAATATCTATCCAAGCCAAAGACAATCACAAGGCCTTTTTTAGTTATGTGCATAATCTCTAAAGCACAATTCAGCAATGCACTGAGCTGATTGTGAACAATGTTACCTGCACCATGGCTGAACATACAGTGAACCTACTGGTTGATAACTTTAGCTGTAACTTTACCCCCCCTTTCCCCTGTATCTGTCCCTCAAGATATACCTGAAACTGGCTCGCCTCTAGCTATCACAAAACCAAATCTTAAAAGTATCATCAAAAGCTAAAAATACTGCATCAATATGACAATATTCCTAGACGCATCTTAAAAAAACATGAAGCATGGTTTAGCCACACCCCCAACAACACTGTTCAATCTCAGCCTCCATACAGGTTTTGTGCCAAATAAATGGAGAACAGCTACAGTCATTCCCCTACATAAGAGACAACCTTCCACTGACTCAGGCAATTACAGATCCATATGTCTGACCAGCCTCATATGCAAAGCCATAGAAAGACTTATCATGGAATTAATCGGGTCTATATTAGAACATCGAGGTTTAAAACCTTCGAATGTTCTAATATCGAACTCTACGGAGCGAAAGCTTAAAATATTGAAGTAACAGAAACCCAAATTCTTTCCTAGGAGAAAGAATTTGGTTGTCTGTTTCTGTTGCTTCGGTATTTTCAGTGCTGTGGTGGAAACATACGGGTCGGGATCAGGTAAGTGTGCGATTGTGTGGATGTGAGGGTTAGGGCGGGTTATGTGAGTTAGGGTTAGGGCACGGGTTAGGTATGTGTGCGATTGTGTAGAAGTGAAGGTTAGGGCGGGTTAGGTGAGTTAGGGTTAGGGAGCGGGTGAGGTGAGTGTGTGATAGTGACGGACCTTAGGGTTAGGGTTTGGGTTAAGGTAAGTGAATAGTTAGTGGTGTGAGTATAGTTTAGTGTAGGGTTAGTTGTAAGATTTTAGGTGTATGTGTATGAATAACTGTTTGTTTGGTGTGCTTATGTTGTGTGTATGTGTTTTGGAACAGCGATTTTTTTCCCTGGGAAAATAATCGCTGTTCTGACAGTTCGAGATTGTAAGTTTTCGCTTACATAGGGTCGATTAATCACTGTTTGCTTCTTTCAGCGGTCAATGATCTAATGTAGACCCAATTAATCAATAAGGACATGGGGAACCTCCTAACACTGGACCCATCTCAGTTTGGATTCAAGGTCAAGCATACTTTTATCAACCAGAGGAGAAGTTGTGGACAATAATTAATAAAGAGTTGAAGGAATTTATCTGGGAGGGGAAGAGAGCAAGAGTTAAATGTGATAAGGTGATCCTCCCATCAGAACAACGTGATTTAGGATTACCTGATTTGAAAGGGATATTTTACGCAGTTAAGGCTCGGATGCATAACGCAAGCAGAAGGTTATCATTCAATGTGGAAAAGTAATGATGATGATGAAGTGGGGGGAGGAGTTCAAGAAATAAGGAGAGAGTGGAATTTTGGATGTAGATACTTAAGGAGAATAATAACAACCATGCAGAATATTGTATTCATAAAGCTGCAGAAAGTATCCTAAGAGCTTACCAACATGAAAGTGGAGAAAGAATATTTTGCCTGTAGGGATGACTGCAAGAAGAGGTATAGAAAATAAACAAGAAGAGACTATAATTTACTGGAGAAACTGTTACAGGAACCAAGGAAGCAAATAACTAGAAAGAGAAAGGCAATAGTGTGGGATGCAGTCAAGAAGTGTGGACTGCAGGTTAGAGACTTCCTTCCCTACCAGGGACTAATATTAGAGTATTAACAATGAGAAAGGTATAGGGAAGTCCTAAATGTAAAAACACTGCTCTGATAGAGTTTTTAGTCAAATCTATAACAGAAACTGCCGTTGGCATTTGAAATACTGCAGAGTAACTGTTAAGAATGAATGGAGGTTAGAAAAGACTGAGAAGAAAGACTGGAAAAGTAGTTTACAAGAGAACAATGGGAAGACATATGTATTGCTCCCAAGTATGCAACAAAGGCAAGAGTTTTCAAATTTTCTAGCAAGTATTGGAGGTGTGATGGGGAAGAAAGAAATAACTGCTAACATGTTTTTGGTGGAGGGTAATGAGTTGGCAGATTTTAAAAAATTTCCTACAGAATACTCTGTGAGAAATACTGATTGAGCAAATAGCTATAGCTAAGGAAGTTACTTTTTGAGTTGGGACACAGGATCTGAATGGCCTAGACATATTAAGTACTTATTAGGCTTAATTCAATTGTTTGCCAAAAAGCAATTGCTAGAAAATGGAAATCAAAATTTAAATCAACTGTATTTGAAATATTGAATATTGTAAAAGAGAGAAAGTAACTGGAAGTAGGATATTTAGAACAGGGAATGAGCAAATATATAAACAAATGGAACTTGTGTCAACAATAACTGCAGAAAAGTGTTCAGGAGTAGGAGTAAGGTTTAAGGGAAGGCAGGAATCAAGCAATTTATGTAATGTTGGACTGAATGACAGTTGTTATAAAGAAATAAAACATAAACGTAATGCATGTAAATGAAAAAAATGTTAATATGGTTTGTTTTATTTTATATTAATGTATGTGTGCTTTTGTCTTAAGTGATAATTTCTCTGAATTGTTTGGTACTGACGAATCCAATACCAACACAAATAGTCACACAACAAAACAAAAAACCTCCCACTGCTTGGTACGATAAAGGCTGTCCTCCGCCACAAGAATAAGAATAAAACTGGAAATAACTCAGCAGTGATGATAATAAAAAACCAAGGTCTTATTTGCAAAACACACAACAGATTGAGCGTGCTTTCATCTCTAATCGTGAGACTTCCTCAGAATCTAATTTTCATAGCAGGTGTTCTGTTTAAATACTCTCATAATGACCAATTATTTACCATAGTAATGATTAATGACAATTGTAAATTGAGCAATCCTTCGTATAAGGAATCTACTTATACACTATTTGTGATGAAATCACATATTATTAATAAAATGCTAAATAAAAACGTACATAAGTATTTCTGATACATACATATGTATAAAAATGTATAAAAATTTTTTTTACACTAATTACAAAAATATATTATATATAAAAAATAAACACATGAACATAAAGGATCTACTTAACATAAAAGTTTTGAAGGCAAATGAACATATGTTATTGATTGCCTATTATATACAACACTTAATGAAGTATGAAAAAAACTTGTATGTATGTACACCATATTTACAAAATACTATGCACATAATTAAAACTACTCAACTAGTACTATATTGATAAAAGTGATAATTTTAGTTACTTATAGTTCATTTGGATGTGACATAATGTAACCATCTTTAAAAACTTCTTTTGACAAATATTAGTATTCTCTTCATGCTCATAATGCATGCCCAATAATCTATATGTGTCTTTAAAGGTCATTACATATTACATACCTACATAGATGTCTTACTAATATGGTACTTCTATGCTGAAATAATTAAATACATTTTTATTTTTTTATTTTTTATTTTATCTCTTTTTTAGATATTTATTTATCTCTTTTTAGATCTAATGACAGTAACTTCCAAGCAAGTTTAATAGAGATATGGTCGTTCATTCCTGGGTGTATACAAGAATCTAACCTAATCTGCCAAATCATCTCGCGATACTCCAGGAATGTCTCCCAGTCTCCTCTCCTTTCTTTTTGTTTTACTTCCTCTAAAACCCAGAATTTAATATTCATATTCTGACATGTAAGTGAATGCCTATATAGAGCGTTGTTCTCATTCTTTTTGTTTATGTCCCTAATGTGTTCATAGATTCGAGTTCTCAAATGCCTTTCAGTTTTACCTATATAGTATCCCCAGCATGTTTTACAGTATGCTAAATAAACTACGCCTTTTGTGTAACAAAGCGCGCTCAATCTGTTGTGTGTTTTGCAAATAAAGACCTTGGTTTTTTATTATCATCACCGCTGAGTTATTTCCAGTTTTATTCTTATTCTTGTGGCGGAGGACAGCCTTTATCGTACCAAGCAGTGGGAGGTTTTTTGTTTTGTTAAGTGATAATTTAGTAAAGGTGTTAAAAAAGTAATGGGTACATAGGCAATCCTGCCTTGTTCCTCTCAATAACTTTAATTCATTCGAGAAAGTCCCATAAACTTTACCTTAGCTGTTGCTTCCTGGTACACTAATGATAACAGGTCTACGAATTGCCCTGGAAACCCCATTACTTTGAAAACCCTAAACAAATGCTGCTATTTTTACACTGTCAAAAGCATTGTGGCATCTAAGCGAATGTGAGTTACCTCTCTGTCTCTCTTTTTTCTCTGTTTTCATCTTGAATTATCATTAATGATTTAGAATATTACTAAATGTTCCTTGTCCTACTACAAACCTACAATGATCCTCATCCCCTAACTTGCCACTGTTGGAATCAAGCCTATTAGCAATCACAGTCATAAAGACTTTGTACTAATGATTAAGAACTGTAGTACAGAGGTATGGGATGGCTCTAAGAAGGTCTTGCCTTTCTTTTGTAATTACTGCAATTTAAATACTGCTCTCTCAACATACTATTTTTTTTTGCATCCTCCCTGTTACAGCCTTAACCACCCTTTGTCTATTGGTGTAATTTAACTCTTTCACTGCTGTCCTTTGATAAAAAATATTATCTTTATCCTATCCTAGTGCATCTCCCCTTTCAAAGTTTTTACCCTCTGCTTTTCTTCCATGTTTAGTGTCCCTGCTTTAATTACATTGCACCTGTCTCTTATTTTCTCTCTTTGTCCATTTCCTTGCTTTTTCCTCTTGTTTATATCAATACCACCTGCTTCAGTTCTTGTTTCAACAAATCCCATGCCTGCTGCATCATCCTCCCTATGCAGTCTAACGTATCTGATACTACTTTGCTATCGGCTATTCATAATGTTGATTTCCTAACCAGTAAGTAGGAAACCTCAAGTGTCATCCCCCTCTTTGTAAACCTTTAGCCTGAAAAATAGCCTTCACAGAAGCATAGTCTGAATGCATTACTGGAGTCACTTTTATATCCTTTATCTATTCCCCATGCTCTTTTATTGTATATATCTGTCTGGGACCTGCTCCCTCACTTAAAGCTGTAGGATCTATATCCAGAGTCTAAAGATATATTTCTCATCCACCAGACATCTATTAAATGCAATGTCCCTAGTAAAAACTTAACGTTTCTCTCATCCCTGGTTAATTTGTTTATCTGTCTCTAACCCTCTATATCTCCTTTGCTAGACATTATATTCCAGTCCCTCCCAATGACTAATACCCACTCAATGTCATTATACTCAGAATCTTCTCCTTTATCTCCATATACTTAGCTTTTGATGAGAAATAATGGACACCATAGTCATTACCTAACCATTATATCTCCTCTTTCACCTCATTAGACAAGCTTCCTGATATTCTAATAGTCCGTCTAGCTTTTTAGAAGTTCGACTGCTTACTAGTCCAATCAGCCCCCCTTTCTATGTTCTCTCTTATATTCTGACTGTGCTGTCAACTTATATGCCTTACACAAAAGTTTATGATGCTCCTCCTTACTCAGATGAGTCTCCTGCAATAGTACAATCTTCGCACCTTCTTTACTAATTACATTAAAGATCATATCTCATTTCACTTGATTAGTTAGCTCATGTATATTTCATGCCATTATTCCAAATTCCATTGCAGTGTGTTATAAACTATTCCTCAGTGTTCCTTCCTTTCAGTCCTCCACCTCTGATACATTCCCTTTCTCTGATCAATCTTGATCTCACATTTCTTTCCATTCCTAGTCTTATAGCATCATTGCTCACACCGTTGTTTATTTTCATCTTACTTCCTGACTCTAAAATTTGATCCCGTAAGTTATTCTGACCCATTTGCCATGGTTTCACCAGTGAACAACTGCATAACCCGCCATTAACAGCTGTTATTGATAACATTAAACAGTAATAACTACATACACAGTTGTCTGCTTGCAAGGATTGGGATGATGCACCTTTACCGGGCAAAGGTTGTTTGTCTCTAACCCTCCCTTCCAAGTGGGTGCTGTATGTTTAGCGTTAAGACAGACCACTAACCCCCAACTCCACCAACTCCTCGTATGTTTTCTTCATTCACCTGTATGCCAGAAAACATCACAGCCTACTATCCCTCTAACCATATTTTTATCACTACTAATATACAATTCTTCACTGGCTTTAGCTAATATAACCTTAATGTGCCTACAGTCCTTTTTATTGCCTGTACCTTTGTACTTTCGGTACATTTTCAGCATTCCAGACATTCCTGTGTATACCGTTTCTGAATCCCTAACATTCAGGCATCCACAAGCAACTTGATAACCATATAACCTGTCAATTTAGCCCTGACAGCTCAAGAATGCTTCCATATAATACTCTATTAACCCTCACCCTCTTCCTGACATAAGTGCCTGAGAGAAGTTTGACTGTAAAATGTTACAATCCAGTCCTACTTAGTTTTGCCTATACCAATACTCATGTGCTGCACAAATCCACTTGTCATCAGCATTAGTGCACAGTTTTGGCATATACAATTAACCCTACCAGATTTCAAAACTTATTGTTTACAGCTAAAAGTCCTAAACAACTTTATAAATTAAGTAGTGCTATAAAGAAGAAAGGAAGAAAGTAACCACCTGTAAACATCAATTTACTAGTAAATGCAATGTAGTTATGTTATGCCTTCATCCTAACGTAAAGTAAGATTGATACATATGACTATGCCACCCCTTAAAATCCTAAATATTCAGCATGGTCTTTATTTGAAAAATAAACACCAATTCTTAAGTGAGCCAGGTCCACCAAAATTTCTTCAGTAGCATAGCTAGGGTGGGGTGAGGGGGGCAATTGCCCTGGGTGCAAAGTTTTGGGAGGGGGAGCACAATCAGCCAGTCCCGATCTCTCTTTAATACAATATCTGCTTTTAAAAGCCAGTACTGCATTTGCGGTCAAACCTGAGTGCTGTGGTGCTCTGTGTGTGGTTTAAACTGTAGCAACTGCTTGCTGCAGTTTAAAAAAAATATTTATTTTTAACTAAAACCTGAGAACTATAGCACGCCATGCAGGCAGGGTATAAACTGTAGCAAACTGTTTGCTACAGTTTAAAAAGAAGATTTTTTGTAAGTAAAGCATGAGCACTGTCAGGCAGGGTATAAACTGTAGCAACTGTTTGCTACATTTGTAGTAAGCAATTTGCTTATGTGAAGAGTTCTCATTACCCCTTCCCAGTCTCATCCCATGAAATTTGTCCTTTCTTTGTTTCAGCAGTCTGTATTTCTTTAAATAATGTAAGAATGCCTATAGTTTCTGAAAAAAAACACCTTTGGGATTTGCTGTTTGTCTTTCGCTGAGTTTGTTCTAAAGCTGCCAAAGGTCATTGTGATGTGGCCTCTTCATTCTGTCGACCATTCAGAGCTGCCATCACTTCAACCAAAGGTGAAAAATACCTTACCCCATCCAAAAAGAAAATCTTAATAGTGTCCAGATACAGTACTTTAAAGTGATATACCTTTATTTGCATTGACTCTGCATGGGAATAAATGCTACACTTCTCCTACTGGTAGTGGCCGAATAGTCCTGCTCAACATACCCACACCTCGAGGTTGGTGGCACAGCACGAAGCATCAGAGACTATCCATGTGCAACTAACAGTGGGTAAAACTGCCTTCCAGTTTATAGCCTGCTACAGACCACCCTCCCAAACCCAGGAACCCCACTCGGCCTTCCTGAGAACACTGGAAAATATGAAGGTCTCTCCAAACACCATTATATTGGGTGACTTCAACTACCCAAACATAGACTGGGAGCATTACTCTAACTCCAACACCCTAGCCCAAAGGTTCCTAGAATTTATAAACTCAAATGCTATGGAACAACTTGCTACCACTCCCACAAGAGGGGAAAACATACTGGACCTGATCATCACCAACATGGGGACTCTATGCTCCAGACCAGAAGTGTATCCCTCACTGGTAAGATCATACATAAACTAATCTCACTGGATATTCACATCCCGACCCCACCCCCTGCCCAGAAAACCACAGTGAAAAACTTCTCTAAAGCAAATTTCACACTCCTCAAAACCGAGGTGGAATCCTTCAAAGCCCCCAGTCCTGTGGAAAATATGGCCCAGACCGCAGAATCCTTTATAAACGCATTCTATGAACACCTTCAGGAATGCATGTATCATGCAATCCCAAATAAAACCAAGACCCAATCCTCCAAAGGCAGACGTCCTGTCTGGTGGACCCCAGCCATAAACAAACTATACAATAGAAGGAGGAAGCTACTACATGATAGAGCAAAATCCCAAAAAGAGAAGGCATCTCTGATCAGTATTAGCAAAAAACTACGGGCACTCATAAAATCATCTAAGGCCAGCTTCGAGAGAAAAATTGCACAGGACACTAAGGATAATCACAAGGCTTTCTTTAGTTATGTTAGGAACCTGGGTGGGAATTCCCAGATATGCTCAGAATTAGTCCAAAATGACAAAAAATACACCGAACCCACAGACATTGCCAACATCCTAGCTGACAGGTTCAGCGCAAACTCTCCACCAAAAGGGCAAATATCTATCCCAGCAGAGTGCTGCCCCCCTGACATCTCAGATGCTCAGATAAGAGTCACCCTCTCCAAAGCAAAAAACACAGCATCAATGGGACCAGACGGTGTCCCAGGCTGCATCCTACATGAACTCCAAAAAGAGCTAAACCTAAACATAAAACTACTGTTCAATCTCAGCCTTACTACAGGATATGTACCCAAAGATTGGCGTACAGCAACAGTGGTCCCTCTCCACAAAGGTGGTGCCTCAACGGATCCTGGAAACTATCGCCCCATAAGCCTGACTAGCTTGGTCTGCAAAGCTATGGAAAGGATCATCATGGACCTCATAAATAAAGATATTGGGGGCCTACAGACACTGGATCCTACCCACTTTGGCTTTGTTAAGGGCAGATCCTGCCTCTTAAACCTGGTTGATTTCTTTGAAACAGTCACCAAGGCCATTGTCAAGGGGAAGGTGGTCCACACAGCCTACCTAGACCTTGCAAAAGCCTTCAATACAATACCCCACTCAGGCATTATAGATAAGCTCACGGGCTTAAATATAAACCCCTATGTCACTAGATGGGTTGCAAACTGGCTCAAGGACAGAACCCACATGGTTAGAATTGCTGGAGCCATGTCAGACTCCAAACCAGTTACAAGTGGCGTCCCACAAGGCTCAGTCCTGGGACCTCTATTGTTCGGTATATATTTCTCGGAGGTACAGGCCAACACGGAAGGACTGTGGCTGACCAAGTTCGCAGATGACTGCAAACTGGGTGCCATAATTGACTCTCCAGCCAACACAAGCATCCTCCAAAAGGGCCTCATAGAAACAGACAACTGGTGCCAGAGCCATGGCCTCAAGCTAAACGCCAAAAGTGTATAGTCATCCCTTTGGCAAAAACAAAGTGCCCACAAATTACCACATAGGTGGTAATCCATTAAGTACAGAAGAAGTAATTAGGGACCTGGGGACCCAAGTTGATAGCAATCTCTCATTTGACAACCACGTGGCCAAAGTGGTTAGAAAAACATTTTATATAGCCCACCTAATCATGAAGGGATTAACATCTAGATCAGGGGAGGTTATTGTGCCTCTTTACTCATCCCTCATCAGGCCCATAATTGAGTACAATGCCCCTTTTGGGATGTACCTTACCAGACACCTGCAGCAATTGGAAAGACCCCAAAAGTACCTCACCAAGAGGATCAAAGGGCTCAAACAGATGCCATATGCTGCCCGGTTAAAGAAACTCCAGCTCTACTCAGTGGCATACCGCCTGCTCAGAGGCGATCTGTGCCTGACTTATAAAGCCATGTCCAACCCGGAATTAATGGACATGCTGCACCTCAGAAAATCCAAATCCCATCGAGCTACGCGCTCGAGAGACTTGAACCTCAGCATTGAAATAAATAGGACATGCTGGAGGGACAGATTCATAACCCAGAGGCTCCCTTCATTCTGGAATAAAATCCCAGTCCAGGTTAGGCAGAGTCCCTCATTGACTCTCTTCAAGAGGAATCTTGATGAGTGGATGGGAGATCGTAGGTTTACCCCAGGTATCACTTCTGTGTCACTGTTAGACAGAGGCACAGTATACTAACCTCGAAAAAGGGCATAGCAAAATTAATTTAAAATGGGTGGCGAAAGCCAAACACACTCTGGCTAGGCTTATAAATGCCCTAGGGCAGATAGCCTAGTATGAACCTATGAACCTATGAACAAACGTTGTACCTTCCCCACATCTCAAGAGTACCCTTGGTTTCCAAAACAAGGAAAGAATGCTTTATTTACTTTGTAGGTAATAAAATGGACTGAAACAGGCCTAGGGGGATTAGATGCTTACCATGACAAGATCCATGTTGTGCTCTCTAAATGTATGTTTCATTTACAGAGATTTGTGTCCTCTCCAAAATTAACCTTTTTATATAAGCTTTACAATCCTTCCCCTCCAAGTTTTCAGTGATCCCACACAACCTTATGTTTTTCTTTCTTACCCTGTTTTATATCTGTCTTATTGATCAGTGTTGCTTCAGTTAACTCCATTCTGACATCAGAAGACATGACCTTAGCTTTTACTTCATAATTTTCTTTTAATGTGCTCTGTACTGTATCTGAATGCTTACTGACTACCTCAGCTATCTCACTCAAGGTCTCATCATTCTCTGTAATGTGTGCTTCCAGGTTTTCATTCATCATCTATATTTTCAAGAACACATTTTGAATGTTAATTTCTTGGTCTAATATCTGTGATAATTCAACTTGCTCCTGTGCACTGCCTGTCATTTTGGCACCTTGTGTGTTTAGAGGCTTTGTTTTCCTCTGGGTGCAATGTTTCTTTGATTTCTTGTTCTTCTGTATCCAAAATTTTCCACTAGATCTATCACTGCAGTGGACAATAAAGTTCACTCTTTAATAAACACAGGGAAATTATTTAATCAGGAGTTAGCAGAATGGAGTAATGAGCATCTTACCAGACCTGCACCATACTGGAAATCCCCACTCCTATCAAAGTTTACAAAAAATTGTCTAGTAGTATAGCAAAGATCCATGCTTAACTCCTCAAGACTCTTCCTAACCTTCATAAAACCCCAAGGCTCTGCTCTACCCTGTCCCTGACAGTTATGCTTTGTTTACATCTTAAGGGGGATTGTATTACTCAGTGAAACACTTCTAAAACCAGGACTAATGGCTTTACCATCAACAGTCTTTAAGAATAAACTTTCTATCAAACTTAAAGGACTTTGGGTATCTGTCATAAAACCTCCTAGTTTTGAACCTCTGAGGTAAAAAGAATCACAACAAAAGGCATTGTAACACTAGTTTCGGAATTTAGCTTACCACTAATCGCTGTTAGTTGTTTTGTTTTTTTAACTGCATTTGACTGGAGATTATATTAAACAAAACAGTCAGATTTATGGTTCAAGTCTCTATGTATGAGTACCACTATATCATTTTCAGTAAAGCCATAGGGCAAACATTTCTTTTTATTCTCTTGTCTTCAAAACTATTCTTGAAGCATTGTCCCACTGTCAGCTCTCTACTTAGAACCAAAACAATTATGTACATAACTCTCATCTAATCCTCTTATGTCTCTTGCCCGTACTGTACCCATTAGAAGGAATGAAAGCCATGAATGTGTTACCACTATGTATTTGGAGTACACCCACCTGTTTGCAATTTAAAGTCAGTTTTACTGAATATCATCTACTGAACACTGTATAAAATATGAATCACTAGCATTTAGCAATACTTATCATAAGTTATGTCAATATGCAAGAAATTGCTCAATTAATGCAGCTGCTAAAGGCATGGACCTTGGAATTCTGAGGCAGTGATGTTAACCACTGAGCCATTGATCTTCCAGTGTTTATCATAAGTTTCCCTTAGAGTTTCTCATTTGAACTGAAGCTAACATCTACCAATGCTATGTTTATGTGGGAAGTATACCCATGATGTGTTTTTTTTTTCAGGGAAATAATTGACTTGAAAATCTTCCCAAAGCAAATATTATATAAAGCTGCTAGGTGTGCTTCTCAATTGAAATCTTCTCTTAGGGCAGGTTATTTCACATACCTGTACTTTTTACATGCATCTAAAAACTGTACAATTCAGATATAGTTAGTATATATTCATTTAGTATGTAAGAGCCATGAGATTTCTTTTTTTAAACTTAGAACTGTAAGAAACATGGTGTCATGATTTTAGAGAACGTTATATTTTGAGGAAAAAATGTTTTAAAATCAAATATTAAGGGACATGCCTCATTTTCATTAAAATTTATTTATGTGGTTAATGGATCTAAATTTCCTTAAAAGTACATCCATATTGATGTCATCACTTTTACTTGTTTATGGCATTTGGTAACACTAGTTTTCATCTTGATTTCTTGAGAACAAAGGCAAAAATAGATTCTAATGGGGCACCGTAAGACCACATTACACATTACCTGTTACTACATTGTTTGCAAACAGTTTATAATATTTATGAAACATGAAATAACAGCCGAATGAGAATTCTAGGTATGAGAAGATGGTTAGATTGGTACTGCTGCCTTAAAGTTGTGTTTAAAACACCACAGAAATAACTTTTGTACAAGGTAATAATCACATAAGTTTAGGTAACCCAAATATATTTGTTTCTGGTTTTCTTGAAAAGCTGCTTGACTTCCAGCTTCAGTAATGAGTTCTTTTTCTTTAGGAGTCACTGCAAAATCAAATTGATTCATTGACCAAACAGCAGACAGAAACTTTGGCTTCAATTAAGAAGCAGGTAAGAAAGCCATAAATTAGTTTTGTATTATTGTTTAAAATGATGATTTTGTATATAATTTTAGCAAAACTAAACAGGCTGTGAAATACAGAATATAACTTAATATGGGTCACCTTCAGATGCCCGACAACGCATTTCGTCGACACGGAATCCGACGGGACGAAAACACCGACAACGCAGATGACCGACAAGGTGAGAACCCGACAGACTCAGTAAGTGTGCGATAGAGTGTGGGATTTAGTGTTAGGGAGCGGACAGGTAAGTGTGCGATAGTGAGGGACTGTGGGTTTAGGGGTGGGTTAAGTGAGTTAGGGTTAGGGTGCAGGTAGGGTGAGTGTGCGGTAGTGTCGGACCTTGGGGTTAGGGGTGGGTAAGTGAGTTAGGGTTAGGGTGCAGGTAGGGTAAGTGTGCGGTAGTGTCGGACCTTAGGGTTAGGGTTTGGTTTAGGGATAGTGGATATGTTATGTAGTGTACTGTGTTGTTTACGTGTAGTGTGTTGGTGTAATGGTTTTCGGTGTTTTGCGTTGTCGGTATTTTTTGTTGTCGGTCTTTTGGTGTCGGTGATTTGTGTGTCGGCGAAACGCGATTTCGGGCATCTGAAGGTGATCCCTTAATATATATAATTTGGAAGACATTTTTAATGAAACATCAGATGGCATTTTTAAAATGAGTTTGTAAAACATGCAAAAACATTCTATACTGCATGGAATGGCCTTGTTAAAAGCTGAAAAGTGACAAGAGTAAAACCATAAGTATATTGTATTCCCTTCATGTATCCATCCATTTCTATATCTGCTTTCATCCATTTCAGAGCCATAATAAAATGGAACCTTTCCTAGTAAACAAGATGTGCAAGGTAGGAACTAGCCTCTGATGTAATGGCAGTCCATTGCAACTGCCTGTATTATGACAGCAATTAGACTTTTTATTACTGACCACATTCATTAAGGCTGTCCTAAAACTACTGACTATTCCTGAAGTTTTGATATAAGGGTTGTATCTCCAAATGGCCCAGTTTGTGTCAGCTACCTATAAAATAAGACAACATTATTTATTTATTTTATTTATTTACAGTTTGTTGACCGGGAAAGTCCATTGGGCCAAAAATAACCCTTTTTCAATGGAGGCCCGGGGAGAAAAGCTCCACATATAATATTACAGTATTGGATAACAGTACAAAAGTAGCAAGATGAAAAAGACATAGACTTGACAAAGAAATAATAATAAAAAAGCATTATGTGGCATATTCCATAACAAAAAATGATAGGCTTACATGGAATACAATGATCTTCTGCAGACTAATAGAAAATAGGAAAAATAGACAAAGGTTAGGCAGGATGAGAGCAGGAGCATTCCCAGTTAGATGAGAGTTAGGAATTAAGTAAATTCTTAAAAATGGAGTGATTCTGAGTAGTTCGTATATGTGGTGGAAGAGAGTTCCATTTACGTGTTAGAGAAAATGACAGTAACAGTTGTCCTGGATTACGTATGGGTTTATAAACTTCAAAGAGATTTTGTTTTTTTAGATCTGAGTGATCTTCCAGGAAGATGAAGGATGAAAACAGAAGAGAGGAAAGGACAGAGAGATTAAAGAAGAGTTTATGCATGGTGCAAAGTTGAATATAAAATAGATAGTTAAGAAGTTCTAGCCAATTTAAGGAGTGAAGGGAATCACAGTGGTGAGATGAGGATTTGGAACCAGTAGCAAACTTGGAGATTTTATTGTAGCAAGATGCAAGTTTTGCCTTTAGAGAGGACTGAATGTTAGTAAGGAGAGGAGCTCCATACATAAGAGAGGGATGTGGGTAAGTAACAGCAAGGGTATGTTTAGTTGAAGGACTGAGAAACTGATTATGCCGATACAACATTCTGAATTTTTGATGGGTTTTCTTTATATTAGTTTGCAAATGAATGTCATACTTTGTGTTCATCAATTATAACACCAAGTAGCTTGGTATGAGGAACTATTTTGATGGCTATGTTATTTTGGCTGACTATCAAGAAGGAGTTCTTGTCAATTTTAGTGTGTCTTGATGGAGTGAATATCATGATCTTAGTTTTGGATGGATTGAGAGATAGGTGATTATTTAACAACTAAGACTCAGTACTAGTAAAGGCATTTTGAGTTACTTGCATGAGATTTGTGTGGGATTTGGAAGAACAGATGATAGTTGAGTCATCAGCATATATGACAAGTTTAGCTTTTGGTATACAGTACTGGAAATTATTAACAAAGATATTAAATAGTAAGGAACCAAGAATAGAACCTTGGGGTACTTCTGTTGGAGTAAGAAGGAAGGAAGAGATTGAATTTTTCAACTTGACAGCTTGATATCTATTTGAAAGATAACTCGAAAACAAAGTGATAAAAGAGGGAGATAAGTTGAGTAGAGAGAGCTGAGAAAGAAGTAAATGATGACAAATAGTATCAAAAGCTTTGGATAAGTCTAGAAAAAGGAAAGATACAATATTACCTGAGTCACGAGCATGGTTAATGATATCAAGAAAGGAAAGGAGGGCAGTGGTAGTGCTGTGTCCAGGTCTGAATCCATGCTGTGTAGGGGTTAATAAACGATTGTCCAGAAGGTAAGGTAGAAATTGCAAGTGAATGCATTTTTCCAGAGTCTTAGAAATTGGGGAGAGAAGGGCTATAGGACGAAAATTGGAGATATCAGTATTATGGCCCCCTTTGTGTAAGGGGGATAGTAAATGCTTTTTTCCAGAGGAGGGGTACATATGATTCTTGAATAGAACAATTAATTGGGATACAGATGGGAAGAGCTATGCCATCAGCAGCTAACTTGATCTGGGGCATTAGAGCATGACTTGAGTTTTTGTAGTAATTTTTTATGGTATTGACAGGAATGGGTTTGAAGGTAAATGAAGGAAAGTTATGAATGGAAGATGTAGTGGAAGGTAATACATTGTTAGGGAAAGATGTGGTAAGCTTGGCTATAGAGTCTAAGAAAAAGGCATTAAACTGGGCAGCAATAACATGATCAGGAGAGTTACGATCTGGGCAAGGGTTGTCATTTTTGCCAGGGGAGAGAAGGGCAGAGATACTGCTCCAAATTTTTTGGGATTAGATCTGTGACTGTCTTGAAGTTTGGAGTAATAGGATTTGTGATCAGAAGCTATTTGTTTTTTGACTTTATTATTCAGTTGTTTGTATTCAGATAGGAAATTAGATGTTTTGTATCTGTTATAGTATTTATGAGATTTATCTCAGAGATACATAAGGGTTATAGTTTCTTTGGAAAGCCAGGGGGCTATTTTACTTTTAACCCTTTTAGTTCTAGGAGGAGCAAAGCTATTTAGAAGGTTAGCAAAAGAATCATTGAAATAAGAGATAGCATTGTCAGGAGGAAGAGTTTTCAGAGGGTTCCAATTCAAATGTTTTAAGCAGTCAGAGAAGGTTTGAGGATTAAAGTTTGTAAGGGTATGAGTTAAGATGTAATTATGTTGAAGACGGAGAGAGGAAGGTGAATGACGTACAAAGGCTGGAAGATGATCACTAAGACAATCTGATAAAGTCCCAGAGTCAGAAATATTGTTGAGGTGGGAAACTAACATCTAGTCAAGAATGCTTCCTGAAGAGTTATCTTTATTAGGTCTGGTAGAAGAGTTTAGTTGGGTGAAGTTAAATAGACTTATGCTCTGAGTAGTAGTAGTTGAGATTATAGAGGTCCAGTTAATGTTGACATCATCTCAAAAGTATAATTTTATTAGTTATGTTAGATGAGAACCAGGAGATGATATCTTCGAGAACAGGGATATTAGTACCAGGTGGAATATATAGGACAGCTATGCAAATTTTTTTATGGTTATTAATTGGTAGGAGGTCCAGGGTTAATTCAGCTGTTGCAAACTGAGGTATGGGGTTAGTATAGGGGATCACTGTTAAAGATGAGGAGAAAATTAGGGCTGCACCTCCACCTTTCTTGTGAGGCCTGTCATTTTGTATAATTTAGTAGTTAGGAGGAATGATTTCAGAATCTTTCATGTGAGGTTTGAGCCAAGTTTCAGAAATGGATAAAATGTTAGGTTAGTTACGGGAGAGCCAGGCATGAAAGTTGGGTAGTTTATTACATAGGCTTTGGGCATTAATAGTAGCAAAAAGGAGAGATTTATTATGTGAGAGAGAAGATGGTAAGTGTGAGTTAGAACATTGTTTGTCCATGGGTCCATGATTAGGGTGTATGTCACCAGGCAGTAGAAGAGAGATAAATTCAAGAAGTAGGAATAAAAGGTCATTAAATGACTTTACATTTGAGTTGAAAAAGAGAAAGAAAGATTTGTAATGAGAGGGATAGAGACAGTATTAGGAGTATCAGGAAGAAGCTTACTGTTCAGAAGATGAATATAATTGTGATGAAAGAGATTAGGTGAAATTTGTTCTTTTTTGTTGTAGGTTGAAGTTGTTTGAAATGGAGGGAAGTAAGAGAAATTTAGGAGGCTGATAAGGTATAGTACAGGATAAAGAAGTATTAGTAGAATGTTTAGCAAAGTCTGTGCAGATATACTGAACATAATGAATGAGGAAGTATAGGAAAAGTAGGGGAATGGTAAAAGTAGTTAAGAAGTAGAGAAACTGAGTTTGTGAAAGGAGATATCTTGTCTGTTCTTACTAGGAGGGAGGGAGATAAAAGTGGAAAATGGGAGGAGGATTAATGAGAGAGTAGTGAGTAAAGAGAATTTTGATAGGATGTTCTAAAAGTGGGAGTGTTTATGAGCAAATAACAAATAAGCAACAGCATGTTGAATTTAATGAAAAAAATAATTGTTGCAATGACAGTTTTGGGTCTCAACATTTAAAATGCAAATCTAATTTTATTCAGAAATGCATAGTCTCATTTTACTCAGAAATGGTCTTTTAAGGTTTGAAGTGAAAACAACGCTGCTCCAAGTTATGCGCTTCAGTACTTTTTATAGCTGTATACACCTGCTTAAAGTTGCATTCCAGTAATCTGGTGCATTGATCTGTGATAGGATTGTAGTAGCGGCAGTATTGTGAATTCTGCTCCAGAATTTCTGCTTCAGTACTTTTTTATAGCTGTATATACCCATTAAAGTTGCATTCTGGTGACTTTCTGTTTACCTTGCTGCTGTTTTTCTCCTGTTCTTTGAGGCTGCCCCACCCATACTGATGCATTCAGCCAAATACTTGTGAAATTCTAATCATAGGACTTGAGCTCCAGTGTTGGTTTTATTTCATTGGACCCCTCTTTACCCTCTCAAGCCATATCCACCCAGGGTCTGTTGTTGAAGTCTCTGAGAGGTGTGAGATATAAGCTTTTCATCAAAAGGGGAGAAACAATGCTTGTTATTTAAATTCTGCTTAAATATTTTAAGTTGCACTTATAGTGACTGGCATCTTCTTACTTTTTGTACCCCTCTGCTGTTTGTTCATTCATCTGTTTGCATTTTTTTAGTTTGTTCTGGGACCTTACTCTGGTGGCTTTATTTACAGTTCTGTGAATATTGTGTATTACTGCAAGATTTTAGCATTTATACATTATACTGTACTTCTGTTTCCATAAGTAGAATTACATCTAAAAAGTTGTTTTTTTTTTGTATTTTGAACTACGTCTGAGGTCACAGTCCTGCTTTAAAGGTTGTGACAGGACTGTGATCTGCTGCCAGATTGAGCCTCATTTAGTCAGTTATTACAGCTTTCCATGCACATTTTTGCATAGTCTGGTACATTTCTTTAGCTGGATTGCAGTAGTGTCAGTATTCTAAATTTTGTTCCATGATTTGTGCTTTAGTACTTTTTGTAGCTGGAGTTACCTGCCTAAAGTTGCATTCCAGTGCCTTTCTGTTTACATTGTCACAATTTTCTCTCTGCTCTTTGAGTCTGCTTCACCTCCACTGAGACATTAAGCTATAAGTTTCTGAAATTCTGAGCAAAGGATTTGAGCTAAAGTATTGACTTTATTTGATTGGACCCCTCTCTAGCAAGTATGTTATATTTAGCACAGAGCTACATCCACCCAGGATATTCTGTTTAAGACTCTGAGAGTTATGAGATAGAAGATTTTCATCAAAATGAAAAAAAAATAGCCTTGTATTTAAATTCTGTTTTCTTTTTTTAAGTTGCACTTATAGAGACCTGTATGATGATACTTTTTTGTAGTTCTCTTGTATGTGCTGCTTATGCAGTACAGTGTTATGTGTGTGTGTGTGTGTGTGTGTGTGTGTGTGTGTGTGTGTGTGTGTGTGTGTGTGTGTGTGTGTGTGTGTGTGTGTGTGTGTGTGAAGGTGTAATAGTGCTACTTGTGGATACGAATCAACAACTTAACTTCTGAGTGACATGTTCCAGGAATTCTCACTGCATCTGAAGCATCCTCCTTGGTCACAGCATAGATATTTATCCCACTTTTGCTGGTCCAACTTCCAGAGTTCCTAGAAATCAAAAACAACTTGGCAAAGAGCCCTTAACAACTCTGCGGGCTCAGTATTCACCTCAGCTAGTGGTGGGTGACTCTGCAGTGGCCAACCAATCACTTACCTCTCCAGCTTCCTCAGTTGTAGTCCTTTAAACCACCGTGAACTGGGAGTCAACAATATCTTCATCTATTCCAGTGTCCAGATGGAGCATGGGAAAACCATCTTTACTAGGGCACAGTTACTTACCAGGGGATGCTGCTGGATGCAGCTGGGGAAAGAGACCTCTTCATGGGGCAGAAATACCTTTTCTGAGTTGATCATCAAGGATACCTGTAAAGAAAAAACAAAAAGTTAAACATTGTTTATCAGAAGACATGTCTATTTGAAAAGACAATTTTCTTAGATTATCCAAGAAATTGTAGTAGGCAGCTAATCCTGGCAATCAGAATACACTAACTGTATATCAGGTCAACAGAAACTTTCCCGAGGAAGACATGTCATCTGATTCTGACATAGACAGGGGCAGGGCTTCTTCTTCTGCAAGCTCTCAAGCCCAAATCTCAGAGGAAACTTAGTCTTCACAACCTCTTTTGAAGGAATTCTTTTCTCAGACTATAGCCAAGATGAATTATATGTGTTTTTATGGGAACGAATGGATGTTCTTCCCAAACTGAGGAGATATTATGATGTGCTACAACTGGATATACTTCATTCTATGCCTATTTCTGTACTAGTACCAGCCTTGCAGTATGTATGTAATGGTACCTGTAGTAACCCTGATTCACTACTTTCAGTCTCCAAAATATCACATATGATTTACAAAGTTTCTCAAACTAACAAGCATTTATTTTCTTACCTTATGTCTAACCCTACAGCTATTTCCATATCTTCACCATTAGGAAACAGGCTGTTGGTGTCCTCCAACCCTTCCCCTGTGGACAAAGAATGGAAGATATTGGGCAGATGTGGTAAGAGAATTTTTTTCTTCTTCCACTTTGGTGCATAACATTCTTAACTATCATACCCATATGTGGAAGTCTGCACCTTTTTGTACAGACAGTTTGAAAGAATTAGCCACCACATGTTTCCTGAAGGTAGTGCCTATATGAATTCTAATACTTCTCAAGTATCTAAACATGCCTGAAGGAGCGTGTAAGACTGTGCACATAATATGTATACAGTCATTGCTTCTGCTACAGTTTTGAGGAGTTATGCCTTGGGTTTTCTGATGAAGTAAAGTCAAAAATTTTGATTTCAGCTTTAGATAAGGGGGGTTTATTTGGCTCATCTGCTACTCAGGTACTCAAACAATTTGATGAGACAAGGAAATTAATTCACAGAGTTTCCAAGATTTTTCAGTCCCTATCTTACAAATAAACTCCCAGAGCCTATTTGAGGTCCAAGAAACAAAACAAGCAACCCCTGCATTCTCAAACCAAATAGAAATAAAAAGAGATGGCAGGATTGGTAAAAATAAGAAACAAGGATCCTTTCCTAAAAAGGGACAGTCTACAACTTCTGAATGACTATACCAACACCTTTGCCTCAGCCCCTCTCACCCTGGCAGTCATAGAACCTGTGCCATTTTAGTCAAATGGCAAAGCCTTCTATTCTAAATGTATGTGGTACCAAAGAAGCAGTCTTCTCAGAGAGCAGTTCTAGACCTTTCTTTTTAAAATGCATATGTGAAAGATGCAAAATTCAAGATGTTAACCCTTCAAAATCTGTTATTTCTCATTCCTCAAGTAAGTGTTATAGTAAGATTCAATCTATAAGATCCATGCCCTCACATCCCCATAGCCAAAGCTTTTAGGAAATTTCTAAGGTTTTCTGTGTCTGGGTCAAATTATCAGTTATCTGCATTACTCATTGGGTTATCCACTGTTTCAGTAATGTTTACAGTGTCTAGCTCCAGTCATAGCTCTTTGCAGGGTAACCATTTGAAATGTCAAGACCCCCTTAAGTGAGTCCTGAAACACAGAAACTGAATGGCTGAAAAAATGGACTTGCATATACTAAGTCTGATGTGGCCATTTTGCAGAATTTTCCCTTTTCTATGAAGATAGGCAGTCTAGGAGTTTGTATATATAAGTTTGGGGAGGTGCAGGGGGACTTGCCTCTGCAAAAAAAAAAAGAAATTTAAAGAAGAGTGATGCTCAAGATTCACTCCTCTCCTGGATTTTCTGGCTATTTTTTTCTCTGTATGTCTGCACTTGAGTGCAGAGACCATAGCAGATTGACTGGCATTCACATATTCAGTTATTTAAAAAACTTACTCATCTTTGCAGAGTATTTACCAGATATCAGTAGTCATTACAATGGGTTTCTTCTCTTCTGACCAATCTGGGGCTCCAGATAAATTATTCAGAAATCTTGCTTGACCCTGTCACACAAGGTTGCCTTTCTAGCATGTCTTAAAAAACACTCTTCAACAAAAGGTTATTTTGACCCATGAGAATGTATTTTTTTTATCTGGAAACTTTCCTGAGCTTACTTTCAGCCTGAGAGTATCTTAGGATGCTGGGGTTCATGGCACCTACGGTTCTCATGATTCCTCTTGCCAGGATATACACGAGAAAGTTTCAGTTGTTCAGAAAAAACATATGGACCCAACATTTACATCCTCTGTAATTTCAGGTTTCAATATTGGGTTTTGTAAAGGAGGAACTACACTGGCAGAGACTAAAATAACAAGTAAATAAGGAGGCCTCACATTTTATCCTCCACCCCATGCCAGACTGTAACTATGGACACCTCAGATTTCACTTGGGAAGGTTGGGGGCAGTTTCATTGTGGGTACAGGTATAAGGCCTGTGGAATTCTTCAAACAGACAAAAGCAGATAAATGTCAAAGAGATGTTGGCTGAAATCCATGCATTGAGACTTCTTCATCATCTGTGGTCTCCAGAACCTTTGATTACAGGGGGCATCACAGTGATATGGTACAGACATACCTCTCAACCTGTTATCTCAAGAAATCTGGACAAACGCTGACATAATGGGGGGAGAAAGGCCTCAAAATAGGGACACATTTTAAATATTGCTCTTATAAACTTAAATGTTGATAGAATAACATGGTTTATGTTAAAACACATTTTTCTGAAGGATATAAAGTCTGAAACACATATGTATGTCATTATTTAATGATTTCATTCCTCAGATCATCACAATGTTTTGCCAGAAAACCATACATTTTATGAGGAGCAGACAAAAAGTTTGAGGCAAAAATTGGACATTCTGTGAAAATCTGGACAATTGAGAGGTATGGGTACAGATCATACCCTCTGTGCAGGCTAGTTATGATGGCTTGGGGGCAGCACTTTAACACTCTTCAACATTCCTTAACCCTCTAAGCATTTTACATTAAATTGGAGCAAAATATAATGGCAGACAAGTTGAGCAGGACCAGGGCAGACCCTCATGGATGGAAGTTGAACAGGGGTGTCTTCCAGGAATTGATCTAGTTGTGGGGAACACCTCAAGTAGATCTGCTTACCTCCTTTCAAATCAGATTACTGAAAAAAATCTGATCCAGGACTCCTTACAAGCAGGCCTGCAAAACAGATACATGTTTATTTCCATGAACAAGAATGTTCCTTTATGCATTTCTACCCTTTCTGCTGATATCCTAGGTAATTCTCAAAATTCAGAAGGGCTCTGCAAAAATAACTTTGGTGATTTCCTTTTGGTCCAAGCAAAACTGATTCTCCCTTCTTATGGAACTGGCCAAGGGCAATTACTACACATTTCCTTACAAACTGTACCTACTCACATAAGACAAGGAGTTTGATACATCTCAGTCTCACACATCTTCAACTAACTGTCTGGATGATTCAATTTTAATTCCTTTTAAGTACCCCTTTTCAGAGAACATGCAAGAACAGGCAAGAAAACCTGCAACTGAAAATCTTATATTGGCAAATGGAAGGGATTTTCTTGTTGGTACCTAAATAATAACTAGAGCAATATTAGGGATTATGTATCACTGGTGCTGCATTATTTGTGTGAATTACTAGCCTCTGTTTTTTCATACTCCTCTATCAAGGTACATCTTGCAGGCATTTCAGTATGTCTGCTCATGGATCCAGTACTTTCTTCTATGCTTTTAGTAAATCAGTTTCTTAAAGGATTGTTACAATTGAGACTTCCCCATTAACAGGTCTTTCATTGGATCTTAACATTGTATAATTTTCTTCCACAGGGATAGGATATGATTAAGACAAAATTCCTTATTCATGCTCAAGGTGGTTTCAGAGTTCACTTTGATTCAAGCCATCAGTCTCCCAGTATTCTATCCAGATCCTCAGAACCAGAGAGAAAGGATTCTACATACTGTGGACGTTCATAGGCAACTCAGCTACTATCTTGACAGAACAAAGTCCTTTATAAAAGCTGATCAGCTATTTTTCTTATTTTGTGACAAAGAAAGGTCAACCAGTGTCAAAACTGACTATTTCCAAGTGGCTGTCCTTAGCTTTTGCCTGTTTTTATGCCCAACATAGTAAACCAATTCAAGGCAGTATCAAGGTTCACTGTATTAGGGCTTTGTCTTTTTCAATAGCATATTGGAAAGAGGTGGACTCTAGAAGTATTCTGGAGGCAGCTACACAGTCCTTTATACATACCTTTACAAAGGATTACAAACTGGATTATTTTTCTAGATCCAGGACTGTCTTTGCTAGGACCATTTTCCATGGACTCCTGGATCCAAATCCTTCCTCCTCCCAGGTTAGATAAGCTTTGATAATCAAACCATATAACCTAAAGGCTGCTGTAGCAGTGGAAATAATGAACATAGTACAGTTTTGTAAGTTGCATTTATGCATAACAGTAAATGTTTGAAATTCTCACCACTGTAGTAGCAACCCCTACTGTCCACCCTCCTTTTTTGTATAAAGTTAATGTTTTAGTTGTCAAGGGTGGGCATGCTCCTTCTTATCTTTTGAGCAAGAAAGTCCTGAAGCTTCATCAATCTGATTGAGGATTTTTCCCTCGGCAGGGAATCAGCTGTCAGACGAAGGTGGGAGGAGGGAGCCAAAGGTTTTGGAATCTGGATGGTTGTTGTGCTTTGGGCAAGACACAATCCATTTAGCCTAAAGGCTAATGCAACAGTGGGAAATATGAACATCAGTTGTTACTGATAAGTCCATCTTACATAACTGTACTATTTGATGTTGTCAATCTTCATTCATTCTTGACAAATGGGACTCAGTTCTGTCTCCTCGGAACTGGCTCGCCTGTTACACAGCTTGCTCCAGCCAAAAACTCTCAAGGTAAAACTCTACTCACAATGCCCCTTTCTCCAGATCTCATTTGCCGTTCTGATAACAAGAAGCATCAGTCAATACTCTCTAGTTAAGTGCCTTTATTATCTCTTTATACCTTTATATTCTGTCAAAACTTATTCTATATTTGTTAGATAGTAGATTTTTCTTCCTATTGTATCCTTTGAGTGTGTGTGTATATAATCTTTCTCTACCCTTTTTACCTACAGGTATTCTACATTACCATCATTGGTAACTTTTTCCCCTTTTTCTCCCTTTACTTCTTAGGTAATCTCATCGATACCATTACTGGTATTTCCTCTTTTTTCTACCTACTATAGGTATTTCTTCCTACCATTGTTGGTAGGTTTCTTGCTTTCATTCTGTCTGTTAAGAGTGAATGTGTATGTGTGATTACTTAAAAAATGGAAGAGAAGCAGAAGGGCACATCAAGCTTCAAACATTGTCAAGATTGTGGAAGAAAGATGGCCAATTCAGATAGGCATCTTTCCTGTGTGTATTGTTTTGGTGGACCCCGCTTAGAAACTCTGTCTAAGATCTGCCAAGGTTTCAGTGCCTGAACTTTGGCAGAATGGCAGAATGGCAAAATAAGCTGATTTTAAAAGGATTGTTGAAATCCTCATTTGAAGAAGCCCTTTCTAAGCCAAAGTCTTCCAAATCTGAACGAAAAAAGAGAAGCCATTCAGTGCCTACCTCACCATTGATACAGGACTCAAAATCTCATAAGTCACCAGTTCCATCTCTGTTCGGAACTGAGGAGTAAAATTCCAAAACTGATTGAAAAACAACCTTCGGCACCGACAGTTAGATCACCATTGGTTCCAATGGTTTCTGCACTGATCTTAACTACCTCGGCACCAACAGTCTCCTTGATGCCGACCTTGTCAGTCTTGGCACCGACAGCCTCATCAGCACCAGCATCATTGGCTTCCCACTTGGTTCCGCATTCTCCATCTGCTCCGCAGCATACGGTTCCGAAGTTTGAAGCATTTGTACCTCCCAGAACAAGGTAGTTTCCTACTGCAGACCCATTTTTGGGTTAGCTCCCCAGTCCTTCTGTGGATATGCCAGAATCTCCCTCGGGGATATCGGTCCTTTCAACCAGAAGTCTTTCCAAATTGGACATAGTGAGATTGGTGGATCAGGTTTTGGCGGCCAGCGGTCTTCCTGCACCTATGCAAACCTCACTCCTGGAGCTGAGGCCTATTCTCCCAGTACTCCTCCAGATTATCCTCTTCCAACCTTTGTTCCAGGTTTGGAGCCCACCACTTTGACTATCCCAGTTCCAGCTGTTTTGGTGCCGACAGAAGCTCCTTTGTCAGTACTGGGTTCGGCTCTGATGTCTTTGGCTCCAATGGATCGGTTAGACACCCGGGACCATGGTTTGGCTGTTGGTTCGGGGGGCTACAGTATGGTACCAATTGTTTAGTCAGGACTGTCTTTAGCTCTTAGAACCCTGACAGTTTCAGACCCTCCCCCTGGCTCCTGTTTTGGAGGGTGGTCCTTCAGAGCGGGGTGTGACCCCTGTTCCGGGGTTGTCTTTCTCAGTTCCAGACTTCCATCCCTCTTGGGGATGATCTGGTTTCCAGATCATGGAGAGAGCACTAGTCTCTGCAGGCTCTCATCTGGTGCAGTCTTTGTCAGAGTGTCACATATTTGTACCTTCTGGACCGCAGCTGCTGCCACCTCTCATGTCAGGACAGCAGACACAGAAACAACAAGATGTTCCCATTCAGTACCCCTCTTCTTCAGAGTCCTCCTCAGAGATTCCCACTGAGGAGCCACCCTGTAAGTAGACTTGCAAGACAAAGCATCTAGATTCCCCAGAAGAATCTGTCATGGAAGACACAGATTACAATGAGGGCCCCCCCCCCCCGGTCACCCCCTGAAGATGCTCCTTTGGAGACATCCTAGAAATCTTGAAACAGAGGAGTGATTGGAAGTCTACCAACCCATCCTCTGAGGAATCTGTGTTCTTGCAAGCTTTCAGTGCTCGCCCATCTACTTCCTGGGTGACCCCACTCACTGACGACCTTATTAAACTTATCATTCAGTGGGTGTGGAAGACTCCTGATTCCATAGAGCTGATTCTCCGAAGGCAGATAAAATTTTAAAAGCTCCTGAAGATCAACCACAATGGGGAAACAGTTTAGCAATAGATGCCATGGTGGTGGGAGTGGCCAGCAAAAAGGAACTTGCTGAAGAGAGTTCCACTGTCCACCCAACTAACCAAGAGTCTAGGACTATGGACAGTTTTGGGAAGAGGGTCTTTGCATCATCAACCTTCGCTCTTAGGTCCTTGAATTTCATGGCACACTTTACTAGACTCCAAAATGATCTGATAAAGGAGCTATCGGATACCCTAGCTGAAGATGTGTCTGATGAGGTAAGGGATAAGGTTGCTTCTCAGCTTGCCTCCCTGGAGTCTATATCGAATTCGTCCATGTGGCTCATCGCTCATGTAGACAAAGGAATGACTAGGGCAGCGGGTACAGGAGTTGCCATAATGTGCCAAGCCTGGATACGCTTGAGTGACTTCGTGGAACATTTCAAATCTTCCTTCGTCAGTGCTCCTATTGACGGATCTTACTTGTTTGGCCCCAAAGTCAGAGACACACTAGCCAGGTGTGAAAAAGATGGAAAGACCCTTTCTGCTGTGGACATTCATTTTTCTACTCCTCAACGACCCTACTCTAGGAATCAGAGAAGTGGAAAAATGTGGTTCAAAAAATTCCAAAGGCCTTTTCTGGACACACATGATAAATACGCCCCTCAGGGCAGAGGGGGGAGTTCGAATGGAAGATACCCTCCCCATGGCAGAAGAGGTTCACGTAATCAGGGGTCCAGAGATTCCTTCTCTTGTCAGCCCAATTGCTTACCTCTGGAAGCAGTTGGGGAATGATTTTCACTGCACCAACAGCCTGGCTAATGATAACTTTAGATACTTGGGTGCAGAGAATTATCACCAGAGGTTACAAAATTCCCATCAGTCTCTTTCCAAAGTTCCAAAAATGAATCTCTGATGTTCCATCCAATCAGAGGGATCTAGCAGCCATAGAGATTGAAAAGCTGCTCAGAATAGGAGTCATCCAAGAAGTCTCATCAGACCAAAAAGGATCCGGATTTTACTCAAGGTTCTTTTTAGTGCCAAAAAAGACAGGGTACTGGAGACCAATATTAGATTTCAGCCTTCTGAACAAATTTGTTCAGTAGACAAAATTTTGGATGGTCATGGTTCAGTCTATCCTTCCCTTTCTGGAGGAGAATGATTGGATGTGCTCTATAGATCTTCAGGATGCATATTACCACATAAAGATGGACAAACACTCCAGAAGATTCCTCTACTTCCGGCTGGGAGACAGTCATTTCCAATTCAGTGTGCTGCCCTTCGGTCTCACCACAGCCCCCAGGGTGTTCACCAAATGCATGGCAGCAGTAACAGTACGCAGATTCCGAGTGTTTCCATACCTAGATGATTGGCTACTTACCACCTCCCCAGGCATCTAATGCTTCAAGCCACAGACTTCGTGTTGAATCTTTCTGAATCTTTGGGCATTTTGATCAACAGAGAAAAATACCAGTTAACTCCTTCATAAGATTTAGAATTTATAGGAGCATGCCAAAGTACAGTTTTTCATATAGCCTCTCTTCTTCTACACAGGCTACAAAAATTAAGGTCGCAGGTACAAATAATCATCTCTGAAAACAAGGTTCCTGCTCGTGTAGTCCTTCAAGCTCTGGGAACTATGGCAGTGACCATAACTTTATAGCCCCTTGCAAGGTATCATATGAGGCTGTTTCAGTGGCTGTTGGCAGTGCAATGGTCAGTTCTGTCACAGCCAATGTCTCACTCAGTTCTAATAATAAATCGTTGCAAGAAGGATCTATCCTGGTGGATGAAGTCAGAAGAAAATTTGTGGGGCCGCTCCTTTACTCCCTCTCTGCCCACAGCCATAGTGACCACGGACGCTTCCCAGATCGGGTGTGTGGGGGGGCATTATCTGGGAAGGATAGTCCAAGGCACTTGGTCCCTGCAAGAGGCCAATTTGTACATCAGTGTTCTAGAATTAAAGGCAGTGCTTCTAGCATTGCAAGCCTTTCCATCTGTCCTTCCTTCGGGGACAGTTGCAATCCAGTTGGACAATATATCAGTAGTCTGGTACATCAACAACAGGGTGAAACCAGATCCTACCCCCTGTGTCGGGAAACCCTCATGATTTGACAATGGGCTGTCGCTTCCAACTGCTTTCTAATAGCAACACATATCCCGGGAAGCTTTAACGTGATAGCGGACAAACTGAGCAGATGCATTCTCCTGCCTCATGAGTGGTCTCTCAATCACAATATAGAATGAAAATCTTTCACCCCTGGGGCCAGCCTTGCTGCAATCTTTTCACCTCCCCAGTAAACAACAAATGCAGCAACTATTTTGCCCTAATTCCCCAACAGGGGGAGTCCCTGAGAGATGCACTCCTCGATTGGCCCCTGAGACTACTTTATGCCTTTCCCCCAATTTTGCTGATCTCCCTTTTCTTGAAGAAAGCCCAAAGGTTGAGAAGAAAACTGATCCTCATTGCACCCTATTGGCCCCATCAAGTCTGGTTCCCCTTCCTTTGGCCTCACCTGGTTCTCCGTCCTTGGATTCTGGACCCAGTTCCAGACCTGCTGTCTCACCCACAGAGATTGGTGCATCCCATTCTCCACAATCTCAAGCTGACAGCTTGGTATCTGCAATTTCATTAGTTGCCAGGCAAAACAAATTATCTTCTCCAGTACACAAAATCCTTCTGGCTTCTCATAAACCATTCACCAGGAAACTCTGTATTAGTAAATAGAAGAGATTCTCAATCTGGGCCAGTACGAATAATTTAGATCCCTTTTCGGCACTGGTTGACAAGGTCTTGGAATTTCTGGCTTCACTTTTTGAACTAGGAGCTTCTACTTCTACCATCAAAGTCCAATTAGCAGCCATTTCCAATTTTCATACGGGTTTGATGATTGTACCTTGATTTACCATCATTTATGCAAAACTTTTCTTAAAGGTGCTTTACGTCTAAAGCCCCTATTCAAGGATCATATAGCTCCATGGGATTTGACCTTAGTACTATAACCTTTAGTCCTACAGCCCTTTGAGCAAGCAGCTACTTGCGATCTCAGATTCCTGTCATGGAAAACTCTTTTTCTGGTGGCCATCAATTCTGCCAGGAGAGTTTCTGAATTGCAGTCATTATGTGTGAACACCCTTATATGATTTTTCACAAGGATGGGGTGTCATTAAGAACCAATCTGTCCTTTCTTCCTAAAGTGGTCTTAGAATCTAATATTAAACAGACTATAGATTTGCCTATCTTCTTTCCAAATTTTTCAAATAAAGGTGAATACTGCTTGCATCTGCTAGATGTTCACACACAGTTACGTTTCTACCTGGACAGAATCAAACAATCTAGAAAATCAGATCAATTATTTGTCTCCTTTTCAGGTCCCACTTTGGGTAAACCAGTCTCCAAAGTTACCTTAATAAAATGGCTTAGGGACTGTGTTATCTTTATTTACAATCATAATAACCTCAAGCTGCATGTGCCTATTAGAGCGCATTCCACCAGATCTGTACCCACTTCAGCTGTTTTCCTTTCCAAGGTCTCCATGGAAGAAATATGTGCAGCCACAATGTGGGCCACTCCCCATACCTTTATCACTCATTACAAATTGGATATGGTCTCCAGGGGAATAGGATCTTTTGGCTCTATGGTGCTCAGGAATATCCTTCCTTAGGGCCACTCAGGATCTAAAGTAGCTGGGGACTCTGTCCCATTCATCAAGAATGAATGAAGATTGAGAACATCAGATAAAGAAGTTATGTCCTTACCATGATGTGCCATCTGTGTTGTCACTCTTCATTCTTTCTTGGTAGCCCACCCTCCTGCCCCATCCAAAGGACTTCTGGAGGTTCGGACTTTTGTTCTGGGAGGTTGTTAGGGTTAGCCTTAGGCAGGGTGTCTGTTATCCTATACTTTGGCTACAAACTCAGTCTGAGGTAATGGAGAGAGGGGCATTGTAGGTAGAGTCTTAGCTCGAGGGTTTTTGGCTGGTGCGAGCTGTATAGTAGCTGAACCGGTTCCGACTCGGAACCGAGTCCCATTCTTCAAGAATGAATGAAGATCGGCAACAGAGATAGAACATTATGGTAAGGACATAACTTCTTTTTCCAGTCTCTTCCAGTCTTTTCTAACCTCCTGTATTCAATAGTTATAGTCATCATGTAGCATTTTACATGCCTTACTAATTATCCCTTTTTTGACAGCAGCTTCTCTTCTAGACTCAACTAAAAAAAACTCTACCAGATCTGGTCTTTCGCTTAGCACTTCCCTATCAATTTCTCCTTGCTTATTCTCTGATTTCAATTCATGGCAGGGAAGGCAGTTTCTAACCTGCAGTTCCAGCTTCTATTAGGTTCCATCCAACTTGATTACTTTCTCCTGTAGTTATATGCTTCCAATACCTTGGTTCCTTTGCTAATTTTCTTGCTCATGAAAGTGAACTGCAAGGAAGAGAAGTTTACTGTTGCTCATGATAAGACTGTTTTCAATGTTCAACTGTTTTGTTTAGCAAATGTCCATCAGAGTTTGTGCTATAAAATCTGGAAGCAGTATTAGTCACACAACAGGTAGCATAGTCACGTTTGGTGCAGAAGGTTGTGGGTTCTACTCCTACACCATGTAGATAGATTACTGACACTGCATTGCACTTTAAGGGGGGTACTGCAGCTTTGAGTATGTTGTATTTTGGATGAGATGTCAAACCAAGGCCTTATTTGCCTGTATTGATGGTAGGTGCTTTTAAATCCACCTGAGCTATCAAAGAGAGTAGGGATTATTTATTTAACACAGCATAAAACATTATTTACATATTTACAAAATGTACATATTTACAGGCAAATATATACACATTTTTATTTTTGTTTACTATTTAACATTTTTTGTATAACATCCTCATTATTATTCTTCCATAACTGATCCCTACTCCTTCCACAGCTATAATCTGATTTTTCACAGTATATCTGCCAAAATCCATTTCCCATTAAACAAAACTTCATTCATTCTTTTATTCCAAATAGCCCATATTACATAAAACAAGTTCTTATCTATTCTTCTCACATATTATTTCTTATTATTCTTGTAATAGATTCATAGGTTCATAGGTAGATACTAGGCTATCTGCCCTAGGGCATTTATAAGCCTAGCCAGAGTGTATTTGGTTTCCGCCTCCCTATTAGATTAGCCTACTGTGCCTCTGTAAAGTAGGTCACAAAAGGTACCCTTTTAAGATTAGTTTACTGTGCCTCTTTCTAGCAGGGACACAGAAGAGATCCCAGGGGTGAATTTGCGATTTCCCATTCACGCATCCAGATTTCGCTTGAAGAGGGTCAGCGAGGGGCTATGTCTAACATGAATTGGGATTCTATTCCAGAGTGAGGGGAGCCTCTGGGAAATGAATCTGTCCCTCCAGCATGTCCTATTTATTTTTGTGCTAAGGTTTAGGTCCCTGGAGCGTGTAGCTCTAAGGGACTTGGATTTTTTGAGGTGGAGCATGTCCATTAATTCTGGGTTTGACATGGCTTTGTACGTCAGGCATAGTTCGCTTCTGAGTAGGTGGTAAGCAAATGAGTAGAGCTGGAGTTTCTTTAGTTGAGCTGCATAGGACATCTGTTTGTAGCCCATGATCCTCTTGGTGAGGTACTTTTGAGGTCTCTCCAGTTGCTGCAGGTGTCGGGTAAGGTACATCCCAAAAGGGGCATTGTATTCAATTATGGGCCTGATGAGTGACGAGTAGAGGGGCACAATGACCTCTCCTGATCTAGATGCGAACCCTTTCATGATAAGGTGGGCTATATAGAAGGTCTTTCTAACCACTTTGGCAACATGATTATCAAAGGAGAGATTACTATCTACGTTGGTCCTCAAATCTCTAATTACTTCTTCCAGATTAATGGATTACCACCTATGTGGTAATTTGTGGGCACCTTGTTTTCCCAAAGGGGATGACTATGCACTTTTTAGCATTTAGCTTGAGGCCTTGGCTCTGGCACCAAGCATCCGTCTCTGTGAGACCCTTTTGGAGGATGCTTGTGTCAGCTGGAGATTCGATTATGGCCCCCAGTTTGCAGTCATCTGCGAACTTTGTCAGCCATAATCTCCCCGTGTTAGCCTGAACCTCAGAGAAGTATATACCGAACAAGAGAGGTCCCAGAACTGAGCCCTGTGGGACGCCACTTGTAACTGGTTTGGATTCGGACATGGCACCTGCGATTCTGACCATGTGGGTTCTATCTCTGAGCCAGTTTGCAACCCATCTTGGGATATAGGGGTTGATATTTAAGCTGGTAAGCTTATTTATAATGCTCGAGTGGGATATTGTGTGCTTTTGCGAGGTCCAGGTAGACAGTGTGGACTACCTTGCCCTCATCTATGGCTTTGGTAACTGTTTCAAAGAAATCAACTAGGTTTAAGAGGCAAGATCTGCCCTTAACAAAGCCAAATTGGGTAGGGTCCAGTGTCTGGAGGCTTCCAATGTCTTTGTTTATGAGTTCCATGATAATACGCTCCATAGCTTTACAGACCAGACTAGTCAGGCTTATGGGGTGATAGTTTCCGGGGTCCGTTGTGGCATCACCTTTGTGGAGTGGGACCACTGTAGCTGTATGCCATTCTTTGGGTACATATCCTGTAGTAAGGCTAAGTTTGAACAGTGACTTAATGTGAGGGTTCAGTTCTTCTCGGAGCTCATGTAAGACACAGCCTGGGACACCATCCGGTCCCATAGATGCTGTGTTTTTTGCTTTGGAGAGGGCAGCTTTCACCTGTACATCTGTGATGTCAGGGAGGTTACATTCAGTTGGGATAGACATTTGTTCCTTTGGGGGAGAAGGGGGGAGAGAAATTTGCACTGAATCTGTCTGCCAGGATGTTGGCTATGTCTGTAGGTTCGGTATATTTTGTACCGCTATGCAACAATTCAGAGCATATCTGGGAGTTTCCGCCCATGCTCCTGACATAACTAAAGAAGGCCTTGTGATTATCTTTAGTGTCTAGGGCAATTTTTCTTTCGAAACTGGCCTTTGATGATTTTATGAGGGATCGAAGTTTCTTGCTAATACTGATCAGAGATGCCTTCCCTTTTTGGGATTTTACTCTGTCATGTAGTAGCTTCCTCCTTCTGTTGTAAAGTTTATTTATGGCCGGGGTCCACCAGACCGGTCTCCTGTTTTTGGAGGAGTGAGTCTTGGTTTTATTTGGGATAGCATGATCCATGCATTCCTGCAGGTGCTCATAGAATGCATTTGTAAAGGATTCTGTGGATTGGGCTGTATTATCCTCTGGCCCAGGGGCTTTGAAGGATTCCACCTCAGTCTTGAGAAGTGCAAAGTTGGCTTTTGAGAAATTCTTTACAGTGATTTCCTTGGCTGGGGGTGGGGACGGATATGGATGTCCAGGGAAATTTGTTTATGGTCTGATCTTACCAATGAGGGGTTTACCTCTGGTGTGGAACATAGAGTCCCCTTGTTGGTGATGACCAGGTCCAATATGTTGTTACCTCTTGTGGGAGTGGTGACCAGTTGTTCCATTGCGTTAGAGTTTATAAATTTAAGGAACCGTTGGGCGGTTAATATCTATATTGTCATTAATTTTCTCAAAAGAAATTCCTCACACAACTTTTTCCAGAGTTTAACCAATCTTCTTCATTAAAAAAAAAAAACATGCTCTGTTGTCTCTTCCTCTCCAGAAAATAAACACACACTTTCAACTTTCTTTTCATATGGCATATTCCCCTTTACTGGTAACTTTCTGGCCCTCCACTGAAAATGGGCTCCTACATAGTCAGACTTTCCCAGTAATCAAATGTCAGTCAATCAATCAGTCAATCAATAAATAAATACTAGTCTCCATAGGAAACCCTAACACTCTACTGTCTTTGTACACCACTTTTCCTTACTTTAATGGCTTGAATCAAATTTTCTTTTAAATTTTCCTATGAATTTACATAATAACATTTCATCCCATTATTTTACCACATCCTTCTATCTTTCTCTTTATCATCAATTTTTATTTTCCGTATTAGGAGTTTTTTTTTTATATTTTTTAATTTCTTCATTTAAAATTTCTTCATTTACATATTCTTTTTCACTTTTTCTTATTCTCATCTCTCAGAATTTTATGTACTTATATTTAATTATTGTCACTACTAAATTCTCATTTGCTTCCTTTACCCAGTTTAATATACTCTATAAGTTTAATGAAGCAGAGAAATTATGCATAGTCACTGTACCAGTAAATCAAGTTTAATGAAGTAGAATAAACAACTGGATTTATTAACCCCAATCCTTTCATTCTCACTCATATACAGCACACCACTTTTCACTGAGTTTAATCTCGAAACTCATATAAAAAAACACTAGTTGCACAGTTTCCTATTAATATTTTGTCTAGGATCATATAAACATTTTACTTTTCCCATTAATACTGAATTCACCAGATAAAGCTTTTTCCTGAAAGCTAATCTATACGTTCTCTGCAGAAGACATATTTATTTCATTTCTTTTATCAAACCATTCCATTGCATCATAACTACATCGTTTTCCCTGAATTTTATTCCTTGCAAAGACACTTTATTCAGTGAAAAATATACCCCCCCCCCAATTTTCACCACATCACCCAAACCCTTACTTTTATCTTTGCTCGTGGTCATTCCCATTCCCTTTAAACATCAGTTCAGACAAATCAACACTTCCCTCATCCATATTTTGTTCTGAGCAACTACAACTATATCATTTGCATATGTCAAAATTACTAGAATCATCACCACCTTTTGTATCACATATCTATCATCTTTAATTTTATAAGCAATTCACACACTATCACATTTATTACCAATGCAGACAATATTCCACTCATGGAATAGCTTTGTTTTATACATTTTATGCATATTTCTTTACTCATCCTCCCATTCACTAACACTCTCACTCTATTATTTTGATGTGCTGACATACAAACTATCCTAATTCTATTATCTGTTCCATATTTCTCCATAGGTATCAAGTCTTACTGTGTCAAATGCCTTGCTAATATTACCTACCATAAGTTTCACATCTTCCCTTTTACTTATATCATCAGCCACAATTTCTCTCACAACCACTAACAATTCTTGACATCCCTTCCCTTTTATACCACATACTGTATACTGTCATCTGATGTTGTCAATCTTCATTCATTCTTGACAGATAGGTTCAATTCCAACCTCTCAGAACCAACTGTGCTATTATACATAGCTTGCGCCAGCCAAAAACTCTCGAGCTAAGGCTCTACCCATAATTCCCGTCTTTTATTACCTCAGATGTTGTTTGCCATACTGAAAATTGGACATGTCAGCTGATACTCTCAGCTAAATGCTTTAGTTTTTCTACTTGATTATTGTCTTTTCTAGCAATTTTTGCTAAAAAGCTCTTTGTATTTATTCTTGGATAGTTCTCCATTCCTTTTTGTGAGTGTGTGACGCTTTTCTGCTGTTTCTACTCACCCCCTTTACATAACTTTATTTCTACTTACCATTGTTAGTAACAGGCCTTCTCTTCCTTTACTTTCTTACCTTTGGTAGTCTTAAATACCATGGTTGGTATTCTTTTCCCTTTCACTCTCAATACCCTTTGAGTACTGCTACTATACCATTGTTGGTTGACCTTGTTAAAAAAAAAAAAACTCCTTTCCTTCTCTTTCTCCTTTTTCTACCTGTGTGACATGAGTGTGTGTGTACGAGTAGAATTCAACATGGCAGAAAAATAAAAGGGGTCTTTCAGCTTCAAACAGTTTCAGGACTGTGGCAGAAAGATGCCCAATTCAGATGGGCATCTTTCTTGCCTGTACTGTTTGGATGCCCCTCATTTAGACATTACTTGTAAAATTTGTCAGGGCTTTAGTGCCCGTACTTTAGCAGAGAGGTGCAATAAACTCATCTTAAAAGGCTTGTTGAAATATTCTTTTAGTGAAGCCCTATCTAAGGCTGAGACTTCAAAATCTCCGATGCCAGACATCAAGAAATTAAGCCACCCTGTACCAACCTCTCCTTTGGCACATGAAGTAAAGTTCCAAAAGCAGCAGGTTCTGACTGTATCCTTGGAATCAAAAGCCAAAGTACGGAAAGTGACAGTATCAGCACCTTCAGCACCAAAAGTGACTCAGTCTCCATCAGTACCGATGGTCATTGAACCGATTCAGACCTCTTTGGCACCAACCACTGTTTTGCAGCTGCAACCTATTCGGCACAGACAATAGTTTCTGCACCACCATCACTTTCCTCTCATTCAGTTTTGGCTTCCGCTTCTACACAGCAGTCTATGGTGCTGAAAATTGATAGAGTAATAATTCCCAGGACTAGATATTCCCCTTCAGTAGACCCATTCTTGGGACAACTTCCCAGCCCTTTTCTGGACAGGCCTGAGTCCCCTTTTGGGAATATTGATCCATTCTTCCAGGAGTCTCTCCAAATTGGACGTAGTTAGATTTGGCAGCCGGGGGTCTCCCTACATCTTCACAGACCTCTCTCCCACCTGGAGCCGAGGCTTACTCTCCAAGGACTCCACCAGTTTATCTTCCTTCAACCTCCTGTCAAGGTTTTGAGCCCTCCACTTTGATGCTCCCGATACCAGCTACCTTGGTGCCAACGTGGACCTCACCTTGGCACCGGAGTCGACTCTGTGGTCTTTGGCTCCTTCAGATCCATTGCACACCAGGGACCATGGTTTGGCTGTCAGTTCTGAGACTCTTAGTATGGCTCCAGTTGTTTCATGGTTCCATCTTCAGCTGTCGGAGCCATGGCAGTTTCCAGCCATCTCCCGGCTCCTGCTCTGGATCACGGATCATCAGAGTAGGGTGTGACCCCGGTTCCCAGGCTGTCTTTCTCAGAAGATCAACCCCATTGGTCTAAGGGTCTAACAGTGAATGCCATGGGGGTGGGGGTGGGGGCAGCCACCAAAAAGGAAATCGCATGGGAGAATTCTACTGTCCATCCCTGGGGCAGAGCGGGGACTCTTCTGGAAGATGTCCTCCCCATGGCAGAGGAGGTCCGAGTAACCAGGGCTCCAGAGATTCCTTTTTTGGACAACCCCACCAGCGCACCTGAATGGAGGCCTGATTGCTTACCTCTGGAAGCAGTTGGGAGAAGATTTTCACTGCACCAATCTGCCTGGCTTACAATAATTTCAGATTCCTGTGTGCAGAAAATTATCACATCCCATTCAATCTTTTTCCAAGACTTCAAAAACAAAACCCTGATGTTTCACCCCGTCAGAGGGATCTAGTAGCAGTAGAAATCCAAAATCCTTTATGCCAGGAAGCCCTAAGAATTTGCCAATGGGCTATTGCTTCCAACCGCTTTCTGGTAGCAATGCTTATCCTGGGGAAATCCAGCGTGATTGCAGACAAGTTGAGCAGATGCATTTTGCTACGTCACAAGTGGTCTCTCAACCACAACATAGCAATGAAGATTTTTCATCATTGGTGCCAGCTGTGGTGCGATCTGCTTGCCTCTACAATAAACAACAAATGCAGCAGCTACTTTGCCCTAATCCCCCTCATGGGGAGTCCTCGAGAGATGCACGTCTCCTCAATTAGCCCCTGGGACTTCTTTATGCCTTTCTCCCTGTTCCACTAATCCCCCAGTTTTTGAGGAAAACCCAAAGGTTGTGAAGCAGTGTAATACTCATTGCACTCTATTGGCCCCATCAAGTCTGGTTCCCCTTTCTTTGTCCTCATCTGGTTCACCACCCTTGGATTCTGGACCTGACTCCGGACCTGTTATCTCACTCTCAGGGCTTGGTGCATCCCAATCTCCAGAACCTCAAGCTGATGGCTTGGCATCTCCAATTCTGGTAATTGCCAGGCACAATAACTTATCCTCTTTGGTACAAAGGATTCCACTGTCTTCCCATAAACTATCCACCAGAAAGCTTTACTAAAGCAAATGGAAAAGATTTGCAATTTGGGCATGTTCCAACAACATAGACCCTTTCTCAGCATCAGTGGTTAAGGTCCTAGAATATTTAGCCATTCTTTTTGAATCAGGAGCCTCTACTTCCACAATTAGAGTCCATTTAGCCACTATTTCCAATTGTCATGACTGACTTAATGAACATTCTGATGACTTCATTTGTGCAAAATGTTTCTTAAAGATGTTTTACATTTAAAACCATCCATTCAAAGACCCAGTAGCACCATGGAATTTGACGTTAGTCTTACAACCCCTAGTTCATAAGCCATTTGAGCCAGCAGCTACTTGCGATCTCAAGTTTTTGTCTTGGAAAACTCTCTTCCTGGTAGCTATCATGTCGGCCAGGAGAATTTCTGAATTGCAAGTTTTCTGTATAAAGCATCCTTATATCATCTTTCACAAGGAGAGAGTGTCATTAAGAACAAACCCATCCTTCCTCCCTAAACTGGTGTCAGAATCTAATATTAATCAGTCCATAGACTTGCCAGTCCTCTTTCCAAATTTGTCAAACAAAAATGAATACTGCTTACACCTGCTGGATGTCCATAGACAATTACATTTTTACCTGGACAGAACAACATCTTCTAGAAAATCGGACCAGTTAATCGTATCCATTTCAGGACCCAGACTTGGTAAACCAGTATCAAACGTTACCTTATCAAGATGGCTTAGAGATTATATTACCTTTGTTTACAATCAGAGTAAACTCTAAGTACCTGATTCGGTTAGAGCGCATTTCACTTGATCTGTTTCCACTTCAGCTGCCTTTCATTCCAAGGCCCCCATGGAAGATATATGTTCAGCTGCTACATGGGCTACTCCAAATACCTTTATCACTCATTACAAACTAGATATGCTGTCCGGGGGAAGAGCATCCTTTGGCTCTATGGTACTCAAGAATATCCTTCCTTAGAGCTGCCCAGGACCTAAAGTAGCTGGGGACTCTGTCCCATCTGCTGAGATGGAATGACAATTGACAACATCAGATAAAGAAGTTATGTCCGTACCATAATGCTCCATCTGTGTTGCTGATCTTCATTCACTCTTAACATCCCACCCACCTTCCCCCTCCAAGAGACTTCTGGAGGATCGGACCTAGTCCTGGTGTGCTACAGGATTATTCCTTAACAGTGCTTCTGTATTTTCTCTACTTCTCTGCAAGCTCGAGCTGAGGTAATGGAAGAGGGATATTGTGGGTAGAGCCTTAGCTCAAGAGTTTTTGGCTGGCACAAACTATGTATAACGGCTGAGTTGGTTACGAGAGGTCAGAACCGAACCCATCTGTTGAGAATGAATGAAGATTGACAGCACAGATGGAACGTTATGGTAAGCACATAACTTCTTTTTTCATAGTATCCCTCATCCTTTCTCTCATTCTCCTCTGTATTATTTTCATACAAATTTATAACCTGTATTAAATAGTGTGATAGGTCTCCATTTTTTTCTTTCATTCTTCTTAACTGTCTTCCATTTAAATGTTAATATCCCACTATATAACTCTTCATAAACAAACCCTTCCTTCAGCCATTCATTTAGTACATTTACAAAACACTCTTTTTTTCTCAATCCATCAATTTCTTATACATTCCATATCCTATACCATCTTGGCCTGATACCTGATCTTTTTTTCAAATTCTTCCTTAACTCATTCTGTATTTTTTTTATTTTCCATTCTGTCTTATTTTCCTTCTTTTTACTCTTATACATATTTTCCACATGCTGCACTACAATACTCATATTTTTTTTGTGTTCTTTTTACCTTTTCTTTTACATTTTTCATTTCCTTCATTATAATAATGTTCTCCTTTACTATTTTACCCAAATATGCAGATACCTGCTCCCTTCCTCCCTTCTTCCTTGTAAATAATATATCTGCCTAAACAGTAATTCCTTGATTTTTCTTGATTTTTTTATATATATTTCTTTTTTCCATATGATAATACTCTGTTGTATTATACTCTAAACTCTGTAATACACTTCTATACATTTTCCCAAACGTCACTTTCTATTCCTTTTTTATATCATCCTGCCATTAAAACAAAAAACAAATACTTTTTATATTGCTTTCAAATTCATTCCACCATTCAGACCAGTTATATAGAAATCCTTCATGGGTAAATTATCCTTCCATAACTGCAATGCTTCCACTGTCCATTTTCATCCTATAATTTCTCATTTATTCTTTTTATCTCCTTTCCTATTTTAATATACTCCCTTTTTTCCATCACCTCCATTCATATTCCTAACTGGTCTGTGTGATGGGCCCTCTTTACCTGAGCCAGTAATCAAAGAGCCTCAATCCTCACCACCGACACCGGTGAGAGACTGTCAATAAGAACAGGAATGGATTTACACAGTAATTTCAAATGCAGCTCTCTGCATCTAGCGCAATTTCTCCCCAAGAGCACACTGGGAACACACCCCCAGACCTGGGACTGGACTTTCTGTCTCTTCAGATCCCAAACAAGACTCACTTTGGAGCACTTTGTCCCAGTTCAAAGTAGCTGACACATCCACACCTGGGTATTTAATTTTATCACACACACACACACACACACACACACACACACACACACACACACACACACACACACACACACACACACACACACACACACACACACACACACACACACACACACACACACACACACACACACACACACACTCCTGGGAAAGGCTGACAGAGATTTACTAGCTGTGTCCCCTTATTCCCAGACAATAAGGTATCTACGCTGCCACCAGTCAGATACTATCAGGCTATTACAAGGGTATCCAATTATACTGAGTAAAATCAATGCTAATATAAATGGTAGAAAGGCTTTTCAGAGTGGTCAAGGCATAATATTTAATATAAAGAATAAAATAGAAAACATGAGATTATCAAATATTTAAATACAATAAACATCAGAGTTTCAATCACAGGAGAAATAAAAATAACAGCTGGACAGATTCAAGCAGATGCAGGAAGAACAATACTTAGCTAATCTCACTGTAATTCCTGACTGTCTAAAGAAGAGCTGTTCTCTATCTAACTTAATTAGTACAGCAAGGCAAGATTAGATGCTGAGCTGCTTACTTTCACAAGGCAAGGTGATGTTCTTCCAACTTACTGTCCTTGCAGTCATGCTGTCCATGGGAACAGCAGTACCTACTAGTAGCTGTGGCTGACTTTCAGGCTCACTGCTACAGGGTAGCTCCCTCCCTGAAATAGCCACATCACCAGCTTCAGCTTCAGGTGTGGGGTCTGTCTGGGTCTCCCCCAGGCTAGCAGACCTACATGCCCGTCTCCAAACCTGACTGCATGTAACTGCATGCACACAAGGTACTACATTATCAAAATCATTCCCTGTCAAGACATCTGCAGGAATATCCTAAAACACAGCTACGTGCTTGCTTCCTTTTCCACCCTCTCAGTCAAGGTGAACCCTGGCCAAAGGTATTTGGAATGGGATCCTTCCTAAAGCTCTGATTGGAGTGGACTGGCTAAGCTAGTACTGTTTCTCTTTAACCACTGCAGGCTTTACTGTTCCTCTTTAACAACTGTAGGCTTTACAATAGTAATGTCAAAGGCTGTGTCTCTCTTAGCAGTGGCCTTTCTTCCATCCACTAAGATAGGATATAAACTCAGGTGATAGTTTGGTACCCCTGTTGTGTCCAGACAACTTAGTACTACCACACATTTATTGCCACTTGCTGACTCCCTCATCTTTTGTTCCCCACCTTGCATCAGTGAACATTTGTATGCTACATGGCCCCTCTGATTACACTTAGAACATCTAATCCCTGACCCTGGCCGTATACCTGAACTAATGGCTTCTCCTGTTACCGGTAGACTCTGTTGAGATGGTTTAGGCTGCTCACCATGGGTTCCCTTATATCCATGTGCAGCACTGAGTATCCCCTTTTTGTGCAGTGATGCCCTGCTTGCCAAGTAGATATCGCCTTTTCTCCCCAGCTCATCTGCAGAGTTTCTCTCTTGGTCTGCCCACCAGATTCTCATGTCCTCAGGCAAAGTATAAAGGTCTTGTTCCCTCACCAAAACATCTGTCAGTCCTTCAAAAGTGGTGACATGACACCCACTCAGCCACCTATGGAAAAAAGTGCTTAACTCAGCAATATAATCACATATACTTTCATCTGCCTTGCGTATATATTCACAAAACTTTTTTTCTGTAAGCTTCAGGTGTTAACTTATAACAGCTCAATAAACAATGTTTCACTCTCATACTTCAAACAATCAGTATCAGACAATTTAGAAACAGCAATTATGGCTTTACCATGAAGTAAGGGGGTCAAGAACCATACTTAGAGCTCTTGGTCAACACTATACTGTTTGCATACTCTTTCAAATATATGAATAAAACTATCAAAGTCACCCCCTCTACAAGTTGTGAAAGAAATGTATTGACCTGTATTGCTTCTGAGGTGTGGTTATTCCCTTCCCCATTACCTTCATCACCCTGTCGAAGGGTCAATATTTCCCTCTCATGTTGCCGCTGCTTCTCTTTTTCTTCAGCTTCCACTCACCACAGTCTTTAATTTTCTTCTATCTCTAAATGCCGCAGTCTCTTAATTTATTTGATCTACAAATGTTTGACCTCCAGTTCATGCTGAATCTGGTACTTCTTTTCTTCAGTCTCCAAATGTCGCAGTCTCTCTTTGGTCTCCAGTTCATGCTGATGCCGCATCTCCTTTTCTTCAGCCTCCAAACACAGCAGTTTCTTTTTGGCGTCCAAACATTTTACCTCCAGTTCAAGCTGACACTGCTTCTACTTTTCTTTGGCCTCCAAACGTTTGGTCTCCAATTTAAGTCTCTTTAACTCCAGATGGACTTTTAAGTCCTCTGAATTAAAGGTGAACTGTCCTGTTTCTGAAGACTGCACATCCCCATCACCAGATTGGTTGTCCTCTTTAATCGCAGCTGAAGCATGGACCAGTCCTTTGGCTTCACACACCTTGGTCAATTGGTTCTTTGTCAACTTACCATAATCCTCTGCTGACATCTTTGCCTGCTTTCCCTGACTAAACTAACATAAATAAATCTGGTGTGAAAATGAAACTCTGAATGTTTACCTTATGGCTGTTGAGAGCACACATACCTTCAGTGATAACTGTCCACAGGCTACTGATGTCCAATTAACATCCCACTACTCTGACACCAACATGTGATGGGCCCTGTTTACCCGAGCCAGTAATCAAGGAGCCTTAATCCTCACCACCGACACAAATGAGAGACCATCATTATGAACCGTAATGTATTTATCCAGTAATTTCAGATGCAGCTGTCTGTATCAAGCACAGTTTCCCCCAAGAGCACACCGGGAACACATCTCCAGACCTGGGACTGGACTCTCTGTCTCTCCAGATCCCAAACAAGACTCCCTTTGGAGCACTGTGTCCCAGTTCCAAGTAACTGACACACTCATACCTGGGTATTTAATTTTCACACACACACACACACACACACACACACACACACACACACACACACACACACACACACACACACACACACACACTCCTGGGAAAGGCTGGCACAGATTTACTAGCTGTGTCCCCTTATGCCCAGACAAAAACGTAACTGTGCTGCCGCCAATCAGATACTATCAGACACTTAGAAGAGTATCCAATTATACTGAGTAAAATCAATGCTAATATAAATGGTAGTGTGTAACCCAAGCAGTAAGGTTTTTTGAAGTGGCCAAGGCTTCACTACAATAAGCACAAGTACTCTCAAGATGTTAAAAGAAATCTCTAAAAGACCAGCCACAATAAAATGTATAAAAATATGTAATAATAAAGAATAAAATAGAAAACATGAGATTGTCAAATATTTAAGTGCAGTAAGCATCAGAGTTTCAATCACAGGAGAAATAAAAATAACACAGTTGGACAGATTCAAGCAGATGCAGAAAAACAATACTTAGCTAATCTCAGTGTAATTCCTCACTGTTTTAAGAACAACTGCCACCTATATAACTTAATTAATACAGCAAGGCAAGATTAGATGCTGAGTTGCTTATTTCCACAAGGCAAGGTGATGTTCAGCCAACTTACACTGATCTAATTGAACTCAACTGAATTGACAGTGATAACTGTCATAGATTTTTATATCAGGTTCCAAACAAAACAAAACAAAACATGCTGATCTGTGAGTTCCACCCCCTCAGTGCTGGTTATAAAATGCATAATTTGATCACATGACTCTGATCGAGAACAGACTCTGAACTTTTCTAAGATCTGTTGCAATATTTGAAAATTATAGAATTCTTTGTTTAAACATAAACATTTAATCAATTATAATAACACTGCTGATACATTTTTAACATAAGCATCTGTAAAAGTCAGTGTGATAGTCAAATGACAGAAAATTATTTACAAAACTATTTACAAAACTCCAGTTAACCATGCTGGCATATGTTACACATGCACTGCCCTGTTCTCCCTGGCACAGATGGCAATATCTGACATTGTCACGGTCCAAAAAAAACATCACAACTGTATCATCTGCTACTGCCAAGCCTTGTGATAATACAAAATAATCAATTTCAGATCCAATTATCCCTTTCCATAAGTACACTGACTTTGTGTCACATAGCTAATTTACCACATTATCACTTCCTGTTTTTTTTTACATCTTTTCCTTTCTTCTCACATTTTCCCCTTAAATAAGAAGTAAAGTCCCCTGCAATTATAATTTCCATGTTAACTATCACATAGTCTAATATTTGATGACACAAATTCTCTCTTTCCATGCTTGTTATGTATGCAGGTAATGCTTTAATTCTGTTAACATGTTCTCTCCACCTCACATTCACAGTAGTCAACTTTCCCATCTTTACCAGTGTTACATCTAGTATTTTCATTGTTTGTTTTTTACACAACACAGCCTATTCAGCACAACATTCACTTCCTAAGTTCCTTATATTATTTTCACCCTACATTTTTTCTGTTTGTAATCTTTCTTCTTTTGTCAGGAATTTTACATTCTCTAATAGAATAACAACCAAATCACATTTAGGACACCACTCCGGTATCCCTATCTTTCTTATAGTGTTAGTAATGCTGTTCACATTTACTGAAAGTACTCTAAAATTGTTGCTTTTCCTTCTTTTTAAGTTTAGGGAAAATAATTGTAAATTTTCAATCCAATGTTGTATTTTTACATATGATTTAACCTTTGGGTTTTCAGATCTGACTGAATCAGATAGCAGTACTTTTAGAAGGTGTGGATCCAGGGCTGTAACTCCTCCCTTTCCTATAATCGCTGTCTTCTTCCACGTACCTTAGATGTCATTTGCTGCCTGATAAGGAAGATCATATTTTTGAGGGCTGTGAATTTCGAAGTAGATGATTACCCTGTTTTCTTGTCAGTCCCTTTTTGGACAGCTAATTCTTATCTACTTTCCTCCCCTATTATTCCTAATTAGAATCTTAAAAATATAATTTTATATATATATATATATATATATATATATATATATATATAGACAACATTTTCCATATAAATTCTTATAGTACTTAGCCTTTTTTCAAGTCAGTGTGTCAGTGTGGGATTATCTTTCTGAAGTTGTCAGTTGTCTTCTTTGTTAGATAAATAATTACATTTCATTTCAGTTACTTTGCCAGTATTATGACTGACGTGATTCATAGATTTAAGAATTGTACAGCCTGTGAATGTAGGATTCCACTACGGGACATGCAGTCCCTTTGTGTTTATTGCCTAAGAGCAGCCCACTTAAAGACAGACTGTGAGGCTTGTTCCTCCTTTGGTTCTAGGGCCATTCAGGACCATAGAAAAAACTTGTGTTGAAAGTGCTGAATCTTCAGTCATAACAGTTAAGTTTCTTCTGCTACTATTTCTGTTTCTGCAGTTAAACCCATGGAGAAATTTAGACAGAAAGAAAAGGCAAAAGAAAACCAGAAAAACAAAACTGAGAAGAGGTCATAAAAGTCTAGAAAGTGGTCTCTGGTCTTGTCAGAACTCTTGGGTCTGGGACCAAAAATTCCTCAACTGTTAGATCTGACCTCTCCTCAGATCCAATTACCGGTGCCTCTTCCTCATTTTTCACCAAAGCAGATGAGTCCTTTGCTACATTCTCCCTTTCTTCAAGAGAAGAGCTTATCAAGACCAACATCAGTGGCTTCATCCACTGGATCCATTCAGTCACTGAGAAGCTTTACCGGAACAGATATCAAAAGGGTAATGCAGAGATTTCTTTGGATGCAAATTCAACTAGAAGTTCTCCTGGCTCTGTCCACACAGGATATTGTGAGAACTGCTCCAACTACTCCTCCACTGAATTCTCCAATTCTGGTCTGCCCTTCAGATCCGAGCCCAATGGATCCAAGCCTTCCAGGAGCACCCATGTCAGAGCTGACACTCCTGTTGACTTCAGCTCTGACTGTAGTCTTTATTGTCTTAACTGATGCCTTTGGATTGAAAAGAGTCATAGCTTTGAAGTATTGGTACTTGAGCTTGAAGCATGGATTCAGTACTGAAACCCTCAAAGCTATCTCTTTAGCTCAATGCCACAGCACAAGATAGCGTGGCCCCATTGTCAACTTCACATCCGGCATGAATCCATTCTGGGAGGCTCTTCCTTCATTTCATCATGATGTAGCAAGAGTCTGTTTGGGCCTGCTCTCTGCCTCAGCATTCAAGGCTTTCAAAACGGTTCTTGCTAGGCCATGGGGAAGAGGTACTTTGCATATGCTGGCCTCCATCCCAACCTCTTTTGGATATTGCATCTGACTCCACACATTCTCCTCAACAGGGACAGTCAACTTCCTTTAGCCTGGGGGCTGATATCCATGTGAGTTCCCTCTCTGGTTCTGATCTGTCTCCAGAAGCCCAGTCAAGGCAGGATCCTAGGAAACAGACATGTAAGAGGAGACATTTAGATTCCTTTCTGGAATCAGTCATTGGAGAAACAGACTTGGAGGAGGGCCAGATTCCCAAATTCCTCTCAGGAGGATGCCACCTTTGATGACAGTCTGAAATTGATGAATTAGCAAGGGGGTTGGTCCACTGATACACCCTCCCCTGAATAGCCTGTGTCCCTTGAGGCTTTTGGAGCTGGAGCTGTTTCTTCTGCCTTCTGGGTGGTACCACCTGCTGATGCATTCATAGGGGGCTTGAAGGATCCTAATACAGTGGAATTAATCCCCAAGAAACCAAACAAAATTTTGATTGCACCTAAAGACAAAGCATACTGGAGCAAGGCTGCCCCAGTAGATGCACTGGTTGTGGTGGCCGCCATTAAGAAAGGGCTCTTGGAGGAGAGTTCATCTGTCCATCTGCCTAATAGTTAATCTAGAGCACTAGACAGATTTGGGAAACTGATGTATGTTTAGGCAACTTTCCCACTTAGAGAGCTGAACTACTTGGCCCACATGACACATTTCCAGAGGCATGTGAAAAAGGAACTCACCAAATCCCTCTCAGGTAGCATACCATCAGACACAAAGAAGACAGTAGAGTCCCAGTTTCCTAACTTACAATCAGTGTCTAGCATATCCATTTGTCTGCTTTCCAATGCAGCTGATGGTATGGCTAGAGCAGCAGGTACTGGCAGAGACATCCGCAAGCATGCCCGAATGTGACTTAGTGACATTGCAGAAGGTTTTAAGATGTCCTTCCTTAATGATTCCTTTGATGGCTTCACACTGTTTGGACGAAAGGTTAATGAAACTGGAGCAAACAGGATGATAAGATCATTTCCACCATTGGATTTTGCTTCTCCACCCCTCCAAGAACCTTTTCTAGAAATCAGAGAGATGGTAAGAAGATGTGGTTCAGAAAATCTCAAGGGTTCAACCAGGACACGCCTGTAGATCGGTCAGTTCTCAAGACAAATGCTCTAATGCGCTCATTCTTTCTGTCCTTAAATTGATAACACAGTACCACTGATTCATTTCAGATTACATAATTTCTTTCTGGTTCCCAGGCTAACAGGCTCTCAGAGGTTAATAGCCCTTTTGATCTTGCAGCTGGTCAGGAACCAGAGCAATAAAAGAAATTATGCATGCAAGTTCTAGCCATCAACTCTGACCTCAACACAATAGGCAGAATGCCTTTATCTAGACATCTTGTATCCGAGTTTTGACATCAAAGAATTGACTTATCAGCTTTGTTACAGCAGAGTGCACTGTTGTTACATTTTTGCAGTTCCACATTTAACACCATTTTTCCCATTTAAAAGAACAAGCCTGTGGCTTATATTTATATTTACAAATGACAGAATTATCTACAAAATTCTATCTGGCTAGGCTGGCAGCCTTCACCTATCTTCACAAATATGCGGAAGGGATTATATCACATTATTATGCCTGTGCTCTATTGTATAGCCAGTTTACACTAAAAGTTTTAAAGCAAAGTGTCTTCCCTCAAGACTGCGTCTACCTTTACTGATACTGCTCCAACTCCTGGAATTATGCCTGTGCTCTATTATATAGCCAGTTTACACTAAATGTTTTAAAGCAAAGTGTCTTCCCTCAAGACTGCGTCTACCTTTACTGATACTGCTCCAACTTCTGGAATTACGCCTGTGCTCTATTGTATAACCAGTTTACACTAGAAGTATGTTCTAAGCTCATACCACAAAGTCTTACTTTGTCTACTGTACAGGATACCTGCATACCACTGAGAGCCCCCCCCATACTCACCTGTTTAGAAACCTTGCCTCTGTCTCTCGCTGCCATCTATAAGTTAGTCAGTACCCTAGTGTCAACTCTCACTTACTTAGCTATACTCTTTTTGTTTTTCTGTTTGTGGTTTCCTTTTAACTGTTTTTATCTTACTACAAATACCTGTGTATACCTCGCCATTATACAATGCCTCCTCTAAAACGTGCACGCTGATTGGCCAGCCCAACCAGCGTGCCCGTTGTAAATCCCTCAATATACTAATGGAAAAAGGTCCGGTCGTCCGGACTTTTTCCGTTAGTATAAAACACTGTCTCGCTATGTTAAAAGAGTTTAACATAGCGACACAGGTTTACAAAAAGCAATGCAGATCTCCATTGCTTTTTTTAAAGCTGTCTCGCTATGTTAAACTCCTTTAACATAGCGACACAGTGTGTAAAAAGCAACGGAGATCTTGCGATCTCCGTTGCTTTTTTTTTTTAACCTGTCTCACTATGTTAAATGGGTTTAACATAGCGAGACAGCTTTAAAATAAGCAACGGAGATCTCCGTTGCTTATTTTAAAGCTGTCTTATGTTAAACCCATTCAACATAGCGAGACAATGCAACGGAGATCTTGCGTTCTCCGTTGCTTTTGCCCACAGCTCTGATGTACTGCGTAGGCATGTGCAGTACATCAGAACTGCCGCGGAACACCAGACAGCTGCGGAAGGGCAGCAAAGAGGCATTATACAATGCCATTATTTAAGAAAAGTAATTATTTCTTTTCTTAGATAATGTCATTAATATAGTAACAATAACCCACTTCTGGGTGTGGGTAATGCTGGATTTACCCACGGTTGTCTTTGTTTCCAAACCACGCCAACCGTGGGTAAATCCAGCATTACCCACACCCAGGCGTGGGTTATTGCTATATTATATCTCTTCCTTCTCTGTCTACACATCCCCACCTCTTCTACTTACCTGCTGACTCTCACTGTGTGCTCCATACTCTTTCCCTTCTGGCCTGCTGATTGTTTCTTGTGGTGACTCTTCCTGGCCAGTCCCGCTCCGTTCTCCCTCGCTATGCTCGGACTCACTTCGCTCCTCTCCCACCCCCATTACCACCCACCCCCATATCATTTCCTTTATACCTAACCACTTAATCCCTTCCTTTCCTAACTCCACCCCTTCCTGTCTGTTATGACATTCTAAACACCTTACCCTCCCTTACTTATCACGTCATAGTTTAGTCTGCTGCAAATCCTTCTTCCCACATATCCCGTACTCCCCCTACAGGTTGTTTCACTTAAAGTTTACTTCAACTCTCTAACACATCCAACAACTTACTTTTCCTAGTCCCTTATCCACTCCTCACTCCATCCCAGTCCTACTTCTCCACCTTAGGCCATGGCTTTTGCAACCCGCTCCATTTTCCTCTTGCCTCCATTATGTCTCCTTCTCATTCTTACATCTTGTACTACTCCATTACCACCAGTCCATAGAGATCCCACTAATCCCCATACTAACTGTTTCTCATCTCTGCAGTACACTATTACAATCTCCTCCTCTGTCTTTTCCATGAACATTCCTCTGCCAAAAATCAAACTTCTTCCCCCTCATTCTCTAGCATCTAAAACCAAGACTAAGTACTTGACTTGCAACCCATTTAATTTCAAACTTTACCAACTTCATGTAGCCCTGCTTCTATCAGGAGGCATACATCCAAATCCTGGGCTCATCCATCACCCCACCATGCATAACTCTACCTCTCCCAACTTAATAAACTCATCCTCTCCAAACAAACATATTTCCTTTTACTCTATAAATGCCTGTAGTATTCTAAACAAAGTTAGTGAAATCCACGCCTGGATAGCCTTCCACACCCCTGATGTCATCATCCTAAAAAAGACTTGGCTAAAACCCCAACCCTCTGATAAAGACATTCTCTCCCTGGTTATAATATACTCCGCATAGATCGCCAAAACAAAAAGGGGGTGGAGTTGCCATCCTCTACTTCAACCACCTCAACATTAAAAGTATTATGAAACCTATCCCATCCTTTTTTCCTGCTGAACTACTTACAGCTAACCTTAAAATCAATGACCACACCACTATCACAGTAGCAGCCATCTATATTCCTCCAGGAGACAACATTCCTCTGCTCAAAAATATTCTTTCATACCTTTCTCAACACATCCCCAATGAAACTGTCCTCCTCGGGGATGTCACCATTAACTGGTTAACTCTCAGTAATCCAAACTCTAATAATGGTAATGGGGGTGGGAGAGGAGCGAAGTGAGTCCGAGTTGACTGGTGGTGTGAATGCCACACATTTGTGATCTCTGTGAAAATGAGCCAAGAGCTGTGCAAAACCATTGCTTTACAGCTGCAGAGGATACTGTTTTGAGAAGGTATGCTTGAGTATGTAATCAAATGTTTTCTGATGAGGTACAGTCTGAAATTTTCAGTTTAGCCTTAGATAAGAAAGTTGTGTTTGGCCCATGTGCTGCTCTGGTTCTCAAACAATTTGATGACAGAAGGAAATTAGTTCTGGGAGTTTCTAAGATTTCATGCTTACACCTTAAAAACCTCCCATAACCCCTTTCATGTCTAAGAAACAAAAATTAACAATCCCTGCTTTCTTAGGCCAAACAGGGAAACAAAAAAGATGGCAGGACGGTAATGATAAGAAACAAGGATTTTTTCCTAAAAAGGGACAGTTTACAACTTCAGAATGGCTATGACACATCCCTCCTTCCCCAGTCAGGCAAAACCTGTCCTAACAAATGGCTGTCTACATTCCCCTTGGGCAACAGACTGTGACATACTCATTAGCATTAAAGATGCTTCAGGATGGATACAATTGGTACTGGATACAAAAACTTCCTTTCAGAGGAGTTCTTTCCCACCCTCCAAACCAAGCAGATTTTTTTCTTCAGGTCCTTCAGCACTTAATTGCTCTAGAAGTCATAGAGTCAGTGCCATTAAACCAAAGGGGCAAAGCCTTCTATTCCAGAATGTTTCTAATACCAAAGAAAGAGACTTTTTGGACACCAGTTCTAGAGCTTTTCATCCAAAACTGAAGATTTTGTCCCTTCAGAGTCTGTTACATTTCATTCCCCAGAGAAGCTTTGTGTGGTAACATTAGACCTAAAAGATGCATACCATTACATTCCCATAGAGAAAGGCTTCAGGAAATTTCACTGATTTTCTGTGTCTGGATGACATTATAAGTTCTCTGCACTAGCCTTTGGGTTATCTACTGCTCCGAGGGTGTTTATAAAGTATCTAGCTCCAATCATAGCTCATTGCAGACTGAATTCCATCCACATTTTTCCTTATTTAGTCTTTTCCCAGATGTCGAGAGTCTTTAAGATGGGATCTGATATTGTTTTCTTTGTCTGGCTTCAACTTTTGGGTTATCAGATCTGACACCAGCCAAATTCTTCAGACTTCCAACTCACCAGGCTACACCTTCCTTACCCATAATTCCTCGCTCCGCAACTGACCCCTCAGATCTAATTTGACACCATTCCTGTCAGCAGCTCAATCTGGCTGTACTTCAGCTTGTCCTATTTTGAATGGCCTAGGTCTACAGTTTTCTTGTTCTTTGTGCTTTCCCTTACCCTACTACTGCTTATAACATAGTGTAGTGTGTTTTATGTAGGTAGAAACGTAGCTAGATAGCTTCATTAGGATGTGTTGTAAGAGTGTGTTTTGGCTTTCACATCTTTTCATAAGTTCATAGGTGTATACTAGTCTAATGACCACTAGGGCCTTTAAAAGCCTAGCCATGTAACCCAAATGTGTCTCACAAGTTATATATTTTACATGTTTATATAGAGGTGATTGTTGATTATGACATGATTTACTGATTGCCTCTGTCCATCAGAGATGTGCTAGCCAGATCAAGGGTGAATTTTTGATTCCCCATCCAATGGTCCAAGTTACGCTTAAAAATTATTAGGGAGGAACTTTGTTTCACATAGAGGGGGACATTTTCTTGTGTATAGCTTTTTGACCTTTTTCTGTTTTTTTAGTTTTAACTTAGTATAGGTTTGTTGGTTGTTCTGCTTGTTGTGCTGGTTAGTTAGGATAGACTTAGTTATGGCTAAAGGATTTAAAAAATGCATTGCCTGCAGGCATAAATTACCTTAACAGGATGCACACAGTAAATGTGTGTATTGTTTGGGAGTTGCACATCTAGACTCCTCATGCTCTGTCTGTGAGGGATTTGGGTCCGGGTCAATCAATGAGTGAGAGGTCATATTAGTCCTTAAGGGTCTTCTTCCTGCTGCCCCTTTGTCTGCTTCTTCTTCATCCTTGAGTCCAAGAAGCATCACTTTTGGGACTCCCAAGTCATCCAAGGGGGATTGGAAAAGGTCCTCCATCGTTTTTGTCCTAGGTCCATTTTCTTCAGGCATGCTGGACCTGAAAGTCCCATGACTTTTGAGTGCCCTGATTGCCTTGGCACTGATGTCGACTCTGACTTCTTGGCTCCACTTGCCCTTGGTGCCAACCACCACCAAGGCTCTGTCACTGACTATAAGTCTTCCTAGCCCCTTTCTGGTTAAAAGGGCTCCCTTTGGGTAGAACACCTTCCCCCTACTCCCCTGTCTTCTGAGTCTTCGCCTTCTCCACCCTGGTTCTGAGTCTCCCCAGCTCAGATCTGGCAGATGGGTTCATCGTCATCTAAGTGACCGTCCAAGCCGTAATGAGTGGCTTCTTCTGCCCGGTCATTGAGGTCTGTGGGCCGTGTCAAAGCTTTTGACTTGAAGCAACTAGTGAGGTCTTTTTTGCAGACTCAGATGCATTTAGGCCTTATCCCTTTGAGTCCAGGACCTGTTCCCTGAACTTTGGCTCCGCCTATCTGGCTTCCTGTCTTGGCCCCTTTGGACATGAGGTCATTGGGCCTGACTTCATTCTCATCCTCTGTGTTGGATACCACTGATTGGCCATCCTCAGTTCCAACTCCCTTCTTGGTGTTATGGACTCTGACTACTTCAGGTTGCCCAGACCTCAGGGCAGTGGCACTGAGGCTGGGGTTTCTGGGTCAGGGTCAATGGTCCCTGCTTTGGGTTGTCCCTGCCACTTGGAGCCTCAGTATTCGACAGCTTGGCTCTGGTCTCAGAGCCAGGGAAAGGTGTAGCTCTCTCAGATTCAAGTACATCTGTAGTATCTCTGGATACTGGTACCCTTGGTTCCGGGAGGCCACTGTCTGCTTCTGCCTGTGATATTGTGGAAAGGATGTTCTCCTCAAAGGGAGATGGGTCAGGTTTTCCCAGTCAGTGTTCCATACCCTTTTTCATCTGGGTCTGTGACCAGTCATCAGGCTGCTCCTGGGCAGCCTATGTTGGCTAGTCTCCAACCATCTCCCACCTTTCTGCCTCATTATTCTCTCCTATGGCATCAATGGAGTGGGATGTCTAAGGGAAGATGTGGTGTAAGAGGAGACACCGTGACACCACAGAGGAGTCTCTCACAGAGAATAATGACCTTGAGGAAGTAGATAGGTCCCCTAAGTCTCTGTGGGATTATGGGGATTTTGGTGATCTTTTGGAGATACTTCGTCAGTGAGGAATTGTGCCACTGAAGTCCCTGCTCCAGAGGAGTTAGTATTTTTGGAGGCTTTTGGCACAGCTGGGCTTATCCACACCTTAGCTTGTTTCCCCCATCTGGATGAGCTTATAGACTTAGTGTCTCAGGGGGTGTGGAAGGAACCCAACACAGTGGAGCTCATTCTCAAGAAGCCTGATAAAATTATTGCTCCTCCTAAGGACTGACCACATTGGAGTAAGGGTCTGGCCATGGGTGCTATTGTGGTGCTGGCGACCATCAAAAAGGAGATCACCGAGGAGAGCTCTTTGGCCCATCCCTCAAACAGAGAATCTTCAGCTTTGGACCATTTAGGGAAACACTCATAGGCCTCAGACACATTTGCTTTGAGGGTATTTAATTATTTATCACACTTGCCTAGACTCCAATGGTATCTGGTGTCTGGAGTTTGAGGAATGTTAAGATGCAGCAGTCTCCAGAGATTCAAAAGACATTGGAGACCCAGTTGTCTACACTATTATCGATTACCAGTGCTTCTTTGAGGCTTATTTCTAATGCAGCAGATGGACCATCCTGAACTGTTGGCTCTGGCATCACCATGCATTGCCACACTTGAATGCGATTATGTTACTTGCAGATTGTTTCAAGGCATCCTTTATTAATGCCTCATTTGATGGCTGTTCCTTGTTTGGGACAAAAAATAAGGATACTCTAAATAGGAGCAAGCAAAAAGAGAAGATGCTGTCTGCCATAGGAATGCATTTTACTACTCCTCATTTAATTTTTTTGAGGAATCAGAAAGGGAGTAAGCTTGTCTTTTTTAGAAAGTTGCAGCGGTCTTCTCAGGATGCTTCTTAAGAAGGTTCCTCTCAAGGCAAAGGGGGGTCATAATGGCCACTGCCCACAGGGTGGGAGCAGTCCACAAAATCAGGGTTTCCATTCCTTGGAGCTGCCTTTAGCAGGCCCTTTCAGTGGCCCTAAAGAGTTACCCAACTACCTTTTCTGAAGGCAGTCAGGGGTAACTTGGCTCTTCACCCCAGAAGCTTGTGATGCCATCATTTCAAATGAGAGGGTGTTAAGAGTTATATCCAGGAGCTATATACTCCCTTTTTAGAAATTCCATGGTTTCATTACAAACATTTCCCAGACATTCCACCCTGTCAGAGACTGCAAGCAGCATTAGAGAGTCACAAGCTGCTTGCAAGCCAAGTCATCCAAGAGGTCCCATCAGACCAACTAAGATCCTGGGTCTACTCAGGGTTCGTTTTTGTACCAAAGAAGAACAGGACCCTCAAGCCTATTCTGGATTTAAGCAGTTTTGAATCCCTTTGTGAAACAGACCAAGTTCTGGATGGTCACTGCATAGTCCATTTTGTCTCTGCTGAGGAAGGAAGACTGGATGTGTTTGACAGTCCTCAAGGATGCCTATCATCATATACTTGCACTTCTGGCTGGGGGCCGATCACTACCAATTCAGGGCTCTGTCATTCAGTCTCACCACAGCTCCCTTGGGTGTTCACCAAATGTATGTCAGTGGTTGCAGCCTGGTTCCAACTGCCAAGTTTCCAGGTCTTTCCTTACATAGGTCCATAGGTGTTTGCTAGGCTTATGATGGCCCCTCTTTACCCTGAGCCAGTAATCAAGGAGCCTCAGTCCTCACCACTGACACCGGTGAGAGGCTGTCACTAAGAAGATGAATGGATTTACACAGTATTTCAAATGCAGCTCTCTGCATCAAGCACATTTTCCCTCAAGAGCACACAGGGAACCTGCTCCAGACCAGGGACTGGACTCTCTGTTTCTCCAGATCCCAAACAAGACTCACCTTGGAGCACTGTGTCCCAGTTCCAAGTACCTGACTCACACACTTGAATATCGGATTTTACACTCAGACACACATACGAACACAGACACACACACACACACACACACACACACACACACACACACACACACACACACACACGCACACAGGAAAGGCTGACACAGATTCACCAGCTGTGCCCCCTCTATCCAGACTATAAGGCAGATTGCTGCCACCTGTCAAATACTCTAAGGCTCTTCCAAAGGGTAACCAATTATACTGTGAGAAATTATTACTGATATAAATGGTAGAGTGTGAATAAAACAGTAAGGCTTATCGGAGTGGCCACACTGTCACTGAAATAAGCACAACTACTCTCAAGATGTTAAAAGTATTTTGTAAAAGACAAGCCACAATGAAAACTAATAAACATATGTAATAACGGTTAATAAAATAGATAACAGGAGAATACTTCATATTTAGTTACAATAAACAACAGATTTTTCAGTCACAGGAAATATAGAGTTGGATAGAATCTCACAGATGCAGAAAAAAATAATATTAAACTAATCTCACTATGTTTCCTAACTGGACTAAAGAGAAACTGTCCCTAGTTAATTAAGTTAGTATCACAAGACAAAATGTACTGCTGAGATGCTTACTTCCACAGGGCATGATGAGATATTCACACTACTGAACTGTACAACTAACAACTGAACAACTACTGAACTGTGATAATTGACATAGATCTTTTATATTGCATGGGTGATATTATATGGGCATTACAGAGGTGCAGCGGTTAACATTGTCGCCTCATAGCAAGAGGTTCTCCGGTTCAATTCTCAACTGGGGTGCCTTCTGTATGGAGTCTGCATGTCATCTCTATGTTCGTGTGGGCTTCCTGCAGGTACTCTGGTTTCCTCCCATATTTCAAAGACGTGTCTTGAGTGTTTCTCCCCGGGCCTCCTCTGAAAATAGGCTGTGTCTTAGTTGGACTTTCCCAGTAAACAAATGTTAAAATAAAATAAATAAAAAATATCAGATTCCAAAGAAAAACAAAAACAAACAACAACAAACTGCTGCTGCCAGAGTTCTGACCTTCAGCTGGTTATAAATGACATCACATCTAGTTACCTGACTCTGGCACAATTCACCTTCAGAACTCTGTTAAGATTCTGTTGCAGCATTTTTAATATATGCAACTTTTACAAATACATTTTAATACAACCATCTGTACAAATCAATGTGACAGTCAAATGACATACGATTATTTACAAAACTTCAGCCAGCTACCATGCTGGCATATGCCACACATGCACTGTTTTACTTCTATTGGTGTAGCCGACAATACCTCACAATATTACATCTCACCCTCCCTTTGAAGACTCAATCTAGTTTTTCAACTGACCATAGAAAAACATTGCTTGAGAGAAATGGCCTTGTCTGGGAACACATCAACCTATACCCTGTCTTGAGAATCCGTCTGCACTGGCATTGCTGTAATCTAGACTGCCTAATACAGGGGGTCCTCCCAAAGCATTTGGAATTCCTGATTGCAAGATGGGGTCCATACTACCTTATTTGGCCTGTTTTTCCTTGAAAGGTCTGTGAGGGGAGCAGCTATTGTACTATAATTGGGAATTAACTTTCTATAGTACCCCGCTGTCCCCAAGAATGTCCTCATTTGTGTTTTGGTAACACGGTCAGGTTATGCCTGAATAGCTTCCACTTTGGGAGGTTCTGGCCTGGTCTTAGCACTACCCACTCTATGTCCCAGGTAGGAAACCTCTGTCATACTACCTGACACTTACTGGGCTTAATGGTCAACCCTGCCCTTTGCAGTCTGCCCAGGATCTCCCTGACATGCTGAGGCTTCATTATGTTAATGTCGTACAGTTTGTGTCCCTGCCTCCTGCCAAGCAGGTTTACCATATAGTTAACGTCACTGACCTTCCTTACCACTTTGAAGGGTCCCTCCCAATCTGCCTATGGCTTATTCTGTCTGACAGAAATGAACGGAGCTACACGCTCCAGGGACTTAAACCTGAGCACAAAAATAAATAGGACATGCTGGAGGGACAGATTCATTTCCCAGAGGCTCCCCTCACTCTGGAATAGAATCCCAGTTCATGTTAGACACAGCCCCTCGCTGACCCTCTTCAAGCGAAATCTGGACGCATGGATGGGAAATTGCAAATTCACCCCTGGGATCTCTTCTGTGTCCCTGCTAGACAGAGGCACAGTAAACTAATCTTAAAAGGGTACCTTCTGTGACCTACTTTACAAAGGCACAGTAGGCTAATCAAATAGAGAGGCGGAAGCCAAATACACTCTGGCTAGGCCTATAAATGCCCTAGGGCAGATAGCCTAGTATCTACCTATGAATCTATGAACACCATAACCTGTTGTCCCACAGCATACTCACGGGCTTGAGCCTTCCTGTAATACCAGTCGTTATTCTGCTGTTGGGCTCCTGCCAGGTTCTCCTGGGCCAAGCCCGTGAGCTCCTTAAGCCATATCCTGCGGTTTAGGACATATGCCACAACAGACTCCTTGTGGGATTCACACTCACCCTCCCACTCATCACGAATCAAGTCTAGTGGCCTTAACCTATACCCACACAGCAACTCAAAGGGTGAAAAACCTGTGGATTCCTAGGATACCTCTCTGTATGCAAACAGTAGATGGAGCAAATATTTGTCCCAGTCTCTCCTAAACTGGTCTGTAAATGCCTGTAGCATGGTCTTTAGTGTAAAGTTTAACCTGTCCACAAGACTGTTAGTCTGGGGATGGTAGGGGTTGGTCTTTAGGTGCTTCACCCCACAACGTGTTCACAGACAAGCCAGCAGGTCTGACAAAAACTTGGCACCTCTGTCAGTCAGTATTTCTCTTGAGAAACCTTCCCTGTTGCAAATGTCTAACAAAGCATTTGCCAGCTTCTGTGCTTCGATGGAGGACAGAGCCACCACTTCAGGATATCTAGTAGCATAATCTACTGCCACCAGGATATAATTCATCCCTGTGGAACTTGGGTTACTCAGAGGCCCCAAAATATTTGTAGCTACCATCTGAAATGGCTCCTCAATCACAGGCAAAGGCATCAGTGGAGCTTTGGCCTTGTTTCCTGCCTTGCTTACCTTTTGGCACTGCTCACAGGTCCTGTTGTACCCTGTTACATCTCTTGCAATCCCAGGCCAATAAAAATGCTGCATAATATGAGTCTTAGTATGCTTTATACCCATATGACCTGCAAAAGGAATGTCGTTGGCTATGGCTAAACATGCCAGAGAGTAGGCTCCAGGCATTAACGACTGTCGTTTTACCTCCCCCTCTAGCTCTCCCTCAGGGATCCACTCTCTGTACAGGAACCCTTTGTTCCAGTATACAGACTCCCCTTTTCCTTGAGCATCAGGTGCCTCCTTAACTATCTCCCTCAAGCCTCGTAAGGTAGGGTCCGAAAGCTGTGCCTATCTCAGCTCTCCTTTCATGACTCTTCCCAGCTCCTCTTCCATTGGAATCCTAGTATCTTCTGATAACATTGCTTCCTTGTAAGCCTGGCTACTACCACTCACCTCTGTCCTTTGTCACCTTGTCCATGGGAACAACAGTACATACCAGCAGCTGTGGTTCACTTTCAGGCTCACTGCTACAAGGTAGCTCCCTTCCTGAAATAACCATATCACCAGCCCCAGCTTCAGGCATGGGGTCTGTCTGGGTCCCCCCCAGGATGCCAGATCTACCCGCCTGTCTCCAAGCCTGACTGCATGTAACTGCATGCACACAAGGTACTGCATTATCAAAATTATTCCCTATTAAGACATCTGCAGGGATATCCTCAAACACACCTACCTGCTTGTTTTCTTTTCCACCTTCCCAGTCAAGGTGAACCCTGGCAAAAGGTATTTGGACTGCTGTCCCTCCTAAAGCTCTAACTGGAGTGGACCGCCCAAGCAAGTACTGCTCTTCTTTAACTACTGCAAGCTTCACAATGGTTATGTCAGAACCTGTGTCTCTCTTAGCAATGACCTGCCTTCCATCCACTAAGATAGGATACAAACTCTGGTGATAGTTTGGTACCTCTGTTGTCTCCAGACAACTTACCATTGGCAGGTGGTTATTCCCACTTATTGGCTCCCTAACCTTTTGTTCTCCACTTTGCTTCAGTGGACATTTGTATATTACATGGCCCCTCTGGTTATATTTAAAACATCTAACCATTGATCCTGGCCATGTACCTGAACTAGTGTCTTCCCCTATTACTGGTAGACTCTGTTGGGGTGGTTTAGGCTGCCCACCATGAGTTCCCTTATATCCATGTACAGCACTCTATCCCCTTCTTGTGCAGTGATGCCATGTTTGCTAAGTAGACATCCCCTTTTCTCCTCAGTTCATCTGCAGTTACTTTCTCGGTTTGCCAATCAGATTCTCATATCCTCAGGCAAAGTGCTAAGGGCTTGTTCCCTCACCAAAAGGTCTGTCAGCCTTTCAGAAGTGGTGACTTGATGCCCACTCACCCACCTATGAAAATAAGTGCTTAACTCAGCAATATAATTACGTACACTTTCATCTGCCTTGTGTCTATGCTCACAAAACTTTTTTCTGTAAGCTTCAGGTGTTAACTTAAAACAGTCTAGTAAACATTGTATCTGAAGTAGGAGATTCATTTGTCTGCAACCTGTGGGTTATGGATCCGACATCGGATCCGAACCGGCATGGTTTACCAGCTATGGATCCAAGCTCTCAGCTCCTCCCCTCACCCATAATGCCCTGCTCTCCCTACATGACCTCAGATCTTGTTTGCCACGCTGGTGACCAGATTTGTGTTTCTAAGCTCTTCAGCTAAGTGCTCTTTTTCAAGTATTTAGAAGTTTAAAAATTGTATTTTTGTGTGAAAGTTGTGTAAAAGTTTAGGTTTCCCTATTACTGTATTATACTTTTAGTGTTTTAAATTTAATTTTTACCTTCCCTCCCCTCGCTGGTAGCGTAGTGTATGTTTGGGCCTGTTGTGTGCTTTAGTTACTTTACTTTTACCAACTTAGTTTAAGTAACTTTTTTTTTGGTACTTGGGATGTCTGAACAACCCAAAGCTGTGTTCTCTAAGTGCTCCGAGTGTGGCCATAAGCTTTCCCGGCTGATGGCCACACTGTGATAAATGCCTTGGGGTTGAACACCTCACTTCTGGATGTTCCATTTGTGCAGGGTTCAACCCCAGGGCATTGAAGGAGCGGAGGTCCAAGCTTGTCTTGGCGGGTCTTTTGCCACCAGACTTCGGCTCGCCTCCGCTCCTTCGGGGTAACCGTTTCTCGGTTGTCTCCTCTCCGGCTCCCCTCCTCCTCCTGGGACTCAACCTCCCTGTAGTGGTTCGGAGGAGAGGGAAGAAAGAAGGACCGGAGGAGAAGCACCATAAGCGGCGGGCGAGGCCTCTGTTTCGCCCCGCCAGCCAGCGGCTTCTCCTCCGGCCTCCTTGTCTGCGGTTCTCCCCTCCTCGGCTCCGGTCACCTGTGTGTTTCTCACGGGACCTGAGGAGGAGGAGACCCGATCTCCGACGAGGCTATCCAGGAGGCACTCTAGGCCTACCTCGGTAGCCTCGTCGAGATCGGCTGATAGCCTGTCAGGCGCTGATCTGGACGGATGATGAGAAGGTTCATCCAGGCCCAGATGCAGATGGGAGTGCTCTTGCCTCCCCTCTGGGGAACTTCGACCTTTCTTTAAGCCAATTGCTCCTTCTCCGACCGCTACCGGGCTCGGAGCCGTTGAGCCGAGCAGCCGGGCGGGGGTGGGTCGGCGCCGATAGTACTTGGTACCGGATCCGACCCTGCCCTCGAGTGCCGGATCCGACCTCGGAGCCTGGATCGAGCTTTGGATCGGGGGATCAGTGCTCGCCGGCACCATCTGTGTCCGGGCGCACTGTCGCCGGATCCGAGCACCGGCGCCGGCTCCGATCCACTCCTCGGATCTGAGGGGGAGCCGATTGTCGGATCCTTTGGTCGAGGTCGGCTCCTTCGGCTTTGATGTAGTGGAGAGGCCCTGTTGTGGGTCTCGGACCCCGGCACTTGCTTCGGCTCCGTCCAGCGCTCCATCTGCACTGGGTCAGGCTTCCACCATCCGGCCCTTGGGACAGCCCGCTCCTTTGCCCCAAGCTGTTCCCCTGGAACAGGTCACTGTTTGCGAGGTCCTCTGACAGCCCCCAGAGGATGTTCCCCGCAAACATACGTGCAAAAGGAGGCACATTGACTCCCGAGTCTCACAGAAGACACGGATTTGGAGGAAGGGAAGGCTCCCAAGGTCACCCCGAGGATGTCTCATTTGGAGACATCATGGAAATATTCATAAGGGGGGGTGGTCCGCCCAAGTCTTCCTCGGGCGAGTCCGTGTTCTTGGAGGCATTTGAAGCGGGCCCGTCTACCTCTTGGGTGTCCCCTCCTGCCCGACCTCCTGGTGGACCTCATTACCACCAGGGTGTGGAAGGAACCGGACACCGTGGAGCCAATCCCAAAAGGAACCATTTTCCAGTGGTTGCAGCCTGGTTCCAACTGCCAAGTTTCCAGGTCTTTCCTTACATAGGTCCATAGGTGTTTGCTAGGCTTATGATGGCCCCCCTCCTTGGGAGCCCAAGGGTAACCCCCCCCCCCCCCCCCCCCCCCCCCCCCCCCCCCCCCCCCCCCCCCCCCCCCCCACCCCCCCAGCCTCCCCCCCCCCCTCCCCCCCCCCCCCCCCCCCCCCCCCCCCCCCCCCAAAAAAAAAAAAAAAAAAAAAAAAAAAAAAAAAAAAAAAAAAAAACAAAAAAAAAAAAACAAAAAAAAAAAAAAAAAAAAAAAAAAAAAAAAAAAAAAAAAAAAAAAAAAATACAAAAAAAAAAAAAAAAAAAAAAAAAAAAAAAAAAAAAAAAAAAAAAAAAAAAAAAAAAAAAAAAAAAAGGAGTTCACAAAAAAAAATGACCTGAGAGCTTTTCCACAGGGATGATGGATTTACACATAATTAAAAAAAATGAAAAACTCTCGGGATAAGCAAATTTTTAAGCAGGGGAAATTTTGGGCTTCAGAGGGACGGAACTTTGCCCAACAAGATTCCTTAACCAACGGGGGTCCTTCGTAGGGACTCACACCTTGTTCGGTTTCCTGCATACTCGGCCCCCAACAAAACCACCCCCCCCCGAAAAAGGCGGGCTTAGTTGGCTTTCCCCAGTAAACAAATGTTAAAATTAAAAAAAAAATTCTTCCAAAGAAAACAAAACAAAAACAAAAATGGAGAGTTTGATTCAGTGGTTATAAAGCCACACTTTTCCCTGATTGGAACAATTCCCCTTCAAATTGTTAAGATTTTTTGCAGCATTTTAAATATAACTTTTAAAAATAATTTTAATAAAATTTGTACAAATCAATTAAGTAAATACAACGATTTTTACAAAATTAATACCAGTGGATAGCCAAAATGCAGTTTTACTTCTAGGGTTCCAAATCCCTAAAAAAACTTCCCTTTAAATAATTATTTTTTCAACTGACCTAGAAAAACTTTGAGAGAAATCCTTGCGGGGAACAAAAACCCTAACCCTGCTTGAAATACTGACTATTGCTGTAATTAATGCCAATACAGGGTCCTCCCAAAGCATTTGGTTCCCATTAAAATGGGGTCCTTCCTTTTTTGGTTTTTTTTTTCCCTTTAAAAGGTCGTGGGGGCAGTATTGTCTAAAATTAAAACTTTCTTAGTCCCCGGCCCCAAAATGTCCTATTTGGTTTTGGTAACAGGTTATTATTAATATTCCCAGGGATTCCCGGCACACACCCACTCTTGCCCAGGTAAAAACCTCTGTATATCCCTACACTTACGGGGCTTTGGAACCCCTCCCTTTTCAGTCTGTGGGTTTCCCCCTGTGCGGGGCTTATTATGAATTCTACATTTTTCCCCCCCCTGCCAAATTTCCAATTTTAACGTCATGACCTTCCTTACCATTTTAAGGGCCTCCCAATCTGCCTATGGTTACGCTACAAAATAATCTACCCTCCGGGATTTAAACCTAGCCAAAATAAAAACATGCTGGAGGGAAATTTCTTTCCCCGGGCTCCCTACCGGGTAGAACCCCATTCATGTTGAACAGCCCTCGGCCCTCCAAGAAAATTGGCCGGGATGCAAATTACCCTATTCCTGTTCCCTTGAAAGGCCGTAAACAAATTTAAAAGGGTACCTTCTTGACCCTTTCAAAGGCCAGTGGTAAAAAAAGGGGGAAGCCAAATACACTTGGCTGGCCTATAAATGCCCGGGGAGAACCTGTATCTACCTATAATCTATGAACCCTCCTTTGTCCCCAGATCCCCCGGGCTTGAGTTTCCCTTAAATAAGTCTTTATTTGTTTTGGGGCTCCTGCCAGGTTTCCTGGGAAGCCCTGACTCCTTTAAACCATATCCTGCGGTTTAGGACATATGCCACAACAACTCCTTGTGGGAACATCACCCTCCCACTCATAGAATCAAGTTAGTGGCCAACCTTACCCCCAAACTAAAGGGAAAACCTGGGATTCCTGGTCCCTCTGAGAAAACAGTAATACAAATATTTGTCCCTCTTCCAAAGGCGTAAATCCGAGAGGCGGGAAATTTTAACCTGAAAAGCCTTATCTGGGGATGGTGGGGTTTCTTTAGGTCTTACCCCAAACTGTTCACAGCAACCACGGCTGACCTTCCCTTTCAGTCGTATTTCTTTGGCCTTCCCTGGCAAAGCTAACAAAGCATTTGCCACCGTCTTGTGGGGACAACCACCACTTCAGGATATCTAGTGCTAACTATCCACCGGGATAAATTCCCCCCTTTGGGAACTTGGGTTACTAGACCCCCCCAAATATTGTAGTCCTCTAAATGGCCCCTAATCCGGAAAAGGCTAGGGGAGTTTGGCCTTTTTTGCCTTGCTTACCTTTTCAGCCACAGGTCCTTTGACCCTTTTAATCTCTTGAATCCCGGAATAAAAATGCTGCATAAAAGTCTTAGATGTTTTATACCCATATGACCTGAAAAGGGAAATTTGGGTATGGCTAAACATGCCAGGGGTAGGCTCCAGGCATCGACTGTCCCCCCCTCTAGCTCTCCCTCAGGGATCCACTCTCTGTACAGGAACCCTTTGTTCCAGTATACAGACCCCCCTTTTCCTTGAGCATCAGGTGTCTTTAACTATCTCCCTCAACCCTTTGGGGTAGGGTCCGAAAGCTGTGCCTATCTCAGCTCTCCTTTCATGACTCTTCCCAGCTCCTCTTCCATTGGAATCCTAGTATCTTCTGATAACATTGCTTCCTTGTAAGCCTGGCTACTACCACTCACCTCTGTCCTTTGTCACCTTGTCCATGGGAACAACAGTACATACCATCAGCTGTGGTTCACTTTCAGGCTCACTGCTACAAGGTAGCTCCCTTCCTGAAATAACCATATCACCAGCCCCAGCTTCAGGCATGGGGTCTATCTGGGTCCCCCCCAGGATGCCAGATCTACCCGCCTGTCTCCAAGCCTGACTGCATGTAACTGCATGCACACAAGGTACTGCATTATCAAAATTATTCCCTATTAAGACATCTGCAGGGATATCCTCAAACACACCTACCTGCTTGTTTTCTTTTCTACCTTCCCAGTCAAGGTGAACCCTGGCAAAAGGTATTTGGACTGCTGTCCCTCCTAAAGCTCTAACTGGAGTGGACCGCCCAAGCAAGTACTGCTCTTCTTTAACTACTGCAAGCTTCACAATGGTTATGTCAGAACCTGTGTCTCTCTTAGCAATGACCTTTCCATCCACTAAGATAGGATACAAACTCTGGTGATAGTTTGGTACCTCTGTTGTCTCCAGACAACTTACCATTGGCAGGTGGTTATTCCCACTTATTGGCTCCTAACCTTTTGTTCTCCACTTTGCTTCAGTGGACATTTGTATATTACAGGGCCCCCTTTGGTTATATTTAAAACATCTAACCATTGATCCTGGCCATGTACCTGAACTAGTGTCTTCCCCTATTACTGGTAGACTCTGTTGGGGTGGTTTAGGCTGCCCACCATGAGTTCCCTTATATCCATGTACAGCACTCTATCCCCTTCTTGTGCAGTGATGCCATGTTTGCTAAGTAGACATCCCCTTTTCTCCTCAGTTCATCTGCAGTTACTTTCTCGGTTTGCCAATCAGATTCTCATATCCTCAGGCAAAGTGCTAAGGGCTTGTTCCCTCACCAAAAGGTCTGTCAGCCTTTCAGAAGTGGTGACTTGATGCCCACTCACCCACCTATGAAAGTAAGTGCTTAACTCAGCAATATAATTACGTACACTTTCATCTGCCTTGTGTCTATGCTCACAAAACTTTTTTCTGTAAGCTTCAGGTGTTAACTTAAAACAGTCTAGTAAACATTGTATCTGAAGTAGGAGATTCATTTGTCTGCAACCTGTGGGTTATGGATCCGATATCGGATCCGAACCGGCATGGTTTACCAGCTATGGATCCAAGCTCTCAGCTCCTCCCCTCACCCATAATGCCCTGCTCCCCCTACATGACCTCAGATCTTGTTTGCCGCGCTGGTGACCAGATTTGTGTTTCTAAGCTCTTCAGCTAAGTCCCCAAGTATTTAAATTTTAAAAAATTGTTTTTTTGTGTGAAAGTTTTTAAAAGTTTAGGTTTCCCTATTATTTATTATACTTTTAGTGTTTTAAATTTAATTTTATTCCCTCCCTGCTGGTAGCGGTTTTGTTTGGGCCTGTTGTGTGTTTTAGTTACTTTACTTTTACCAAAGTTTAAGTAACTTTTTGGTACGGGATGCAACAACCTAAGGTGTTCATTTGTGCAGGTTGACCCAGGATAAGCGGAGGCCAAGCTTGTCTTGGCGGGTTTGCCACCACTCCGCTGTTCCATTGTGCAGGGTTCCCCGGCCTCCCCTGGGACTGCCTCCGGGTTTTGGTCGAGAGGGAGCCAAGACCGGGGAGACCCTACGCGGTCCAGACCTCTGTTTCGCCCCCCGGGATCAGCTCTCTCGGCCTCCGCGCGGTCTCCGGCCCGGGACGTCTTACGGGGGCCTGAGGGGGCCCGCCCGCAGGCTTCCGGGCCTCTTGGCTACCCGGTCCTCCCAATCGGCTCGCCTGTGGCTACGGACCGATGATGAGAAGTCATCCAGGCCGATGCAGGGAGGCTCTGCCTCCCTCGGGGCTCCTTAAGCCATGCTCTCTGACCGACCGGTTTGGAGGTTACCGAGCAGCTCGAGCGGGGTGTTGCGCCATAGTACTGGTACCCGGATCCGACCCTGCCCTCGAGTGCCGGATCCGACCTCTCGGAGCCTGGATCCGAGCTCGGATCCGGGGATCAGTGCTCTTCGGCACCATCTGTGTCGGAGCGCACTGTCCCTCGGATCCGGCACGCCCCGATCCACTCGGATCCGAGGGAGCCGATTGTCGGATCCTTTGGTCAGTCGGCTCCTTCGGCTTTTGATGTAGTGGAGGCCCTGTTGCGGGTCTCCGGACCCCGCACTTGCTTCGCCCGCCCCGCTCCATCTGCACTGGGTCAGGCTTCCACCATCCGGCCCTTGGGACAGCCCGCTTTTGCCCCAAGCTGTTCCCTGGAACAGGTCACTGTTCGGAGTCCTCTGACAGCCCCCAGAGGATGTTCCCCCGGAAACATACGTGCAAAAGGAGGCACATTGACTCCCGAGTTCTCACAGAAGACACGGATTTGGAGGAAGGGAAGGCTCCAGGTTCCCCGAGGATGTCTCATTTGGAGACATCATGGAAATCCGCATAGGAGTGGTCCAAGTCTTCCTCGGACGAGTCCGTGTTCTTGGAGGCATTTGAAGCGGCCCGTCTACCTCTTGGGTGTCCCTCCTGCCGACCCCTGGTGGACCTCATTACCACCAGGGGTGAGGAACCGGACACCGTGGAGCCAATCCCAAAAGGCCCAACGTGTTCTCAGTCCCCTGGCTGACCGTGCCCATATGGAGTAAGGGGCCTCCGGTAGATGCCATGTTGACGGCGGCCACCAAGACGGAACTTGCTCAGGAGAGTCCCTCAGTCCATCCCCCGAGCAAGGAGTCTCGGATGATGGACCGCTTGGGGGCGGTTTAGTTCAGCGACCTTCTCGGAGGGCGCTGAACTATCTGGCACAGAGTTGGGATGACGATCTTATAAAGAATACGCTGCATCCCCAGAGTCCATGTCGGAGGAGGACAAAGTGCTGCACTCCACCCGGATGGCACTCAGGTCCTAAAATACCTCTATGCCCGGTCTGTCCCATGCTACGGAAGGTGCCGCTAGAGCCGCAGGGGCAGGCCTAGTTACTAACGCCAGGCCTGGCTCCCATGCGATTTCTCAGAGCCCTTCAAGCGCATTTGCAAGGCCTTGATGGTTCTGCCCTCTTTGGCAAAACTGTTCACGACACTTTGACCCAGAGCGAGAAGGACGGGAAGACGCTGTCTGCCGTCGGAATCCGCTTCTCTGCACCCCAGAGGCCCTATTCTAGGAACCAAAAGGGTCAGAAGAAGATGTGGTTCCGGAAGTCGCAGCAATCCCAGCCTGCTCCGGACAACCAGTCCTTCCATGGCAGAGGAGGACAGGGAGGACGCCGTCCTAGGGGCAGAGGGGCTCCTAGGAACTTCGGGTCCAGAGAACCCTTCTCTGAACGGCCCGCGCAGCAGCCCTGAGGGGTTGCCCAGCTGCTCCACTCTGGAGGCAGTCGGGGGACGTTTTTCAGAGCACCTAGCGGCATGGGAGTCCATAACATCAGACCGCTGGGTTCTCCAGATTATATCCAGAGGATACCGTATCCCCTTTCTTCACTTACCAAAATTGAAGTCCCTCCCCGACGTTCCACCCGGTCAGTGGGAGGCCGCTTTGGCAGAAATTGGCCATCTGCTAAAGAAAAGAGCCATCCAGCCCGTCCCCCCAGACCAGATCGGATCAGGGTTCTACTCCAGGTTCTTTTTAGTGCCAAAAAAGACGGGGGATCTAAGACCAATTTTAGACCTTTCACTCTTGAACCTGGCAGTTCCCAAGGAGAAGTTCCGAATGGTCACGTTGCAGTCTATTCTCCCCCTTCTGGGAGAAAATCACTGGATGTGCTCCATAGACCTCAAGGATGCGTACTACCACATACTAATGGACAGGCGCTCCAGGAGGTTTCTCCGCTTCCGGCTGGGAGCCAGTCACTACCAGTTCCGGGTCCTTCCCTTTGGTCTCACCACAGCCCCAGGGTGCTCACCAACGTAATAGCAGTGGTAGCGGCCCACCTGTGGCATCAGGGGTGCAGGTCTTTCCTACCTGGACGACTGGCTTCTCACCGCCCAACAAGGCATCTACTTCTTGGCACGAGACTCCTTTCTCCATCTTGCTCCACACCTGGGCATCACGATAAACACAAAATCCAACCTAGCACCCACTCAGCTCATAGATTTTATAGGTGCCAGGTTAGACACAGGAGACTGAGAGCCTTCCTCAGCGGACAGAGTTCAAACTGCAGCTCCAGGTGCGGGCCATTCTCCACTCAAATTCAGTTCGCGGAGTTGGTCCTGAGGGCTCTAGGGTCCATGGTGCATGCGCTTCTTCTCTCGCCAGGTTCAATATGCATCCTTCAATGGACTCTCTGGTTCAGTGGTCATCTTGCTCTTCCTATGCATCATCCCATTGCGATCAGCAAGGCTTGCAAGCGGTCCCTCCTGTGGTGGCTACACTCTCCAGATCTCCACGAGGCCGCCTTTGTTTCCTCTCGCCACGGTGACCACGGACGCCTCCGCCTCGGGTGGGGGCATTTTGGCGGACGGTCCAAGGCACGTGGACGATTCAGAGACCTTGCTGCATATCAATGTTCTAGAGATGAGAGCAGTGCTCTTAGCGTTAGCACTTCAGGCCTTTCTTCCCTTGGGAACAATTGCGATTCAATCGGACAACATGTCTGTTGTCTGGTATATCAACAAACAGGAGGAACCAGGTCTTACCCTTTGTCGAGAAGCCATGAGAGTGTGGGAATGGGCAATCTCCACCAACCGCTTTCTCATAGCAACGCATATCGGTCGGTCCAACATCCTGGCGGACAAACTCAGTCGCACCATTCTCACCCCTACGAGTGGTCTCTCAATACTCAGTAGCGGAACGCATCTTCGCAGTGGGGAACTCCTTGTTCGATCTTTTGCATCTCCCTCAAACACCAAGTGCGACAGTTTTTCGCTCTGATACCTCCTCCCGGAGGTTCTCCAAGAGACGCTCTGGTGCATGCTTGGCCACCCGGTTTCTGGGGCCCCCTTCTTTCCCCCGGTTTTTTAAACCCTTTTGCCCCCTTTTTTGTCCCTGCTAGACAGAGGCACAGTAAACTAATCTTAAAGGGTACCTTCTGTGACCTACTTTACAAAGGCACAGTAGGCTAATCAAATAGGCGGAAGCCAAATACACTCTGGCTAGGCCTATAAATGCCCTAGGGCAGATAGCCTAGTATCTACCTATGAACCTATGAACACCATAACCTGTTGTCCCACAGCATACTCGGGCTTGAGCCTTCCTGTAATACCAGTCGTTATTCTGCTGTTGGGCTCCTGCCAGGTTCTCCTGGGCCAAGCCCGTGAGCTCCTTAAGCCATATCCTGTGGTTTAGGACATATGCTCTGGCACAACAGACTCCTTGTGGGATTCACACTCACCCTCCCACTCCCAGCATCACTTAATCAAGTCTAGTGGCCTTAACCTATACCCATACAGCAACTCAAAAGGTTAAAAACTTGTGGATTCCTAGGATACCTCTGTGTATGTAAACAGTAGATGGGCAAATATTTGTCCCACTCACTCCTAAACTGGCCTGCAAATGCCTGTAGCATGGTCTTTACTATAGAGTTTAACCTGTCCACAAGACCGTTAGTCTGGGGATGGTAGGGTTGGTCTTTAGGTGCTTCACCCCACAACGTGTTCACAGACAAGCCAGCAGGTCTGACAAAAACTTGGCACCTCTGTCAGTCAGTATTTCTTGAGAAACCTTCCCTGTTGCAATGTCTAACAAAGCATTTGCCAGCTTCTGTGCTTCGATGGAGGACAGAGCCACCACTTCAGGATATCTAGTAGCATAATCTACTGCCACCAGGATATAATTCATCCCTGTGGAACTTGGGTTACTCAGAGGCCCCAAAATATTTGTAGCTACCATCTGAAATGGCTCCTCAATCACAGGCAAAGGCATCAGTGGAGCTTTGGCCTTGTTTCCTGCCTTGCTTACCTTTTGGCACTGCTCACAGGTCCTGTTGTACCCTGTTACATCTCTTGCAAATCCCAGGCCAATAAAATGCTGCATAATATGAGTCTTAGTATGCTTTATACCCATATGACCTGCAAAAAGGAATGTCGTTGGCTATAGCTAAACATGCCAGAGAGTAGGCTCCAGGCATTACGACTGTCATTTTACCTCCCCTAGCTCTCCCTCAGGGGATCCACTCTCTGTACAGGAACCCTTTGTTCCAGTATACAGACTCCCCTTTTCCTTGAGCATCAGGTGCCTCCTTAACTATCTCCCTCAAGCCTCGTGGGTAGGGTCCGAAAGCTGTGCCTATCTCAGCTCTCCTTTCATGACTCTTCCCAGCTCCTCTTCCATTGGAATCCTAGTATCTTCTGATAACATTGCTTCCTTGTAAGCCTGGCTACTACCACTCACCTCTGTCCTTTGTCACCTTGTCCATGGGAACAACAGTACATACCAGCAGCTGTGGTTCACTTTCAGGCTCACTGCTACAAGGTAGCTCCCTTCCTGAAATAACCATATCACCAGCCCCAGCTTCAGGCATGGGGTCTGTCTGGGTCCCCCCCAGGATGCCAGATCTACCCGCCTGTCTCCAAGCCTGACTGCATGTAACTGCATGCACACAAGGTACTGCATTATCAAAATTATTCCCTATTAAGACATCTGCAGGGATATCCTCAAACACACCTACCTGCTTGTTTTCTTTTCCACCTTCCCAGTCAAGGTGAACCCTGGCAAAAGGTATTTGGACTGCTGTCCCTCCTAAAGCTCTAACTGGAGTGGACCGCCCAAGCAAGTACTGCTCTTCTTTAACTACTGCAAGCTTCACAATGGTTATGTCAGAACCTGTGTCTCTTTAATGACCTGCCTTCCATCCACTAAGATAGGATACAAACTCTGGTGATAGTTTATACCTCTGTTGTTCCAGACAACTTACCATTGGCATGTGGTTATTCCCACTTATTGGCTCCCTAACCTTTTGTTCTCCACTTTGCTTCAGTGGACATTTGTATATTACATGGCCCCTCTGGTTATATTTAAAACATCTAACCATTGATCCTGGCCATGTACCTGAACTAGTGTCTTCCCCTATTACTGGTAGACTCTGTTGGGGTGGTTTAGGCTGCCCACCATGAGTTCCCTTATATCCATGTACAGCACTCTATCCCCTTCTTGTGCAGTGATGCCATGTTTGCTAAGTAGACATCCCCTTTTCTCCTCAGTTCATCTGCAGTTACTTTCTCGGTCTGCCAATCAGATTCTCATATCCTCAGGCAAAGTGCTAAGGGCTTGTTCCCTCACCAAAAGGTCCGTCAGCCTTTCAGAAGTGGTGACCTGACGCCCACTCACCCACCTATGAAAGTAAGTGCTTAACTCAGCAATATAATCAAGCAGACTTTCATCTGCCTTGTGTCTATGCTCAAGAAACTTTCTCTATAAGCTTCAGGTGTTAACTTAAAACAGTCTAGTAAACATTGTTTTACTCTAGCATAGTTTAAACAATCAGTATCAGACAATTTAGAAACAGCAATTACAGCTTTGCCATGGAGTAAGGGGGTAAGGAACTGTACCCTGAGCTCTTGGTCAACATTATACTGTTTACATATCCTTTCAAATATATGAATAAAACTATCAAAATTATTCCCCTCTGCAAATTTTGGAAGAAAGTTACTGACGTTTATTGCTACTGGGGTCCGGTTATTCCCTTCCCCATTACCTCCATGACTCTGACAAAGAGTCAACATCTCCCTCTCATGTTGTCGCTGCTTCTCTTTTTCTTCAGCCTCCAATCATTGCAGTCTGTCATTTTCTTCGATCTCCAAATGCCGTAGTCTCTCTTTTTCTTTGATCTTCAAATGCTGCAGTCTCTCTTCGGTCTCCAAATGTTTAGCCTCCAGTTCATGCTGATGCTGTTTCTCCCTTTCTTCAACCTCTAAACACCACGGTTTCTCATTTTTTTTAATCTCCAAATGTTTGGCTTCCATTTGCAGTCTCTTTAACTCCAGAAGGATTTTTAAGACTTTTGAGGAAAAGGTGAACTGTCCTGTTTCCGAAGGTTGCACATCTCCATCACCAGACTGGCTAACTCCCTGGTTGCTAGACCATGCTACAGCTGTGATTAAGGCTGAGATTATATCCTCTTTAGTCAGGTTGGCATGCACCACTACTTTGGCTTCACAAACCTTTTCCAACTGGTTCTTTGTCAGCTTGCTATAATCTTCTGCTGACAGCTTTGCCTGCTTTCCCTGACTAAACTAACTAACAAAAATAAATAAAACTCTTGTGAAACTGAAACTCTGAATGTTTACCTTGTGGCTGTTGAGAGTACACACACCTTCAGTGACAACTGCTTACAGGCTGCTGAAGTTTAATTAATATCCTACCATCTGATACCAATATGCAATGGCCCGTCTTTACCCCGAACCAGTAATCAAGGAGACTCAATCCTCACCACTGACACTGGTGAGAGGCGACCACTAAGAAGAGGAATGGATGTACACAGTATTTTAAATGCAGCTCTCTGGATCAAGCACAATTTCCCTCAAGAGCACAGAGAGAACATGCTTCAGACCTGGGGGCTGGACTCTGTGTTTTTCCAGATCCCAAACAAGACTCACCTTGGAGCACTGTGTCCCATTTCCAAATATCTGACACACACTTGAATACACACACACACACACACACACACACACACACACACACACACACACACACACACACACACACACACACACACACACACACACACAAACACAGGCAAGGCTGATACAGATTCACCAGCTGTGTCCCCTCTTTCCAGACTACAATATAGATTGCTGCCACCAGTCAAATACTCTAAAGCTCTTACAAAGGGTAACCAATTATATACTTTGTCAAATTAAAAGTGATATAAATGATAGTGTGACTGAAGCATTAAGGCTTATTGGAGTGGCCACAGTGTCACTAAAATAAGCACAAGTACTCTCAAGATGTTAAAAGTATTCTTTAAAAGACCAGCCAGAATGAAAAGGTATAAAAATATTTAATAATGGATAATAAAATAGTGAATAGAAAAATATTTAATATTTAGTTACAATAAACAACAGAGTTTTCAATCACAGGAAATATAAAAATAACAGAGTTGGATAGAATCTCAAAGATGCAGAAAAATAATACTAAATTAATCTCACTGTATTTTTCCTAAATGAACTAAAGAGAAATTGTCCCTAGTTAACTCAGTATCACAAGGCAAGATGTACTGCTGAGATGCTCACTTCCACAAGGCAAGATGAGATACTACACACTACTGAACTGTACAACTAACAACAGAACAACTACTGAACTGTGATAACTGACATAGATCTTTTATATCAGATTCCAAAGAAAAACAAAATCAGACAACAAACTGCTGCTGCCAGAGTTCCATCCTTCAGCTGGTTACAGAATTACATCACATCTAGTCACTTGACTCTGGCACAATTCACCTTCAGAACTCTTGTTAAGATTTTGTTGCAGCATTTTTAACATAAGCAACTTTTACAAATACATTTTTAATACAAGCATCTGTACAAATCAGTGTGACAGTAAAATGACATAAGATTATTTACAAAATGTCAACCAGCCATGCTGGCATATGCCACACATGCACTGTCTTACTTCTTCTTGTGCAGCTGGCAATACCTCACAATGTCAAGGCTAATGGCCACAAAAGCCTTTTTAAGCCTAGTCATGTATCCTAAATTTTTGACAAGTTCTGGTACCCTTGATAAGTAAGAAGAGGCTTGGGAGATGAATCATTTACAAGCAGGGGCTGGGAGATGAACCATTTGCAGGTTGCCTGTGTCCATTAGAGACATAGGTTCAAAGCCAGGGATGAATTTCCTATTCCCCGTACAAGTTACACTTGAATTGGGTTAGAGAGGAACTCTGCTTCACATGGACGGGGAGCCTGGTCCAGAGATGGAGTAGACTCTGAGATACATACCTGTCTCTGCAGCAGATCCTGTTTATATCACAGGCAAGGTTTAAGTCTTTTGAACTGGTAATTCTGGTGCTGTTTGTTTTGCGTATATGCAGAAGGTCCATCAGAATGGGGTTTGACAACGCACTGTATGCCAGGCGTAGATCTCCCTCAACAGCCTGTAGGTGACAGAATACAGGGATAGGGCCTTGAGGTGGTCTGCAGAGGACATTTTACTTATGCCCTGTATTCTTTTAGAGGAACATCTGTGGACGTTCTATTTGTTGGATATGCCTGGTTAGGTAAATACCAAAGGGACATTGTACTCAATTATAGGTCTTATAAATGTCAAATACAGTGGAACAATGGCTTCCTTTGACCTAGATGCCATACCTATACCTTTGTTTATAAGCTGCTCAACATAGAATGATTTCCTCAGTACTGTAGACACATGATGGTCAAAAAATAATGTTCTTACCATAATGTTCCATCTGTGCTGTCGATCTTCATTCCTTCTTGACTGTTGGGTAAAGTTCCGATCCTTAGAACCGACTCAGCCATTATATCAAGCTCATGCCAGCCAAAAACTCTCAAGCTAAGGCTACCCATACTGCCTCTCTTTCCTTTACCTTAGATTGAGTCTGCCCATTATGAAGAAAATTATGTAAGCTCTGCCTGAATAACAACCCTACTAGAGTCCTAGGACTAGTTCAGAACCTCCAGAAGTCTGTAGGAGGGGGCTGGAGGGTGGAATGTCAAGAATAAATGAAGATCGACAACACAGATGTAACATTGTGGTAAGAACATAACTTCTTTATCTGATGTTGTCAATCTTCATTCATTTTTGACTGTTGGGACAGAGTCCTCAGCTACTTTAGATCCTGGGAGGCCCTAAGGAAGGATATTCCTGAGCACCATAGACCCAAATGATCCTCTTCCCCTGGAGACCATGTCTAATTTGTAATGAGTGATAAAGTTATGAGGAGTAGTCCAAGTTGCAGCTGCGCATATATCTTCCACAGAAGCTCTAGAATGGGACTGCTGAAGTGGAAACAGATCTGGTAGAATGAGCTCTAACTTTTGTTGGTAAATCGAGTTTATTTAGATTATAAATAAAAGTAATGTAGTCTCTCAACCATTTTGACAGAGTGACCTTTGAAACTGGTTTGCCCAATGTAGTACCCGAAAAGGATAGAAATAGTTGGTCCGATTTTCTAGATGATTGTATTCTATCCAAATAAAAACTTAATTGTCTCTGGACGTCCAACAAATGCAAGCAGTATTTTCCCTTGTTTGTGAAATTTGGAAAGAAGACTGGTAAATCTATGGTCTGATTGATATTGGAGTTTGACACTACTTTAGGCAGAAAGGAGGGATTAGTTCTGAGTGATACTCTGTCTTTGTGAAAAATGATATACAGATGCTTCACACACAGAGCCTGTAGCTCTGAAATTCTCCTGGCAGATGTGATAGCTACCAGGAAGAGAGTCTTCCAAGATAAAAACTTGAGATCACAGGTGGCTGCTGGCTCAAAAGGCTGATGAACCAAACATTTCAAGACCAAGGTTAAATCCTAAGGCGCTATGGTATTTTTGAAAGGTGGCTTCAAATGTAAAGCGCCCTTAAGAAATGTTTTGCAAAGATGGTGAGACATCAAAGAATGATCCTCAAATCCATTATGGAAATTCAAAATGGCAGCTAAATGAACTCTAATGGTAGAAGCTGATACTCCCAATTGAAATAAGGTGACTAAGTATTCCAAGACCTTATCAACTGGAGCCGAGAAAGGATCAAGACAGTTTTTTATCAGACCAAATAGCAAATCTCTTTCATTTGCTAAGATAAAGTTTTCTGGTAGATGGTTTATGAGAAGCCAGAAGTATCTTTTGCACTGGATAGGACAACTTGTTTCACCTGGCAATTACTGGAAGTAAAGAAACCAAGCCATCAGCTTGATATTTTGAAGGTTGGGATGGACCAAGTCCTGAGAATGAGATAACAGATCTGGAGTTGGATCCAGAGTCAATGGGCAGTGAATTAGGTGAGGCCAGAGAAAGGGAAACTAGACTTGACAGGGCCAATAAGTTGCAATGAGAATTGCTTTGCTTCTCAACCATTGGGCTTTCCTCAGAAATTGGGGAATTAGAGGGGGAAGGTATATAGAAGTCCCGGGGGTCAATCATGGAGAAGTACATCTCTCGGGACTCCTCGTGAGGGGGGACTAGGGCAAAGTAGCTGCTACATTTCTGGTTTATGGGGGAGGCAAACACGTCACAGTAAGGCTGACCCCATCGACGAAATATTCTCATCACTATTTTGGGATTGAGAGACCACACGTGAGGTAGAAGGATACACCTGCTTAGTTTGTCTGCAATCACTTTGGAATTCCCCAAAATATGCAGTGCTATTAGAAAGTGGTTGGGGGCGATTGCCCATTGCCAAGCTCTTAAAGCTTCTCAACATAGAGTATAGGACCTGGCTCCCCCCTGTTTGTTGATGTACCAGATTATTAACATGTTGTCTGACTGGACAGCAACTGTCCCTGAAGGAAGGGCAGACTGGCATGCTTGCAACACTAAAAGCACTGCCATCAGTTCTAGGACATTGATATACACATTGGCCTCTTGAGGGGACCAAGTGCCTTGGACTGTCTTTTCCCTGAAAATGCCCCCCCCTCCCCTATCAGGGAAGCATCCATGATCACTAGGGCCTTGGGTTGAGAGAAGCAGAAGGGGCGACTCCATAAATTCTCTTCTGGCATCATCCACCAAGATAAATCCTGTCTGCAGTGGTTTGTTATGAGGATTGGAGGGACATTGGGTGAGTTAAGCAGCCTCGTGTGGTACCTCGCTAGGGGGACTAAAATGATTGTTGCTGCCATGGATCCAAGAAGTTGTAAAACTAGACGAGCAGGAACTATGTGTTGAGAGAGTATCACTTGAAGTTGCGACCTCAACTTTACCAGTCTGTGATGAGGAAGGGAGGCCATGCAGGATTTCGTGTTTAGTTTTGCTCTGATGAATTCTATGTCCTGTGTGGGAGACAGTTGTGACTTTTCTTTGTTTACTGAAATGCCTAAGAACTCGGTTAGACGTAAAATGGAGTCCAAGGCGGTAAGCAACAGATACCGGGTGGGGGCAGTGAGGAGCCAGTTGTCTAAATATAGAAGGACACATTAATCCATGTAGCTTTAAGTGAGCTGGTACAACTGCCATGCACTTGGTGGACAGCCTGGGGGCTGTAGTGAGACCAAAGGGCAGTGCTTAAAATTGGTAATGACTGGCTCCTAGCTGGAAGTGGATATATCTTGTGGAGCATTTGTCCATCTTTATGTGGTAATACGCATCCTGAAGATTTGTGGAGCACATCCAATCGTCTTTCTCCAGAAAAGGAAGGACAGACTGAACTGTGACCAGCCAGAATTTTGTTTGTTGCACAAATTTGTTCAATACACTGAGGTTTAAGATTGACATTCAGTCCCCTGTCTTTTTTGGCACTAAAAATAATGTTTAAAATCCGGATCCTATCTGGTCTGGTGGAACTGCTTAGATGACTCTTTTTTGAAGCAGCTTTTGAATCTCTAGTGCTGCTATATCCCTCTGACTGAGTGGAACATCGTGGATTTGCCTTTGTGGTTTGAGACAAAGACTGAAGGGAATATGGTAACCTCTGGTAATTATTGTCTGCACCCAGGAATCCGATGATGTGAAGTTGTTAAATCTCGCCGTTTATTCTCACTGATGGGTTCGGAGCCAATCCTCGGCTCCAACACGGCCGATAGCAAAGCTCAAGGTTTGCCAGTAGCTCAAGACCAAATCCCTTATCCCACAATGCACTGCTGGAATTACCTCAGATCTAGTTTGCCGCGGCAAGAGAGATCTTGGTGATCCAGTTAGCTTGGACCATTTTGACAAATTGCAAGTTTAAAAAACTATTTTTTTCTAGTTTTTTGGGTGATTGCTAGTGTTCAGTGTGTTTCTAGTTTAAAATAATAATAGTTTAGTAGGTTAGTTTTTTGTAGAGATCTAACCTGAGTGTAGTTTTTGTTTTTCTTGGTGTTAGGCCCTTTCTTGGCCCTATTTAGTCTTGCTATCTTCAAGTGTTATTAGTTTTCTTAGTGTGGGCTTAGTTAGCCCTGTATTTAGCCTTTACAGGTATTTTTTTGTGGTGTTCTTTTGAAAGAATGTCTGATGAGAGAGAGATATCTCACCCCAAATCGGGGTTTAAAAAGTGTCCAGATTGTGGACAGAAAATGTCCGTTACGTACGGACATGTCCAATGTGTCTATTGTCTGGGGGCTAAACACCTCCAAGACTCCTGCAGTATATGCCATTCCTTTTCATCGAGGGTTCTCTTAGAAAGGAAGAGAAAACTTGTAGATGGGGGTTACTGCAGCATTCTTTTTCTGAAGTATTGGGTATCCAGGAAAGTGCCAGCACTTCATCAAAATCTTCAAAGTCTTCTGATTCCAAACAGACCAAGAGGGCAAAGAGATCAGAGGGTACAAGGTCATTGGCTCCACAGCTCTTGGAAATGAGTGTCCCATTGGTTCGGAGCCAGCTCCCAGTCTTGGAGCCAGTCACCGAGGTCCTCTCATCTTCTCTGCTCCAGTCAGCACCTTCAGTGCATTCCTCTAAGTCTTCAGTCAGCCTATCTGATCTGGATATGGATCGGCTAGTGCAGCAGCTTTTAAGGGCACCAGGACTTGCTAAATTGTTGTCGGCACCGACCACTTTGTTGGAGCCGAAGACCACTGAACCGGATTTGACTACTCCTCCTCTGTGCCGTACTGGACCCTCGGAGCCGAAGAAGCCGGAACCGATGATTGATGAACCCTTGGAACCGAGACCCGCACCGGGGTTATCGGTTCCATCTACTCGGACGTCCTCGGTGCCGACCGAGGACGCTAGGAGCCAATGTTCTCCTGTTGGGTCCAGGGAGGATAGTCGGACCGATATGTTGGTGCCGACTCTTCCTCTCGGGGCTTTGGCTCGGATGAGCTCGGCTCCTACCTCAGGCTCGGAGCCTATGGTTTCAGTGCGGGAGGATCAGATGGTCTGTTTGGGTCTGTCTACCCCTTCTCGTCGGAGCCATGGCGCCTTCGACGCCATGAGGAAAGTCATGTCTCCTAAGACATCGTCAGCATCAGTTCAGCCTTCCCTCTCTCCTCAAGTTCCTGTATCCGCTTCTTCATCTACCGGTCCCCCTGCGAAGCATAGAGACCCTGGGCCTCAAGTACCCCCACAGGGTGTCCCCTGCTCTTCCGAGACCTCCCCAGATCCCCCCACTGAGGAGGTAACCAGGAAGAGATTGTGCAGGTGGAGGCACTTGGACTCCCCACATGAGTCTTTAACATCTGACACTGACCTGGATGAGTCAGAAGGGTCCCCTCGAGGATATCTCCTTTGCAGAGATATTAGAGATCCTGAATCAGAGAGGCGGTTGGCAGTCCAAAATCCCTACTGAGGATGAGTCAGTGCTCTTAAAGGCTTTTGGGTCTCAACCTTCCACTTCTTCGGTATCTCCGTCGTACGATGAACTCATGGACCTGATCTCTCGTAAGGCGTGGGAGTTGCCGGAGGCCATGGAACCTGTCCCTCGGAAGCCGAACAAGTTTATCTCTGCCCCAGTGGACAAAGCCTTTTTGACCAAGGGAGTGCCTGTTGATGCCATGGTGGTAGCTGCAGCCACCAAAAAGGAAGTGTCTGACACATTCACATCTATCCATCCTCCTAATAAAGAGTCTAGGATCATGGATAGATATGGGAAATGCATGTTTAGTTCAGTGACCTTTTCTCTTCGATCACTAAACTACTTAACCCATTTCACGAGACTCCAAAGAGATCTCCTGAAAGAGCTAGGAGATACTCTTCGGGGTATGGTAGCTGCAGGGGTGGCCGACAAAGTCAACACACAGCTTGCTACCCTAAATTCGACTGTGACCTCGTCCATGCGTCTCATATCATATGCAGCTGATGGTTCGAGTAGAGCCACTAGTTCAGGCATTGCTCTGCAGAGACAAGCCTGGATGCATCTCTGTTCCTTTGCAGAGCCCTTTAAGTCTTCCTTTATTAACACTCCGTTTGATGGCTCATCACTGTTTGGGCCTAAAGTAAAGAAAACATTAACCAGGTGTGAGCAGGAAGGCAAGACCCTATCTGCCGTTGGAGTCCGTTTTTCTACCCCTACTAGGCCCTATCCCAAGGGCCCTAAGGCCAGTAAAATGTGGTTCTGAAAAGCACAGGGAACCTTCCAGGACACACATGGAGAAACCCCCTCTAGAGGCAGAGGAGGGGGTTATAATGGAAGACGCCGTCCGCGCAGCAGAAGGGGTCCACAGCAACAGGGCGACTGAGGACAGTTCTCTAGTCAGCCGTACCAGCACCCCTGAAGGGAGGCCCGGCTGTACGGCTCTGAAGGCAGTCGGGGGTCGCTTATCTTTGTACCCAGAAGCCTGGCTAAACATAATGTCGGATACTTTGGTACAAAGAATTATTTCCAGAGGATATTTCATACCATTCTCTACCCCTCCCACTCCTGTATACAGAATCCCAGATGTTCCACCCAGTCTCAGGGAACAAGCAATCATAGAGGTCCACAAATTGCTAGAAAAAAGAGTCATCCAACCAGTCCCAGCAGACCAAGTTGGACTCGGAACTTACTCAAGATTCTTTTTGGTACCAAAGAAAGCAGGGGGCTGGAGACCTATCATGGACCTCAGCAGACTCAATCAGTTCATAAAGAAAGAGAAGTTCCGAATGGTCATGCTTCAGTCCATTCTTCCCTTCCTAGGGAAAGGCGATTGGATGTGCTCCATAGATCTCAAGGACGCGTACTATCACATAGAGATGAACAGATGCTCCAGGGATCACCTGCGTTTCCGGCTGGGAGCCAATCATTACCAGTTTTGAGCCCTGCCCTTTGGTCTCATTACAGCCCCCAGAGTGTTCACCAAATGCATGGCAGTGGTCATTGCTCACCTGAGGCGTCTAGGATTCCAGGTGTTTCCATACCTAGATGACTGGCTCCTCACCGCTACCAACAGGCATCGATTGACTCAGGCAACACAATACACTCTGACACTCTGCCATCAATTAGGCATTACAGTCAACTTCGGAAAGTCTGCCTTATCGCCATCGCAGCATACTGTTTTTATAGGAGCAGAATTAGACACCTCAACCACCACTCTACGTCTTCCAATCGAAAGAGTCTCACTTCTTCGCCAACACATCAACTCACTGGTGTCAAAGAACAAAGCTACAGCAGCAGAGGTCTTGAGGGTGCTAGGTGTGATGGCAGCTGCAATCCTGGCCGTACCACTCACAAGAATGCATATGCAAATCCTTCAATGGCTCCTCTTTGCTCAGTGGTCTTACCAGAAACTGCCTATGCACCACATAATTCTCATCACAGATACCTGCAAGAGTGACCTTCGGTGGTGGTTGATGTCTCTTCATGTCACAATCGGAAGGCCCTTTGCCCCACCCCCCCCAGTAGCCACTGTGACCATGGACGCTTCACTGATAGGGTGGGGTTTGGCATTTTCAGGGAAAGACTGCCCAAGGCACATGGACGGATCAAGAGTCACATCTGCATATCAATGTTCTGGAGTTGAGAGCGGTACTTCTGGCGATGCAGTACTTTCAGGACTCTCTTCCTCTAGGGACTATTGCAATTCAGACGGACAACATGTCAGTAGTTTGGTACTTGAACAAGCAAGGTGGAACCAAGTCTTACCCCCTTTGTCGAGAAGCCCTCAGGGTGTAGCAATGGGCTGTGTCATCCCAGCGTTTTCTGTTAGCAAAGCACATCCCGGGAAAATCCAACGTGATAGTGGACAAGCTAAGCAGGGCGATACTGCTCCCTCACAAGTGGTCTCTCAAACAACAGGTTGCGGAATTGATTTTCTGCAAATGGGGCCAGCCTTGCTGTGACCTCTTTGTCAGCCACATCAATTCAAAATGCAGAAGCTACTTTGCCCTAATACCACCTCCAGGACATCCCCCGAGAGATGCACTCATACACGATTGGCTCCCGGGTCACCTTTATGCATTCCCACCCTTTCCATTGATACCCAGATTTTTACAGAAAGCAAAATTGCTGGAAGGACTGTCATCCTCATAGCCCCCTACAGGTCTCGACAGATTTGGTTCCCATTTCTCCACCATCACCTGTTGGAAGATCCATGGATCCTGGACCCAGTTCCGGACCTTCTGACGCACCCGTCAGGGGACCTCCATCCTTCCCTGCAGTCCCTGAAACTGACTGCTTGGCTAATCCACTTCCCCTAATTGCCAGGCTTCATTCAATTTCAGAAGATACAATACAAATTCTCTTGTCTTCTCACAAGCCATCCACCAGGAAATTATACTGCAGTAAGTGGAAAAGGTTCTCTATCTGGGCCAACACACAGAAAATTGACCCTTTCCGAGCTTCGCTATCGTCCATTTTAGAAATTTTGACAAGGATTTTTATGGAAGGGGCAGCAGCTGCTACAGTTCGAGTCCAGTTAGCCGCCATCTCAAATTTCCACCTTGGATTCGATGGCTCGAACGTTATGGGCCATAACTTATCTAAAACTTTTCTTAAAGGTGTTCTTCACATAAGACCTCATGTCAAAATTCCTTATTCTCCCTGGAATTTGAACTTTATGCTGTCTCAAATTATTCTTCCCCCTTTTGAACCAGCATCTTCTTGTGACCTCAAATATTTATCCTGGAAAACTATTTTTCTAGTGGCCATTACTTCTGCCCGCAGAGTGTCAGAACTTCAAGCATTATCTGTCAGACCACCTTACATGATTTTCCATGCTGATAGAGTATCTCTCAGAACAAACCACTCATTTTTGCCTAAAGTCTGTTCTGAATCCAATATCAATCAGGTCATTGAGCTGCCAGTCTTTTTTCCCAACCACTCTAACAAATTGGAATACATGCTGCACAAACGATGTACACAGACAGCTCAGATTTTATCTTGACAGAACTAAGGATATTAGAAAATTAGATCAACTTTTTGTATCCTTTTCAGAAGCCAGAAAAGGTAATCCAGTGGCTAAAACAACTTTATCTAAATGGTTATCAGATTGTATATCCTTTGTTTATGCGAATGCTAACATGCCTTTGACACACAAACCTAAGGCTCATTCTACCAGAGCCGTTTCTACGTCTTCTGCCTTTCAAGCTAAATTGCCCCTTGACAATATTTGTGCTGCAGCCACATGGTCTAAGCCTCATACCTTTATCACACATTACAAAGTAGATAAGGCTTCCAGGGACAGGTCTTCCTTTGGTTCCACAGTACTGAAAAACGTACTTCCATGAGCCACCCAAAATTGAGGGTGGTAGGGACGCTACCCATCAGTGAGAATAAACGGCAAAATTTAACAACTTCACATAAAGAAGTTATGTACTTACCATAACGTTCCATGTGAGTTGTTTATCTCGCCTTTATTCTCACGTCCCTCCCTCCTTCCCCCTTCTGGCTGACAGTAGACTTAGAGGGTAGTACTATCCTGGCTCCTCAGTACTTCTTTCCTTTGGAAAGTGTTTCCCTTTTAGAGCAGGGTAAAGGTATATATATATATATATATATATATATATATATATATATATATATATATATATATATATATATATATATATATATATATATATATATATATATATATATATATTTGCAGCAAACAAGATCTGAGGTAATTCCAGCAGTGCATTGTGGGATAAGAGGCTTGGTCTCGAGCTACTGGCAACCTTGAGCTTTGCTATCGGCCGTGTCAGAGCCTAGGATCGGCTCCAAACCCATCAGTGAGAATAAAGGCGATATAAATAACTCACATGGAACGTTATGGTAAGTACATAACTTGTTTTTATAGAGTGCCAGGCAGCGTGGTGCAGAGAAAATCTTCCCCGACTACTTCCAGAAGTAAGCAATCAGGCAGCCTCTCAGGCGCGCTGGTAGGGTTGTTCAGAAAAGGAATCCCTGGAACCCTGGTTGCACGGACCCCCTCTGTCACGGGAGGGGCATTTTCCCAAAGAGTTCCCCCCTCTGGCCCAGGGGGGGAAACTCACCACATATGTCCCAAAAAGGCCCTTGGGTCTTCCTGAACCACATCTTTCCACTCCTCTGATTCCTGGAATAAGGTCGCTGAGGAGTGGAAAAACACACGCTCACAGCAGAAAGGGTCTTTCCAGCTTTCTCACACCAGGCTAATGTGTCTCTGACTTTTGGGCCAAACAACAAAGTAGCATCAACAGGAGCACTGACAAAGGAAGACTTAAAGGGGTTTGCAAAATCACACAAGCGCATCCAGGCATGGTGCTTAATCACAACGCCTGTACCCGTTGCCCTGGATGTCCCTTCAGCTTGATATGCAATAATCCACATAGACAAGTTGGAGATAGACTCTAGGGTGGCAAGCTGGTAGGCAATCTTATCCCGGACCTCGTCAGACACTGCTACTGCTAAGGTATCTGAAAGCTCAGTTATCAGATCCCTTTGGAGTCAGGTGAAGTGTGCCAAGAAGTTCAAGGACAGAATAGCGAAGGTTGTTGAAGCAAAGACCCACTTTCCAAATCTGTCCATTGTCTGAGACTCCGGTTTGGAGGATGGACAGTTGCACTCTCTTTGGCGAGTTCCTTTTTAGTGGCTGCCACCACCACCATGGCATCCACTGCTAGACCTTTCGACCAATGGAGCTGATCCTCCAGGGCTGAGATAATTTTGTCCAGTCTGCGAGTAATTGGCTCTTTGGTGTCAGGAGCCTTCCACGCATGCTGCACGATGAGTTTAATTAGTTCATCTGCAGGCAGGGTCACCCAAGAAGTAGAGGGCCGGGCACGAAAAGCCTGCAAGAAAACAAATTCCTCAGAGTATGGGTTTGAGGTCTTCCAATCGCCCCTTTGTTTCAGAATCTCCAGGATGTCTCCAAAGGAAACAACTTCAGGGGCTGATCATGGGGACCCTTTCCCTTCATCGAAATCTGTATCTTTAGTGACCGATTCTTCTGGAGACTCCAGATGCTTCCACTTGCACAATCTCTTATGGGGTGGCTCCTCAGGAAGAAGGTCTGAGGAGGACTCCAAAGACAGGGGACCCTGTAGTAGGGTATCTTGCTCTTGTACCTGCTGTCCCGAGGTAGCAGACTCTGACAGCTGGGAGCCAAAGGATGCATAAATATGACTTTCCGATGGGGATGGTGCCAACTGTGAGCCTGCTGAGGCTAGGGCTTTCTCTGTAATCTGGAAGTCAGGCCCACCCGAAGAGGGATAGAAGCCCAGAAACAAGAAAGACAACCTCGGGACTGGGGTCACACCCTGCTTCGATGAGACGCCTCCCAGAGTAGGAGCCGAGAGAGGACTAGTAACTGCCAGGGCACCAGAAACCATAGATGGTGCCATGGAAAAAATCAGAGCCAATCCAAGGATCCTGGAACCAGCAGCCAAATCTTGGTCCCATAAGTGTGATGGCTTCAATGCAGCCGAAGACCAGAGAGTCAGTTCTGGTACCAAGGTGAGATCCACCATTGGTACCGAAGTAACTGGCACGAGGAACATCAAAGTAGTGGGCTCCAAGACCTGTGGAGAGGTTGAAGGAGGAAGATATGTGGGAGTCCTTGGAGTCTAAACCTCAGCGCTGGGAGGGAGGGAGGTCTGAGAGGGAGCAGGAAGACCTCTGGCTGCAAAGAGCTGATCCACCAGTTTAACTATGTCCAGTTCTGAAAGACTCCTGAAGGAATGGATGGGCATTCCCAAAGGCAATTCCAGTCTGTCTACAAAGGGACTTAACTGCTGACCCAAAAATGGGTCTATAGATGGGGAATATCTAGTTCTGGGGGAACTCGTTATCTCGACCTTCGGCACCATGGTCTGCTGAACAGAAATTTGTGTGGCATGGGAAGATGGAACCGAAATATTTGAGGAGACTGTTGTGGGTGCTGGGGAGGTTGTCGATATGAAAGATAAGGTTGGCGCCATAGGAGTCTGGGTAGTCTCAATGATACATGGCACCGTAGGGAATTTAACTGCTTTCTGTGCCGGAGCAGGAGTTAGTGCAGTCTTAGGAACTTTAGGCTACAGTTCCGATGGATGAGTCGAAACCTGAGAATTTGGAGACTTAGATTTGTGTACCTTGAGGGAGGAAGGTACCAAATGGCTCTGTTTTTTTTATTCTGTTCTAGAAGATTTAGATGTCTCTGCCTCAGAGACAGCTTCACTAAATGGGCATTTTAGAAATCCTTTAAGAATGAGTTTGTTTTGTCTCTCTGCAAGAGTATGAGCAATGAAACCCTTGCAGAATTCACATGGAGGTTGTATCTCAAGATGAGGGGCACCCAAGCAATAAACGCATGAAAGATGCCCATCGGAAATGGGCACCTTTCTGCCACAGTCCCTACAATGTTTGAACCCTGTGGTTCCCTTCTGCTTTTCTGCCATTTTTCTAGCCAGAAAATGGCATGCGCACACACAAGACACAAACACTCATGACAACAAGAAGTACAGAAGAAAGGGGTTTTTTTTTTTGTTTTTTTTAATATACCAACAATGGTACTTGAAGATTACCCACTAAGAGGATAAGAGAAAAAGGTAGGAGGGAAGGAAATAAGGATACCAGCGATGGTATTAAAGAAATACCAACAGGTAGTGGGAAAGTTGGGGCCTATACCAACGATGGTAAGCAGAATACCTAGAAAGTAAGAAAAGGGTAGATACAAATCACTCACAACCAATGAGAACCTTAGAGAGCAAGCAAAAGAAGTAATGAGTGAAAAGTTTAGACAAAAATAGTTATATTATCAAAAAAAGTTTAGCACTTACGTGAGAGCATGGCAGATGCGTCTGATTTTCTTCGCAGCAAACGAGATCTGAGGTAAAGGGAAGAGAGGCAGTATGGGTAGCCTTAGCTTGAGAGTTTTTGGCTGGCGCGAGCTTGCTATAACAGCTGAGTTAGTTCTGAGGATCGGAAATGAACCCAACAGTAAAGAATGAATGAAGACTGACAACATCAGATGGATAGATTACTGTCTGTGTGTGTCCCTAAGTCCCTAACTACTTGGTCAACTCTAAGGGGAGTGATGTCAATATGGTAGTTACCAGGGATAGATGATTTCCCAAAGTACACTGCTATGCATTTTTTAGTTTTAGTCCATGGCTCTGATATCGGTTTTTGGTCTGTGTCATCCCTTCCTGGACAACATTTGTGTTGGTGTAGGATACAGTGACAGCTCCTAGTTTGCAATCATCATCTGCAAATTTAGTCAGCTAAAGACCATTGACATTGGCCTTGACTTCAGACAAGTAAATGCCAAAAAGGAGCGATCCAAGGACAGATCCCTGAGGGACTCCCCTTGTCACTGACCTCTTCTAGAGGTGGAATCCCCAATTCCAACTTCCTGGGTCCTTTCTATGAGCCAGTTGTCTATCTAACAGGTGACATAAGGGCTTGTACCTAACCTCATGAGTTTGTCAACAATGTCAGAGTTGGGTATTGTGTCATATGCCTTGGCCAGATTAAGGTAGGCAGTGTAAACCATTCTGCCCTCCTCCATTGCTTTGGTGACCTTCTCAAAGAAGTCCACCAGGCTGAGTATGCATGACCTGCCCCTGATGAGACCAAACTGGGTTGGGTCCAGTGTCTGGAGGTTTACTATATAATTATTGATCATTTCCATGATAATTCTTTCCATGACTTTGCATATAAGACTAGTGAGACTTATGGGTCTGTAGTTTCCAGGGTCTGTAGATGGCCCACCTTTGTGCAGAAGGATGACTATTGCTGTTCTCCATTCACGAGGCTTGAAGCCTGTTTGGAAGCTAGTTAAATAGTTGTTCCAGAGGGCCTGATAGGTGACGTTTCATGTTATTTAGAAGACATCCTGGTATATGGGTAATTGATGCAGTGATGTTAAGTTGTCTATCTCGCCTTCATTCTTGCTGGTTGGATTCGGAGCCAATCCTCGGCTCTGACTCGGCCATCTTCTAAATCCCGAGAGCTATTTACTGGCTCGAGGCCTCCCCATATCCCACAATGCCTGGCGCTAGATCCCCAGATTTCATTTGCCGCTTCTGCTACGAGGTTGCTTTTGCTGGCTCAGGTCGTATTTTTGTCTTTTGATAGGTTTTATATAAAAAATTTTCATATAAATAGTTAGCGTTTAGTTCTTATTATTGTAGTTTAGTACTTTTTGTCTCTGTGTAGTTTTAGATCTATCCCATCCACTTAGAAAACTAGCTTTTACTGTTAGAGAGTTTTCCCACCCCCCCCTCTCTTTTTCTCTCTTCAAGGTAGCCGTTTTAGTTAGAGGCTAACCCTTGTTCTCTAAAATACCTTTTGTAGTGTTTTCAGGTAGAAATAGTTGTAGTACTTTACTTTTTAAAGTATATATGTATATATATATATATATATATATATATATATATATTATAGTTATAGTGTGTGTGTGTGTGTTGTTAAGGTGTGGTAACTGTTTTTTTTTTGTGTGTACGGTTCTTTATACTTGTTACCTGCTGTTGTACTGTTGGCCTTTTTTTTTTCCTGTGATTTTTCTTTTTACAGGCTGTCCAAAGATACTAAGGTATCGGGATTCAAGAAGTGTGACTCATGCTGTCAGAAAATGTCTCTGACAGATGGTCACACTTCTTCTGTCTACTGCTTGGGCGCCCCACACCTGCAGGACTCTTGTTCGGTGTGTCACGCCTTTAGTCCAAGAGTCCTGCAGGAGCGTAGGAATAAGTTAATCCTTAGAGGATTACTAAAACCTGAAGGGTCACCTGCTAAGACTCAGCCAGGGAAACCCTACAAGCCATTGAAGCCGTCGGCTCCCAGCTCGGAGCCGTCGTCGGGTGTGGTATCTGCTTCGACTTAGGTTCTGGCCGGAACCGAAGTATCTGCCTCTCAGTCAGCTCCGATCCTGGTGTCGGAACCTTCAGGGAGCATTGTAGGTCCCCATCCCTAGAGTCGATTTGCTCGGCTCCGGGGTCACCTCTGTTACAGTCGGAGCGAAGTCACCGATCTCACTCTTCTCGGTCTTCGAGACTGTCTGACCATGACTTGGAGATAGTGGTGAGCAGACTTCTGAAATCGCAGGCCCTGGCTAAAATGCTATCCAGCCGCCCTCATCAGGGTTCAGCACTGCCCGTCTCTACAGTAGTTCCTCCTTCAACTCACCCCTTGAGTTCGGAGCCGGAGCTGGTTGGGGTTCGGATCGTGGAACCATCGGCGCCGATACCTACCCTTTCGGTTCCTTCGGCTGCGATCACTTCCATGGCGCCGTCCTTGGAGGGATCTGGGCGCCGAGACTCCCTAGTCGGTTCCGAGGGGGCGAGTGGCATCGGACCCTTGTCCGACCCATAAGACTAGTGAGACTTATGGGTCTGTAGTTTCCAGGGTCTGTAGATGGCCCACCTTTGTGCAGAAGGATGACTACTGCTGTTCTCCATTCATGAGGCTTGAAGCCTGTTTGGAAGCTAGTTAAATAGCTGTTCCAGAGGGCCTGATAGGTGACGTTTCATGTTATTTAGAAGACATCCTGGTATATGGGTAATTGATGCAGTGTTCTTGGCCTTAGAGAGAGCATTAAGGACCTGTTCCCTAGTGACAGCAGATGGAGTTTATTCGATGGTATTTCCTGAGCGAAGGTTGAGAGGGAGAGAGGGATGAAGTTGGAGTTGAATTTGTCAGCCAGTAGGTTTGCTGTATCTTTTGACTCAGTATAGGTGGCTCCAATTACAATTAGCACTGCACATAATTGTGTATTGCCTTTGAGGTTGCGAACATTGCTAAAGAATGCCTTGTGGTTGTCATTGGATAATTAGACCAAATTTACCTCAGATTTGTCTTTGTTAGACTTTATTTGTCCTCTGAGTTGTTTGCTTAGTTTGATGAGAGTGCTTTTTATCCTGCTGGGTGCTGCACCTCCTAATTTTTGCCATGATTTTCTTCCTTCTGTAATACAGCCTACCGACTTTGTGATTCCACCAAGGTGGCTTGTTTTTTGAGGTTGTTCTCTACTTCTTCCTGGTGGATACAGCTGCTTCTATGCATCTATTAACATGTTTGTATAGGGTTTCTGTGAACATTTCTGCATAGGCAGCATGGGTCAGCCTTAGGTCAAGTGGTACCCTAGACAAAAGGGCTCCACAGCACTCCCCCACACTACCTGGTGCCCCTATCCTGGTCTAGTTACACCATCCAGTTTACTGAAAAAGCGCCCCTGCTAGAGTGGCGCTCTAGGCAGCCGCATAGTTGGCCTGTGCCTAAAGCTGGCTATGGAGCAGTGTTCACAGGGTTTATGGGGGCTTGAAATTTTGCCAGGTTATCACTTAATAGCAGGAAGTTAGCCTTAGTGTAGTTCTTGAACAATTGTCTCCTTACCATCCACACAAGAGCATTACTGATCATGGCCATGGGCACGTTACTCAGCTGCGTGAACTCATAGGCATTACAGTCAGTTATCAGAAGTCAAGCCTACAAGCTTTTCAGACATTAGAAGTTCATTGGTTGCCATTTGGATGCAGTCAGTCAAATTGCCAAGCTCCTGAGCTAGAAAGTCATCAGCCTTCAGTCTTAGGCACTGTTGGTCCTTGTGCTTTCAAAACTCCCAGCTCATGCAGTTTTGAAATTCCTAGGCCACATGGCAGCTTCTATAGGGTTGGACCCTCCAGCCAGGTATCATATGAGGGCTCTGCAATGGACCCTGGTGATACAGTAGTCATTCATGACTCACCCAATGGGCTTTCCAGTAAAACTGATAAAAATATGTCATGATCAAATTAAGTGGTGATTGCAGTCTCCTTTTGTGACCAAGGGGAGACCATTTGTCTTTCCCATTCCTTCAGCTACAGTCACCATGGATGCCTCCCTTCTTGGGTGGATGGGGCATTTTGGGGAGAGGACGGTTCAAGGATTTTGGTTTTCTGTCTGACATTCACATCAGTGTTCTAGAAATGAGAGCTGTCCTCCTCACATAGCAGGCTTTTCAGGACACTCTTCCCAGAAGTGTGATTTCAGTAGCGACAGACAATATGTCAGTTGTCTAGTATCTCACCAAGCAGGGGGGGAATGCATTCTTATTCTGTTTTTTGAGAGGCCATGAGGATTTGGGAATGGGCAATTTCATATCAGCTGTTTCTGGTTGCAACATACATCCCAGGGAAGTTCAACATTTTGGCCCGCAGCCTCAGCAGGGACATTCTGCTTCCTCATGAGTGGTCTCTAAATTCAAGAGTTGTGGCTCCAATGTTCTGGCAGTTGGGCAGTCTGTGTTGAGACCTCTTTGCCTCTCCAACCAACACCAAGTGCAACAGCTATTACACTTTAGTCCCCCCTCTGGGATAGTCACCCAGAGATGCTCTGCTATTTGCTTGGCCCCTGGGACTCCAGTATGCTTATCTCTCAGTTCTCCTGATTGTGAAATTCCTCCAGAAGGCAGCCTGTTGTTGAGCGACTGTGATCATCATAGCACCCTTCTGGCCTTGTCAGGTGTGGTTTCCCTTCCTATAGCCTCTTCTGTGGCACCATGCTTGGGTCCTGGATGCCATTCTGGATCTCATTTCTCATCCAGCAGGTTTGGATCCTCCCAGTCTTCAGTCACTCAAGTTAACTATGTGGTTTCTCCAATGTCCTTGATGGCCAGGAATCCCAAGCTTTCCCATCCCGTAGTACATATCTTGTCTTCATCTCAAAAGCCTTCAACTAGGAAATGGTATTCCAGTAAGTGGGCAGAATCTCAAGGGCTCAATCCTTTTTCTGCCCCTTTAAAATCTGTTCTATATTTTCTTGATGAGTTATTTCATTCAGGCTGTAATTTTTCTATGATTAAGGTGCAGTTGGCAGCTATTTCTAATTTTTGGCAGGGATAATGTTCCCCTGGCTGCTCTCAAGACTTAAGGCTTTTTTCAAAGGTACCTTTTTGCTGCCTGCATCCCCCAGTTCAGGATCTGGTTGCTCCATGGGATTTGCTGTTTGTTTTGCAAGTCCTTCCTTTCGAAACTTCTGTTACCTCAGACTTGAAATTATTGTCTTGGAAGGCTTTGTTTTTGGTGGCTGTTACTTCGGCAAGGAGGGTTTTAGTGTTATAAGCTCTTGACCCCTCTCCTCCTTATTTGGAGTATTTGGTGTTCTACAAAGATAGGGTTTCCCTCCATATGAATCCCTCTTTTTTGCTTAAAGTGGTTTTGGAGAATAATCTTATTATTTCCATTCACCTTCCTGTGTTTTTTCCCAATTTCTGCAATAAACGTGAATACGTTCTGCATTGTTTGATGTGCATAAGTAATTGAGATTATATTTGGACCATACTAAGGCATTTAGAAAATCCAGTCAATTAATTTTCCCTTTACAAAATCTAGGCTGGGCACACCTGTATCTAAGGTGATGTTATTCAAGTGGCTGTTAGACTCTATTTCATTCATTTATGCCTTGAGACTCAAGACCCTGCCAAGCAAACCTAAGGGTCATTCTACCAGAGCTATGGCTACTTCTATGGGTAGCTTTCTTTTCTAGAGTACCCCTGGATGAAATTTGTGCAGCAGCTACTTGAATGGGCCACCACGCCTTTGTTTCCCATTACAAGCTGGATATTCATTCAAGATCCAGGGCTTCTTTTGGCTTCACTATGTTGTGGAATATCCTTCCTTAGTTTCTCCCGAGGATTTCTACATGGCTAGGGACTCTATCCCACAGGTTGATGCCAGATGGAGAAGACAACATTGGATATGAAAGTTATACACCTAGCATAACAATAGATCTATGTTGTCTGTCTCTGGTTCAACCTTTCCCTCTCCTGCCCCTGCCCTGGCTATTAATGTTGAACTTCCTTATTCAAGATGACTGGACAATGGAGATCATCCTTTCCTTATTCTTGGAGTCCTGCAACCTGTTTGGGAAGCTTTATAGCTAAGTGATTGGCATATATGGGGCAAACTTGATCTGAGGGATTGCTTGATGAGTATGGGATAATGGGAAAGGGAGGTGGAGCCTGGCAAATTGGAAGTCTGAAGGATATGACCAGTGTTGGATCCGATCCGAGTCAGATCCAATAGCCCACAGGTTGAAACAGACAGAGACAGACAGCACAGATCTATTGTAAGTACATAACTTTCATTTTCATCTCTTTTGACCAATCTGGGATTCCAGATAAACATGTGGAAATACTCCTCGATCCCATCACACAGTATTGTCTTTCTAGGATGTGTTATAGACACTGTACAGCAGTAGGCCTTTTTGATGCAGGAGAAGGTGGATTTTTATATGGAAACTCTTTTGAGCTTCTCATCGCAGTCTCAGACTTCAGCCAGAGAGTTTCTTAGGATTCTGGGGTTCTTGTCATCTATGGCCATCATGATTCCTCTCTTCAGGTTGCATTTGAGAAAGATTCAGTGATATCTACAAAAAAAAAAAAAAAAAAAAAAGCATGCGGATACAACATTTGCATCTTCTGGAATTTCATATTCCAGTCTTGGGCTTTGTAAAAAAGGTACTGTACCAGCAGAGACTACAGATATAAAGGAATGCAGATTTCCACTTTTCTCCTCTACCACTAAGTCAATCTATAACCGCAGATGCTTCATATTTTGCTTTTGGGGAGTTTCAGTGGAGGTAAAGATGCAAGGCCTGTGGGATTCTTCAGACATATCAAAGCACATAAATATAAAAGCGATGTCTGTGATCTATGACTTAAAATCTCTTCATCATCTATGATCTTCAGCACCTCTTCATTGATTACTGACAGCATCACAGTGATGTGGTACATCAAAAAGCAAGGGTCACAAGGTTGTACCCTCTATTCAGGCTGGCTACGATTGCACACATCTATCAAGGTACATCTTGCAGCCTTTCCAGCATGTCTGCCCATAGATCCTCCACTTTCTTCATTGTTTTTAGCAAAACAGTTTCTGAAAGCAGTGTTACACCTGACACCACCACGCAAACAAGTTGCGCCTTCCTGGGATTTTCTGTTTGTTCTGGAAAAGTTAACCACATCTCTGTTTGAACTTGCACATCAAGCAAAGTTAAGGTTTGTTACAAGAACAACTGTTGTTCTCATTGCTCTGACATCTGCAAGAAGAGTATCTGAGATGCAAGCTCTCATGGTGACTGAACCCTGTCTGGTGTTCCACAGAGAGAATGTTTCATTAAGAAAAAATACATTTTTCATTCCGAATGTTGCTTCAGAGTTTACTTTGAGTCAAGCCATTAATCTCCCAGCATTCTATCCTGACCGTTAGAACCAGGGAGAAAGGATTTTACATGCTCTGGGCATGTGTAGGCACCTTAGGTATTATTTTGACAGAATCAAGTCATTTAGAAAAGCTGATCAGCTATTTATTTCTTTTGCGGTGATTATGAAAGGATAACTCTGAGTTAAAACAGACTATTTCCAGATGGTTGTCCTTGCAATTGCCTTTTTGATACCTGTATGGTAAGCCAGTTTCAGGCAGTATCCAAGCACTCTATGAGGCCCTCATCTTCTTTGATGGCATATTGAAAAGAAGTGGACTATAGAAGCTTTCTAGAAGCAGCTATATGGTTTCTGTGCATAGATGTACCAGGCATTACAAACTGGATTCTTTCAATAGCTCCAGGACTGGCTTTCCCAAGACCATTCTTCAGGGGCTCCTGAATCCATATTCTTCCTCCACCCAGGTTGAATAGGCTTTGGCAATCAATTCATGTAGCCTAAGGACTACTGCAACAGTGAGGATAATGAATATAGTAAATTTGTGTAAGTTGCACTTACTCATAACAGTAAATGTTCAAATATCTCACTGCTACAGTAGCTGGACCCCCCCCCCTCCACCCCTACCCCCCAGTACTGTATGTAGTTATTGTTGGGAAATAGCTTGGTGGTTATTTCTTGTTTGTTTAGTTCAGGATGAATATGCTACTTCTTAACTTTTAGGCAAGAAAGTACTTAAGATTTTCCTGTCTGAATGCTGAGTTTCCTCCTCTCAGCTGACCAATCAGAGTTTGTGTTTTGGCAAGACACAGCCCATATAGCCTAAAGGTAGCTTGAAGGTTACTACAGCAGTGTGGAATTTGAACATTTATTGTTATATGCTGGTTGGACTGCTGTGAGCTGTAAATAGCTGCAGTGGTTGGTAACCAAATTTGACTTGTTTTACCTGACTTTACTTTCTACCAGTCCCAGTAACACCAGAGAAGTGACTCTTTCAAGATCTACTTTCATTAATTTGCTATTTAAGTCTGTTGCTACTGCTAACTTATAGCAAAGTTTTATTCATTTTGAATACTTTTTGCTGTTTTGCTTGTGAGAGAAAAAGTGCTTGTGTTCTGTGCATTTCCTTTGTTCAAGCCTTATCCAGTTTTAAGATCCATTGTCATCTGCGTGATATTTAAATGTAGATACTTTTAATCTGTGACTACTGCTTATTTGTGTCAGATGGAAACCATTTGAACGTCTAAGATCCGCAATGCCATGACCTGGAATGTAGAGACTGAATGACAGAAAATCTGGACTTACATATACTAAGTACAATATTGCCATTTATCATAATATTCCCTTTTCTCCAAGGTCTGTCAAGTTTAGAGTTGGTATATATAATTGTGGGGTATGGGGGGCTTGCTCCCTCTAAAAAACAAGTTCAAATGAGATAAGCAATGTTCAATATTTGCTGTTATTCCAGATTTTTGAACTTTTTTTTGGGACTTTGGGACTGTGCATTGCAAGTTATGACATTTAATTAAGGAACCATGTAAGACTCTTAACTTTTTTTTCTGTAGGAGTGTGACATCCCCTCTCTGGACCAGTAATCAAGGAGCCTGAATCCTCATCACTGACACTGGAGAGGGACATTCATTCATTCCAGATCCAGCTATCTGCATCAAGCACAATCTCCCTTATGAGCAAACAGGGAACACAGTCCGTCCAGGGTCCAGATTTCTTTCTCTGTCTCCCTCCAGGTCCCCAGTAAGACTCCCCACTGGCAAAGCTATAGAGTTGAGTCCTCAGCTGAGTGTCCAAGCCAAGTCTTCCAGCACTCTCTCTGTGAAACCAATGCTTTGTGTCCCTGCTCCAAGCAGCTGGCACACACACTCTTTGAGATTTGATTTTCACACACACACACACACACACACACACACACACACACACACACACACACACACACACACACACACACACACCTGGGAAAGGCTGGCACCGATTTGCTAGCTATGCCCCCTCTGCCCAGGGGTTAATGCCACCAGACACTTCACAGCCAGCTATGCTAAGGCTCTTACAAGGATACCCAGTTACTCTTAGTGAAATTAATATTAGTACAAATGGTAGTTTGACCAACAACAAGGCTTTTCAGTACTCTCAGAGATTAAAATATTCTCTAAAAAACAGTCACAATGAAAAGTTTAAATATGTTTAATAGTAAATAAGAAAAGAGCATGAAAATACTAAATATCTATTTACAGTAAACACCAGAGTTTCAGTCACAGGAAATATTAAAAATAGCACAGGTGGACAGGTTCACACAGTTACAGAAAAACAATACTTAACTAATCTCACTATATTTTCTTGACTGATCTAAAGAATTGTTATTCCCTGGTTACTTACTAAAACAAGGCAAGATGAAGTAGGTGAGGGTCCTTCCTTGTCAGGTTACAAAAACAGACTACTGAGTCACTGAGAGACTTCTCTCTGTAATATCTAAATACCATTTCAAAGATGGCTACAAAATGACATTACATCTTGTCATCCGACTCTGTTTCCCACACTACCCCATCACTAGAAGCTGCCAAGATTTAGCACATACGTGTTACAATACGTATCTCGAGCTTTGCTAAAGTTTATTGCAGCATCTGGAAGATGTAAAACAAATTTAACACTTCTGCTCTTCCTACAGAGACCAACAAACAATGCTTCTTACAGACATTGCATCTCTGGCTACAGTCAGAACTGTAAGATGCCATCTTTATGGCATACCAGGCAATTTAGTTTCAAGCTATTTTCAAAGTTAGTTGGAGCTGAGCTTAACCTGTTTTCTTCCACGATCCTCTGTTACAATATATACATTTCAACAGTTACAATAATATATGTGCATTTCTTCCTCTGTCCAACAGGACACACTGTTGATACATTTTTAACACAAGCAACATAACAAATGCATTTCCAACAGGAGCACGTGTACAAATCAGCTTGATATTCAAATAACATATATTTTTACTAAATTTCAACTAGCTTGCTGGCATATGTTACATATCCACTGGCATACTGGCATAGCTGGCAATACCTTACATCATCACAATGAGAAGAAAAGGAGCTAGGTTTTACACCAATTTAAGATCCATTGCCATTTGTATGCTAATACAGTGCGAACACTTATAATGCCTGTCTGCCGATTATTTGTGTCAGAGTTTTATTTGTTTGGAACACTTGTTCTTGATTTGCTGTAACATGCTGGTGTTCTGGGCGTGTATATGCTACATGACTTAATACAATTTTCTGATTTGCTGCTGACTTTAAGCTTGTCATATTGTGGTCCATAGCATAACCTAATGTTCAGTTTAGATGGGTTGCTTTGAGATTGCTAACACAGTTTATAAGTACTAGGCTAGCTGCCCTTGGGAGCCATTTTAAGCCTATTCAATGTCCCTTTCCAAGGTGAGAATCAAACCGTCTAACTTGTGTATATGAGGGAAACACTTAACTGTTCTGACAGCCCCCAATTTGAATAGCTTTTACCTGATTTGATCTTCTACCAGTCTCTGTGATCTGTGTTAACTGCAGTGGATGGGTACTATACACTCCAAAATCACCAGTTGTTTTCAAATTGATATAACCCTCCTTGGTCTCTTATCTACCATTCTTTAGACTTATGGTGGTCTGTACCTAGTTTTTGCGTCACTGTAAAAGGTTGCTGCATATGGTGCTTATAGGCTCAGTGCTGCACTCATTTGTGCACTCCTGCTGTTCTTTCTTGTAATAGTTGTCCTTGTTTTCTACTGCATTGCTACACATTGCAGCAGTAGTTGTATGTTCACCACAACCTGTTTTACATAGTAGCTACTGAGCACCTGTTCATCTTTCACTAATTTAGGTTGTCTGAAATTTAGTCATAAATTACCTGCATGCAGAACAGCAGCCTACAACCTTGCCCAAACAAATGTAGCACCCATGGCTGCATCCCTGTGCAACTGAGTTGCTTCTACCAATAATTGTAATCTGAGTCATGGCTGTCATATAATACTTGCTAAATTTTGTGGTGCCTATGCTTATAATTTGTCATTTTGTGTCATATAGTACTTTGAGTACTGTTACTGTTTGCCTTTTCTCACTCTGGATGTGTTACCCTTCCAAATTATACCAAAGTACCATTGCTGTGTCATACATCTACCAACTAAGCATCTAAGCTACTTTTGCTGTATCATAGTATACTACCAAGACTCTACTGTACTTATCACCTTAAATGAATTCCAGAAACCATAGGTCCACAGTCTGCCTTGATTTCTTCTATTGCTAGCCTACTTGCATTAGACACTTTGAGGCAGTGTAGAAACTGCCTCATGCTCAGGGACAACTCTTTATTGTTATCCGACACAGAATCCACTTGTGAGAGTTGTAGATATGTAGATAAACTGGAGGCAAATTTCTCTATTTCCACATGTACTAGGTTGTCAGTAAAAACTACATGCCTACACCACCCCATCACAATCCCTATACCAAACCTACATATGCTAAGGTACTAACAACAAGCACTAAATAAAATCTATGACAAAGCCTCTTAGGACTCCTAAACAATGTATTAATGTGTCTAGATATCATCAGCGTTGTCACATCTTACCCATGAAACACAGTGCCGTTTCCACCACAGGCACAAGTCACCAAAGAGGTAAGCAGATGGCCTTAAAGCAGCCAGAACATACTGCCACAGATGAAGACATCCTTGGCAAGGTGAGTCAATAATTAGACCTACTAACACAACACTCTTCAGGCTGAGCAAAGCTACATTGATGGCTAGCTGTCTCTTAAGTGCCAGACTTGGTGATGTCACCAAGCTGTTAGAGCCCTTCACCACAAGTATGCATACAGCCGGATCACTGCATATGTGAGAGTGACTGACCTTCGATATTCCAACTTGGGTGAAATGAAGAGAGAGAAGGATGCGCTGTCTCTGTATGCTTCTGAGACTGATAAGCAACTAGTCTTGAGTACTATCCTGCTATCACTGAGAATTATGTCACAGTACAAACATAAATAACCGACTTCAACAATTGGTCTAGTAACTGATGTCATTCCAGGAGGAGACTAACATGTGTCAGCTTGGAGTGAGATGGCCTGTTGTCCTACATTTGTTGGTGATGGCTTGCATATTTCTTCCCTGAGTTTCTACATACCGGCAAACATGTTTTTCTCCCTTTATTAGGCAAACTCAGTCTATTACACCTACCAAACTAGTAATTTCAAACTAAGCCTATATTAAGATGGCAATGGTAAACATAAAAAGTACAAAGAAGATGCTGCCTGCCCTCATGGATGGTCTTTCTAACCTTTGAAAACATACATCTTTATAAGTATAGAAGCATGCTTCCAATATAGTGACAACTGTCCTTCTCTGCTTGGTTTTAATGCTTACAAATCCTTTAGATCCAATACTGAAGTTGGTTGCGTCTGTGGTGGTGGCATATCTATTTTTATTCAAAATCCTACTGCCTGACATCTAACCCCGCAAGATATTAACATAGTACTTCTGCATATCATGCTAGCTACTTGGAAGTCCACCATCCATATAATGGCCGATTACAGAAACTTCTCCATGATGCCTGCAGACCCTGAAATTTTCCTGAACAATTTAGAATCCTTACTTATTAAACCTAACACAATGATTCTAAGTAAATTAATCTGTCTACAGACTGGCCAACATACACCACAAATAGCAAATGTGTACAGCAGTTCTTAGACATCATCAATGCCAACTCTCTTAGCCAATTGGTGCTGTCACCTACTAGGGGCCAAAACTATTATATCTGGTTCTTATGAATGTGGTACCAATATACACAATACCTGTAGTTGTCCACTTTGTAGACAAATCTGACTTCTGTGCCATAATATTCACTGGAAGATCCTAGCCTAAGATGTCCTCAAATCGCACTGTTTTCAGTGACTTCTCCAATCCTAACGTCCGAGCTATAAAGCCCTCCTCTCGCCATAAATTATAGTGTACCTTTATCTTCCCACATAAACTCTGACATTGTTGCTTCTGCTCCCATTCATCACAAACACGATGCCAAGTTGAGAAACAATCTACTCTGATGGAATTCCATAATCAACACTCTACAAAACAGAAAAAAAAACTCCTAGCCCTGTGAATTAAACTCATAGTTTTATAGGTTAATACAAGGTTAATGACCACTAGTGTCTTTACAAGCCTAACCACGGAACCTAACTCAGTTTTGTCCCTGAGTTCCTTGGACGTCCATATGATGGGTTGTGTTAGTAAAGAGGTAGCTGAGGGTTATGTGTGTGTGTGTGGAGGTTATATTAGTAAGGTATTAATTTACTGACTGTCAACCTTTGTGCATCAGAGACATGGATGCCAGACTGGGGGGGGGGGGGGTGAATTTGCAATTTCCCATCCAATGACCAAGGTTTCTTTTGAACAGGATCAGGGATGAACTCTGCCCCACCTAGATGGGAAGCTTATTCCATAGCTCGGGGATCCTTTGAAACACATATCAGTCCCTCCAGCATATTCTATTTATGTCGCAGGCAAAGTTCAGGTCCTTGGATCTAGTGTTTCTGGTGCTGTTTGCCTTGCAAATGTGCACGAGATCCATCAGAGCTAAATATGACTATGCCTTATATGCTAGGCATAGATCGCCTTTCAGTAACCTTTAACCTTTGTAACTCAAATCCTCTTATTCTAAAAAGTGGCTCAAGAGGGTAAATAAAGAACTTAGGTAAAAGACCAAGACTTGCCAATGTAGGTTTGAATTAAATATTGCTATCACATTCAAAACTAACCTGCAAGCTTTCTTCAATTATGATAGGAAATTCAGAAACAAAGTCTAACACTGCAGGCAGTTGACATCAAATGGCAGCTTCAATTTTGGGCATACAAGGATACTGCATATATACCTGTGCACAAATTTTAGCTCAGTGTTTTAACCTCTGTTCCCCCATGCTTCCCCTCACAACATCCTATCAACACTTCCCAGTATGATTATTTCAGAACAATTACTGTAAGTTCTGTCTTAAACCAAAAAGCTATGCTCTATGGGTCCAGGCAGCATATCAGGTTGTTTCCTTGTTTGCATGAAGCACTGCCTCACAGACTCCTTTGTAAACTATTTTTCACTGGTTATTTAGCTGAAGCTGCTCTGGTTCCCCTTCACATTGGTCATTCAACTACTGATTCTGGGATCTATGGACTTATTAGTCTTACCAGCCTCATTTGTAAGGTAATGGAACATGGTCTCATGGGATTCATAAATCAGGATATTGCCAGCTTACAATCCCTTGACCCAAACCAACCTGGCTTTGTGAAGGGCCTCTTACCTTCCATCAGAACAAAACGTGGCAGACCAACTTAGCAGATCCTGGAGAGATCCTCTTTTTTGAGAGAGAGTGTCATAGAGGCACTGGACAAAGGCAAGTCAGAATACATTACCTACCTACACCTAGCTAATGCTGTTGACATTAATGCACACTCTAGTACAAAAGATAAATTGAGCCAGCTAAAAATAAACTCTTATGTAACTCACTGGCTAGCAAACTAACAGACATCCTAGACAGTCAGGGTTAGTGGCATATTTTCCACAGAATGGCTTAACACCAGTGGTGTCTCCCAGAGTTCCATTCTGGAATCACTACTCTTCAGCATTTACTTTGCCGAAATCAAAGCTGGCATCAGCTGGAGTCTTTTGAGTCTGTCTATGTAGGACATGCGTTTAATGCCTAGGATCCTCTTTGTGAGGTACTTCTGTGGCCTCTCCAGCTGTTGCAGGTGTCTAGTGAGGTATATGCCAAATGGGGCATTATACTCTATGACTGGTCTAATGAGGGGAAGAGTAGAGAGAGATGATGACTTCTTTCTTCCTGGATGCAAAACCCTTGGTAATGAGATATGCCACAAAGAAGGACTTTCTGACCACAGTGGTAATGTGGTAGTCGAAGGAGAGGTTACTATCAACCTGCATCCCCAGATCTTTCGTAATGCCTTCAGTGTTCAGTGGGCTCCCATCAATGTGCTAATTAGTGGGAACTGAGTTTTTCCCAAAGGGGATGACGACACATTTTTTGGCATTAAGCTTAAGGCCATGGATTCGACACCAGTCATTGATCTCAGTGAGACCTTTCTATAGGCTGTCTACATCACGTGGGGAGTTAATAATGACTCCCAGTTTGCAGTCGTCTGTGAACTTGGTCAGCCAGAGTCCCACAATGTTGGCCTGGACTTCTGAGAAGTAGATGCCATACAGGAGAGGACCCAGGACCGATCCCTGTGGGACTCCACTCGTGACTGGTCGGCATTTTGACTTGGAGTCCACTACTTTCACACTGTGGGTTCTGTCTGTGAGCCAGTTTGCAACCCACCTAGTGATATAGGGGTTGATGCCTAATTTGGTGAGTTTATCAATAATTCCTGAGTGGGGAATGGTATCAAAGGCCTTGGCCAGATTGAGGTAGGCTGTATGAACTGCGTTACCCTCAACCACAGTTCTGATGACTAACTCAAAGAAGTCAACCAGGTTGAGCAGGCATGATCTATCTTTCACAAAACCAAATTGCATGGAATATAGAGTTTGGAGATTCCCTATATCCCTGTTAATTAGGTCCATGATGATGTGCTCCATAGCCTTACATATCAGACTTATCAGGCTAATGGGGCAATAATTCCCAGGGTCTGTAGTCACTCCCCTTTTATGGAGAGGGATGACTGTAGCAGTGCACCATTCAGTAGGGACAAAGCCTGAAGTGAGGCTGTGATTGAACAGGGCACACAGATGTGGTGCCAGTTCACTTTGTAGTTCATGTAGAACACACCCAGGGATATTGTTGGGTCCCTTGGAAGCTGTATTCTTGGCCTTGGACAATGCAGCTTTAACCTGTGCTGCAGTAATGCTGAGTGCCTGCCATTCCTCTGGTATTGTGGTTGGTCCTTTGGGGGGGAGAGGGGTAAAGTTGGCACTGAATCTGTCGGCCAGTATGTTGACAATATCTGTTGGCTCAATATAAGAGGTACCATTGTGCAGTAACTCAGAGCAAACCTGGGTATTTGTCGTGGAGATTTTTGATATAACTATAGAAGGCTTTGTGGTTGTTTTCAGTGTCTGCCACAGTTCTGCCTTCATAGCTGGATTTAGAGGTTTTGATGAAGCATCTCAACTTTTTGTTGAGCCTAATAAGGGAGTTTTTCCAGCCTTGGGACTTCACCTTTTTCTGCAACAGTTTCTTCATTCTGTTGTAGATTTTGTTAATGGCTAGGAACCACCAGATTGGCTTCCTTTTTTCTGGAGAAGAGCGTCTTGGTTCTGTTGGGTATGGCTAGTTCCATGCATTTATGTACGTGTTCGTACAGTTCATTGTGTATGATTTGGCAGTCATGCATCTATTTTCCATTGGCATGGGTTCTGTGAAGTTAGCCACCTCTGTTTTTAGGAACCTAAAGTCAGCTTTGGAGAAGTTTTTCATGGTGGTTACCTTTGTGGATGGTGTGGATGAGATGTAGATTTCCATGGTGATTAGTTTGTAGTCAGATCTAACCAGGGAGGAATTGACTATTGGTATAGAGCAATGGTTGCCCCTGTTAGTAATAACCAGGTCAAGGATGTTGCTTCCTCTAGTGGGGGTAGGAATGAGCTGGTCCAGGGCATTGGAATTAATGAATTCTAGGAAGCATTGGGCCAGTGTATTGGTACATGAGTTGTTTTCCCAGTTGATGGAGGGATAGTTGAGGTCATCTAGTATGAGAGTGTTGGGTTGGACCATAATAGTTTCCAGGGTGCTTAGGAGCATGGAGTGAGAGTCTTGGGACATGGTTGGGGACCTATAACAGGCTAGGACCTGAATCGCTGTCTTACCCAATGTTAGTTGTACCTGAAATATCTCAGATGCGTTATGCTGGGCTACTAGTATGGAGATGTGTATATCCTTTATGAATATGGAGACACCACCGCATTTGGAGCTTCAGTCCATGTGCTGGGGCCGAAAGTTGTGGAATGAGTTATAGCCTGGTAGCGCAGGGATGCTTTCTGCTGCTTTAAACCAGGTCTCCATTACAGCACAAATGTCGATGTTCTCCATTTTGAGGAGTGCTTCGAGTAAGTGCATCTTGAGATTTAGATTTCTAGCGATGAGCAGCATGACCCTCAGATTGCATATATTTATAGCTGTTATGGTGGTAATTTGGTCTTTGGAACATCGCCTAAAAAAGACACTATAGGGGTGGCAAGAGCCATAGCCAGTATCCGGAAACCCAGGGGTGACAAATGCAGGCCATCTTTGGCAAAGCATCGAGGTCTGTCAATCATGTCATCCCAACCAAACAGATACTGGATCCCCTTAGAATGACACCAGAAATGTAGCCAATTGCTGAAGTCAATCATTTTCTGCTTGTACTGCGGTATCATTCTGGGTGACGGTAGGATGTTGCTCAGGGCTGGGGTCATACCTGCCTGGGCCACATAATCGGAGAGCTCCTCCATGTCTCTTTTCATGTAGTCCAGGGAGGTGTCTCAGGTCATTCACACCCACATGGACAGTGACAGAGTCATACTTGTATTTGTTGTGGAGTGACCTGAATGCATGTGTTATGTGTCGGATTCTGACACCTGATAGACAGTTGACCGTTACCTTTTCTTTATTCAACCTAGTGAGTGGAACGCCAGTGTGCCTCACTATCTAGTCACCTATGATTAGTGTATTGGGTAAGCTGTTTTGCCTTAGGGGCTTAGGTTGAGGGGCACACTGTGTAGGTGAGCTATGTGTCTTGTGGTTTGTGCTGTGTTGTTGTCGAGTGTGTTTCTACCTTGGAGGTCTCTGCTGTTTGGGTAGATTTCTATTGACAGCCTCCACGAAGGTGGGTGTGTAGTTTGTGTTTTTATGCGAGAGTTGTGATGGTGGGTGTTCTGGAGGGCTATGTATTGCATGGGGTGTGGTGCAGGTGTTGACCTTCTCCTCTTGACCAGCTATTCCGGTCTTGGCTTGAGAGTACATGGCTTCTAATTTGGATATATAAGTGCATCTCTCACAAGTCTGAGTGTTGAGAGGTAAAAGGAGAGGGTTGTCTGTGTACATGAGACAGTTGCTACACTGCCTCAGAATGCCCAAGTTCACCAGGTTAATAGGAGAAAGCACAGGGAACTGACCTTTAGACATGCCAGGAGGGATGGTCATTATTACTAAGTACTGGAGCTGTTTTCTTATATATTCCTTTTAGAGGAAAAATGTCACTCAAGGTGTCTGAGTCTGTACAGAGCACTGCCAAACACTTGAGGGAAACTAATACGTAGACCCCGAAAATTTAAGGATGAAGTATTTAGGCAGATATTCTGAAGTTAGAAAGAAATCAAGCAGTACTTACTGAAAAATAAAGAATTAGCTTGTCAAGAATGATGAAAAGAGGGGATTCGCATGAATGACTACTGCCTGGCTACTAGTAATGCTGGTCTCAGCACAACTTCACTCTGTTGGGATACAATACTCCTTTGCTTCTTCTCTCACCAGAAGCAAAATGTTAGCACCAATTCCAAGAAGAGAAGCAGGCCACGGCCTGTTTGGTGATCCACAATCTTGACCCAGATGATGCAAGGGTCTGCACGCTTGTAGCCTTTTTCTGGTAGATGCCTCGAAAAGCAACCAGACCAATCAGTTACATTAAGTACAGACACTCACTCTCCAACCAGAAAGAGTCAGGAATCAATGCACTCTGCTCCTACTCTCACCAGGATCAGAATATAAGCACAGAATCCAAGCTGTCAACTATAAAGCAGTTATTAAGCTTTCTGGTGATCAGCAGTCTTCAGAAAATAATGTAACTGCACTCCTTCTCTCACCAGGAGAAAACAGAAACACTAATCCCAAGATGACTACTGAGAGGCAGAATGTGGGCTCTCTAATAACTGGTGGTCTTGCAATAGATGCTTAAAGGCAAGATGAAAAAAATGGTTTATTTTAAACACTGCAGTATGCACTAGATGAGTTAGATGTGAAAGTAGGTAACTTAAGATGTGAAGTTGTCTTATCTCACCTTCATTCTTGACCGATGGGGTTCGGAACCGATCTTCAGTTCTGACTCAACACCATTTTCTAAAGTTCGAGGTCTACAACTAGCTCATGGGTCCATCCCTATCCCATGATGCTGTAGAGCATTCCCCAGATCTCGTTTGCCGCTGAAATGAATCGGGTCGTCGCAAAGTAGCTCTGGCTAGGTTTTACTGTTTTTTTAATATTTAATCCTGAAGTTTGCTATATAGTTGTAGTTTATATTTTAGAGAGTGTTATCCTCTTTATCGCATGATTTAACGCATTTGTTTCTTCTGATTTCCTCTTTTATTAAAAACCTTTGAAAACTTTGCCTTGTACAGGCTTTTTTCAAACCCTATCCCCTTATAGCTGTGTTTTTTTTCTTCAAAATCATTACTGTGAGAGTGTTGTTTTTTTCTGGTTATTAATCTCAAACTTATAGCCATGTTTTAAGGTTTTGACTTGTGCGTGTGTGTATTTTACACTTATAACTTTTTCCTCAGCAGCCATGTTTTGAGGCTTTACTGTGTGTGCCACTGTTCCTAAGATTTGCCCTTTATTTGTAGGGGTCTATAATGTGTGTTGTTTTTTTTTCTACATATTATAGTGTGAATTTGAATATAGATATATATATATATATATATATATATATATATATATATATATATATATATGGGATCCGTACTGATCTCCGAAATAATTTTTTACCAAAACAAAAATGGCTAGGCATACTTACGCAAAATTCAAGTGGGGCAGTGGGCAGTGTCTTCCCAATGTTTTCTTGTAGCAACGCCGAAGAAGCACTTTTGTGGAAGTATGCCTGCAGCTATAGGGAGTTGTGGGGGAATGACTATTGCGGAGACTGTACTACATTGCGGATAAGGGAAAACAAGAAGTTATGTACTCACCATAACGTTCGATGTATGTAGTCCATCTCGCCTCACATTCTTACCCATGGGTTTGGAGCCGAACCTCGGCTCCGACTCGGCCATACTCTAGCTCAAAGTCTTTCAATTGGCTGGGCTAAGATGTATCCCATGCTGCACTGCTTCCTTTCCCCAGATCTTGTTTGCTGCAAGCTCAATCACTCACCCTCCATACACATGACACATAGAGAAGGAAAAACATTCCAACAATAAAAGGAGTACTGAAACCAGACCTAACCTCTAGGTCCTCCACGATGGGGCAAGGCGGGGGGGTAAGTAAGAATGTGAGGCAAGATGGACTACATACATCGAATGTTATGGTGAGTAAATAACTTCTTGATGTTATGTAGTCCAATCTTGCCTGCATTCTTACCCGTGGGACAGTGTCCCCAGCACCTGAACCCTGGAAGGCTCAGTGGAAAATACTCCTGAGCACTGTGGAACCAAAGGAAGATCTGCCTCTGGATACCAAATCCAATTTATAGTGAGTAATAAAGGTGTGAGAAGATGCCCATGTAGCTGCAGCACAAATATCAGCCATAGATATCCTGGCCTGAAATGCTGTAGAGGTAGACATCGATTGGGTAGAATGAGCCTTCACTCTAAATGGTAACACCTTACCACCTGAGGCATAAATGAAGGAAATACAACTAGAGATCCATCTAGACAAGGTCACTTTGGAAACAGGAGACCTAATCCTATTTTTTGAAAATGAGACAAATAACTGATCCAATTTTCTGAGATCCTTCGTTCTGTGCAAATAAAAATGCAACTGTCTGTGAACTTCCAGCTGGTGAAATTTAAATTCTGCCCTATTAGAAAACTCCGTAAAAAATACGGGCAGTTCAATGGATTGGTTTAGATTACTAAAGCCACTTTCGGCATAAAGGAAGGGTTTGGTCTGAGGGAAACCCTGTCCTTGTGAAATATCAAGTAAGGCGGTATGATTGACAAAGCTTGGAGCTCCGAGACACATCTGGCTGAAGTGATGGCTACCAAAAAGATTGTCTTCCAAGTCAAATATTTCAATTCACAAGTAGTTGCAGGCTCAAAGGGGGATGAAGTGAGGTATTGTAGCACAAGATTTAGGTCCCAAGGCATGACCAGGTCAAAGACTGTAGGGCGAAGCAGCATAGTGCCCTTCAAGAATGCCTTACAAAGTCTATGCGCCATTAGACTGGGTTCATTAGCGACGGGAAAAGTAGAAATAGCCACCAACTGGACTTTAATGGTTGCGGTTGCTGACCCCTGATTGAAAAGCATGGAGAGAAATGCCAGAACTGAAGAAATTGGAGCTGTATAAGGATCAATTTGTCTTGCATGTGCCCAAATGGAGAATCTTTTCCATTTACTGGAATAAATCTTTCTGGTCGAAGGCTTATGGGAAGAAGACAGAATATGAACCACTTCCGGAGAAAAACGATGAAGCCTGACTAGTGATGGAAGTGGAGTAGCCAGGCTGTCAACCGGGGGGTCTGAAGAGAGGGATGGAACTGCCCTGACATATGAGTCAGTAGATCTGGCTGTGGGTCCAGAATCCAGGGGACGTCCATGAGATAGGGATGAAGAAATGGGAAGCAAATTTGATGAGGCCAGTGTGGAGCAATCAGAATCATTCTGCTTCACAAGGATTGCACTTTCTGAATAACCTTTGTCAGCAGAGGAACAGGCGGGAAGGTGTAAAGTAGACTGGAGGGCCAGTCGTGAACTAGAGCGTCCCTGGGTGACTCCCCCTGAGGGGGGATAAGGGTGAAGTAGCTGCTTCACTTGGTATTGAGGGGACTGGCAAATAGGTCGCAGCAAGGCTGACCCCATCTGCGGAAAATCTGCTCCGCAACTTGACTGTTCAGGGACCACTTGTGAGGCATCAGAATAGCTCTGCTCAACCTGTTGGCGATCACGATGGACTTCCCCGGAATGTGCGTTGCTACAAGAAAACGTTGGGAAGACACTGCCCACTGCCACACTCGAATGGCCTCTCTGCAAAGGGGGTACGACCTGGTTCCTCCCGGTTTGTTCAGATACCATACCACCGACATATTGTCTGAGTGGATCACAATTGTCATGAGAGGAAGAAAGCTCTGAAGTGCTTGCAATGCTAGTAGCACTGCTCTCATCTCCAAGGTATTGATATGCAGATGTATCTCATGTTCCTGCCATGTGCCTTGGACTGTCCTGCCGGGATAATGCCCCCCCCATCTGGGAGGCATCCGTGGTCACTGTGGCAACAGGAGGGGATGGGACGAAGGGTTTTCCCGCATTGAGGTTGCTGGTGTGAAGCCACCAGCATAGATCTTGCTTGCACCTGTCTGTGATCATTATAAGATGAGAAAGCGGAATATGATGTAGAGACCACTGGGTGAAGAGCAGCCACTGAAGGAACCTCATGTGTAGCCTCGCAAGAGGAACCAGCATAATTGCTGCAGCCATCGTCCCTAACAATTTGAGAACCGTTTTTGCCTTCACTTTTTTCAGAGGGAGCAGCACGTATACCTGTTGTTGCAAACCTTGAATCCTTTCTTGTGGTAAAACCGCCCTCATGAGCACAGTGTCTAACTCGGCGCATATAAAAGTGACACGCTGCGAGGGCAACAAGGCAGACTTTTTCCAGTTTAAAGTGATACCCAATTGTTGACACAGCTTGATAGTGGCATCTCTGGTCTGTAGTAGTAGATGCCTGGTGGTGGCAGAAAGGAGCCAGTCATCCTGGTAAGGAAATACTTGGACTCCCTGACGTCTCAAGTGAGCCGTCACCACTGCCATACATTTGGTGAACACCCTGGGGGCTGTGGTGAGACCAAAGGGCAGGGCACAAAATTGAAAATGACTGGCTCCCAGCCGGAAGCGTAGATGACTTCTGGATGCCCTGTCCATCTTTATATAGTAGTAATCATCCTTGAGGTCAATGGAGCACATCCACACTTCTTTTCCCAACAATGGGAGAATAGATTGCAACGTGACCATTCGGAACTTGGACTTCTTCACGTGGAGGTTCAAGTGGCTGAGATTCAAGATGGGTCTCAGGTCCCCTGTTCTTTTCCGCACCAAAAAGAATCTGGAGTAAGTCCCTAATCCGATCTGGTCTGAGGGGACATGCTGGACGGCTCCTTTTTCTAACAGCTTTATAACCTCTGAAGCTGCGGAATCCATTTGATTGGGTGGAACATTTGGGATTCTTTTGATTGGTGGGGGGCGGGGAGAAGAGAAGGGAATGTGATATCCTCCAGAAACTAATTTTAATACCCATTGGTCCTAGGTGATGTCTTGCCAGGCTTCTGGGTATAGTGAAATGCGACCCGCGACTGGCTCTGGAGATGCGCAGTTGGGCCTCCCATCAGGAGCACTGGTAAGGAGAACCACGAAAGGAGTCACAGTCTCCCTAGTTATGTGGGCCTCCTCTGCCTCTAGGGTGGCGTCTACCTGAGTTACCACCCCTCCCCTGCCTCTGTGGGGGGAATCACTTTGTGCATCATGAAAAAACCTCTGCAATTTCTTGAACCACATTTTCCCACTCTTCTGGACCTTGGGATAAGGTCTAGAAGGCATGGAAAAATGGACTCCCATGGCAGACAGTTTTCCCTCTTGCTCACACCTAGTGAGAGTGTCTTTCACCTTGGTTCCGAACGAGGAACTATCAAATGGGGCATTGGTGAATGGAGACTTGAAGGCCTCCGCGAAATTACAGAGGTGCATCTAGGAGTGCCTCCTGAGAGAAACTCCGGAACTCGCTGCCCTACTCACTCCTTTGTCTGTGTAAGAGATCAGCCTCATGGAGGAGTTAGCAATAGAATTTAGGGTAGACATCTGAGCGTTGACTTTCTGAGCCACTGCGTCAGAAACGTTAGCCTGCAGAGAATCTCCAAGCTCTTTCAGGAGATCTCTTTGGAGCCGTGTGAAATGTGACAAGTAATTCAGTGACTGCAGAGTAAAGGCCGCTGAAGAAAACATATGCTTCCCATACCAGTCCATGGTCCTAGACTCCTTGTTAGGGGGATGGACGGTAGATGAAGTCTCAGCCAGTTCCTTCTTGGTGGCCGCTGCCACCACCATGGCATCTACTGGAATGCCCTTCATGAGAAACTCTTTGTCAGTGGGGGCGGACAGAAATTTATTGGGTCTCCTGGTGACTGGTTCCACAGTGTCAGGGTTCCCACACCCTTCGACAAACCAGATCCAGGGGTTCATCGAAGGGTGGAGAAACCCAGGAGGTGGAGGCTGAGCCCCAAAGGCCTTCAGGAACATCGACTCCTCCTCTGAGGGGGGTTTAGAGGGCCAGTCGCATCGCTGCTTCAAGATTTCTAGGATATCAGAGAAAGAGATATCCTCAGAGGACGACTTGGGGAACCCCTCTTATTCCTCGAGGTTGGTGTCCGACATGAGGGACTCTTCCTGGGAATCGATGTGCTTCCTCTTGCATGTTCTTTTTCTGGGTGGCTCCTCAGGCAAAAACTCTGGGGGGCCCTCAGAAATTTGGGGACCACTCATGGAGATATCCTGAGGCCTTGGGTCTCCGCTCTCCAAAGATAGGGGGCAATCAGAGACTGATACCGGAGCTGGAGGGGGTAGAGTGTCAGTGCTGTATGATGCAGCTGAGGACCTGGCCAGCACAATCCACATGACCTTGAAGGCTGGTCCCCCCGGCTCCGAAGTTCGACCAACCGTGGAAGACCTCGGAGCAGAAGGGACAAGATCCGAAGCAAGGGTCAGGCTCACCCGAGCCGAAGCACCGAGAGGGAGGCTAGGAGCTGAAGAGTGTCCTGAGATCTCCCCCTAGGGTCCGATTGAGGAACCATGAGTCCTGGACCCTGTGGATGGAGCCGACGGGGTCGGAGCTGAGATCGGAGCTGGTAAGCCAGGATGGGATATCGGAGCTGACCTAGAAGCATCAGACGGTGCCGACCACTCTGGCTCCGAAGGCTGAGATTTGCTCGGAGGAGGATCTATCGACAATGGATGGGTGATGGGCTCCAGAGCCGACTGGGCTGGAGCCGAAAGCAATTTAGCCAGCACCGGTGATTGGAGCAGTCTCTGCACCACTCTATCCACATCCACATCAGAGAGTGTCCTGGAGGACCTAGAGGACAAGGTAGGAGATCTAGACCTCCTCTCTGAAGGAGACCTGCGAGGAGGAGAAACTGGTCTAAAAATTGGAGACCGGGTCCGAGCTAGTATCTCCGTCACCAGCTCCGAGAGGCTGGGAGCCGATGTAGGTTCTTTCGATTCACAAACTTCCTTCGGCACCAAAGACAGTGGAGATGAGGATGCCACAATAGACTTAGTAACTTTCTCCGGAGGCTCTGATAATACTGATGAGCCGGAGATCGTTTTTTTGCCTTGGAGGCTTTGTCTCTTTTAGAAGGAGTGGAGTTAGCACTAGAAGACCTCTCCAAATCTTCCTTGAAGGAGGGTTTCAGTAATGCCTTCAGAATTTGTTTGTTCTTCCTTTCTTGAAGAACACGAGGGCTGAATGCGTGACAGAACACACAAGACTCCTGATGGTGGATAGCCCCCAAACAATGAGCACACACAGAGTGCCCATCAGTAATCGACATCTTATACCCACATTTAGTACATTTCTTAAAGCCCGAAGGCTTATGTTCTTTTGTATCCTTGGATATGGTCGGCAGGACACTAGACAAAACACAACAGTCAAAATAGACACCAGCAACAAAGTGCAGGAACTAGACCTAAATACACTGCAGACACCACACAAGGACCTCTAACTCAAATGGCCCTGACAGGAAACAAGGGGAAGGACTAGGTCCTCTAACTTAAATGGCCCTAGCCCAAGGGATAGGTACCTAAAAAGCAAAATGAACACAGAAGGGTAAATAGATAACCATGGGAGGACTAGGTCCTCTAACTGAAACGGGCCTAGCCCATTGGGAGATAGCTAATGGGATACCAAGACAAAAAGTAAGACAAAGGCCATGAAAGACCGCACAAAAAGGGTTCCACAAACCAACAACACACACACCTAGCTATGAAAATAGCTTTTGTAGCAACAAATTTTAGTCAAAGAAGACAAAAAGTTATACTTAGCCACAGCCAAGAGCGAGACCACGTCTGAGCTTTACGAGTGGCAAATGAGATCTGGGGAAAGGGAGCAGTGCAGCATGGGATACCTCTTAGCCCAGCCAATTGAAAGACTTCGAGCTAGAGTATGGCCGAGGCGGCGCTGAGGTTCGGCTCCGAACCCACAGGTAAGAATGTAGGCGAGACTGGACTACATAACATCTTTCCTTCTCCCCACTGTAGTGTGATCTCAGAGTGAGAATATTAAAGTAGGGGGGCGTGGGGGGCACAACCCCCCACATGGGGGGTGCAGAGGGGGCTTGCCCCCCTGCATAAATGTTAATTTACTGTTTTTTCTTTTTTTTTTTTTAACACACTTTAGCGAAAGCGCTTTTTCGGTGAAAAGTGCTTTCACTAAAGTGTGTTCGGTGATAGTGGATTCGGACTGTTGAACTTTCATTCAACAGTCCTAGATCCGTATATATATATATATATATATATATATATATATATATCTATATATATATATATATATATAGTTAGATAGATATTGTTGTCAACCCGTTTTAATTAGAGGGTTGTCATCATTTGCGCATTATCTTTTGTGCTTCCTTTTTTCTTTAGAGTGATAGCCTGTTTAATTTAGAAGGCTTTTATCTTCTGTTGATTGTGTTTTTTGTTGATAATGGCTAGCAAACAAGCAAAATATACTAAGGAGACCAAGGTCTCAGGATTTACTGGAAAGGCTCACCCAGATTTTGCTATAGTTTGCTGTGAAGGAAAGGTTAGTTTGCTTTTTATTTGTTGTGTTTTGTATTACTTTATTGCCTTTTTCCATTTTGTATAATGTGATTTGTTTTCTTTACGCTGTGTTTTACTTGTATTCTGCTTTTAACTGCATACTAAAACTTGAAAAGAGACCACAGCCTGTCTCTTGTGAGTCAGACAGAAATTAGAAGAGGTCATTTAAGGAGTCACACATAAGTTACAACAGGTCAGCTAAGGTTAATAATCTGTGAACTGAGGGGGTGGAGCTTGGAACTAAACCTTCTATTTAAGTGGTAAAATAAAACATTTCAGAGCTTTACTGGAAAGGCTCACCCAGATTCTGCTACAGTTTGCTGTGAAGGAAAGGTTAGTTTGCTTTTTATTTGTGTTTTATATTATTTTATTGCCTTTTTCTATTTTGTATACTGTGATTTTTTGTCTTTACACTGTGTTTTACTTGCATTCTGCTTTAACTGCATACTAAAACTTGAAAAGAGACCACAGCCTGTCTCTTGTGAGTCAGACAGAAAATTTTCACACCCTTCCACCCGATTACTGTCTTTCTAGTTGCCTGCCCCTTATAGGTTCATAGGTTCATAGGTTGGTACTAGGCTATCAGCCCTAGGGCCTATACAAGCCTAGCCATAACAATTCCCTGGCTATTTCTTCCCACATTATTTACTTTCCTGGACCCCTGTCTAGCAGGGCGACTGACGTGATCCCTGGGGTGAATTTCCTTTCTCCCATCCAATTGTCAAGGTTCCTCTTGAAGAGGTCCAAAGAGGCACTCTGCTTGACATGTATGGGCAATCTATTCCAGAGTCTGGGGAGTCTCTGGGTCAGGAACCTATCCCTCCAGCATGTTTTGTTTATTGTGATGACAAGGTTTAGATCCCTGGAGCGTGTAGCTCTGAGGGATTGGGATTTCTTTAAGTGTAGCATGTCCAACAGCTCTGGGTTTGACATGGCCTTGTATGTTAAGCAGAGATCGCCTCTGAGTAGACGATATGCGACAGAGTATAGCTGGAGTTTTTTAAGGCTGTCAGCGTAGGGCATCTGCTTTAGGCCTGTGATTCTTTTAGTGAGGTATTTCTGAGGCCTTTCCAGTTGTTGCAGATGTCTTGAGAGGTACATACCAAATGGGGCGTTGTATTCTATAATGGGTCTAATGAGGGATGAGTACAGTGGGACAATGACCTCCTTCTTTCTGGATGAAAAGCCCTTCGTGATGAGGTGTGCCACATAGAAGGATTTCCTGACTGTTGTGGCGATGTGGTTATCGAAGGTGAGACCACTGTCCAAGTGTCCCTAAGTCTCTTATCACACTTTCTGTGTTTAGTGTACTGCCACCTATATGGTAATTCATGGATACATGTTTTTTCCCAAAGGGGATAACAATACATTTCTTGGCATTGAGCTTGAGCCCATGGCTCTGGCACCAAGCATCTGTTTCTGTAAGGCCCTTTTGTAGAGTATCCACATCATTTGGGGATTCAATAATGGCTCCCAGTTTGCAGTCATCTGCAAACTTTGTTAGCCAGAGTCCCTTAGTGTTGACCTGTACTTCAGAGAAGTAGATGCCAAACAAGAGCGCCCCAGGACTGAACCCTGAGGTACTCCACTTGTCACTTGTCTGGAGCTGGATTTGGAGTCGGCTACTTTTACAGTGTGGGTTCTATCAGTAAGCCATTTAGCAACCCATTGGGTGACATAGGGATTAATGCCCAACTTAGTACGTTTATCTATGATTCCAGAGTGGGGAATGGTGTCAAAGGCCTTGGCAAGGTCTAGATAGGCTGTGTGGACCACCTTACCCTTGTCCATGGCTCTGGAGACTGATTCAAAGAAGTCAATCAGGTTCAGAAGACAAGATCGGCCCTTCACAAACCCAAACTGGGTGGGGTCCAGTGTTTGAAGGTTGCCAATGTCTTTGTTTATAAGTTCCATGATAATACGCTCCATGGCCTTGCAGATAAGGCTTGTCAGACTGATGGGACGGTAGTTTCTGGGATCCAAGGTGGATCCCCCCTTATGGATTGGGATAACTGTAGCTCTGCGCCACTCAGTGGGCATGAAACCTGAGGTGAGGCTATGATTAAACACGACACTTAGGTGAGGTGCCAGTTCATATTATAGTTCATGTAGTACACAGCCCGGGATGTCATCTGGTCCCATGGATGCTGTATTCTTGGCTTTAGAGAGTGCGTTTTGTACCTGTGTGGCCATTATTACTGGAATTTGGCAATCTTCCGGTATTGAGATGGGCCATTTAGGGGGTGAGAGGGTGGTGAAGTTGGCACTGAATCGATCTGCCAGGATATTGGCAATATCCTTTGGATCAGTATATTTAATGCCATTCTGTTTTAGCTCAGAGCAGATCTGAGCATTGCCATTTAGATTCTTGACATAGTTATAGAATGCTTTGTGGTTGTCTTTGGAATCTTTGGCAATTTATTTTCATAACTAGCTTTGGAGGATTTTATGAGGCATCTCAGTTTCTTACTGAGGCTAGTAAGGGAGTTTTTTGCATCCTGGGATTTTCCTCTTTTCTGCAAAAGTTTCTTCCTTTTGTTGTAAAGTTTGTTTATGGCAGGGGACCACCAGATTGGCTTCCTTTTTTTGGATGAGAGCATTTTGGTTCTATTTGGGATGGCACGATTCATGCATGAGTGGATGTGCTCGTACAGTGCCTTAGTGTAGGATTCAGCAGTTGAACTTTCAGTTCCGTCTGCATGGGTGTTATGAAGTTTGTCACTTCTGACTTGAGTAGCATGAAGTTGGCTTTGGAGAAGTTTTTATGGTGGTTTCTTTACTGGGGGTGGGGTGGGATGTGGATGTTAAGGGTGATTAGCTTATGGTCAGACTTGACTAACGAGGGGGTGACCATAGGTATGGAGCATTGATTTCCCATGTTGGTAATGACCAGGTCTAGGATATTGGAGCCCTGGTGGACTATGGATTAGTTGATCCAGGGCATTGGAATTTATGAATTCCAAGAACCGTTAGCAAAGGTGTTGGGACATGAGTAGTTTTCCCAGTTAATGGCAGGGTAGTTAAAATCACCCAGTATTAGGGTGTTTGGTTCTATCTTAATATTTTCCAGTATGTTTAGAAAGGTGTAGTGAGAATCTTGGGGCATGGTGGGGGATCTGTAGCAAGCTACAATTTGGATTGCAGTCTTACCTAGTGTTAGTTGCACTTGGAGAATTTCAGACACATTGTGTTGGCCAACTAGCCTGGTGGTGTGAATATCCTTGGTGAATATTGACACTCCTCCACCTTTAGTGTTTCGGTCCTGGTTTGGTGGCTGAAAAATCTGGTAAGAGTTGTAGCCTGGTATTGCAGGGGTGCTCTCTGGAGCCTTGAACCAGGAATCAGTTACTGCACAAATATCGATGTTCTCCATTTTAGGAGTGCCTCGAGAGAGTGCATTTTGAGGTTTAGACTTCTAGCATTGAGTAGCATTACCTTCAGATTTTGCATGCTTGTACCTGTTATGGTGGTGGTTTTGTCCTTTGAAGTTTGCCTAAAAAGGCACTATAGGGGTGGCAAGAGCCTTAGCCAGTAACCTGAATCCCAGGGCGACAGGTGCAGACCATCTCTGGCAAAGCATCGTGGTCTGTCAATCATGTCATCCCAGGCAGACAGATACTGGATCCCCTTTGAATGACACCATAAGCTTAGCCAATTGTTGAAGTCAATCATTTTATCCTTATATTGTGGTATCATTCTGGGCGAAGGCAGGATGCTACTCAGGGCTAGGGTCATACCTGCCTGGGCCACATGATCCGAGAGCTCTTCCATGTCTCTTTTCATGTAGTCCAGGGAGGTGCGTCTCAAGTCATTCACTCCAACATGGACAATGACAGAGTCATATTTGTACTTGTTGTGGAGTGACTTGAGTGCATGCGTTATGTGGCGGATCCTGGCACCCGACAGGCAGCTGACTGTAATTTTCTCCTTATTCAACCTGGTGAGAGGGACATCAGTGTGCGGACTATAGAGTCACCTATGACTAAAGTGTTTGGTACATTGTCTTGCCTTAGGGGCTGTTGCTGGGTGGCACACTGGTGTTGTGAACTATGTGACACATTGATTGTGATTGGTGTTTGTTTGCGTTTCAGCTTCAGAGGTCTTTGTTGCTTGGGCAGGTTACAGTTAAGGGCCTCTGCATATGTGGATTTAGTGTTGCTATATGTGGGTGTTGGTGGTGCGGGTTTAGAAGGGCTATGTGTTGCTTAAGATGTAGTGTGGGTGTTAACCTTCTCCTCTTGACTGTTTAGCACAATCTTGGGTGGAGAGCTTTGCTTCCATTTTGGCTATGTAAGTGCATCTCTCACAGGTTGTAGTGTTGGGTGGTAGGAGGAGAGGGTTGTCTGTGTACATGAGGCAATTGCTGCACTGCCCCAGTATGCCCAGATTCACCAGGTGGACAGGAGAAATCACCAGAAGCTGACCCTTGGACATGCCTGGTTTGGGGCTTTTTTTTTTTTTCTTTGTAAAGTATAGGAGCTGTTTCCTTAGCAAGGTACTTTGCAATTATGGGCTGTTTAGTGCCTACTATTACTTATGTTAATTTGACCATATATCTCATTTCCTTTCTGCTTTTACTGGCTGGTGTGAGTATGCACAAAATTATCAATCTGATGTTGTTCCTTACATATGGGTTATCGGTTCCATCCTCGGAACTGAGCCGGCCTCATACCAAGTTTGCGACAGCCAAAAACTGTCGAGCCAAGTTCCTACCCAGAATGCTCTGCTCCCTGTTACCTCAGATCTCGTTTGCCACATTGCTGTACAACAGTGTCAAGCCACTCTCTCTCAGCTAAGTGAACAATTTTTTTGAAAGTTTCTATATTATTAGTGTTTAAAAAGTTTTCAGTCACTTACTATCTCTATACTCCTACCCTGTCGTAACTCCTACCCTATCATAACTTTAAGACTCTCTCCCTATAGTTTTTTTTCCCTTTTATTACCCTTTTCTTACCTTTGAGGTAATTCTTCATTACCATCATTGGTAATCCTTCTTTCCTCGCTCTCCTTACCCTTTTGGGCAGTTTTACTTAACTCCTTGGGTCTGTCGTTCTTCTCCATATCATTATGTCGGACAAGAAAAGTAGTGCTGATTTCAAACAATGTACGGAATGCGGCCATAAGTTACCGCTTTCTGATGGCCATGATTAATGTTTCTATTGCTTGAATGTCTCCCACCTTTCAGTGGATCCACCATGTGGGATTTGTATAAATTTTTCGACCTGGACTCTCAATGAAAGGAAAAACAAGTTAATGCTGAAAGGCCTCCTTAAAACTCCTTTCTGTGAGGCTATCTTTAGGTCGGAGGGCTCACCCCCTCCTTCTAAACCCCATAAGAGGTATTCTTCTTCTTCCTCTTTGAGGTCATTCACTTCATCTCCCTCTGGAGATCACAAGGAGTTGACTCACAAAAAGGTAAAGATTTTGAGCCCAGCGCTGCCATCTGTGGCCCTTTCACCCCCAGCCTCGGCACCACCCCAGTTGATTCACATTCTAGCTATGTCCTCTTTATCGCCACCAGCACCGGAGTTCCTGGTGAAACTTACGGCTCTGACAGTTTCATCACAGCCTTTATTGGCACCGTCTCTGCAGGTACAGTCTCCTTCAGTACCGTTGGTGCAAACTCCTTCAGCCCCATGTTTGACGATACTGTCCTCTACAGTACAGACACCTTCGGCACCAACATACTGTTCAGTGCAGTCCTTATTGGCTGTGTCATTATCGGTGCAGGCACTTTCCTCAATGGCACCATACTTATCGGTGCATACATTTGCCACACCGCCCTTTATGGTGCATATGCCTTCAACTTCTATGGCGCTGCCTTCATCGGCACAGATAACCTCTACACCATTCTACTCGGTGCAGACCCCCCCCCCTGGTTCCGGGCTCTGCACCACATGAACTAGCAAGGACTAAGTATTCTCCTGCCTTGGATCCATGTGTTGGAAGACAATATAGCCCTTTTTTGAAAGGCCAGAATTGCCTTCAGGTTTCTCTATGAGGTTGACCAGGAGCCTCTCAGAACAAGATGTGTTGAGGCTTGTCGACCAGTTGCTTGTGGCCAGGGGTCTCTCTCAACCATCTAATGCTAAGTTCTCTCTTCCAGGTGACCATACTTCTCCACAGACTCCAATGTACACTCCTCCTTCAACTTCCACGAAAGCATCGAAGCCCCTTCCTCTGACAGCAGCTTCCCTTCCTTCGCCCCAATAGTGGACCTCACTTTGGAGCCAGTCATCATTGTAGCCCTTGGTTCACTGGGCATCGGGCTCTTCTCAGGCTAGTAGATTTGCCATGGGGGAAGGCATTCTTGGTTCCACGCCAATTCTTTCTACGGTGCCTTCCAGGAATCCTCCTTCCCTCATGTTCCACAGCCCTCTTGAGACTTCTGGTCTGGGGTTCGGCTCATCGGAGCGGGGCTTGACCCCGGTTTCGAGGTTGTCATGCTCGGTTCTGGTCTCCCATCCCTCTTCAGGTGATCTGGCCTTCCAGGCCATGGAGAGGGCGCTTGCCTCCATTGTCAAACCCTCCATGTCGGAGTCCCCCTCCTCTGTGCTGCAGCTGTCGCAAGCCATAACCACCGGACACCAGGCACAAGGGCCTCCAGTTTCTCCCCTTCAGGAGACCCCCTCTTTGCAATCTTCCCCAGAGCTCCCCACTGAGGAAGTCTCTCGCGAGGGTTTGTGCAAGAGGAAGCACATGGACTCTACTGAGGAGTCTTTGACCGAAGATATGGACTTTGATGATGGGGAAGGGTCCCCACGGTCACCCTCTGATGAGGTGTCCTTTGGTGACATCCTCGAGATCCTAAGACAGAGGGGTGACTGGAAGTCCTCCAACCCTTCCTCAGAGGAATCTGTATTCCTGCAGGCCTTTTGTGCTCGACCCCCTACCTCCTGGGTTACCCTGCTGGCCAGTGAGCTTGTCCAGCATGCATGGAAGGCTCCTGGAAGCTATACTGCGGAGCTCTGACAAGATCTTTTCTCCCCCAGCTGAGCATCCCCATTGGTCAAAAGGTCTTCCAGTAGATGCCATGGTGGTGGCGGCTGCAACCAAAAAGACTTGGCAGAAGACAGCCAGACTGTCCATCTGCCCAACAAGACGTCCCGGGCAACAGACAGACTCAGGAAGCATGTGCTTGCTTCATCAGTCTTCGCCATAAGGTCCCTGCACTACTTGGCACATTTTACAAGGCTCCAGAGGGACCTTATCAGCCAACTCTCTGAAACCTTGGCAGGAAATGTTTCTGATGAGGTCTGTGACAATATAGCTTCTCAGACAGCGACCCTAGAATCTATATCCAATTCTTCCATGCGCCTTATTTCACATGCAACAGAAGGAGCGGTTATAGCGGCAGGCACAGGTATAGTCACGAGATGACATGCCTGGATGTGACTTTGCGGACTCCTTTAAGGCTTCCTTTATGAATGCCCCCATCGAGGCTGCTTCATTGTTTTATCCTAAGGTTACAGATATGCTGGCAAGGTGCGAACAAGATGGTAAGTCCCTATCTGCCATTGGTGTCCGACACTCCACTCCTCAACGATTCTACTCCAGAAATCAGAGGAGCGGGAAGATGTGGCACAGAAAATCACAGGGCTCATTCTGTGATGCATGTACCGAGTTCTCCCCTAGAGGTAGAGGGGAAACTCCAATGGAAGACACCCCTTTCGGGGCAGGGGAGGTCCGTGAAACTGAGGTTCCAGAGATTCTTTCTCTGGGCAACCCTACCAGCGCTCCTGAAGAGTTGCCTGACTGATCACCTCTGGAAGCGGTCGGGGGTTGTTTTTCCTTGTACCCCACTGCCTGATGAAACATAACAACCGATTCTTGAGTACAGCGGATAATATCCAGAGGCTATCGCATCCCCTTCCATCTCTGTCCCACCTCATCCAGAGACTTACCTGACATTCCACCCAGTCAAAGGAAGCAGCAGCACAAGAAATCGGAAAGCTACTGCAAAAAAGAGTCATCCAAACAGTCCCCTCAGACCAGATAGGATCTGGTTTTTACTCAAGGTTCTTTTTAATGCCAAAAAAGACAGGGGACTGGAGAATGGATCTGGTACCCAGCACACTAAACAAATTTGTAAAACAGAGAAATTCCAGATGGTCACGGTTCAGTCTATCCTTCCTCTTCTGGAAGAAGACAATTGGATGTGTTCTGTAGATCGTCAGGATGCGTATTACCATATACAAATGGACAAGTGCTCAAGAAGATACCTCCACTTCCGCATAGGAGTCAGTCACTATCAGTTTTGAGCACTGCCCTTCGGTCTCTCTACAGCCTCCCAGAGTGTTCACCAAATGAATGGAAGTGGTCATCCCTCACCTGTTACTTCAAGGATTCCAGGCATTTCCATACCTAGATGACTGGCTCCTCACTGCCCTCACCAAGCGTCTACTGGAAGAAGCCCTGGACTATACTCTTCTCACAGCACAAAGGCTGGGAATCACTATAAACTGGGACAAGTCCAACATGACCCCAACACAATCTTTAGAAATCACTGGGATTCTGTTGGAGACAAGGAATTGCACAGCATCTCTTCCTGGTCACAGACTTCAAAGAATAAGACAACAGGTTCAGCTGCTACACTGTCACCACAAATCATCTGCTCTGTCCATACTCCAACTCTTGGGATCAATGGCAGCCTCGATCACCATTGTTCCTCTGGCCAGATTCGACATGAGAACTTCTCACTCAGTGGTACCCTCTACAACATCCTTTGTCCTTTCAGATAAGTGTAACTCAGAGATGCAAGCAAGATTTGTTCTGATGGACATCTTAAAATTCCCAACAATGGTCGCGCCCTTTCAGCACCCATCAGCCAAAAGCCATGATGACCACGGACATCTCCCTGATGGGTTGGGGGGGCTATGTCAGGGAAATTCGGTCAAAGGCACCTGGTCAGAGACAGAGGCTCATTTGCATATCAATGTCCTGGAACTGAGGGCAGTGCTATTAGCATTGCAAGCATTCCACTCCATCCTTCTGTCAGGGACTATTGCGATCCAATCAGACAACATGTCAGTGGTTCAGTAAAACAGCAAGCAAGGGGGCACCAGATCTTATCCGTTATGCAGAGAGGCCTTGAGAATATGGCAATGGGTGATAGCTTCCAACCGCTTTCTAATTGCAATGCACATTCCCGGGAGCTCCAACATGGCTGCGGACAAATTGAGCAGGTGCATTCTATAACCTCATGAGTGGTCCTTCAACCTTGTGAAAGTGGCAAGAATTTTCAACTGCTGAGGCCAGCCTTACTACAACCTATTCACCTCCCCAACCAACTACAAGTGCAGCAACTACTTTGCCCCGATCCCCCCCTTGGGGACAGTTGCCGAGAGACGCTCTAGTCTACGCTTGGCTCTCTGGTCTGCTTTATGTTTATCCTCCTCTTCCCCTCATCTCTCAATTTCTGAAGAATGCACGGCAGTTGAAGAACAAAGTGATCCTCATTGCTCCATATTGGCCTCGACAGGTTTAGTTCCCCTTCCTCTGGCATCACCTGCTAGATCGACCATGGATCCTCAATCCATCCCCAACGTTGATCTCCCATCTGCAGAGTCTGACTCACCCCAATCTAACAAGCCTGAAGCTGACAGCTTGGTTTCTCCACTTCCTATAATTCCCAGGCAGGATAACCTCTCTTCCCTGGTGCACAATATTCTTATTGCATCTCATAAATCGTCCACCAGGCTAATCTATCTCAGCAAATGGAAAAGGTTTTTATTATGGGCAGCAAATAAGCAATAGGACCCCTTGTCAGCTCCAGTTTCGGTGGTTTTAGATTACTTATCACACCTTTTTCAATCTGGGGTGTCAGCCTCTACATTCATGTTCATTTAGCGGCCATTTCCAATTTCCACATTGGTTTTCAGGATTCCTCACTCATGTCACATAGACTCTGTAAGACTTTCTTGAAGGGTGTTTTTCACCTAAAACCTCCCTTTAGAGAACCAGTACAACCTTGGGATTTGGCCTTGGTTCTAAAAGACCTAATAGCTCCCCCCTTTGAATCTATGTCTTCATGTGATTTAAAGTACCTTTCTTGGAAAACGTTGTTTTTGGTTGCAATCACATCGGCCAGACGTTTGTCAGAACTTCAAGCCTTATGCATCAAATGTCCATACCTTATTTTCCATAAGGATAAAGTATCACTGAGAACAAATTCTTCCTTTTTACTGAAAGTGGTGTCAGAGCAGTCTATCAACCAGTCTGTTGACCTCTCAGTATTTTTTCTTAATCATTCTAACAAGGGAGAGTATTACCTGCATTTCCTGGATTTTCACAGGCAAATACGATTTTATCTGGACAGAACAAAATCTACCCGTAAATCAGACCAACTATTTCTGGCCCAAGGCTAGGTCATCCAGTCTCAAATGTTACATTGGCATCATGGTTGAGAAATTGCATTACCTTTGTCTACAACAAGAACAACATCACCTTGCCTCACAGAGTGAAAGCCCATTCTACAAGGTCTGTGGCAACATCAGCAACTTTCCATCATAGGGCTTCCCTCAATGATATTTGTTCAGCTGTAACTTAGGCCAAACCCCATACTTTTATCCTTCATTACAAATTGGATTTGGCCTCCAGAGGTAGAACTTCTTTTGGTTCCATGGTGCTCAGGAATTTCCTTCCATGAGGGCCACCCAGGGATACAGGTAGCTGGGGACTCTGTCCCATAAGTAAGGAATGAATGAAGATTAACAACATCAGATAAAGAAGTTATGTTTTACCATAACATTCCATCTGTGTTTTTGATCTTTGTTCATTCATTACTCCCCACCTTCCATCCCCCTCCGGAGGTTCCAGGTTGATCTTATATACACCTTCTTTTGTACGTCTGTTATGACCAGAGGTAACCTCCACTTTTATCTATCAACTTGCAAACTCGAACTGAGGTAACAGGGAGCAGAGCATTCTAGGTAGGATCTTGGCTCGAGAGTTTTTGGCTGACGCGAGCTTAGTATGAGGCCGGCTTGGTTCCGAGGACAGAACCAATAACCCATAAGTAATGAATGAATGAATGAATGAAGATCAGCAACACAGCTGGAACGTTATGGTAAGACATAACTTCTTTTTTTGTGAAACCACTCCCCTTCAACTATTTAAATTTATTGGCCGATCTACTGTATTCTAGTACCAGAATACAAAAGTGACCACCCCCTTTCAATCTATTTTGCTGTTTTAAAAATAGTGACTCTCCACTAAAACTTAACTTTTAGACAGGTAAAACTTAAGTTACTTACTTTCACATCTAACTTCTCTTGTGCACACTGCAGTGTTTAGGATAAACCATTTTTTTCATCCTACCTTTAAGCATCTATTGCAAGGCCACCAGTTATTGTAGAGCCCACATTCTGCCTCTCAGTAGTCATCTTGGGATTAGTGTTTCTGTTTTCTCCCGGTGAGAGAAGGTGTGCAGTTACATTATTTCCTGGAGACTGCTGATCCCAGAAAGCTTAATGACTGCTTTATAGGTGACAGCTTAGAATCTGCACTTATATTCTGATCCTGGTGAGAGTAGGAGCAGAGTGCATTGATTCCTGACTCTTTCTGGTTAGAGAATGAGTGTCTGTGCTTAACATACCTGATTGGTCTGATTGCTATTCGAGGCATCTACCAGAAAAAGACTACAAGCCTGCAGACCCTTGCATCATCTAGGACAACACTGTGGATCACAAAACAAGCTGTGGCCTGCTTCTCTTCTTGGGATTGGTGCTAAAACTAGATAGTTTTAGCTAGAACTAGCCAGTATTTTAGTTTCAGCACTCAAAACTGTTTGCTTGTGCTCATCACTTGCTCAGAACTCGTTGTAAGCACTAAATAAACTACAAATTACTACAGTACTCGACTTTCCTCACTTGTCAAGAGGAAAACAGTTCTTAGTACTCAAATTAATAAGCACCTATACAGGCATGTCCATGCATCAGTTCCTGGTGTTTTCTCCTGTCCACCTGATGAATCTGGGCATCTTGGGGCAATGCAGCAATTGCCTCATGTACACTGCCAAACCTCTCCTCCTACCACCCAACACTATAACCTGTGAGAGATCCACTTATATAGCCAAACTGGAAGCCAGGCTCTCTCCAGCTAAGAATGGACTAGACAGTCAAGAGGAGAAGGTTAACACCTGCATCACACCACACTCAACACATAGTCCTTCAAAACCCACACTACCAAAACCCACACATAGAAACACAAAGCACACACCCACATTTACAGAGGCTCTCAATAAAAATATGCCCAAGCAACAGAGACCTCCCAAGCTGTAACGCAGACAACCACCTCCCCCCCCAACGCTACCCAAATGACACATAGCCCACAAAATCAGTGTGCCACTCAACCTCAGCCCATATGGCAAAACAACGTACCCAACACACTAGTCATAAGTGACTCTATAGTCAGGCACACTGATGTCCCACTCACCAGGCTAAACAAGGAGAAAGTTACTTTCAGCTGCCTGTTGGGTGCCACGATCCATCACATAATGCACGCACTCAGGTCACTTCACAACAAGTACAAATACGACTCTCTCATTGTCCATGTTGGTGTGAATGACCTGAGATGTACCTCCCTGGACTACATGAAAAGAAACACGGAGGAGCTCTCAGATCTTGTAGTCCAGGAGGGTATGACCCTAGCCCTGAGTAGCATCCTGTCATCGCACAGAATGATACCACAGTACAAGGACAAAATTACTTCAACAATTGGCTAAGCTTCTGGTGTCATTCTAAGGGGATCCAGTATCTGTCTGCCTGGGATGACATGGTTGACAGACCACGATGCTTTGCCAGAGATGGCCTGCACCTGTCACCCCTGGGATTCCGGATACTGGCTAAGGCTCTTGCCACCCCTATAGTGCCTTTTTTAGGCAAGATTCAAATGGTAAATTCACCATCATAAGAGGTACAAGCAAGCAAACTCTGAGGGTAATGCTACTCAATGCTAGAAGTCTAAACCTCAAAATACACTCACTCAAGGCACTTTTTAAAATGGAGAACATCGACATCTGTGCAGTGACAGTGACCTAGTTCAAGGCTCCAGAGAGCACCCCTGCATTACCAGGCTATAATTCATACCACACCTTTCGGCGACCTAACCTGGACCGAAACACTAAAGGCAGAGGCATGTCCATATTCATTAAGGATATCCACACCTCCAGGCTAGTTGCTCAACATAATGCATCCAAAATTATCCAGGTGCAACTAACACTGGGCAAGACTGCAATCCAGGTCGTAGCTTGTTACAGATCCCCCACCATGCCCCAGGATTCCCACTCTTCATTTCTTAAGATAATGGAAAATATTAAGGTACAGCCCAATACCTTAATTATGGGCAATTTCAACTAACTCACCATCAACTGGGAAAGCTACTCATGTACCAACTCATTTGCTCAATTTTTCGTGGAATTCATAAATTCCAATGCCTTGGATCAGCTTGTCCACACCCCCACCAGGGGCAGCAATATCCTGGACCTGGTCATTACCAATATGGGTAACCAGTGTTCCATGCCAGAGATCAACTCCTCGCTGGTCAGATCCGACCACAAGCTAATCACCATAGACATCCATATCCTACCCCCACCCCCCATTAAGGAAACCAACGTCAAAAACTACTCCAAAGCCAGCTTCATGCTTCTTAAGACAGAAGCGGCAAACTTCACGACTCCCATGCAGACGGAAAATAGAGGTACGACTGCCGAATCTTATACAAATGCACTGTATAAGCACATACACGAGTGCATGCATCCCCAACAGAACCAAGACGCTAACCTCCAAAAAAAGGAAGCCAATCTGGTGGTCCCTTGCTATAAACAAACTCTACAACAGAAGGAAGAAGCTGTTGCAAAAAAAGAGTAAAATCCCACGATTGATGGAACTTCCTGGTCAGCCTTAGCAAGAAGCTGAGATCCCTCATAAAATCTTCCAAAGTCATTTATGAAAATAAAATCGCCACTGATTCTAAAGACAACCACAAGGCATTCTACAGCTATGTCAAGAATCTCAACGGCAACACTTAGATCTACAGCACAATGGCACTAAATATACAGAACCAACTGATATGCCAACATCCTGGCGGATAGGTTCAGTGCTAACTTTACACCCCTCTCACCCTCCAAAGGGCCCATCTGAATACTGGAAGAATGCAAAGCCCCTGTAATCACAGATGAACAAGTAAAGACCGCACTCTCCAAAGCCAAGAACACAGCATCCATGGGAACAGACAACATCCCAGGCTGCATACTGCATGAATTCCAGACTGAACTGGCACCCCACCTAAGTACCATGTTCAGTCATAGCCTCATCTCAGGCTATGTGCCTTCTGAATGGCCCACAGCGACAGTTATCCCTCTCCACAAAGAGGGTGCCATCACAGACCCCAGAAACTACCACCCCATTAACCTGAAGAGCCTGGTCTCCAAGGCCATGGAATGTATCATCTTGGAGCTTATAAACAAAGACATAAGTAACCTCCAAACCCTGGACCCCACTCAGTTTGGGTTTGTAAAAGGTAGATCATATCTACTAAACCTGACTGACTTCTTTGAAGCAGTCACTAGAGCCGTTGATGAGGGCAAGATAGTGCACATAGCCTAGCTTGACCTCGCCAAGGCTTTCAATACCATCCCCCACTCTGGAATTATAGATAAACTCACCAAACTGGGCATAAATCCCTATGTCATAAGATGGGTGGCCAACTGGCTCACTGACAGAACCCACACATTATATGTAGCCGACTCCAAGTTCGACTTTAGACCAGTGACGAGTGGAGTACCACAGGGTTCAGTCCTGGATCCTTTCCTGTTCGGCATCTACTTCTCTGAAGTGCAGGCCAACACAGAAGGTCTTCGGCTAACAACGTTCACAGATGACTGCAAACTGGGAGCCATAATAGAATCACCTAATGATGTAGACATTCTACAAAAGGGCCTCACAGAGACAGATGCTTGGTGTCAAAGTCATGGCCTCAAGCTCAATGCCAAGAAGTGCAATGTCATCCCCTTTGGGAAAAACTCGGTACCCATAAACTACCACATAGGTGGTAGCTCACTAAACACTGAAAATGTGATGAGACCTCGGGACACAGGTGAACAGTAGTCTCTCCTTTGATAACCACATCTCAACAGTAGTCAGGAAAGCCTTCTACATGGCACACGTCATCACAAAAGGGTTCTCCTCTAGAAAAAAGGTGGTCATTGTTCCTCTCTACTGATCCCTCATCAGACCCATTATAGAGTACAATGCCCCATTTGGCATGTATCTCACAAGACACCTACAACAATTGGAAAGGCCACAGAAATACCTCACTAAGAGGATTACCAGCCTCAAACAGATGCCATACGCAGATTGTCTCAAAAAACTCCAGCTCTACTCCGTTGCATATTGCCTACTCAGAGGCGATCTCTGCTTAACATACAAAGCTATGTCAAAACCAGAGCTGTTCGACATGCTACACTTAAAGAAATGCCAATCTCTCCGAACCACACGCTCCAGGGACCTAAACCTTGTCACTACAATAAACAGAACATGCTGGAGGGATAGATTCCTGTTCCAGAGACTTCCCATACTCTGGAACAAACTACCCATTCATGTCAAGCAAAGCTCCTCATTGGCCCTCTTTAAGAAAAATCTTGATGACTGGATGGGAAATAGAAAATTCACCCCAGGGATCACTTCTGTGGCACTGCTTGACAGGGGCACAGGAAAATAATTTTCTTGAGTGGCGAAAGCCAGGGAACTTTTTTCGCTAGGCTTATGGGCCCCAGGGCCTAGTACCTACCTATGAACCTATAAAAGACGTCCACAATGCTCACAAAAGATGTCAATTACTGAAGGTCATATTGAATGTGTATACTGTTTAGGAGCCCTGCATCTGCAGGAAAGTTGTTCCATTTGTCATTCTTTCAGCTTGAGGGTATTACAAGAGTGAAAGAATAAGTTGATACTGAAGGGTTTGCTAAAGTCTTCCTTTGCTGAGGATTTGGATAAGAGTCAAACTCCTTCAAAAAAGACCTCTTCACCTTCTTCTGAGTCTGACAAGGGCTCTAAGAGACCGTCTTCTGCCTCATCAGATGGTTTGGAGCCATCAAATAAGATACAAAAAGTTTCAGAACCGACAACCTCTACTCAGGCTTCTACCTCGGCTCCATCTGTGTCAGGGCTGATGGTAGTCAGAGCTAGGAGCCGATCACCTGTTTTAGATCCAGTGTCTCCTACGCTCCGATCTCCAGTATTACAGTCTGTGACATCACCAGTGCCATCCTGTCGTTCTTCCAGAAGTCTGTCAGATTTGGATTTAGATCGCTTGGCGTAGAAGCCGTTTGAGGACACCGGCTCTATTAAAAATTTTGTCAGAACCAACCCATCAGGCTTCAGATCTGACTATACCAGTTCTCCGTACTTCAGTTTCTCCTCCGACCCTACTGTGGCTTCGAAGCAGGGATGTGTGGAGCTGATAGTTATGGATCCCGTGACGCCAAGACCAACTTCGGTTTCGTCGGCTCCTACCGCTCGGACTACCTTGGCACCGAGTGAGGTGTCTAGGGGCTGACACTCTCTGATCGGCTCTGGGGGGATAGCTGGACCAAGTTTTTATTGGTTCCGACTTTACCTCTTGGAGCTTTGGCTCGGATGAGTTCAGCTCCTACTTCGACCTCGGAGCTGTCTCTCGTGGCTCGGGGGGAGTTTCTGGTTCCTCGGAGCCAGAGTTCTCCTCGGGTCATGGGAGAGGGGGCCTTTGTGGTCATGAAGAGAGTTTTGTCTCCATGGCCATCCAGTATATCAGACCCTTACCATTCCTTCCCCTAGGGATTTGGTTCCAGCCTCTGCACAATCTGCCCCACAGCATAGAGATCCATAGCCTCACGAGGCCCCACAGCGCAAACCCTTCTCTTCGTGATCCTTCCCAGAAGCCCCATCGGAGGAGGCACCCCAAAAAAGATTATGTAAGAGGAAACACCTGGACTCCCCTGAGGAGTTATTGATATCAGACACGGACCGCTATGAATCAGAGGGGTCAACACGGTCGCCATCTGAAGATGTCTCATTTGCAGACATCTTGAAAATCCTTAAGCAGAGAGGTGGCTGGAAGGCCACTAACCCTTCTGAAGAGGAGTCTGTGTACATGAAGGCTTTTGTTTCTCAACCTTCCACCTCTTCGGTTTCTCCACCTTTCGACAAAATCATAGAATTGGCTTGTTGAAAGGCATGGGAGTCTGCAGATACAGTGGAACCTGTCCCTAGGAGGCCTAATAAATTTATCACTGCACCAGAGGAAAAAACTTTCTTGACTAAAGGAGTATCTGTAGATGCTATGTTGGTGGAGACATCCACATCTGTCCATCCATCGAATAAAGAGTCGCATACGATGGACAGGTACGGGAAGCGCATGTTCTCGTCAGCAACCTTTACACTGCGGTCTCTGAATTATCTAACTCACTTTACAAGATTACAGAGAGATCTCCTAAAGGAGTTTGGAGATACTCTCCAGGGTAATGTAGCTGCGGGAGACTTGGACAAGGTAACTTTCCAGCTCCCCAGCCTAAACTCGATAGTCAACTCTTCCATGAGGCTTATCTCTTATGCAGCCGATGGAGCAAGCAGATCACCAAGTTCTGGAACTGCCCTTATGAGACATTCCATGATGCTCTTGTGTTCATTTGTGGAGCTTTTCAAGTCATCCTTCATCAACATCCCTTTTGATGGCTCGATGCTTTTTGGGTGCAAGGTTAAAGGAACACTGACTAGGTATGAGCAGGAAGGGAAGACTCTCTCTGCCATTGGAGTCTGTTTTTCTACTCCTTCAAGACCCTGTCCTAAGGGTCAAAAGGGTGGAAAGATGTTGATTCGTAAATTCCAAAGAGCCTTTCAAGACACACATGGTAAACCCTTCTCCAGGGGCAGAGGAGGGGGAAATAATGGAAGACGCCGGCCACGTGTCAGAGGGAGTCCCCAAAATCAGGGTGACATGGAAACTTTCTTTGGCAAGCCCTTCTAGCGTTCCTGAAAGGAAGCCAGACTGTTCCACTCTGGAGGCAGTCGGGGGGCGCTGGTCTTCGTACATAGACGCCTGGCTAAATATAACAAAAGACAACTGGGTACAAAGGATCATATCCAGAGGTTACTGTATTCCCTTTTCCAACCAGCCGCCAACCATGAGAAGAATTCCGGAAAGAGGCAGCACTTTGGACCTGTGTACTTAACTAGGGATCACAATCAATTATGAAAAATCTGCCTTATTGCCGTCTCAACATATCGCCTTTATAGGCGCAGAACTAAAGTCTGTCACCATGATGGCAACTCTTCCACAAGAACAGATACAAACCCTTTGTACACATATCTAAAACCTGCTTTCAAGGATGAGAGTCCAAGCAAGAACTGTTCTCAAAGTTTTAGGGACAATGGCAGCAACAGACACCATACTCCCCCTAGCTCGGATGCATATGAAAATTCTCCAGTGGCTTCTCTGTACCCAGTGGTCGATGCAGGAACTACTGATGTCGTACCAGATAATGTTGACAGACCCTTGCAAAAGAGACCTAACCTGGTGGCTAAATTCAGATCATGTCACCATAGCTCATCCTTTCACTCTACCTCCCCCATCAGCCACAGTGACCACAGACGCTTCACAGATTGGGGGGGGGGGGGCATTATCAGGGAAAGACAGCCCAAGGCACTTGGCAAGAACATGAAGCTCACCTTCACATCAGTGTACTAGAAATGAGAGCAGTGCTATTGTCATTGTAAGCATTTCAACACTATCTTCCTCTAGGAACGATTGCAATCCAGACAGACAACATGTCAGTTGTATGGTACATAAACAAACAAGGAGGAACCATATCTTACCTCCTTTGTCGAGAGGCCCTCAGAGTATGGCAGTGGGCTACCTCATCTCAACGCTTTTTAATAGCAACGCATATCCTGGGGAAATCCAGCGTGATAGCGGACAAGCTCAGCAGGGCAATTCTAATGCCCCAGGAGTAGTCCCTGAAGCAAGAAGTGGCAGAAATGATTTTTTGCAAATAGGGCCAGCCTTGCTGCAATCTCTTTGCCATGTCCATGAACACAAAGTGCAGCAGCTACTTTGCCCTTATCCCCCCACCGGGGGAATCACCGAGGGATGCACTTGTACATGATTGGACCCTGGGTCTCCTTTATGCTTTTCTCCCTTTTCCACTGATTCCTAAGGTACTTCAGAAAGCCAGTTCGCTGGGAGGGACATTAATCTTGATAGCACCATACTGGCCTTGTCAAATCTGGTTTCCCTTCCCACAGCCTCATCTACAGGAAAAGCCTTGGATTCTGGACCCAGTACCAGATCTTCTGACACATTCTTCAGGGGCTTTTCACCCCTTTCTCTCCACTCTCAAGCTGACAGCTTGGCTGCTCCAAGTCCCAAAACAGCCAGGTTACAAAATCTTTCATCTGCAGTTCAACATATTCTGATTTCTCAGAAAGGCACCTACAGTTTCATCTTTGCCTTTGTGTGTGGTTAACATATAATGATTTCTTCTCACAAATCATCTACCAGGAAATTGTACCTCAGTAAATGGAAGAGGTTTTCTACCTGAGCTTCACAAAATCATATTGATCCATATTCAGCGCCCATATCATCTGTACTAAAATTTCTCATTTTATTCATTATATATTTGTTTTTTGTGGTCTTGATATGTGCTATTTATGGCCAGTGATCCAAATTTGGATTTACCCAGAATATTTTGTGATGGTGGGCTGGATTCGCAGCATAAAATGGGGAACAATGTGCCTTTACCTTCTTCCTCAGGTTTGACAGGTTCGTCTCATGTAGAGGCTGCTGTTGGATCAGGCTGTAATCCATCGGGCTTTTCCACAGTTTGGCATAGATGGGAGGTACAATGTAATGATCGATTAACTGATCCGTTTTCCATCGTAGGAAGGAGGTTTGCACCTACTATGGGTTCTGAGACTAAGGGAGTATGTGATTATTTGGAAAAACTCTTATTTAAAGAGACTTCCGTATTTTTAAATATACAAAGTTTGTCCAAATATCTTGAATTCTATTGCTTACCTAAGATTCATAAAAGCTTAGAGCATTCCCCTGGACACCCCATTGTTTCTGGTAAAGAATATTTTTTATATAATATGGGATGTCTATTGCATTATTTGTTGTTACCAAAGGTTCTTTCTTTGTCAGCTTATATAAAAGATGTGTTTGATTTTTTGGAAAAATTTTAAACCGTACAGTTAAATGATAATATGTAATCTGAAGTAGTTAACTTCATTTGTGCAGCAACCTGTGGTGTCGGATCCGACTTTGGATCCGAGCTGGCAGTTTTCAACAGCTTAAATCCGAGCTCCTAGCTCCTCCCTCTACCCATAAACCCCTGCCAACCCTGACTGACCTCAGATCTAGTTTGCCGCGCTTGTTGACAGCAGCTGGATTTTCGAGCTCCATGCTTAGCGATTTTCTTGTGAGAAAGTTAGAAAAATGTTTCTGTTTTATCTCCATCTTTAGTGTGAGTGCCGTGTGTTTAGACCCTTTACCTGTTAACCTTAGTTTAAACTACTCTTTAGTTATAATTTTTTCCCTCCCTTACCCTCGCTGGTTCGTTAGGGTCTGTGTGCATGTGTTGGGGCCTAGCATGTGTGTCCTCCTTAGTTTAAAATGTCGGAGGCCCCAAAACCTATCTTTTCCAAGTGCACCGAATGTGGCAATAAGCTTTCACCGGCTGATGGCCACACTCGGTGTGTTCTGTGCCTTGGGGTTGGACACCTTACCTCTGGGTGGTCCATCTGTGTGGCGTTCAACCACAGGGCACTTAAGGACCGGAGATCCAAGCTGATCCTGGCGGGTCTTTTGCCCCCAGATTCGGCTTCGGCCTCCGGTCTTACTGTGGCTACCACCGCGGCTCCGGCGGCGGCCACTCCTGCCTCTCTCCCCCCGGCCGGCACTCAACCTCCCGCTGTAGGCCCGGAGGAGAGTGAGGCCAGGAAAGACAAGAGAAGGGAGAAGCACCACAAGTGGAGGGCCGAGGCCTCTGCTTCGGCTCCCCTGGCTAAGCGGTCTTCTCCCTCCAGGGCTTCCCGGTCTCCTCCTTCTCGGATCCGGTCCCCCTGTTTTTCACCGGGCCCTGAGGAGGAGGAGGAGACCCGATCTCCTTCGAGGTCATCGAGGCGGCACTCACGTCCCTCCTCGGTGGCCTCATCGAGATCTACTCGCAGCCTTTCTGATGCAGATTTGGACCGGATGATGCGAAGATTCCTCCAGGCCCAACTGCAGATGGGAGTGCTCCTCCCCCCCCCCTCCGGGGGGGGGGAGCTCGACCCCTTTCTTTGCCCCGATAGCTCCTTCTCCATCCCGCTTCCTGGGTTCGGAGCCTTCAGAGCCGGGCAGCCTTGGAACCAGGAGTGGGTCGGCACCGACGGTCTCGGGTACTTCGGTGCTGACTCTTCCCTCGAGCCTGTCAGGTCCGTTTTTGTCAGATCCGAGCTCTCGGAGCCGAGGGCTGAGCTTCGGATCCGAAGGTTTCAGTATGCCTTTGGCGCCGTCCAGGTCGGAGCATACTGGGCCGTCGGATCCGATTGCTTCAGCGCCGGCCCCGATCCGTCTGTCGGATCTGAGTGAGGGCCTGCTCTCGGATCCCAGAGAGAGCGGCTCTCCCTCGGCGTTCGACGTGGTGGAGAGGGCTCTGTCAACTGCTTCCAGGCCCCCGGTCCTTGCCACAGCTCTGCCCCGCACTCCTTCTCTGTTGGGTCTGACTTCCATCACCCGGCCCCAGGGACAGCCTGCTTCAATGTCCCAGGTCGTTCCCTTGGAACAGGATGTTGCTGATGAGGCCTCCTCGGACAGCATCCCCAAGGAGATCCCCCACAAGCGGAAGTGCAAGAGGAGGCACTTGGACTCCCCTGAGTCCTTGACCGAAGACACGGATTTGGAGGAGGGGGAAGGCTCCCCAAGGTCACCCCCCGAGGATGTCCCCTTTGCAGACATCATGGAGATGCTCAGGATCAGAGGGGGGTGGCCTGCCCCAAAGCCGACCTCGGACGAATCCATGTTCCTGGAGGCGTTTGATTACCACCAGGGCATGGAAGGAGCTGGACACTGTGGAGCCAGTCCTGAAGCGCCCTGACAGGATCCTCAGTCCCCCTGCCAACAGGCCCCATTGGAGCAAGGGTCCCCACATAGATGCCATGTTGATGGCGGTGGCCACTAAGAGGGAACTAGCTCAGGAGAACCCCTCGGTCCACCCCCCGGGCAAGGAGTCCTGAGCGATGGACCGCTTAGGGAAGCGGGTGTTTAGTTCAGCGTCCTTCTTGGTGAAAAAAAATAGGAAATATCATTAAACAGATACCCTATACCATCTCAGACTGTATTTTTAATTATAAGAGAAGCATAATTATGCCATCTATATAACCTTTTATACATCAGGTCCCTTAAGCAACATTGGAATAATTATTATTAGTTTAGGCTATACATATTGGGAAGGATGAACACTCTTTTTGTGTTCTATTCTATTAGATTTGATTCTCTCAAATTGTATAGTTATTTGCAAAGTTTTATTTCATCATGTTCTACATATCATCATGTCTTTTGCCTTTAAATTTATATATTCAAGATGTTATAGAGCTGCACTTTATGAAATATCTTCTTATTTAATATTTATTATGTTGTTAATATGAAGTATTTTTTATTATATTAGTACATAGTTTGATTTTTTAAGTTTATTATGATATATGAGGTTATTGAAGCAACACTATCTTATGCCATATTTTATGGGTTTGTTTTTTACACACACTTGTTATGACAGAATTTTCTCATTTGGTTTTTTACACATGTCAACATCTAATATAAAATTATATAAACTATAGAACTTATACTACATATTACTATTCATGACTAGTTATAACATCATTGGCATTTTTTGATGTACATATATATATATATATATACTATATTTATGTTTTTGAATTTTATACTGGCTATAAATATGTTTTTGAACTTTATACTGGTTATAAAAATGTTTTATTTTGATAGACATTTACTATATACTGACATGGAATTTATATTTATTTCTATACGTCTAATTATGCATAAGCACAGTTTCACATATTTTTATATTGGTATTTTTATTGTGATATATATATATGGAATAGATAGTGAATAACAGCTATTATTCATGTTGTAGTACCATATAAATGACACACATGACATACACAGTTAAAAAATATTTTAACTATTTAGATTTTAAAATGCTTATAAAGTAATAGATTGTTTTTTTAGTATAAGATACTAACGACAGAAGTTTGATATCATAGACACATTTTCAGTGTCTTGACTAGCCCGTGACATTTGTACCGTGAATCTGATTTTGTACTATCAATTACCATCACTTTTATGCTCAGCTGTTCGTGACACATGAAATTGTTTGGTAAAAACTATGGTAGTCGCCAACACATATATAACTTTGCTGAATGATGGCGATCAATGAAACACACTATAAGAATGAATGTTATGGTCCTAATCATGCACATAGTGAGTATGATATATTAGTATAGGATTAGAACGGGTTATTCAAATGTTTTATATAATGGAGCGTCCTAAATGATATGGTATTCTATTAATAATATATACCTTTCAATTTATGGTTTGAAAAATTTATTTCAATGAGCTTACTAAGTTATATGTTATTGTTTAAAAGTAATTTTGCTGTCTTAGGCAAGAATAAGATATGTACAACTTTAAACAGTGACGCATAAAAGAAGCGAATGTATCAATTTGATGAATCACCTGATATATCTTAACGAATTAATTATTTAATTGGCTCATTAAGAGTTCCTATACAAGATATATAAAAAGGAATGTTTTAGTGCTGTTTTATACTTGTCTGATGAAGCGTGCTTTTTGGTGGCACGCGAAAGCGCTTACTTTTCCTGGGTTTTAAGAATAAAGCTTTTGCAACTTTCGTGGTGTTTGGTCTACTCTCGTTTCTAATATCTTCTTGGTGAGGTCACTGAACTACATGGCACACGTTATTCGGCTGCAGCAGGATCTTATTAAGGAATACGCTGCGTCGCCCCCGGAGTCCATGTCGGCGGAGGACAAACAGTTGTACTCCACCCATATGGCCACTCTTAGGTCTATTTCCAATACCTCTATGCGGCTACTATCCCATGCCACGGAAGGAGCCGCTAGAGCCAGCAGAGCAGGTCTCATCATGAGGCGGCAGGCCTGGCTCCGGCATTGTGATTTCGTGGAACCCTTCAAGGCGTCTTTCGCAAATGCCCCTTTTGATGGTTCTGCCCTATTTGGGAAGACCATTCATGACACCTTGGTCCAGAGAGAAAAGGACGGGAAGACGTTGTCTGCCGTCGGAGTCCGCTTCTCTGCTCCCCGGAGGTCCTTCTCCAAAAACCAAAAGGGACAGAAGAAGATGTGGTTCCGGAAGTCGCAACAGTCCCAGTCTGCTCCGGACCCCCAGTCCTTCCGCGGCAGAGGAGGAGAGGGAGGACGCCGCCCTAGAGGCAGAGGGGGCCCGAAGAACTTTGGGTCCAGAGAACCTTTCTCTGACCGGCCCACGCAACAGCCCTGAAGGGTTGCCCGACTGCTCCACTCTGGAGGCAGTCGGGGGGTGTTTCTCGAGGCACCTGGCAGCTTGGGAGTCCATCACGACAGACCGCTGGGTGCTACGCATCATATCCAGAGGTTACCAGATCCCCTTCTCTTGCCCTCTTCTCTTCCCCAAACACCGACCCGATGTCCCACCCGATCAGAGGGAGGTCGCAGCTGTGGAAATCCGGCAGCTCCCAGAAAAAAGAGCCATCCAACACGTCCCCCCAGACCTCGGATAGGGTTATTACTCCAGGTTCTTTTTGGTGCCAAAAAAGATGAGGGACTTAAGACCAGTCCTCGATCTCTCCCTTTTGAACCTTTCAGTAACCAAATAAAAGTTCCGGATGGTCACTCTTCAATCTATTCTCCTCCTATTATGGGAGAACGATTGTATGTGCTCGATAGACCTCAAGGATGCGTATTATCATATTCTAATGGACAGACAATCCAGGAGGTTTCTCTGCTTCCAGCTAGGGGCCAGTCATTACCAATTCAGGGCTCTCCCCTTTGGTCTCACTTCAGCCCCCAGGGTGTTTACCAAAGTGTTAGCAGTGATAGCAGCCCACCCGAGGCTCAAGGGAATACAGGTTTTCCCGTACCTGGACGACTGGCTCCTGACCGCCTCGACAAGGCATCTACTCTGTACAGCCAGGGATTATTTTCTTCGCCTTGCTCCCTGGCTAGGGATCACAATAAATATGGACAAATCTGCTCTCACCCCGACCCGAGTCATAGATTTCATCGGGGCCAGGTTAAACACAATCAATTTTGTTGTAGCCTTCTTAACCCCAGAGAGACTTCGAACCCTGAGGTTTCATGTGTGGGCCATCCTTCTATCTTCATCTCCTCCAGTGGAATTGGTCCTGAGGGCTCTAGGCTCAATGGCAGTGGCAATCAATTTGTTACCTATGGCACGTCTGAACATGAGGGTCTTACAATGGACCCTCCAAGTCCAGTGGTCTCTTCTTCACTACCCTCTGAGTCATCCCATTTCCCTCAGCAGGGCTTGCAAGAGGGCTCTAGTGTGGTGGCTGCAATCTCCGGATCTCCACACGGGATGCCCCTTCTCTATGGCCCCTCCCCTGACCACAGTGACCATGGACGCCTCTCGCCTCGGGTGGAGGGGGGGCACTCTTCGGGCAGGACTGTCCAAGGCACGTGGAACGATACGTAGACCTCTTTGCATATCAATGTCCTAGAGATGAGGGCAGTGCTGTTAGCATTGCAAGCACTTCAGGGCCTTCTTCCTGTATGGACAATTGCGATCCAGACGGACAACATGTCGGTTGTCTGGTACATCAACAAACAAGGGGGAACCAGGTCTTACCCGCTCTGTCGAGAGGCCATGAGAGTGTGGGAATGGGCGATCTCCACCAACCGTTTTCTCATCGCAACGCACATTCCAGGATGGTCCAACATCCTGGCGGACAAACTCAGTCGCACCATCCTTTCCCCTTATGAGTGGTCTCTCAATCCGCACGTAGCGAATCAGATTTTTGCAAAATGGGGGCAGCCCTGTTGCAATCTTTTCGCCTCTCCCTCAAACACCAAATGCAACAGCTATTTCGCTTTAATTCCCCAAGTCGGGGAATCCCCGAGAGATGCTCTGGTGCATGCTTGGCCTCCCGGTCTGCTTTATGCTTATCCACCTCTCCCCCTGATGCTAAAGTTTCCACAAAAAGCCAGTCGGTTGGGGAGCAGGATTATCCTCATTGCCCCATTCTGGCCTCGTCAAACCTGGTTTCCTTACATTTGGTCTCATCTGGTGAATCTTCCTTGGATTCCAGATCCCCTCCCGGATCTGATCTCCCACCCTCTGAGTCTCCCGACCCCGAACCTGGACAGCCTCAAGCTCACAGCTTGGCTGCTCCAGTTCCACTCCTAGCCAGGACTCCCGGCATCTCTTCCCCAGTCAAAGCTATTCTAGTTGCAGCCCACAAGCCTTCTACTAGGAAGGTTTACAGTAGCAAATGGAGACGTTTCTCTATCTGGGCAGAACGTCAAAACCTGGATCCCTTCACAGCTCCTTTACCTGCAGTGTTAGACTTCTTATCAGGATTATTTCACCATGGAGCTAGCTGTTCCACTGTCAAGGTTCAACTAGCAGCTATCTCTCACTACCATGTCGGTCATGTTCTGCGTCCCTTGATCACTTCAAAGCTGTGCAAGACCTTCCTGAAGGGCACCTTCCTGCTCAGACCTCCGGTAAAGGAAGTGGTACCTCTGTGGGATTTGTCGTTAGTGCTTCAGGCTTTGACAGCTCCCCACTTTGAGCCTGCAGCTTCAGTGGATCTCAAGTATTTGTCTTGGAAGACAGCCTTTCTCGTCGCCATCACCTCTGCTAGAAGAGTTTCTAAAATTCAGGCCCTTTGTGTCAACCCCCCGTATCTAACCTTCCACAAGGATAGAATCTACCTCAGGACCAATCCCTCCTTTCTCCCTAAAGTTGCTTCCGAATCAAATATCAACCAGTCCATTAATCTGCCAGTCTTCTTTCCCAACTATCACAACAAAGGAGAATACAAACTACACTCTCTGGATGTGCATAGACAACTTTGATTCTATATTCACAGGACATCTGGTCATAGGCAAGCCGACCAGTTGTTCGTCTCCTTTGCCAAAATGAATTTGGGTAAATCGGTATCCAAAGTTACGTTGTCTCGATGGATCTCGCAATGTATTCTTTTGGCTTATGAAAGTTCTGGTAGGCCCGCGCCTCAGGGAGTCCGTGCCCACTCTACCCGATCTATGTCTACCTCTGCTGCTTTTAGATCCAGGGTATCCTTAGATGATATTTGTTCGGCTGCCACTTGGGCCTCATCTCATACCTTTATCAACCATTATAAGCTGGATATTATCTCCAGAGGGAGAGCATCCTTTGGCTCTGCAGTGCTCCGGAACATCCTTCCTTGATGGCTGCCAAAGATTCAGGTAGCTGGGGACTCTGTCCAACAGGTTGCTGCACAAATTAAATTAACTACTTCAGATTAAGAAGTTATGTACTCACCATAACGTTCCATCTGAGTAGATAAACTTCATTTGTCAGCAACCGTCTCCCCCTCCTTCCCCCGGACCTTCGATTATTCACATTTGCTGTCTTCAGAGATGACCTTTGAAATTGGTAAATCTGTAGCAGTTGCTGCTCGGGGGCAAACTTGATCTGAGGTCAGTCAGGGTTGGCAGGGGTTTATGGGTAGAGGGAGGAGCTCAGATCTAAGCTGTTGAAAACTGCCGGCTCGGATCCGAAGTCGGATCCGATACCACAGGTTGCTGACAAATGAAGTCTATCTACTCAGATGGAACGTTATGGTGAGTACATAACTTCTTATTTTATTACATTGGATGTTAACAGCCTTTATACCAATATTTCCCATGCCTTTGGTTTGGAGGCAGTGAGGTTCTTTTTGGGGAATGCCTTGATACTGAATAGACATGTTACTCTTTTGTTTGTCCAATAATTTTTTTGAACTTAATAATGAATTGCTTAAACAGTTACGTGGGACTGCTATGGGGGTGGCTTTTGCCCCCTCATATGCTAATCTAAGTATGGGTCTCTTTGAAATAGAATGTATTTATAAAGCCAAGTTTTATAATGAACGTGTTATATTCTATGCTCGTTTTATAGATTATCTTATTTTTCTATGTGGGGGGGGTGAAAATCAGATAGATCAATTTATTGAGTCCTTGCAAGTTAATAGATTTGGACTTAAATTTGATGGTGTACAGAAAGGTAAACAGGTTTCGTTTTTGGATGTTGATCTGGATATTTCTGACCCCACTGGGGTACATACAAGAGTGCACAGGAAGTTTGAAGGTGCCAACTATTATTTGAAGGCTACTAGTTGTCATCCCCCCATACAATAGATGCTTTGCCTTATGGTGAACTTATTCGAGTACATAGATTATGTAATGTGGATTCTGAATTAAAAGAAGAGATATATAAGACTTGTAATATGTTTTATAGAAGGGGATATAGTGAATCAACTATATTGAAAGCAGTTTGTAAAATAAATGAAAGAGGTAATATGTCCAAACCTTTTATATCTAGTGCCAAATCTGGAGGCACTGATTTGGACATTTATTTTACCACAACCTATAGTCCATTTAGTGAAAAGTTGATTAATATAGTAAAACATCATTGGCATTTTTTACAAAGTAAAAAAGAAGCATGTCCTTGGCTTCCTAAATATTTAAAAACCTCTTATAAGGTGGATAGGAGTTTAAAGAATATATTAGTGAGAGGTAAATTTATTATGCCTATGGTAGATTTACCATTTAATATTTTATGTTTGGGTACTCAGGTTTGTGGTAAGTGTAAGGCATGTAAATATGTGGTTAACAGCTTTCAGTTTATAAATGGAATAAAATTTCAGGTAAACAACAGTTTTAAATGTAATACTCAAGGGATTATTTATGCCCTAAAATGTTCAGAAAATCTCAGAAGTCCTTCCCTACTCCACCCAGTGATTCCCTCCAGAGGCAGGGGGAATCTGGAAGCCGCCCCAGAGGTGGCAGAGGCCCCGTAACTCTGGAGACCGCGACTTTTCGTGGTTCTTCATACAACCAGTGTCCCTGAGTTGTTGCCCGACTGTGCAACTCCGGAGCCAGTCGGGTCATGGCGGTGCACCCACAAGCTTGGAAATCCATAACAAGCGATCAGTGGGTGCTTCTCGTGATTTTCACCGGAGGATATATCATCCCCTTCAACAAACCCCCTTTCCTTAAGGGAAATCCCGGATGTACCACCCAGTCAGGCGGGATCAGGCAGCAATAGAGGTTTTTCAAAGCTGCTAGAAAGCCATCCAGCATGTCCCCACCGACCAGATCGGATCAGGAACTTACTCAAGATTATTTTTGGTACCAAAAAGACAGGGGACTTCAGGCCCATTTTGGACCTCAGTTCATTGAATCGTTTTGTGCAAAGTCCAAATTCCGAATGGTCACCCTTCAATCTATTCTTCCTTTGCTGGAGAAAAGATGCATGGATGTGCTCCATAGATCTCCAGGGCGCTTACTATCACATTCCGATAGCTCAAGAGTCCAGGAGACACCACGCCTCCGCCTCGAGTCAGTCATTTCCAATTCGAGCACTGCCCTTTGGTCTCACCACAGCCCCAGGGTGTTCACCAAGTGTCTGGCAGTGGTGACTGCTCACCTGAGGAGTCTGGGATTCCAAGTGTTTCCATACCTAGACGACTGGCTCCTTACTGCCACCTCCGAGCATCTACTATTCCAGGCGCCAACTCCACACGTTCACCTTGGGCCGTTTCTTGGGGATACGTTCAATTGGCAAAAATCTGTACTACAGCCATCTCAGCGTGTGATACTTTTATAGGCAGACTTAGACACAAAAGAATGCGCGCCTTTTTACCGGCAGCAAGAATTCAGGTTCTACAAAATCAAGTCAAATCCTGTCTTCCCTATTAAGAGCCCGGCCCATCGGATTCTACAACTGTTGGGTTCGATGGCGCCAACCATACTCTTAGCCCCTTTAGCCAGACTTCACATGCGAATATTACAATGGCTTCTGTCGGTTCAATGGTCCTATCAGGAACTTCCTTGAACCATCTAGTCATGATCACGGAGAGTTGCCGTCGGGATCTGCGTTGGGCTTCTCCAATCAATCTCGACCAAGGGCGACCCTTTATTCCTCAACGTCCGTTGCCACTGTGACCACGGATGCCTCCCAGGTAGGGTGGGGTCATTACCTGGACAGAGTCGGTCCAAAGGCACATGGCAAATCCAGGAAACGCATTTGCATATCAATATCCTGGAGATGAGGCGGTACTCTTGGTACTTCAAGCTCTCCATCACGCTCTTCCGTAAGGTCCAACTGCTCTCCTATCGACAACATGTCGGTGGTTTGGTATATAAACAAGCAAGGTGGAACCCAGGTCTTACCCACTGTGCAGAGAAGCCATGAGACTTTGGCACTGGCTGTAGCTACCAACCGCTTTCTAATGGCAACGCACATACCGGGAAATCAATGTGATGGACAGATTAAGCAGAACCATTCTTTTACCCCATGAGTGGTCCCTCAACCAGAGAGTAGCTAAAATCTTACAAATGGGGTCTCCCTTGCTGCGATCTGTTTGCCAGCCCTCACAATGCAAAATGCAGAGAGTTCTTCAGCTGTTCCCCCCAGGGACAGATTCCCAGGGGCAGCTCTGACCCACATTTGGCCCCCGGTCTTCTTTACGCCTTCCTCCGTTTCCCCTTCTACGAGGGTAATACAGAAGGCCATTTACCTGGAGAGCGAGATGATTTTGATTGCCCCGCGCTGGCCTCATCAAGTTTGGTTCCCTTTCCTACAGAGGCATCGCGGTAGAGGGTCCATGGTTTCTGGACCGGTGCCAGACCTGTTGACTCATCAGTCAGGACGGTTTCACCCGTCTCTCAGGTCTTTGAAGTTGGCGGCATGGTTACTCCACTTCCATCTTTAGTCGAGACAATTCTCTTTCTCTGGGCGTGATCCACATATTGTCTTCTTCTCATAAACCTTCCACTGTCAAACTTTATTCCAGCAAATGGAAAAGGTTCGCCTTCTGGGCTCAGGAACGGGTATAGACCCCTTACTGCACCAGTATCGGAGGTTCTGAATTTCCTGGCCTCCCTTTTCAGTTGGGCTCTTCAGTTTCTACCATTAAGGTTCAGCTAGCGGCTATCTCTAATTTTCATGCTTCCTTTGAACCTTCATTGATGTCTCACAAACTTTGTAAGGCTTTCCTTAAAGGAGCATGGCTCCTTAGGCCTCAATATCTCATCCTGTCCCCTTGGGATTTGAATATGGTTCTTGCTGCCCTAACTGCCGTCCTTTGAACCAGCTGCTACCTGCGATTTAAAATTTCTGTCCTGGAAAACGGCCTTTTTAGTGGCCATAACTTCCGCCAGGCGGGTTTCAGAACTTCAAGCTCTTTGTTCTGATCCTCCCTATTTGATTTTTCACAAGCATAGAGTTTCCTTGAAATTAAACCCCTCCTTTTTACCAAAGGTAGCCTCTTCCTTCTGTATTCAACAAACTATAGAGCTCCCTGTGTTTTTTCCAGAGTTCTCTAATAACGCAGAATATATCTTGCATCAATTGTACGTCCATAGACAACTGCGTTTTTACTTGAATAGAACCGCTCACATGCGGAAATCAAATCAATTGTTTGTTTCCTTTGCAATGAACAAATTGGGTCAACCAGTAGCAAAAACCTCCATAGCTAAATGGATTAAAGATTGTATCATTTTTATTTATTCACAGGCTAACAAAGACCTCCCCTTTCTAGTCAAGGCTCATTCTACCAGGGCAATAGCTACTTCTGTAGCTTTTCACTCCAAATTATCTATAGATGATATTTGTGCTGCGGCAACCTGGACTTCTCCACACACTTTCATTTCTCATTACAAATTGGATGTGGTTTCTCGAGGCAGGGCTTCCTTTGGTTCCACAGTTCTCAGGAGTGTTTTCCAATGAGCCACCCAGGATTTAGGTGCTAGGGACGCTGTCCCATCAGTTATGAATGTAGGCGAGATAGGATCCCATTACATCTTTTAGTTATGTACTTACCATAACTTTGGATGTATGGGATCCATCTCGCCTACATTCATAAGTACCCACCCTCCTTCCCCCTTCCATTCGGATTTAGAGGAGCTGTAGTCCCATTTGGAAATCTTTTCTTGAAGAACTTTAGTTGGTTGTAGTGACTACTAGTTTTTCTGTGTTTGCATGGATGTATGAAAGTGAACAAACAAGATCTGGGGAAGCAGGTGTAGTGCATCCTGGGATAGGTAGTAGCCCAGCCAATGAGAGACTTCCTGCTAGTGTATTAGTTGGCCGAGTCGAGCCCATCAGTTATGAATGTAGGCGAGATGGATCCCATACATCCAAAGTTATGGTAAGTGCATAACTAAAAGGTTAACAGCTTTCAATTTATAAATGGAATAAAATTTCAGGTAAACAACAGTTTTAAATGTAATACTCAAGGGATTATTTATGCCCTAAAATGTTCATGCGAGAAGTATTATATTGGACAAACAAAAAGAGCTTTTAAAGTGCGATTGTTGGAACATGTGAGGGACTTTATTAATGTTAAAGAGTCTAGTCCACTGGCTTTGCATTTTCAGGTTGTACATCAAAGTAATTCGATGCATTTGCAGGGTACAGTGCTAGAAAAGTTAGATGTTTTTCCCCTTGATTCTTGTTTAAAGAATAAATTATTATATAAGGAAGCATTATATATTTTAAAGTTTGACACTTTAAGCCCTAAGGGCATGAATTCTGAATTTAATTGGAGGATTTTATTATAATGTATTGTTACTTTAACTAAAGAAGATTTGTGTTTAAGTGGTTTGGTTTATTTAATTTATGTTATTATTGTTTTATTGAACTAATTAATATGAGTATATAAGCATGTGATTTGGGTTTATAATTTATCTTCCTTGAAGGCTTTGTGCCGAGGCGTCAGAAGTGAATAAATTGGTTGGATTGTGCTGGCTGGTCGTTTTATTCATTATATATTTGTTTTTTGTGGTCTTGATAATTATTTATGTACTAGAATTTCTGACTAAACTTTTTAATGAAGGAGCTGCGGCAGCTACTATTAGAGTTCAGTTAGCAGCTATCTCTAATTTTCATATTGGCAATGAAGATTCAAGTATAATGTCTCAAAGGCTGGCAAAAGCTTTCCTAAGAAGCACAAATCTGTCAAGACCATACATCAGACCGCCATTACCACCACTTTCTTTTGTCCAAAATAATTCTTCCCCCCTTTGAACCTGCATTATCATGTGACTTGAAATTTCTGACCTGAAAAACTGCCTTTCTAGTGGCTATCACTTCAGCCAGAAGAGTATCTGAGTTGCAAGCCTTGACCATTAAACATCCAAACATGCTGTTTCACAATGACAGACTGCCACTCCAGACAAATCCATCCTTTTTGCCCAAAGTATGCTCAGAATCTAACCTCAGTCTACTGACCTACCAGTATTCTTCCCCAAGTACGGCGATAAGGCAGAATGCTTGCTACATCAGTCGGATCTTCACAGACAACTGCGTTTCTACCTGCATAGAACAAAAGACTTTAAAAAATCTGATCAACTTTTTGTATCCTACTCAGAAAATAAAAAAGGTCTTCCAGTAGCAAAAAACTACTTTATCAAACTAGCTGTCTCAAAAGGGCATTGTCCACTGTGGGCTTGGAGTCTACGCCATCCTCATTGGGTCAGCAACCTAGTCCTTCTTCTCATCCAGAGCTACCACTAGCCTCAGCCGTGGGACAGAGGGCACAGAAGCCTCAGGATGCTACAATGGTAGTTATGTCCTCTTCAGAGATCTCTCTGGAGCATCCCATCGAAGGGATACCCATGAAGAGAAAGTGCAAGAGGAAGCACTTGGACTTCCCTAAGGAGTCTTACACAGAAGATACTGATTTCAGTGAAGGGGAAGTTTCCCCAAGGTCACCCCCAGGAGACGTCTCATTTGGAGAAATTTTAGAACTCCTAAACAGTTGTACATCCCACCAGCCTTCTTCCAAGGAGTTGGTATAACTGCAGGCTTTCCATGCCTGACCCTCTCCTTCTTGGATCTCTCCACCCCGCTGACAATCTAATTAAACTGATTGCTCAGCAGGCTTGGAAGAGCTCTCAGATCATGTGGCCCAGGCAGGTATGACCCTAGCCCTTAGTAGCATCTTGCCTTCACCCACAATGATACCACAATATAAGGACAAAATGATTGACTTCAACAATTGGCTAAGCTTCTGGTGTCATTCAAAGGGGACCCAGTATCTGTCTGCCTGGGATGACATGATCGATAGACCACGATGCTTTGCCAGAGATGGTCTGCACCTGTCGACCCTGGGATTCAGGTTACTGGCTAAAGCTCTTGCCACTCCTATAGTGCCTTTTCTAGGCAAAGTTCAAATGACAAAACCACCACCATAACAGGTACAAGCATGCAAATTCTGAAGGTAATGCTACTCAATGCTAGAAGTCTAAACCTCAAAATGCACTCTCTCAAGGCACTCCTAAAAATGGAGAACATCGATATCCGTGCAGTAACTGAGATCTGATTCAAGGCTCCAGAGAGCACCCCTGCAATACCAGGCTAAAACCCTTACCACTTTTCGGCCACCAAACCAGGACTGAAACACTAAAGGTGGAGGAGTGTCCATATTCACCAAGGATATTCAAATCACCAGGCTAGTTGCCCAACACAATGCGTCTGAAATTCTCTGGGTGCAACTAACACTAGGTAAGACTGCAATCCAAATTGTAGCTTGCTACATATCCCCCACCATGCCCCAAGATTCTCACTACACCTTTCTAAACATACTCGAAAATATTAAGATACAACCAAACACCCTAATACTGGGTGATTTCAACTACTCTGCCATTAACTGGGAAAACTACTTGTGTACCAACACCTTTGCCCAACGGGTCTTGGAATTCATTAATTCCAACGGTCTGGATCAATTAATCCATAGTCCCACCAGGGGCTCCAATATCCTAGACCTGGTCATTACCAACATGGGAAATCGATGCTTCACACCTATGGTCACCCCCTCGTTGGTCAGGTGTGACCATAAGCTACTCACCCTTAACATCCACATCCCACCCCACCCCACAGTAAGGAAACCTCCATAAAAAACGTCTCCAAAGCCAACTTCATGCTACTCAAGTCAGAAGTGACAAACTTCATGACACTCATGCAGATGAGAACTGAAAGTTTGACTGCTGAATCCTACACAAAGGCACTGTACGAACACATCTACTCATGCATGAATCATGCCATCCCAAATAGAACCAAGATGCTCTCCTTCAAAAAAAGGAAGCCAATCTGGTGGTCCCCTGCCATAAACAAACTTTACAACAAAAGGAAGAAACTGTTGCAGAAAAGAGGAAAATCCCAGGATGCAAAAAACTCCCTTACCAGCCTCAGTAAGAAGCTGAGATCCCTCAGAAAATCCTCCAAAGCTAGTTACAAAAATAAAATTGCCAAAGATTCCAAAGACAACCACAAGGCATTCTACAACTATGTCAAGAATCTAAATGCCAATGCTCAGATCTGCTCTGAGCTACAACAGAATGACATTAAATATACTGATCCCAAGGATATCGCCAATATCCTAGCAGATCAATTCAGTGCCAACTTCACCCCCCTCTCACCCCCTAAACGGCCCATCTCAATACCGGAAGATTGCCAAATTCCGGTAATAACGGCCATACAGGTAAAAAACACACTCTCCAAAGCTAAGAATACAGCATCCGTGGGACCAGATGACATCCTGGGCTGTGTACTACATGAACTACAAAATGAACTGGCACCTCACCTAAGTGTCATGTTTAATCATAGCTTCACCTCAGGCTTCGTGCCCACTGAATGGTGCACAGCTACAGTTATCCCACTTCACAAGGGGGGATCCACCTTGGATCCCAGGAACTACCGCCCCATCAGTCTGACGAGCCTGATCTGCAAGGCCATGAAACGTATTATCATGGAACTTATAAACAAAGACATTGGCGACCTTCAAACACTGGACCCCCTGCAGTTTTGGTTTGTGAAGGGCCGATCTTGTCTCCTGAACCTGATTGACTTCTTTGAATCAGTTTCCAGAGCTGTGGATGAGAGTAAGGCGGTTCACACAGCCTATCTGGACCTCGCCAAGGCCTTTGACACCATCCCCCACTCTGGAATCATAGATAGACTTAATAAGTCCCTATGTCACTTGATGGGTTGCCAACTGGCTTACTGACAGAACCCACAATGTAAAAGTAGCCGACTCCAAATCCAGCTCCAGACAAGTGACAAGTGGAGTACCTCAGGGTTCAGTCCTGGGACGGCTCTTGTTTGGCATTTACTTCTCTGAAGTACAAGCCAACACTAAGGGACGCTGGCTAACAAAGTTTGTATATGACTGCAAACTGGGAGCTATTATTGAATCCCCAAATGATGTGGATACTCTACAAAAGGGCCTTACAGAAGCAGATGCTTGGTGCCAGAGCCATGGGCTCAAGCTCAATGCCAAGAAATGTATAGTTATCCCCTTTGGGAAGAAACATGTACCTGTGAATTACCACATAGGTGGCAGTACACTAAACACCGAAAGTGTGATAAGAGACTTAGGGACACAGGTGGACAGTGGCTCACCTTCGATAACCACATCGCCACAACAGTCAGGAAATTATTCTATGTGGCACACCTTATCACTAAGGGCTTTTCATCCAGAAAAAGGAGATCATTATCCCACTGTACGCATCCCTCATTAGACCCATTATAGAATAAAATGCCCCATTTGGTATGTATCTCTCAAGACATCTGCAACAACTAGAAAGGCCGCAGAAATACCTCACTAAAAGAATCACAGGCCTAAAGCAGATGCCCTATGCTGACCGCCTTAAAAAACTCCAGCTATACTCTGTCGCATATCGTCTACTCAGAGGCGATCTCTGCTTAACATATAAGGCCATGTCAAACCCAGAGCTGTTGGACATGCTACACTTAAAGAAATCCCAGTCCCTCAGAGCCACACGCTCCAGGGATCTAAACCTTGTCATCACAATAAACAAAACATGCTGGAGGGATAGGTTCCTGACCCGGAGACTCCCCAGACTCTGGAATAGACTGCCCATACATGTCAAGCAGAGCGCCTCTTTGGCCCTCTTCAAAAGGAACCTTGATGATTGGATGGGAGAAAGGAAATTCACCCCGGGGATCACATCAGTCGCCCTGATAGACAGGGGTCCAGGGAAGTAAATAGTGTGTGAAGAAATAGCCAGGGAATTGTTATGGCTAGGCTTGTATAGGCCCTAGGGCCGATAGCCTACTACTAACCTATGAACCTCCCACAAACCTTCTACTAGACGCTTACACAGCAGCAAGTCGCCAAAATTCTCAAGATGGGTGACAGACAGTAATCTTGATCCATATTCTGCAGCACTTCATAAAATACTAGAATTTTTATCATTGCTTTTTGATGCAGGGGCTTCATCTTCGATTATTCATGTGCAGTGTATCTAGCTGCAATTTCAGATTTTCATAATGGTCTAGATAATTATACTCTAATTTCCCACAAGCTTTGTAAAGCCTTTCTGAAGGGGACATTACTGCTCTGGCCTCCATTTAAGGATCCCATTGCACCTTGTGACCTCAACCTAGTGTTACAATCATTAATTGCTTTTCCTTTCAAACCATCTGCAAGTTGCAATCTGAAGTACTTATCTTGGAAGACTTCAGTTTTGATCACTATTACCTCTGCTAGGAGAATTTCGGAATTACACGCTTTATCTTGCAAACCCCTTTACCTGACCTTCCATAAAGATAGAGTACCTTTGAGAACAAATCCTTCCTTTTATCTAAGGTGGTTTCTGATGCACATATCAGTCAAACTATACAACTACCTGTACTCTTTCCCAATTTCTCAAATAAACGTGAATATTGCCTCCATATGCTAGATGTTCACAGGCAGTTACATTTTTATCTTCACAGAACAAGAGAATTCAGAAAATCCGATCAGCTATTTGTTTGCTTTTCTCCCACTGCTCTAGGCAAAGCAGTTTCTAAGGTTACTCTGGCTAAATGGCTCAAAGATTGTATAACCTTCAATGTTAAGTTGTCAATCTCGCCTTCATTCTTGCTGGATGGGTTCGGAGCCGATCCTCGGCTCCGACTCGGCACTTGCTAAGCTCGAGAGCTAATTTTACCAGCTCGAGGCAACCCTATATCCCATGATGCAAGGCGGAGATTACTCAGATCTCGTTTGCCGCTTCGCTAACGAGGTGCCTTCTTTTACCAGCTCTAGGTAAGTGAACTTTTCAGAGACTTTTTGTCTACCCCCTTTAACTTTTTTCATATAAATATTATTTTTTGTTAATTACCGACTCACGTTAACCCTATTCCTGTCAGTGTTTCCTTCTTTTAAGTAAATATTCCCTTACCCCTGGTTAGGCCTTAGGCCTTCCCCTCCCTAAATTTTTTCCTGTCAGGGATTTTTTTTTTTTTTTTTTTTTTGTGTGTGACTGTCTGTTATCCCTGTTAGTTTAATTTAATTAAATTAAATTGTTGGATTGAGTGTGTTTTGTGTGTGACTGTGTTTCCGGTGTTTCATCGACACAGTTATGTCGAAGGACACTAAGGTCTCAGGCTTCAAGAAGTGTGACTCGTGCTGTCAGAAGATGTCTCTGACAGACAGTCACACTTCTTGTGTTTATTGCCTGGGACCTTCGCACCTGCAGGACTCTTGTGCTATCTGTCATGCTTTCAGCCCAAGAGTCCTGCAGGAACGAAAAAATAAGCTCATTTTAAGGGGCTTATTAAAACCCGAGAGCTCCCCGACTAAGTCGGCGCTGGGGAAGCCCTCGAAACCTGTTAAGCCTTCGGCTCAGGCTTCCAAGCCATCGGCTTCAGGTTCTTCCTCACCAGGCTCGAGATCGGCTCCGGCTGGAGCCGATCTTTCTATACCAGTATCAGTATCGGCTCCATCCAGCACCGATACTGTCAAGTCTAGACACTCAGTGTCGGCTCCGGTCGGAGCCGACGTATCTTCGGCTCCGATGGCTCCATTGATCTCAAAAAAGAGATCTCGATCCCCTTCTGTGGAATCTATTCATTCGGCTCCGAGATCACCCTTGCTCTCGGAGCGGAGCCATTGGAGCCGATCTTCTCGGTCATCCAGGCTATCTGATCACGACCTTGAGAGAGTGGTGAGTAGACTATTAAAGTCTCAGACATTGGCCCAAATACTTCATAGCCCATCTCAACAGACGGTAGCTATATCACATCCACCGAACATTCCTCCTCGACTCTCTTACAGAGCTTGGAGCCGGAGCTCCTCGGAACCGGTACCGTTGTGACTTCGGAGCCGATACCACCCCTTTCGGCTCCGTCGTCCTCGGCTCCGATTTCCTCCTTGAGACCTTCATTGGAGGGATCCAGGTGTCTAGTCTCTCTCGTCGGCTCCGAGGGGGCGAGTGGCATCGGGCCCTTGTCCGACCCCGTTCTCCCTCTCGGAGCTTCGGCGTTGGTGAGCTCGGCCCCGACATCTGCCTCGGAGCCTTCCCTCTCGGTGAGGCCTGGGGTTTCTATGTCTTCGGAGCGGGAACATTCTGGTCTCTCTGATGGGGGAGCCTTCGAGGTGATGAGGAGTGTACTAGCCCCTGGGCTTAGTCAACGGACAGTTCCATCAGCTCCTCCCACTACAGTGCCTGCTGACATCTCTTCCCACTCTCTTGCTCCCGGACCCAGAGATCCAACGCCTCAGGTTTCCCCATTGGGAATATCTTCCTCTTCCGAGGCTTCTCCTGATCCATCAGGAGAACCCCCCCCGTAAGAGGACATGTAAGAGGAAACATTTAGACTCCCCTGAGTCTGCTACATCAGATACTGACTTGGATGAGTCGGAGGGATCCCCAAGGTCCTCCTCTGAGGATGTCTCATTTTCAGACATCCTTGAAATCCTTAAGCAGAGGGGGAACTGGCCCTCCCTTAATCCCTCCGAGGACGAATCAGTATACCTGGAGGCGTTCGGATCTCGACCCTCCACCTCCTGGGTGTCTCCGCCTTTCGACCCTCTCATGGAAGTAGTGCCTCGGAAGGCGTGGATGGCTCCAGATTTGGTGGAACCTACCCCCAGGAGACCTTCAAAATTTATTACAGCCCCACAAGATAGACAATACTTAACAAAAGGTGTCCCAGTTGATGCCATGGTGGTGGCTGCTGCCACCAAGAAGGAATTAGCTGATCCTTCAGTACCTGTTCATCTTCCTAATAAGGATTCTAGGACTATGGACAGGTACGGTAAGCGGATTTTTTCTTCAGCGACTTTTGCCATGAGATCACTGAACTACTTATGCCACTTCACCCGCCTTCAAAGAGATGATCTTAAAGAGTTGGGAGAAGTTTTACAGGATCCGTCAGCTGCTGGGTCTCAGGACAAGATTAGCTCACAGCTAGGAATCCTTAACTCCATTGCTAACTCCTCCATGCGGCTCATTTCTTATGCAGCCGATGGAGCGAGTAGGGCCGCAGGCACAGGAGTGGCTTTAAGGCATCAGTCCTGGATGCGGCTTTGTAATTTTGCAGACCCCTTCAAGGCGTCTTTCACAAACTCCCCTTTTGATGGCTCGACCTTGTTCGGTCCTCAAGTGAAAGACACTTTGACTAGATGTGAACAAGATGGCAAGACTCTTTCTGCCGTAGGAGTCCGTTTCTCCACCCCTTCTAGACCTTACCCCAAAGGACAGAAGGGAGGGAAAATGTGGTTCCGCAAATCCCAAGGAGTCACGCCTGACGCACGAAGTCAGTTTACCCCCAGAGGCAGAGGGGGTAACAATAATAGACGCCCTAGGGGCAGAGGGGTCCGCAGAATCAGGGTAGCAGAGAGCCTCTTTCTGACAAACCCTTCCAGCATCCCTGAGATGTTGCCCGATTGTCCGCCTTCTGAGGCAGTCGGGGGAAAATTATCGCTGTACCCAATAGCCTGGCTTTCCCTTTCTCAAGACAAATGGGTACAGTCAATTATATCCGAGGGTTACAAAATTCCTTTATTCAAACCCCAATTCAACAAAGGGAACCCTTCCAGATGTTCCACCGGTCTGAGGGAACTAGCAGTACTAGAAATATCAAAACTGCTAGTAAAAGAGCCATCCAGCCAGTCCCAGCAGACCAAATAGGATCCGGAATCTACTCAGGGGACTGGAGACCAATATTAGATCTGAGCAAGCTCAACAAGTTTGTAAAGAAATCAAGATTCGGATGGTCACGCTTCAGTCCATTCTGCCCTTTCTGGGCAAGGACAATTGGATGTGCTCGATAGATCTTCAGGATCGTACTATCACATAAAAATTCACAGACGCTCCAGAAGATTTCTCCACTTTGGCTGGGGACCAGTCACTTCCAATTCAGAGCCCTGCCCTTTGGACTCACTACAGCCCCCAGAGTGTTCACCAAATGCATGGCAGTGGTTACGGCTCACCTGAGACATCAAGGATTCCAGGTGTTTCCATATCTAGACGACTGGCTCCTCACTGCCACCACCAGGCATCAGCTTCTCCAAGCCAGAAATTACACCATTCACACTTGCAGAGGGCTAGGAATTTCTATAAATTTCAAAAAATCTGCCTTGTCGCCTTGTCAATATATTACTTTTATAGGCGCAAATTTGGACACCATACAACTTTCAGCAAGGTTGACAGACCAAAGGATCTTGGACATTCAAAGACACGTCCAAGTGATTCTATTCAGCAACAAAATTCAGGCCAGATTTGCTCTGAAAGTACTGGGTCTTATGGTGGCCGCCATAACACTTCTTCCCCTCACCCGCTTTTACATGCGGCTGCTACAAGAGATGCTATTCACCCAATGGTCCTTTCAGCAACTTCCCATGCGTCACGAGATCATAGTAACTCCAACTTGCAAAAGACATCTGACTTGGTGGATATCGTCCCCTCAAATCCATCAAGGCAGACCATTTGTTCCTCTTGCCCCGGTTGCCACGGTTACATCGGACACCTCCCTGATCGGGTGGGGGGGGCATTATCAGGGCAGAATGGTCCATGGCACTTGGCAACCTTTCGAGTACCATCTGCACATAAATGTTGTTCTGGAGATGAGAGCAGTGCTTTTAACGTTGCAAGCCCTCAATGACTCTCTTCCCCTGGGAACTATTGCAGTCCAAACGGACAATATGTCCGTAGTGTGGTACATAAACAAACAGGGCGGAACCAAGTCCTATCCACTGTGTCGAGAGGCTCTCAGACTTTGGCAATGGGCAATCTCCTCTCACCGGTTTCTGATAGCAATGCACATCCCCGGGAAATCCAACATCATAGCGGACAGATTGAGCAGAGCTATTCTCATGCCTCACGAGTGGTCTCTCAAACAGTCAGTGACGGAAGAGATTTTTCAGAAGTGGGGCCTTCCTTGCTGCGACCTTTTCGCTACACCTCAAAACAGCAAATGCCCAGACTTCTTCTCTCTCTTCCCCTTCCAGGCCATCCCCAGAGATGCTCTAACCCAAGATTGGCCCCGGGGACTTCTTTATGCTTTTCCTCCTTTTCCGCTGATACCTCAGCTAATTCAGAAAGCAACCGCCTTGAGAGCCAAGTTGATTCGCATTGCCCTTTATTGGCCTCGACAGATTTGGTTTCCGTTCCTACATCATTACCTCTTGGTACAGCCATGGCATCTGGACCCGGTTCCAGATCTTCTGACCCACCAGTCGGGTCAACTGCACCAATCCATACATTTTCTCAACCTCACTGCTTGGTTGCTCCACTTCCATCCTTAGCCAGGCTTCCTATGATTTCTAATCCTGTACGGGATATCATAGTAGCTTCCCTAAAATCTTCTACCAGAAAGATCTACACTAGTAAATGGTGACGTTTCTCTTTCTGGGCAAAAGCTAGGAACATAGACCCCTATACTGCTCCAATTCATTCGGTGTTGGACTTCCTAGCTGACATTTTTAATTCAGGATCCTCTTCTTCCACAGTGAAAGTTCAACTGGCAGCCATTTCAAATTTTCAAATAGGCTTTTTGGACCACAACATTATGTCACATAAACTTTGCAAGGCATTCCTTCGAGGTATCTTTTATTGAAACCTCCTATTAGAGACCCCCACCACAGTGGGATCTAAATTTAGTTTTAACGTCCTTGATTCTTCCCACGTTCGAACCTGCAGCTGCCTGTTCCTTGAAATTGCTTTCTTGGAAGACACTTTTTCTAGTTGCCATTACATCTGCCAGGAGAGTATCTGAGCTTCATGCTCTCTGTGTTCGCCCTCCTATCTAATATTCCACAAAGATAGGGTATCCCTAAGAACTAATCCGTCTTTCTTACCAAAGGTGGCATCTCAGACTAACCTAAATCAGTCCATTGATCTTCCAGTATTTTTCCCGAATTATTCTGATAGAGCTGAGCAAAAGTTACATTATCTCGATGTTCACCGTCAGCTGAGATATTATCTGGATAAGACAAAAATTTTTAGGAAATCTGATCAACTTTTTCTATCCTATGCAGAGAACAGGAAAGGCCTTCCAGTTTCTAAGGTAACTTTATCTAGGTGGCTGTCTTCCGTGATCACTTACATTTATCAGCTCAGAGGCAAAGAGTTGGTTTCTAACCCAAAAGCCCATTCTACCAGAGCTCTAGCTACATCTACAGCTTTTCAAGCTAGACTTCCAACAGACACTATTTGTGCAGCAGCCACATGGGCCTCTCCTCATACCTTTGTCTCACATTACAAATTAGATTTGGTCTCCAGAGACAGAGCAAATTTTGGTTCCACCGTTCTCAAGAGTCTGTTCCATTGAGCCACCCAGGATAGAGGTGCTAGGGACGCGGTCCCATCCAGCAAGAATGAAGGCGAGATTGACAACTTAACATTTAGAAGTTATGTACCTACCATAACGTTCCATGTTAGTTGTCTTCTCTCGCCTTCTTTCTTGTGTCCCACCCTCCTTCCCCCTAGCCTGGTCTGACCGAGAAGATTATACATCTTCTATTAAGAGGTTATTACCTTTTTCTAGCTGTTCAACTCCTAGTGTCACTAGATTATGTGGATCCTTTCTAGAGGGTTATGATGTTATTTAGTATTTTTTATTTCTTCCTCCTAAGTTGGAAGAAAATACTGCTATTTCTTTAGCTACCAAACGAGATCTGAGTAATCTCCGCCTTGCATCATGGGATATAGGGTTGCCTCGAGCTGGCAAAATTAGCTCTCGAGCTTAGCAAGTGCCGAGTCAGAGCCAAGGATCGGCTCCGAACCCATCCAGCAAGAAAGAAGGCGAGAGAAGACAACTAACATGTAAAGTTATGGTAGGTACATAACTTCTAATTTATAACAAATGGAAAGTGCAACTGCCAGGATCTATAAATGCAGATTCTACGAGAGCTATAGCCTCTTCTGCAGTTTTCCACTCCATTGCTTCTATAGATGATATTTGTGCAGCGGCAACTTGGGCATCTCCTCATACCTTTATTACCCATTACAAACTGGATATGTTCTCTAGGGGACGAGCATCATTTGGTTAGATGGTTCTCAGGAATATTTTTCCATGATACCTCCCAAGTTTTTTTGTAGCTGGAGACTCTGTCCCAATGTCAAGAATTACGTGAAGACTGACATCAGATAAAGAAGTTATGTCTTACCATAACGTTCCATCTGTGCTGTCAATCTTCACTTAACCTTGACATCCCCACCCACCTTCACCCCTGCCTTTTTCAGGTTTCTTGGTGGAACGGACCTATCCTAGCAAGAAATGTATTATTCCATTATGGATACAGATATAGTCTCTGATCTGTTATTTTTATGTTTGTCACTATATTGTGCAAACTCGATCTGAGGTAACTTTGAGAGGAGCATTATGGGTAAGGTGAAGCTTGAGAGTTTTTGGAGGGCGTGAGCTGGAGTAACGGCCGAGTCGGTTCTGAGATTTGGAACTGAACCCACTGTCAAGGATAAGTGAAGATCGACAACACAGATGAAATGCTATGGTAAGACATAGCTTCTTTTTAGTTTATGCTAAGTTGTACCACGGTTGATGTGCGGGGATCATGGGGTTATAAAGGTTAATTTGCTGCTAGATAATTCTGCCAAACTCAAATGTAAACCAATACATAGAAGATTAATAACAGAGTATATGGAAGCAAAACAGTCACAATGTAAAATTAATTGGAGTGATGCATTCAGTCGAAAAACTGCAGAAGAGGAAAGTTTTGAAAGGGAAATTGTTTGAGTGCAAAAAATAAAAAAAAATGTTTAACATCAGGAACTAGGTATATAGCATCAGGGGAGTATACTTCCATAAGAACAAAATACTTGATTAAGGTGAGAGACAAAAAATATAAGAAATGAAAAAGAGGTCAAACTACAACTTAGAATACTGAAATAAACAAGCTGAAGAAAGAAATTAAGCATAGTGTGAGACAAGATCAAGAAAAATGTTAAGAACATTTTTATTAAGATATTGAGCATAATAGGAAACAATTTTATAGATGTATAAGATGAGGAAGGAGTAAAGACATACAAATTGATAAACTGTGTGTAAATTCTAAAATTTATTCTCTGACACAACACATAGATATATTTATAAAATCTTATGCAGAACAGTTTGGCTCCACAAAGGGGGTGATAAGCTGTTCTAGTGATAGCCCTGTAACCTCAGATACTGGAATCAAAATAGATTGTACTGAAAAACAACTATGCAAACTGGATCTAAACAAAGCACTGGGAGGAGATGGAATAAGTAATAATGACCTGAGAACACTTCAGCAAGAACTTATACTACCAATATAGTTGTTATTTACTAGGTCATACAAATATGGGGATATTCCTTAAGATTGGAGACATGCACTTATTAAACCTATCTTTAAGGGAAAGGAGAGTGGGATAAACCCAGATTCATACAGACCCTTAAGTCTACTTTCATGTTGTGCAAAAGTAATGGTGAAGGTAACACTGGATAAGTTATTGTCAGAACTGGAAAGATTGGGACTTGAAACCATATATCAGCATGCATATGTTGAAAATAGATCTATTACGACCTGTAACATGATGTTCTATAACAACATAATAACAATTATGAATAAAAAAATTGTGCTGTGATGTAATTTATATATATTTAACTTCAGTATTTGACAGGGTCATATACAAAACACTGATCAATAAATTACAACTAGGTATTGATTTACACTTGATAAGATGGATAGTTGCATGGCTTACAAATAGGACATGGCAAATATCATACGACATTTGGACAGGTGAAATTTTTGGTTACAGTCAGGGTGTCTCACCGGGCTCTCTCCTATGTCATTACTTGTTTAGATTGTATCTTTTTGAACTATCTTTTTCATCTGAGGTGTTCTACTGTATGTATGCAGATGACCTGAAATTGGGTAAACTGATTACATGTGTTACTGATATGGCATGTCTGCCAAAGAACTTGGCTAATTTGACCATTTGGGCACAGGAGAATAATATGCTGATAAATACATCAAAAGCTAAGCATATGAGATTTGGGAGACATCATTTGAAAGATGAATATTTAATACTGCACACAGTTATTGAAACTGTAGATTAATTTAAGGACCCGGGTATATGAATAGATCCAGCTTTGATTTTTTTTTAATCATAGCAACCAGTTGGTTGATGATAATTATGGAACTATAGGTTGTATAAAAAGATTTATAAAGTCTGAGAAATCAAAAATGATAGTCATTGTTTGTTTATTACGTTAGATCCAAACTTGAATATGGAATAACAATATGAAAATCTTATAAGAAAACAAGTATGAGTAAACTCGAAATAGTACAGCAGAAATATACTAAGAGCATCAATGGAAGTGATATTTTAAGTTATTATGAAAAACTAAAATATTTGAACTTGTACAGTGTCTCTTAAATGGGTGTGCCTTCGTTGAAGGTTGGGCATTGAGCTGGCACCTCGGCGTTTCGTAAAAATCTACTGCCAATCATTAGCGGACCGGAGTTCCGCTGTGGCAACCCCTTACCAGGAAAAAGCCGAAAGACAAACAACAACAACAACAGTGTCTCTTATACATATTTAAGAGGCGATCTTATTCAGGTATATAGGGCATTTACAGACAACTATCTCTGAGAATGTTTGGGGCTATCAAAAACTAGTACAGAAACATCAGACAACCTATGTAGAAGACTCTGTAGGAATGAGAAGTGTACTAATTGGTTATCTGACAGAGCAGCTAATGCATGGAACAGACTATCAAACTACATTAAAGTCAGCACTAGTTTAGATATTTTTAAGAACAGCCTGGCCACTTATTATGGGAACAGCTGTTTTGGTATACTGGCAGGCTAGAGGGGCATTAACGCCTGTGCTTGAAATACTTGTATGCATGCATGCACGTATGTAAGGTGCATCTTGCAGCCATCTCAGCTTGCCTGCCTATAGATCCTCCTTTTCCTTCTATATTTGTGGTGAAACAGTTTCTGAAAGGAGTGTTGCACATGAGACCCCACACTCAGCAAGCAAATTCCTAATCTTTGGTATTTCTGTTTTGTTCTAGAAAAATTGACCTTAGCTCCTTCTGGGTGTGAACTTGCAGTTCACTACTTTGAAAACTGTTTTACTTGTTGCTCTGATATCTGCAAGGCGAGTGTCTGAGTTGCAAACTCTCTTGGTGGGTGAACCCTATCTGGTATTCCAGAGGGATAGGGTCACATTACAACAAATCCTTCATTCATGCCTAAAGTTGTTTCTGATTTTACCTTAAATCAAGCCACAAGTCTCCCAGTTTTTTCCCAATGCCAAAAATGTGAGAACAGATTCTACATTCAAAGAATGTAGAATCTGTTCACAGGCAGCTCAGGTACTACCTTGACAGAACTAAGCCCTTTAAGAAAGCTAAAAAGCTGTCGGTTTCCTATGCTGGGACTAAGAAAGACCAACCTGTGTCTAAACAGACTATATCCAGTTGGTTGTCCTCTACTATTGTTTTGGGGTTTTCTTTTTGCTATTCCCACCATGGTATAACTTCTCTAGGCAAAATTAAGGCACATTCTACCAGTGCCTGGCCCTCTTCAATGTCATACTGGAAAAGGATGGAATCTAGACGTATTCTAGAGGCATTAACTTGGTCATCTGTTTGTATCTTCACAAAGCACAACAAACTGGATTCCTTCCCTAGGTGTAGGACAGGCTTTGTTAGGACCATTCTCCCGGGTCTCCTGAACCCTTATCCTTCCTCCTGGCAGAGAGGGTAAGCCTTGGGAATCTACCCATAGACTACTGCAGTAGTGAGATTAAGGAGCTTAGTATGGTTGTATAAATTGTACTTACCCAAAAACAGTAGCTGTAGGGAACAACCTCCTGTGTTACAGCTGTTTTTGTTGTTCCTTGGATTATTTTATGGTGATTATTGATTGTTCATTGTTGGCTCAGGATGAATGTACCCTCCTTTATTGGGGCAGTAATATCCTAAAGATTTACCTCACTCCAGTTGTTGATATATTTCCCTCTAAAAAGGGTGCAGCCTATTCTCAGTCAGACTGAGTGAGAGGGAGGGGAGTTAGAGCTTTGGAAAGCTGGCCAGGTGCTGTGTCCTTGGCAGGATACTACCCATAGGCTACTGCAGCAATGAAGAAATTCGAACATCTACTATTATGGGTAAGTAGAGCTTACACAACTGTGCTTTTGTTTGGCGGGCCTCTATGAGGAGTTTGATGATTCCTGGGGAAGGACCATTCTTAGGGTTGCCACCTTTTCAAATGCCCAAAGTGGGACATTTTTGGTACAAACGTCAGATTTTGAAGGCCAAAACATACCCACGGCCAGTACAAAGGACAGAACTTCACTTTTTTTCCTAAATAAAAGATTATTATTGTAGCATTTCAGTTTCTTATTCTGTTTCTTATAACATTTAGGTATTTCATATACAGAATAACTGTTTTATGCAACTATTACATAAAATATAGGAAATAATTTCACCCTAAAATCTCAGGATATTTGCCATTTTTACAATTTTTTTGCAGGACACAACTGCCCAAAGAGGGACTGTCCCTCGCAAAGTGGGACAGGTGATAACCCTAACCATTCTTTGGGGTGCTCTTTTTCTGCAGGGTCTCCCAATTAAAGGAAGCATAAACTTAGGCATTTTTCTTAACCTGTGCCCCCTTCAGCTAGAGTAGACAAGAAAGCTAAGTTGATTTAAAGCTTTTCAGTCACTACATTCTGAGTCTTCCCGCCATTTAAAAAGGAAAATATTTCCCTCTAGCTGTACCGAGCTGAAGTGAAGTGGGCTACCAGCCACAACTGTGAGCTGAGATACCAGACGACTAGAAGCTTCTGAGCTTTCATAAAGCCATAAGTTGCCTGTCTTTTTGCTTATTTATACTATTTACTGCACTTTTTTATTGCCTGCCTCCTACTTTTATACTTTATTTATTTACTGTGTACTAAACTACACTTTTCGACCTCAGTTGGCTGCTTTACTGTGTCTGCTGTTGAATTTTATTGCTGTTGTCACTGTTTACAAAGCTTTTTTGTTAGTTTCACTGTTTGTTAAGCATTTACTGGTATTTTTCACTATTTCTAAGCTATCTGTTCTGCTTGTTCTGGTTTTCCCACCCAGCAGTATTTAAATAACTGATCTGATAACTGTTTGAAACATTCTTTAGAGCATCCTTGCTGATTTTCTGCTGTTTTAAATAAATTTTTTAGTGTCTCACTGCTGTTTTTCTGTCATTTTAAAATTATCCACTGTTTTCGCTGAAACTAGGGTAGCTAGTAGTTGTAGCATAGTCCAGATACAGGCTTGCTGCTTCTGGAACTATTTGTAGTGGTTTGTTTGTTCTGAGCATGTTTTGCAGGCCATGTTGGATTGGAAGGGGCCTATCTACACTTTTGTCAGAGAGTTGTGCTGATTGGGACCTGTCTGGTAAAGGGAGGTCGGTCTAGGGCTTGGAATAAGTATCATCATTGGTCCTTTTGAATCTTTTTAAAGTTTTTGTCAAGCTTTTAGCTTCTGGTATGTAGGCCATGCATTTGAGCAGGTTTCTGATTGCTTGCGCATCACACAACACCATGCACTGCTGCATAATTGTACGCCAAAGCCGGGCAGTTAAATTCAAAAAATTCTTCCTAAAACCCAGACTGAAATATCCATCCACTGAGTTCCTCTGTGATTGATTCTGAATAGCCACCGTAGTGACAACAGTCTTCAACTTAGCATTATGGATAGTTGGACTACCCTTGTTTCTCCTGTCAGCCTTGTTGACTTGGGTCTCTTGAGGAAATGTAGCCATTGCCTCATGTACACAGACAACCCTCTACTAATAACACACTCTTGTGCAGAGTGCAAGAGATATATTTACACCAGGAATCTATAATCAATGCTCTCTCTCACTCAAAACAGTAACACGGTGAAAGTTGTCAATTCACCCACCACCACATATGCTCATAGTACCACTACTCATACACATACCACTACTCATACACATAGTACACATCAAACACATAAATCCACATATGCGGAGGTTCTCTCAAAAAACTTATTGAAACACCAGAGACCTCCAAAACGCAAGACTGCTACAACTAACATAGTCCCCACAGCACCAATGATACATAGCAACACCAGTGTTTCACCCACCAAGCCAGTAAGATGTAACACTCAAAAAACAAATTTTCTTGTCATTGGAGACTCAGTAATGAGACACACGGATGTTCCACTCACCAGGTTGGACAAAGAGAAAGTCATGGTCAGCTGCTTGTCTGATGCCAGGATTCATCAGATCATGCATGCACTCAGGTCTCTCAGCAACAAGTAGCATTATGACTGTCATAGTTCATGCTGGTGTGAATGCCCTGAGACATACCTCACTGGACTACATGAAGAGAGACATGGTTGAGTTCTCTGAGTATGTGTCCCAGGCAGGTATGTCCCTAGCCTTCACCAGCATACCAACCTCACCTAGAATGATGCCACAATATAAACAAAAAATGATTGAATTCAATAATTGGCTCAGTGTTTGGTGTTATTCAAAGGGGATCCAGTTCCTGTCAGCCTGGGAAGACATGGTCGACAAATCTCGCTTCTTTGCCAAAGACGGTTTGCACCTGGCACCTCTAGGCTTTCGGCTGCTGGCAAGGCTCTTGCTTTCCCCTTAGTGTCTTTTTAGGCAAGGTCTTGAAAACAACATTGCCAACGTGAAATTAACAAATCAGAACAAAATAAGGGTCATGCTGCTAAATGCTAGGAGCTTAAACCAAAAACTGTACTCCCTGGAAGCACTTCTATCACTAGAAGATGTAAATGTCTGTGCAGTCACAGAAATCTGGTTCAAGGCCTCAGAGAGTACCCCAGACTTACAAGGCTACAATACCTTCTACACCTTTAGACTGCAAAATGAACGTGTGAAAACCAAAGGAAGCGGCATTTCAATCTATGTTAGAGATAAATTCATCTCCTGTCTGGTTAGACTGGACAACTCTATGGAGTTACTCCAGGTCCAGGTTACAGTGGGTAAGACTCCCTTTCAAGTCATAGCCAGTTATAGATCCCCCTCCATGGATCACGACGCTCCTGAAGCCTACTTGACCAAACTGGAGACAATCCACATTTTACCGAACACATTGCTTAAGGGGGATTTCAATTATCCCACCATCAACTGGGAAACCTACGCTAGCCCTAACTCGCTAGCACAAAAGTTCCTTGACTTTGTTAATTCAAATGCCCTGGAACAAAGTGCCCATAACCTGACAAGGGGAACAAATATTCCAGATCTGGTCCTCACCAACATGTCAAACAGATTCACTGCTGCAACTGTCAGACTCTCATTAGTTAAAACTGACCACAAATCAGTCACCTTCGAACTGGCACTAACACCAGAACTCACAAAGCGTAAAATCAGAATAAAAAGCTTCACCAAGGCCAAGGCAAACTATAACCTCCTAGGTGAAAGTATAAATACATTCCAAGCCCCACCCCAAGCTGGAAGTGGTAACTGTGCCGAAGCTTACACTAAAGCCCCATACAGTCACTTGCTTAAGAGTCTAAACTCGGCCATACCAGAAAGAATCAAAGCCAGACCCCCAAGTAAAAACAAGCTGCCATGGTGAACATACAGCATTAACAAACTTTACAATAAATGCAAAAAGTTGCTGTCCAAGAAAACAAAGGCAAGGCCCCAACAACAGAAAAGCACCCTCCTTAGCCTGAACAGGCAAATAAGACAACTTGTCAAATCCTACAAGGGCTCCTTTGAGAGAAACTTAGCAAGTACAGCCAAGAATAACCATAAGGCCTTTTATAGCTACATACATAACCTAAGGGGTAGTACCCAAGCATATGCAGAACTAGTGGTCAACAGTATCACACACACTGACCCCACAGAGACAGCAAACCTGCTAGCAGATAAGTTTGATGAAAATGTCACTCCCTTATCCCCTCCTAACTTGCAACAAACCTTCCCCCAAACTTCCCACCCAATCCTACATAGCTGAAGAGCAGGATCTCAAAACCTTGTCCAAGGCAAAAACACAGCCTCTGTGGGACCAGACGACATCACAGGCTGTCTACTAAACAGGCTAAAACATGAACTAGCATCACCACTAAGTACCCTTTTCAATTATAGCCTAACCACAAGCTTTGTTCCTGCAGAATGGAGAACAGCAACAGTTATTCCCTCCACAAAGGTGGCCTAGCAACAGACCCGGGGAATTACAGACCAATAAGCCAGACCAGCCTCATCTGTAAAGCCATGAAATGTATCATTATGGACCTCATAAATAAAGACATAGGTGATCTCCAAACCCTGGATCCTACCCAATTCGGCTTCATGAAGGACAGATCTTGCCTGTTAAATCTGGTGGATTGCCTTAAAAATGTGACCAAGGCCATTGACGAGGGAAATCTGTGCACACAGCATACCTTGACCTGGCAAAGGTTTTTGACACAATCCCACATTCAGGCATTACCGATAAACGTAACTGGCTGACAAACCGGACATACACTATCAAATTGGGTGACCGACAGACCTGTTACCAGTGGGCTGCCACAGGGGTCAGTGCTGAGCCCCCTATTGTTTGGTATATACTTCTCAGAAGTTCAGGGCAAAACTACAGGGTTGTGGCTGACCAAGTTTGCAAATGACATTGAATCCCCAAATGATGTCAGTATACTCCAGGAGGGTCTCATGCAGACCAACAACTGGTGTATTAGTCACTGTCTGAAACTGAATGCAAAGAAATGCATTATCATTCCCTTCGGCACAAACAGTGTCCTCTCACACTATCAAATCAACAAGAATACCCTAAGTATCCATGAAGCGGTAAGGGACCTGGGATCACAAGTTGACTGTGGCCTTAGCTTTGACCACCATGTGTCTGCTGTAGTAAGGAAAGCTTTCTATGTAGCACAGTTGATCAGTAAAGGCATCGCCTCAAGAGCAAAAGAAGTTATAACCCCCCTATACTCAGGACTTATCTGGCCCATAATTGAGTATAACGCCCCATTTGGCATGTGCCATGCTAAGCACCTGGAGCAATTAGAGAGACCTCAGAGATTTCTAACAAAGAAGGTCAAGGGGCTCCAGCATGTACCTTACACAGACTGACTAAAGTCCCTGTAACTATACTCTGTATTGTATAAACTTCTTAGAGGAGAGTTATGTCTGGCCCATAGAGCAATCCAAGATCCAAACCTGATGAACTTGCTGCATATCCATAAGTCAAACTGGACAAGGGCTACCCATTCCAGGGACCTAAATATGGCCTGCGACTTAAATAGGACATGATGGAGGAACAGATTTATCTCTCGGTGACTGCCGCATCTTTGGAACAGGCTACCAGTTCATGTGAAACAGAGCACCTCTATGATACTGTTCAAGAGGATCCTGGACAAGTGGATGGGGCGTCATAAATTATTACGGGGATAGAGCCCACAACCCTCCTGGACATGGGCAGTCATCATTAAATGCAACCTTGGGTATTGGCTAGCATTTCTATGGTATTACATTGGGATGAAACGGCTAGGCTTAAAATGACCTCCAGGTCGATAGCCTAGTAATCTTCTATGATCTTATAATTCTGATTCTCAGTTTATGGGATGGGAATTAGACAGTGTAAAAATTAAAATAAATGCCTTAATCTTTTAATTACCCAGTGCTGTTCTGGACAAATGCCAAATATTTCAGGCTCTTCTTTATGTGCCAAATCTTTTTATACCTTTCAGAAGAAAAGTCTTTACTCATTCGAGCTTTGAAAAAGGTGCATTATTATGTAATAGCAGCATACAGCAGAAGCACATGTAGTAATCCAGCATGATCCGAATGGGAATTAACTGTCTCAAACAACAGTGCTGATGAACTGAACCAAGCGGTAGCTAAAGATTATTGAGACTTCTGCAGATTTGAAGAATGAATTATACTGTCCTTTGTAAATCTGAACTAAGAACTGTTTCTTTCCTCTGTAATGGCAGAATTAAGACAAAATGCTCTGTTTTCTGTAGTTTCTGAATTTTTACTGATTTCCGAATATCTGAACTGCTGGATATTTGATCTGAATTCCGTACTCAGTCTTCTGAGTATCTCAAGTAATTTCTGTAAATTTGAACTGCTGGATTTTTAAACTGGCCTCTGTGCTCAATCTCGTGAGTATCCAAACTGAACTAACTTCTGACTAGGAAATAGTATTTCTCATAATAATAAAACCCTGTCACTGAAACATTCTTTACTGTTGAAACTGCCCGTACTGAAATTGCATGTAAAATGTGAAATATAAAATGAAGATTACAGGCTACTTTAATATGACTGCATTAAAAGGCCTATGCAAAGAGAATACTTTGTATCTATGTAGGATTTATTCTGGCAAAACTATATTTATGTCAAGCCTGTTCTTGGATATAGACTATGTTTCTCAAGTTTCAACTCAAAAGAATGGTTTATCTGTGAGAAAAGTTTCTCTTCATGTTCTCCACATAAAGAGTTGTTGTTTCTAGATACTGTTGCCAGAATGGAGTTATTTCGCTGGGAACAAAAAGAGATACCAGAGTTCCAGAAAAGATATTATGATTTCCCTAAACCTGCAACAGTTCCTCCTGTTTTGCTAACCTTAAAGGATGTCTTCTTTGCAGCCAGCAGTTTCCTAACAATCAGGCACCTGCCTTCAAAAAAATCTGATAAATTATATAAGGTTTACCTGATCTATACATTTCTTTTTTCTTCAAACTCCAGCTTAGACCCTGCAGTCATTTCTCCATCAAAACTGTCTTCTGGCAAACACCTTATGGCAGACAACCTTATTTTATCTGACTAGGATGGGAAAGATTTTGATAGGTTTGATAAGAATGTTTATACCACTTCCACTTTAGCATTCAAAATAGTGAATCATCAGACTCAGATGCCATATTTTTGCTAGCTGCCTATACGAGAAAGTTAATTGCTGACTTTCTTTCATTAGAGATTAAGACAATCTGAATTATTTTATTTCTTCTATGATATCTCATGTTACTAAACACTAAAATATTTTCTGACATTCCTGGTACTATTTCTAGAGCAGCTGCCACTGTGTCGTAATAAGATTTGCCTGACTGTGTTCTCAGATTTTACCAGAACATGTGAAAGCTGTGCTCCTCAAAGCTGCCCTGGATATAGAGGCATTGTTTGGCCCTTATTATGCTGAGAGGTCCTCAAATATTTTGATAAAATGTGAAAGTTAATTCAAGGGTTTACCCAGATTTTTCAATCTCCATACCTACATTTAACAGAAACTTTCCTTTCCATTTCAGGATCCTTGTATACGAAACAGAATAAGCAATCACAGTAGAGCACAGAGGAAATGTCTTTCAGAAAACAGTGACAGGGAGATTAAAAAAAAACATAAAGAGGAGGATACTTCCAAAACCAACAACAGTCTAAACAACAGATTGACTATATGTTCCATATTATGCTGTCCCCTTCCCACACTGGCAACCCAGTAAATATTTCCCAGAGTCCTGGTCTTCACTTTTCACACTGACACCAGATAACTTCAGACAGGTGGGCTCTGAGAACCATTCAATAGAGCTAAAATGGCAGTGGGATGCCCTTTCTCCTCTCCAAAGGATCTCTCTTCATCCATTCAATCAAACCCCAGTGTTCCTCCAGTTCTGGATCAAATGCTGTCTCAAGAGGTGATAGAGCCTGTTACACCCGTAAAGAAAGGATTTTACTCAAGTAAAGAAAGTTAAGAAAGGATCTTATTTAAAAATATTTCTGGTACAAAAGAAATAAAGAAGGAATTTGGAACCTGTCCTAAACCTTTCTTTTTAAACCTTCATATAAAAATTCAAAAATTCAAAATGCTGACTACAGTCTGTGTTACCTGTCATTCCTCCTTCCAGATTTCTGGTAATTGTATATATCTGATGTTGCCCTTCTCATTCTGCTTCACTGATGGGTTACGGATCCAATCCTTGGATCTGACTTGGCTGCCTTCTACAAACTTCAGCTTACAGGCCCAAACTTCTCATTTACTGGTAATCCTCTGGCCTTAGCTCAAGCTCCTCAGATCTCATTTGTCGCCAGTAGGTACAGACATGATTCCAGTGCTCCGAGCAGATAAGTAATTATTTTAACTTGTTTTTTTCTTAAAACTTTTCTATTTTAATTTTATATATACATTATATCTATATAAAATTTATATTTATATATAATTTTCTTCCTTTATTAGCATGCAAGGTCTTTTCTATTGCTCCACCTATCCTCTCCCTTCGCGCCTTGGCCCTTCTTTTTCTTAAAAAAAAAACAAAAAAAACTTTTGTGTTACAGTAGTTTATTTTTTACCGATATATAAACCGACAGGATTTAAATGGTGCACTGACTGTGAGCGGAAGATTCCACATTCTAATGCACATGACAAGTGTGTGCATTGTTTAGGAGTGGCCTACTTGGATTCCCTTTGCAAAATTTGTGAAGGGTTCAATCCTCAGGCTTTTCAGGAAAGGAAAACTAAGATAATTTTGAAGGGCTTTCTGCCCACTCCTTTATCTTCTCCAGGGGCTCCGCCCCCCCCCCCAAGGATTTTCAGGGTTTTGGCTAAGAAGCGCCTTCATAAGGACTCTAGGGCATCTTCGGTGCCTCCTGCAAAACTACCAAAAGAGTTGGATCTGAGAATGTCGGCACCAAGGTCCATGTCGGCTTCTTTGGATCCAAATAGACTTAATGGCTCTGAGCAGGCCTTCATCTGGACCAGAGTCCTTCAGATCGGCTGTGACTCCACAATCTCCCCATCTAACTTCTACTGCTTTGTTGGATACTAAGGGATCAGATCCAGGCACTCAAACAGCTCAAACCCAGAAATCCCCAGATCCAGAATCTAGGATTCACTCGCCCAGGAGTTCTATTAGATCCATGTCTCCCACAGAGCCAGTGAAGATTCTTCAGGCTCCTAGATATTCATGACCCTCTTCAGTGGCTTCTTCCAGATCCTCCAGAACCCTATACGATGATGTGGGCTACATGGTTAGGTCCATTATCAAGGCTCAGATCCAGATGGGGATACTTCCATCTCCATCTCCTCATGGATCCAAGAGTGTCCCTGCCACTTCTTTTTCTCCTTCTCTGATTCAAGCCGTGGTTTTGGAGCCCCAGGACAGCAGTCTTCTGAGGGATTTGACATTGGATCAGAGGACCTTTGTTTCCTCGATGCCCACCATGACCTTGACTACCTCTGCTCCAAGATCCTCAGATCAGAGCGACTCCCAGATCTGTGATGTCATGACTGGATCTGAGGGGTGGAATTTGGCTTTGATTTTACTGGATCTTTCCCTTCCCCTTGAAGCTTTGGCCCTCAACAGTGCGGGTCTTGTTCTGTCTGGGAGTCAAGGTTCTGGGGTGCTCCTACCTTCGTCATTGGGGATGTCAACCCAGAAGGAGTGGGGAAGGGTGTCTCTGGGGCTTTCCAGGTTTTGGAAAAGGCCTTCTCTGTGGGCAGAGCACCGGACCATTTGACTTCTGCTCCTCCTTGTATTCCTGCATCGGATCTGGGTCTTGAACCTTCCATTTCTGTCCAGGGTCAGCCTGCCTGTAGGGACCTTTAGACCCTTCCAGCTGAGGTGACCCCTTCCTCTTCCATCTCCTTTCCTGAATATCCCATGGAGGAGATACCACAGATGAGCACGTACAAGAGGAGGCACTTGGACTCCCCAGTGGAGTCCCTTACCAAGGATTTGGACTACAATGATGGAGAAGGGTCTCAGAAATCACCACTGGACAATGTCTCCTTTGCAGACATCTTGGAAATTTTAAAGCAAAGAGGTGGCTGATTGTCCAAAAACCTTTCTTTGGAGTCTTTATTCCTGGAGGCCTTCGGGGCTGGCCCATCTACATCTTGGGTAGTCCCCCAGCAGACGCTGTCATAGATCTTGTTACCCGTTGGGTCTGGAAGGAGCTGGACACCATAGGGCCAGTACCAAAGCCCCCAGACAAAATCCTTTCTCCCTCCTGAAAGATCAAACCTTTTGGAGTAAGGACATCCCAGTTGATGCTATCATGATGGCAGTAGCTATGAAGAAAGGGCTCACAACAGAGCTCAACTGTCCACCCACCAAACAAGGAGTACAGAGTACTGGACAGTTTTGGGAAGTGCACTTTTGCTTTGGCGACTTTTTTGCTTAGAGTGCTTAATTACCTGGCACATTTTGTAGGCCTACAGAGAGACCTAGTTAAGGAACTTTCTGAGTCCTTGGCAGAGTGCATGCCTATGGGGGACCGTGATAAGGATACTGGAACCCAAACCAGACCTCCTAACTCACCCCATGCTAGGACTCCACCCGGCTCTCCTCGCACTCAAGTTAATTACTTGGTTACTCCAGTCAAGGCTATCATTCTAACTTCCCAGAAAGCATCCACCAGGAAAGTATATAAAAGCAAGTGGAGAAGATTCTGTATTTGGGCTGCTAATCACCACACTGATCCTTCTTAGCACCTCTTTCTTCCATCCTTTCATTTCTTGAGTCTTTATTTAAAGAAGGTTCTAGTTTTGCAGCTGTTAAGCTCCAGTTAGCTGCCATATCCAGTTTTCATTTGGGATTATCTTCCGGATCTGTTGCTTCAACCAGATTATGTAAGGTCTTTATGAAAGGAGTTTTTCTTCTCAGACCTCTGATCAAGGACCCGACTCCTCCATGGGATCTGACTATCATCCTGCAAGGTTTGACTCAAAAACTCTTTGAACCGGCTAGTGACTGTGACTTGAAATATTTATCCTGGAAGTCCAATATTTTCTCATAGCCATTACCTCAGCAAAAACAGTTTCTGAATTGTAGGCACTTTCATCTAAGCCATTTAAAATATGGTACTTTGGAGCTTCAGGGACTCAACAAAGAATGTAATTGGAAGTATGTGATTTAAATTGTATGCTTAATTGATTAATTGTTTTGTGCAATATACTGTATATAAGCAAACAGTATTTTGTAGTGTTTTTACTCTTGGAAGGCTGTGTAAGCCGAGGCCAAACTGTTTAATTAAATTTGCTTATTTCTTGGATTGGTGATCTTGGCAGTATTTTATTATTTTATTTTTTTTTTTTAAGTTGTATTTACTTTCATCTAAGCCTCCTTATACTGTTTTTCACAAGGATAGAGTTTCCCTCCATACTAACCCATCGTTCATGCCAGAAGTGGCCACAGAATCTAACATAAATCAGTGCATTTAGTTATCAGTGTTCTTTCCTAATTATTCTAACAAAGGAGAATATATGTTGCATTCCATGGAAGTTCATAGACAATTATTTTTCTACCTTCATAGAACAAAACAGTTCAGAAAATCTGAACAGCTATTTGTCTCTTTCTTGCTTAACCATAAGGGTCGAGCAGTTTCTAAAGTGACAATAGCAAAATGGATAAGCAGTTGTATATCATTTATTTATGAGAGAAATGGTTTGCAGTTGTCTAGTCTTCCAAAAGCCCATTCAACGAGATCCATAGCTGCATCTGTAGCCTTTTCATGTAGAATTCCCATTGATGACATTTGTGCTGTAGCTACCTGGTCTAAATCTCATACCTTCGTGAGCCATTATAAATTAGACATTGTCTCCTGTAACAGGACATCCTTCAGTTTGCTGGTGCTCCATCATATCCTTCCTTGAGGCCACCCAAGAAATCATGTAACTGGGGACTCTGATCCATCAGTGAAGCAGAATGAGAAGGACACCACCAGATTTATTAGTTCTGTACTTACTATAACTTGGTATCTGTGTTGTCCTTTCTCATTCTCCTTCACTTTCCTGCCTATCCATCCCCCTCCAAAAAAGATTTTGTTCTGGAGGATTTGGAAAGGCCTTTGTTTTTGGGTTGCCACCTTTCATTGTGGCTAAAACCAGAGTAAAGCCACACCCCTTGCATCACCAGTAACCCCTCCCACCCCACACCCTCTTCTGCCCATTTTGTGATGTCACATTGACATCACCTGGTGGGGAACACCCTCTTTTTCCATTCCTGCTCTCTGTTTGCAGCTGATTTAGTATGCTTTTCTGTAAAAAAGCATAGTAAATCAGCCAATTTATGAACTCCGATAGTCTGTTTCCTTTTCTGAAACAGAATACCGAAGTTTGTACAGTGTTTTCCGGACTACTGGAGAATCAGTTTGATAGTCCAGGAATAAAATGGAGGGTTGGCAACCCTACTTTGTTGAAACCTCTGTTCCAGGTTGAGCCCTTGGTTCCTTTTTCTTCTGTCTTTTTCTGTAAAGGGGCAGCAAACTCGATCTGAGGAGGTTGAGCTAAAAGTAGGGGATTATGGGTAAGGGAGGAGCTCAAGCATGGAAGCTGAAGTCTGTAAAAGGTGGCCAAGTCAGATCTGAGGAGTGAGGATCTGATCCATAACCCATCAGTGAAGCAGAATGAGAAAGGACAACACAGATACCAAGTTATGGTAAGTATGTAACTAATAATTAAAAGATGATCATTATCACATTCCAGTTCTCAAAGGTTCCAGGCCGTTTTTAAGATTTTATGTGCCTGGTTTACATTTTCAGTTTTCTGCCTTAACCTTTGGGTTGAGAAACCAGGTAACATTATTAAAATAAGCACTTTCGTTCTGTACAGTACAGAACTTCTTCAGACTGATATCCAAATTAAAAGTATGCATTTAAAAGACTCATTCTAAAACTCAGATGTTGAACATAACCCAATGGATTTGCATCCTAGGATACCAGTTATCTGCAATGAGTGTGAAAAAACTTTTAACATCTATGGCAATCCCCATTTAACAACAATAGGACATGCTGAGATGTTATAATGAATAATCATCCCTATCTGTTGGTGGCCCAATTGTTACCAGTTCATTTAAGCCTGGCCAATAGTAAGAATTCCAAAAGATCTGGCAGTATGCTTCCCTAGCTTCAAGTTTCACATCCCAAGGTCCGCCTTTCTGATCAGCAGTGATTAATTCCAAGGCTGTAAACTTATATGAACATTTATATCACATAAGGCGGGGTAAAAGTACAAATGCACTTTACAAGCATATAGTGGATTATCCGGAGCATTTTTTTAAATTTACAGCCTTGAAAGTGGTCACTGCTAGACCTGCCCTTGTCTCATCCGGTTTGGTTATCTCGAGCTTGCAGGGATTCGCTTCTCTTGTGGCTTCAATACCCAGATCTTCTTCTGGGCCATCCATTTATTCTTCCCACCCTGGTGACCACGGATGCCTCCTTGCTCAGGTGGGGGGGGGCATTGCATGGGAAGGACAGTCCAAGGCACGTGGTCTTCCCTGGAGACCCATCTGCATATCAACGTCTTAGAGATGAGGGCAGTGATGTTGGCATTGCAAGCTCTACATACCCACCTTCCCCAAGGGACAATTGCCATGCAGACAGACAATATGTCTGTAGTCTGGTACATCAACAAACAGGGGGGAACCAGATCTTACTCCCTTTGTTGCAAAGACATGAGATTGTGGGAGTGGGCGATCTCCTCCGGACTATTTCTAGTAGCAACGTATATTCCAGGGAGGTCGAACATATTGGCAGCCAAGCTCAGCAGATCTTTTTGATGCCTTATGAGTGGTCTCTGAATCCTTCAGTAGTGAAGCAGATCTTTCTAAAGTGGGGTCAGCCTTGCTGTAATTTCTTCGCCTCTCCTTCCAACATGAAGTGCAGTGAGTATTTCGCTCTGATCCCCCCTCCAAGGGAGTCCCCCAGAGACACTGTAATTCATGCTTGCCCTCTAGTCTACTTTATGCTTATCCTCCACTCCCTCTAATTCCAAAATTCATTCAGAAAGCTCGACGGCTAGGGAGCTTAGTAATCCTCATTGCCCCCTTCTGGCCTTGCCAAGTTTGTTTCCCCTCTCTGTGGTCTCATGCAATGTGTCCTCCTTGAACACTAGATCTGGTCCCGGATCTGATCACGCATCCCTCAGGGATCCTGCACCCAGATTTAGTTAGCCTGAAGCTCACAGGTTGGCTGCTAAAGTTCCAGTGATAGTTAAGACTCCTGGGCTTTCTCCTGTCAAGAAGATTTTGTTAGAGGCTCACAAGTCTTCCACCAGGAAAGTTTATTCCAGTAAGTGGAAGCGTTTCTCCATATGGGCTTCTCAACATGATCTGGACTCCTTCACTGCTCCAGTCCCTGCCATTTTGGTGAATATTTTTAATCATGGCACTAGTTTTTCTATGGTAAAGGTACAATTGGCAGTGATCTCCAATTTTCATATAGGAGAGAATAGGGCTTTTTTGGCTTCTTCCAAACTTTGTAAAGCCTTTTTGAAAGGTACCTTCTTACTTTGGCCTCCAGTCAAGGACCCAACACCTTCTTGGGATCTTACTCTAGTACTACAAGCTTTGGTTTCTCCCCCATTTGAGCCAGCAGCTACAGCTGACTTACAGTTCCGGTCTTAGAAGATGGCTTTTCTGGTCGCTATTATCTTGGCCAAGAGAATATCGGAGATCCAGGCCTTATCTGTCACTCCCCCTTATATGGTGTTTCGTAAAGACAGGGTTTCCCTAAGGATGAATCCCTCATTCCTTCCAAAAGTGGTATCTGAGTCTAACATTAACCAGATCATCATTCTCCCTCTTTTCTTTCCGAACTTCCAGAATAAGGTAGAGTATAAATTGCATTACTTGATGTTCACAGGCAACTGCACTTCTATTTGCATAGAACAAAACCCTTTTGCAAGTCTGATTAGCTTTTTGTTTACTTTTCTAAGCCTTTCTTAGGAAAACCTGTATCCAAAGTAACTATTGCTTGCTGGATCTCTGAGTGCATTGCATTGGCCTATCGAGCCAAAGGATTATCCCCACCAGGTCATGTCAGGGTGCATTCTCCCAGGTCTATAGCTACTTCTGCAGCCTTTTGGTCTAGGGTTTCCTTAGATGGCAATTGCTTTGAAGCTACTTGGGTGTCATCACATACGTTTATCTCTCATTAAAAATTGGATCTCCTTTTCAGAGGCAGGGCATCTTTTGGCTCAGCCGTGCTCTGGAACATCCTTCCATGAGGACCTCGCAGGACTATTTGGTAGCTGGGGACTCTGTCCCACAGGTTGAAGATCAAATGAAAACAACAACTTCAGATAAAAAAAAGTTATGTACTCACCCTAATGTTCCATCTGAGTTGTTGCTTTTCATTTGTCTTCATCTGTCCCTCCCTCCTTCCCCCTGCCTTATGTGGGCTGTGTAGTGGACCAGATGGAAGAGGCATAGTCCCAACTCTGGCGAGCCTTTTTCATTATTGCACTAATTGGTGCTAATGCCAGAGTTTTAGGCATATGGTTAGATTGGGGTGCTTCTGACTGCAGCAGACTCAATCTAAGGGGAGGAGGGAGACAGGGGTATTATGGGTAAGGGAGGAGCTTGGATCCAATGCTGGAATCTGGATCTGTGTCCCACAGGTTGAAGACAAATGAAAAGCAGCAACTTAGATGGAATGTTATGGCGAGTACATAACTTTTTTTTTTTTTCGCACTCATTTCGGACAGTTGGTATCGTAGGATGCAAAACCATTGGGTTATGTTCAACATGTGACTTTTAGAAGGAGTTTAACTGCATACTTTTAATTTGGCAATCAGTCTGAAGAAGTTTTGTATCGTACAGAATGAAAGCGCTTATTTTAATAAATTTACCTGGTTTCTCTTCTCGACCGTAGTTTTTAATTTTCGTTTTTGTTCACAGACTTTTGGCTTTTTTGAGTTAACCTTTGGGTTCTCAGGGCCTTCAAGATTGTTTGCAAAGTGCATTGTATTACATTTGTAATAGCTCATTGCAGATTACAGGACAGTCACATTTTCCTATTCAGACGATTTCCTTGTTTTTGCTGACTCTTTCAGAAGTTGTCAAGAATCTCTTTCTTCGGTAAAGAAGCTTTTCCTCAATGTGGGATTTGAAGTGGACTTAGAGAAATCCTATATTATTCTGCCTCACAGTGTAGTATAGTATTTCTAGGATTCTCCTAGATACATCTCTGATGCTGGACTTTCCTTATCAGGGCACACTGAAATTCTACAAGGAACAGTTTCTGACATTTTCCAACTAGACTCTGAAAACTGTCAGGAAATACCTCAGGATTCTAGGTTTCGTGGCTTCTACAATTCCATGCTTCTCTTAGCCAAACAAAGCATGAGAAAAATTCACAGTGGTTCATCAAATCAGTTTGGACCCAATGCCAGCAGCCCCTATCCTTTCAGACACCAGTGTTGGGGGTTGTGAAAAGGGAGATACATTGCTGGATAAATCAGTTGTCTGTCACCTCAGGTCTGTCTTTTTCCTTCCAGGTCCTACTCAGCCTATAAGCAAAGATGCAGCAGACTTTGCTTGGGAGCTGCATCAGAGGGGACAAAAGTCCAGGGTCTATGGAACAAGCAGGACATATTGAAGCACATAAATGTCAAAGAGATGATGGCAGTAATAAATGCACTCAGATCTATAAATCAGCTTTGCATTCAAGGCCCTCGACTAGTGATCACAGACAATACCACAGTGATGTGGTACATAAACAGACAGGGTAGACCAGTTCCTACCCTCATTGCACACTAGTTGTGGTAACCTGGATACTAGCACCTGACTGCAATTTGTCCCTCCTGACCATTTACCATCCTGTTAGAACAGAATATTGTAGCAGGCAGGCTGAGCTGGACAAGGACAGATTACCCCTGTGAATGGAAGCTATACCCAGGGTTTTTCCAGGAAATGATCCAGCTGTGGGAAACTATTCAAGTAGATTTTTTTGCCTTCATTTACAGCAAACATTTAAAGAAATTTTGCTCCAGGACTCCTTGCATAAAAGCCAGGAAGACAGATGTCTTTTTATTCCCATGGTCAGGGATGTTTCTGTGTGCCTTTCCACCCTTTCCTCTGATAACCAGAGATGTTCATCATTCTCAGTGCAGCATTAGTCTTTGGCAGTTTGGGTTTTATCCTGCCCCGGATACTACAACTGCCTAGGTTCACACTGCCCTGCCCCTCTCCCACTTCTTCAGTCTGAATGTTTATTGGACGGTCCATTTGTGGAGGGAAATCAGCATAACGAGTAAAGATTTCTTCAGAACTTTCTTGTTGCCTCAAGGAATAACAGCTGAGAGGCTTCATAGGAAACAATTGACTAGTGACTTTATTTCTGGTAGATAAGTCCCCAGAGGGGAACGCTTCCACTCAGTAAATATAGCCTTTTTAAGTATTTTTTAAATATTGTATTTTCTATTTTCTGAAGGATGCTGGCAATTTATTACATTAGAAGCTTCTTGTCAGAAGCTGTTATTTTAGAGTAGGATTTATTAATGCATACAAGGGCTGACTTTGTGAGAAAAATGTACTGCTTTGAGAATTTAGTTGAAATGTAAGGATTTTAAAGCTTGAGAATTGCTTTTATATAAGACACTGGGTGTTTTAGTGCTTGTGTGCAATTTGTGACTATTTGCTTTCATTATTCTACTGCTTGAGACATTTTGTTTTAAATTGTATTATTTAAGCAGTGTAAAGTATATTTCATGGCTAGAAATATATTTTACATATGGTGCTCGAGTACATTTCATGACATCTTTTCATCATGTCACATTTTCTCTCAGTGTACTTTCTGTGAAAGGGACTTAAAAGTTCTGAGAGCATTTTTGTGTACTGATTGTGCTTTTTTACTTTTGAATTTTGAGGAGCTGTGTAGAGAAGTGTGTGTGTGTGTGTGTTTGTGAACACTTGTCTGATTACATAACTTTAAACAGACTCTTCACAGTAGTGTTTTTCCAGCAATCAGGCTTCCATTCACTTGCCCAGGTAACTAGGATTCTGCACAGATAGTTTTTTCCTCTCATAAAAGCATAATTGTTTCTTCTACATTTAATAACAATGTTTCTTATTTATGAATTTTATGATTCTGAGAGAATTATCTTAGAGCAAGAAGTATGTAATTATTCAGCTGATGTAATTTTAAGTAATGTTTTTATTCTTTAAGTTTCAGGCTAGAATATGTACTATGGAAGAAGATAAGGTAAATCAATTGTTTAGTGTACAATAATTGCATTTAGTAAGACAGCATAGAAACATAATTTAGTAATTTAAATAAATACTAAGTCTTATTCTTTCTTCTTCAGAAGCAATGATTTAGATACAAAATATTATTTGTTGAGAATTCCTTATCTAATACATCTGAAACAAGCCTACAGAGTTCATGGCAGCTATTTTCTGATTCATATACATATTTTCACTTTTTTACTGGCAAGTTGATCTGTATGTTATAATCTATTGTGTTAAAGCTGTGCCTTGTAAAATATTTCTAGATATTTCTATTGTATTATTAGCAACCTTAAGTAAATGAAGAAACGAGATAATGACCCCCTCACATCTTCTTCTCAATTTCTTTTTATTGAAATTTGACAAGTTAAGAACCAAAGACACATAGTTTCCCAAGCTGCAAAAAGCTTGAGTTCAATTACTCTATCTACTAGTCTCCCAATTTTAAAGCCGGTTTGAACGTAGAACTGTTTTTTTTTTCTTTCCCCAGCCTTTAGAGGTTAGTCCCCTGAGCTGTTAGGTGTGTTTTCAGGTGAAATTGTGTTTTTTGTACTTTTATGTCTACTACTTATACTGTGTAGATTTAAAAACTAATTGTTTGTGTTTTAATGTTTTCGTTTAACTTCAATGTTGCTTGTGAGTTGTTGCTGCCACCTGTCAGTTCCCTATGTCTGTGTGCAAAATTCTCCGGTTCATTGTACTTTTGTGTCTATTGTTACTATGTCTCGCAGCAGGCTTTTCCTGAAATTCAAAGTCTATGGATTCTTTGCACCTTATGGACTCCCCGAGCTTCCATGTGTTGTCTAGCCTTTAGGGGTCTACAGGAAAAAAAAAACAAATTAATTCTGAGAGACTTGTTTCAGGACGGATCTTCTGTCGGTTTCAACAGGAAGCCCTCCCCCAAGCAATCTGCTGGCCAGACCGGCCGGCCAAAGGACCTCAGTTCTAGGTCCAGTGCCTCTCTTTGAGCTGCTCGATTGGGCCGGGGATCACAATTTCTGTGGCTCCTCCGCCGGCATCGGCCGAGCTTCAGCTTTTTCGTGCTCACTCGATGAGAGCTTGCCAGCCATCTACGAGGTCGGTCAGTCACGCACCTCCAGCTCGTTCATTCGGCTCACTGATCTCCGAGCCTGTCTGAAGAATCCCCCAAGGTCGTCCTCCTCAGCGAGTCACCGTCTCCAGTGGTCCGGGAGACGAGACTTCCACGAGTAGTGGCTAGAGAGTCCGTCTCATGGCCTCTCAGCCATCCTCTGGAGCTCAACCCCGTCCTGCTTCGGACTTCTCCTTCTTTCGCTTGCCGTCGGGACCGAGTTGTGCCTTGTCCGCATCGAACCGAGACCCCGATGTTTGTGGGCCGAGGCTCCAGCTCCGACGCTCCCCCGTGCCATCGTTTTCTTCTTCCTTCTGGCTCTTGAGACTTGGGCGGGTCCGTCCGGGTCCCTCTCTCTCCCGCCTCTCGCCGAGGGTGGGCTCGGCGGGAGCTGAGCCCGGCTCCCTCGAGCGACACTCCGCCTGGGAGCCATCAGGTCCCTGAGAGTGCGGAGTTCTTGTGTCTGGGCAGGGGACCTCCCGGATGCCTGTGTGTGAGACCGAGTCATCTCTCCAGTTGGCTCGGCCTGCGTCTGCTCACAGTGACTAGCTCCCTCAGCCCCTCACCTCGATCCTTGTGCAGAGCTCCTCATCTCAGACATGACTATGGAGAGACAGAGGGATTTTGAGCCTGTGGGGGATCCGATCCTCCCTTATGCTGCAGCCTCTAAGCTTGGAACAGTCCTCCGCCCCTAGAGAGAGTCCTCCCTCAACCCCCTCTGGATTTGTCTGATTCCTTGGGTACCTCCTGGTCCTCTCTCTCAGCCCCCGTCCCCTCCTATGTCTCATTCTGAGATTGGGCTAAGATCCTGGAAGCGGAGAACTATGGCCAGCCACTGACCCTTGGAGGGTGTGTTCTGAGATCATCTGGGGCGGGAGCTCTCCCTCCTTCCCCCTCAGGTGTCTCCCCCTTGACCCTTCTGGAATCAAGGTTGCTGGGAAGGTATCCAGGAACTGATTCAGTGTTCCAGACTCCCCTCCAGTTCTCTAAGGCTATCACAGCTCCATTTAAGTGGCAATTTTTAGGATCCTCAGATCTAGTGGTGATATGGTGGAGGCTGACCTAGCTGTTCATTGGAGCCTTCAGGCGGTGCCAATCCATCCACCAAGGAAATTCCAAATCTGCCTCCATCGCGAGCCTGACCAGCGGTGGAGCGCATCAACTCATGACATTTACCAATTCCATATCCTTAATACAGGTGTCTGGAGGCTCGTGCTGGGATGTTGACTGAGGAGGCGAAGTGACCTGTTAAACCGTCCTACAGGCCTGGTTTTCAAGACAAGAAAGGGAAACCCCCTGCTATAATTCCGGCGGAGCTCACCCCACCGCGGGCTTCTCTCTTCGCGGGTCTTCCGCAGACAAGAGCTTCGCGGAGACTGGTGGAGAGCACGCGCCCTCATCCTGGATCGGCTGCCTGTTCTTGAGGACCTCTTGGGCGTCTTCCCACAGACTCCCTTTTGATGTGCTAACCAATTGTGTGGACCCTGAAAGAGCCCGAGATAGGTCTCGACCCTTGATGCCTGACCAGGTCTGCCCAGGAGAGATCTCCCGATAACACTTCAGGCCTGATCAAGAAGGGGCAGAGATGTGGTTCCGTAGGGCCTAGAGGAGGCCTTCAGGCCTGGCCCAACCCTACGTTTTCCTACCAAAGGCAGAGGTCTAAACAATCTGGGGCCGGGTTTCCTGGGACAGGGAGTCGCAGAACCAATCCTGCCCAGAGGTGAGCTGAACAGCCGAGGTGCGCCTGTGCCCAGAGATTTGCCCATCTCACTTAGCATCCCGGCAAGCCCAAAAAGTAGGCCTGACCCCAAGCCTGGCTATCAAGACTCAAAGGTAATTTGGATCCAAAATTTCCGACTCTTCCAGCCCAGCTATCCCCAGCTCAACCAGAATGGGAAAAAAATCAAGCAATCCAGGCAGCAAGGGATTTCAAACTTGCTTGCAACAATTGCAGTTCAGCAATGTGCCGAATCCCCAGCAGGATCAAGGAATCTAGAGGAGGACTTTTTTATTTTTGAAAAAACAGATTTTGGGAGCATATTGAATCTCGGTAATGGCCCGTCACAATCAGCCCTTTCTCAAGGTTTTTGACTCATTAAGAATTGACCATTCTTGTGGCTTATCATGCTTCAGGATGTAAACGATGAATCTCAAGGATGTGTACTATCCCATAAAGAAGGCTGCGCTCAGAAGATTCCTTGCTCTCTAGGCCTTGAACCAGTCATATCTGTTTCAGGGCTGCAGACCAGGTCACCACATCCCCCGGTGTTTAGCTTTGCATTTTGTCCACTTCACCTTTGGACAACTTGTTCTCAGTGTTCCCCCATAGCTAGACAAAAATCTGGTTGGTAGCTTCGCACCAACAACCTTCTGACATTCCGGAGATTGGTGTTTTGCCATTGTCCTTCATTTATTTCAATAAAACCGAAAACATGTCTGCATGGCTAGTCATTTATGCTTATCCTTATAAGGCACCATAGAATCAATAATTATCAGTTAAAACAGAATCACTGTTTTACTATCACCTAAGCACACAGGAATCTCACAATGTCTCACACCATGTCTGGTCAATACAGACACCAAAATAAATCGACATTACCACATGGCAGCTTTCTTCATGTCCAATCCAATGGTCAGATACAGTGCGGTAAAGGGTGTTGGGAAATTTACTCAACGGTCATACCTCTCGCTTCCCATGTCTCACCATTGTGATACGCTTGTTCCACAAAACATTTTCATGTGGTGTATGTCCTTTGCCCAATACACTGAGAGCCGCTGTTCCTCAGGCGGTACAAAACACTATCAGGTGAGGGTCCCCAAATCCCACATTGGCACCATCAAATTGACCTCAGTCCAGACACTTGCGGCCTGCTATGCCTGACCTTCATGTGCTACTTCTGGGGCAGAGAGCAGCAGGCAACCAAGAGAATATCCCAGCAAGACAAATGTTCTGAGGGACAAATCTGAAACCAGCAATGTCTTCTGTGTCTGTCCAGTTCCCACCCTGTGGCTTAGTAATCCAGATGTTGCAATAATAGAAGCCTACTCAGACTGTACATCCCGTGGTTTCATCCCATCATACCGGAACGTGTCAGAGAAGCACTCATCCTCTTACATGATGTCTCAGCAAGTGCAGCGAGCTATACTCATGCCCGGAAGTCACACCTGAAGAAGTGACAAGTTGAGCTCTTTACTCAGGTGCCTGCCGAGTTTGCTCTGATCTTCTCCTGTAGTGGCAGAAAATTTCAGGCATTTCACCAGCCCAACCTTTACCAGGCCATTCCAGACTTCATTGCTTGCCTCCTGATTTTATGCTGATCTCCTAAGCATTCCCTCCGCCACTGAATCTAGAAGTTATTCGCCTCGACTTCGCTCAGGCATCCTTGCATTCACTTACTTCCATCTCAAGTGTGGTTCGTGTGGTTCCTTTCTACATATCTTTCTCACCGTTGATCTCTTTTGAGGGGGCCTAGTTCAGATCTTCCTTCCTCTCTGAATCTCAGTTTCCTTCCTCCAGTTTTCCCTGAAGGCCAGGCTGGTTCCTCCAGTTCCGAGTCAAACCTCTATATTATCTCACTCTGTTGCTTTCCAAATGAGATTCCTCCCACTTTCCTCGAAGATTTATTTGAGTAAGTCGAAAGGCTAGGAATATGACCACTTTCAAAATTCCATCTACTTTCAATTTTCCATCTAACTGGTCACTTGTATTTCTTTCTACGAACTCCATTCCAAAGGTTCCTATCCATCTCTACAAACTCCTCCATGCAGGCTATTTATTATCTTCCATGTGGGTATTTGCCAATCAATGCCTAACCTTTTTCTTTAGGATTTTTCTTTTTCAAGGGTTTCCTAAACTCCCTCCCCTGCTTTCCTCCTTCTCCCTGTTTCCCTCTTTTTAGTTCTTGCTTCTTTGCTTTCTTCCCTTTCACTTCCAGTTCTTCTTTTGATTTGAAAACTCTAATAACTCAACTCCTGTTCTGGTAGCTTTACTATCAGGAACTTCAGTTCTGAACTTCAACTTATCAGTTGTCTTCCTTCTTTTCTTTGTTTCTTCACTTCAGAACTATCCTCTTTAACTAACCGTCCTTTTTTTATCTAAGAAATCCAAACAATCAAAAACCTCAAAGCATTGACACTCACTGTCTTTTTCCAGAGTATTCCAATAATAGGTCCTGGCAAAAGGGTATTCCCTGGATGTTACAATAAAATTAAGCAAAAATTATGGAGAGAAATAAAAACAATTCTTGTCTGTCTGATCATTGTTTGTCTCCAGATCAGCTGTTTGTTCTATGACTTCCAGATGGTATATCTTCATCGATTTCTAGCTAGCAATCCAGATTTCCCTAAATTATTTAACAAAGTAAATGAATTGCCTAAACAGATGTTTAATGCATTCACCCACCATTACTTTACTTCTCTTCTTTTACAAGACAGACCTTTGCCCCACACCAATTACCCCAGCATTTTTACTTTTAGCACACTTTTGTTTTTCATTATATCTGGATTTAAGCTCTAGGGGTAGGCTGGCTTTTTTGTCCACTATTCTAGGGGAATTCAGGAGTCCCGAACCACCGCGGGACGGTACATAGGGACGCAACGTGATAGCAGTAGAAAGATGTCTTACGAGATAAAATAGCATAGTTATAGAAGTTATGTTCTACCGTTCCTGTCTTCGTGCCTTCTTCTTCTTCTCTTCCTCCCTCCCCCCCCCCCTCCTTCCCGGACTAGGGACCTGATTGGAGTTGTCTCTCTTTCTACCTCTTTCTTTTATGCTATTTATTATATTATGCATATTTTCTGTTCAGGATGTGGCTTTCCTTCTTTCTTCCTGTTGTTAGAGGTGGATTCTGTTTTTACTGTTTGTTACTTTTATGTAAGCTGGGATAGTTAACAAAAGCAGATCTGTGTAACTCTCGCTAGCGGATATGGGGGGGGTGGGAGCGCCTCGCCGAACCAAACGAGCTTTAGAGTGTTCGAGTCGGAGCACCGTCGGGCCGTCTCAACCCATCCCATCCAGCAAGAAGAAGGCGAGAAGAAGACAACTAACATGGAACGTTATGGTAAGAACATAACTTCTATTTTTCCACACCTGAATAAGCTGGCAGTTCACACGAGGTGAATGAATAAAAGCAACATTGTCTGTCTTCTTTGGGAAAGTGTCTGTAAAAGGATATCATTAGATGTGGGGTTACATCTCCACTTGCCATACTTCAAATCAGGTAGCATTTTCTTCAGCAGCTTTCAGTCCCTGGATACCTATGAATAGTGGCAGTGTTTCATATCAATATTCTATAAATACCAGGCTTTCCAAGATGGCTGCACATGGATCAACAGCCTGATTTCAGCTCTCCCAGTGTGAGAAAAGAAACTGATAGATAAAGGCCAGTAGTTTTGAGAGTTTTAGTAAAATTCAGTTATTGACTAGCAAGCACACCTCCTGGATGTCAGCAAAAAGGAAACTTAGAGAGCCTGAAAGAAAATCAAGTAGAAAAGGTAAAGCAAAAACACAGAATGGAAGGAATCCTGCAGCTGGTCAGCAAGAAGCAGATCAAGCTCCAGCTTTGGTGCAAGAGATGGCTTCCAGTAATTTAAAGGAAAAAGTAAATCAAATGTGCTCAGAGCTGATTAAAAAATGAAACACTGAAGGAGTCTATCAACTCAAATAAGAAAAGACTGGAACAATTGAATAAGCTTTAAAAAGATATTCAGATGAACTGATAAAACAAAAAACAGAGGCTGAAATGAAGAAAAGGCAAGCTGAGTATGACAATGCTCAAGAAGAGCTATTTCAAAAAAATGGTAGAGTTGGAGGACATAGCACATATAGAAAACCTGAGATTTTCTTCCATGTTAGAGAAACTTGAGGGAATAGCATGTATTAATTTTCTGAAAGCACAAATAAGTAACTGGACTAGTATTCTACAGCAGGAGTTGTTAATTGAAAGGGCACATCGTGTGTATGCTACAAGTATGACCACAAGAAAGCAACCAAGATGCAATCATACCAGCAGAAAGAGTTGATCCTGACAAAACTGTGGTAGATGGGCAAGGTATTAAAAATTAGAGACATATGGGTGTTTGTGGAAAATGATTATTCACTGTACACTAAGCAGAAGAGAAACAAATGTATCCCAGCAATCAGGAAATGTTGAGAAGCAGGTGTAAGATTCAAGCTGCTGTATTTAGCTGTCTTCAGAATATTGTATGTTAAGTTGTCTATCTCGCCTTCGTTCTTGCTGGTTGGGATCGGAGCCAGTCCTCGGCTCCGACTCGGCCATCTTCAATAGCTCGAGAGCTGTTTACTGGCTCGAGGCTACCCCTTATCCCATAATGCCTAGCGATAGCTACCCAGATCTCATTTGCTGCTTCAGCTGCGATGTGTCATTTTTCTGGCTCAGGCTTGTATAGAGTTTTTTTATGTAAATTTTTCACTAGAATTTAACTTTTCTAGTATCTTATTATTAGCGATAGTTTTGTTTCTGTGATAGATAATTGTTTATCTTATAGTATCCCTCCTTTGTAGAATTCGTTTAACTTAGAGAGTTCTCCCCTCACCCCTCACCCCCTTTTTTCTTGTCAGGTTAACCTTTTAAGTTAGAGGCTTGCCTTCTGTTTTTTTCTTATAGGCTAGCCGTTTAAATTAGAGGCTTTCCTATTATCTTCCAAAAAAAAAAAAAAAAAAAAAACCTTTATCTACAGTCTTTCTAGTAGGTGTGTTTTTTGTATACTGTATATTGCTTCTTGTTATTGTTCTTACAATTGGTTCTTTCTACTGTAAAGGATGTCAAAGGAATCCAAGGTTTCTGGGTTCAAGAAGTGTGACTCATGCTGTCAGAAAATGTCTCTGACAGATGGGCACATTTCTTGCGTCTATTGTTTAGGCGCTGTGCACCTGCAGGACTCTTGTTCTATTTGTCATGCCTTTAGTCCAAGAGTCCTGCAGGAGCGTAAGAATAAGCTGATTCTTAGGGGTCTTTTAAAACCCCAGGATTCACCGGCCAAGAGCTCACTGCCAGTGAAATCCCCTAAATCCACTAAGCCGTCGGCTCCAAGTTCGGAGCCATCTCCAGTTCAGGATTTACCTTCTATGTCGGTTCCGGCTGGCACCGACAAGACAATCTCCCCGTCGGCTCCATCAGAGACTTCAGAGCTGTCGCGGAGCCAGAGGCTGAGGTCCCCTTCATTAGAGTCGGTGCATTCGGCTCCTCGGTCTCCTTTACTTCAGAGTGAGCGCAGTCACCAATCCTCTCACTCCTCTCGATCCTCTAGGCTGTCAGATCATGATGTGGAGAGGGTGGTCAGTAGGTTGCTAAAGTCGCAGGCACTAGCTAAATTGTTGTCCAGCCCTCCTCAACAGGTATTAGCTCTGTCCACTTCTCTCGATGTTCCTCCTCTGACTCCAATGAGTTCGGAGCCGGAGTTCGTTGGGGTTCGAGTAGTGGAACCTTCGGCTCCGATAACTCTTTCTCCTTTGGTTCTGACGTCGGCTCCAATTCCCTCGGTGGTACCTTCCACCGAGGGATCTGGGCTCCGTGGCTCCTCATCGGCTATGAGTGGGCGAGTGGCATTGGACCCTTGTCCGACCCTGTTCTCCCTCTCAGAGCTTCAGCGCAGGTGAGTTCGGCTCCAACATCGGCCTCGGAGCCGTCCCCCTCGGTGCAGAGAAAGATTCCTATTTCTTCGGAACTGGAGCGTTCTCCGCATCGTGGCAGGGATGCCTTCAATGTCATGCGGAGTGTGCTGTCCTCTGAGTCAGCTCCAGTTTCAGCCCCACCGGCTCCATCCCCTGTAGTGCCTGTGCCACCCTCTGCTCCTCCTCCAGACCCTAAGCATAGGGAACCAATTCTCCAGGACACCCCATTGGGTGTTTCCTCCTCTTCTGAGGCCTCTCCTGATCACTCAAAGGAGCCCCCTCAGAAGAAAAAGTGTAAGAGGAAGCACATTGACTCCCCCGAGTCTGTCACTTCTGATACAGACTTAGATGATTCGGAAGGGTCCCTGAGATCCCCCTCTGAAGATGTTTCCTTCTCGGACATCCTAGAAATGCTTAAGCGGGGGGGAACTGGAATCCCCTAGCCCCTACCGAGGTTGAGTCTGTATTTCTGGATGCCTTAGGTTCCCGACCTTCCACTTCCTGGGTGTCTCCGCCTTTTGATCCACTTATGACAGTGGTGGCTCGAAAGGCTTGGTCAGCTCCGGATACAGTGGAACCAACTCCGAAGACCTAGTAAATTCATTACAGCACCCCAGGATAAGCAGTTCCTTTCGAAAGGTGTTCCCGTTGATGCCATGGTGGTAGCAGCAGCTACCAAAAAAGAGTTAGTGGAGACCTCTTCATCTGTCCATCCCCCTAACAAGGAGTCTAGGACAATAAACAGATACGGGAAGTGAATGTTCACCTCAGTGACCTTTTCTATGAGGTCACTGAACTACCTATGTCATTTTTCTCGACTTCAAAGGGATCTCCTTAAAGAGCTTGGAGATACCCTTAAAGATCCAACAGCTGAGGGAGCACAAGACAAGGTAGCTTCCCAGCTAGCGACGCTTAATTCTGTTGTTAACTCCTCCATGAGGCTCATTTCCTATGCAGCCAATGGGGAGAGTAGAGCCACAGGTACTGGTGTAGCCCTTAGGAGGCATGCGTGGATATGGCTGTGTAACTTTGCGGAACCCTTTCGAGCATCCTTCACCAACACTCCCTTTGATGGTTCCTGTCTTTTTAGACCACAGGTGAAAGGCACTTTGACTAGGTGTGAGCAAGAAGGCAAGACTGTCTCTGCCGTGGGAGTCCATTTTTCCACTCCCTTTAGACCTTACCCCAAGGGTCAGAAGAGTGGGAAGATGTGGTTCCGTAAATCTCAGGAAGCCTTGCTGGACACACGTAGTGATTTTTCCTCCAGAGGCAGAGGGGGAAACAATAATAATAGACGCCACCCTTGTGGCAGAGGGGGTCCGCAGAACCAGTGCAACAGAGACCCCTTCTCTGATAAGCCCTTCCAGCATCCCTGAAGGGCTGCCCGGCTGCTCACCTCTGGAGGCAGTCGGGGGAAGACTTTTGCTGTACCCAAAAGCCTGGCAAAGTTTAACACAAGACAGATGGGTATGGTCCGTTATATCCGGAGGTTACAAAATTCCCTTCCATCAACCCCCTTTACAGTCAAGGAAGACCCTTCCAGATGTTCCACCCAGTCTGAAGGAGCAAGCAGTAATAGAAGTTTCAAAACTGCTAGAAAAAAGAGCCATCCAGGAAGTCCCGGCAGACCAGCACGGATCCAGAACTTACTCAAGGTTCGTTTTAGTACCAAAAAAGACAGGGGACTGGAGACCGATTCTGGATCTCAGCAGACTAAACAGGTCTGTGCAAAGAACAAAGTTTCGGATGGTCACGCTATAGTCCATTCTACCCTTTCTGGGTCAGGACAATTGGATGTGCTTGATAGATCTTCAGGACGTGTACTACCATATAATGATGGACAGGTGCTCCAGGAGATATCTTCGCTTCCAGCTGGGGGCCAGTCATTATCAGTTCAGAGCTCTGCCCTTTGGTCTCACCACAGCCCCCAGGGTGTTCACCAAATGTATGGCAGTGGTCACGGCTCAGCTGAGACGTCAAGGGTTCCAGGTGTTTCCGTATCTAGACGACTGGCTCCTTACTGCTACCACCAGGCATCAACTCATACAAGCACGGGACTACACAATCACAATCTGCTCCTGGCTCGGCATTACAATAAATTTTGAAAAATCTGCCTTGTTGCCCTGTCAATCTATCACTTATATAGGAGCAGACTTAGACACAAGGCATGTGTTTGCAAGGCTACCACTGGAAAGGGTGTCTGCAATTCGTCAGAGGGTACAGGTTCTGATGCAGAACAAAAGGATCCAAGTCAGGTATGTCCTTCAAACTCTGGGTTCCATGGCAGCAGTCGTTCTCCTAATTCCACTAGCACACTTTCATATGAGAATTCTTCAGTGGCTTCTGTTTACGCAGTGGTCTTTCCAAGAGCTACCCATGACTCACATGATCATGATCACGGATGCATGCAAAAGACATCTTTCTTGGTGGATGGTCTCCCCACTAGTTACTCAGGGCAGACCTTTCATACAACCCCCTCCAGTAGCCACAGTGATGACAGACACCTCCCTGATAGGGTGGGGGAGGCTTTATCTGGGCAGGACAGTCCACGGCACGTGGCAACCTCACGAGTACCATCTGCACATAAATGTCCTGGAAATGAGAGCGGTGCTCCTGGTGTTGCAAGCCCTTCAAGACTCTCTTCCTTGTGGGACCATTGCTATTCAAACGGACAACATGTCAGTGGTGTGGTACATCAACAAGCAGGGCAGAACCAGATCCTACTCCCTGTGTCGAGAAGCACTCAGACTTTGGCAGTGGGCGATTTCCTCCCAACGTTTTCTGATTGCGACGCACATCCCCGGGAGATCCAACGTCATAGCGGACAGGCTCAGCAGAGCTATCCTCATGCTTCATGAGTGGTCTCTGAATCAGGAAGTTGCAAATCTTATTTTTTGCAAATGGGGACAGCCTTGCTGCGATCTCTTTGCCATCCCCTTCAACAGCAAATGCAGCAACTACTTCTCCCTTCTTCTGCTTCCGGGTCACATACCCAGAAACGCTGTAGTCCACGATTGGCCCCAGGGACTTCTTTATGCCTTTCCTCCTTTCCCCCTGATACCCAAACTTATACAGAAAGCAATATCGTTGGGTTGCAAAATGATCCTCATTGCTCCCTACTGGCCTCGACAGATATGGTTCCTGTTACTGCAACATTACCTTCTCGATCAACCCTGGACTCTGGACCCAATTCCAGATCTCCTGGTTCATCAATCAGGCGGGTTGCATCAATCCCTCAAAACTCTCCAGCTCACAGCTTGGTTGCTCCACTTCCAACCTTAGCCAGGCTTCCCAGCATCTCCCCAGCAGTCTGTGACATTATCGTCTCCTCTCACAAGTCTACAACGAGGAAAACTTATGCTAGCAAATGGAAACATTTTTCTTGTTGGGCAGAGGCTAGGAATGTGGATCCCTTTTCAGCCCCAGTCCATGAAATTCTGGAATTCCTAGTACAACTGTTTCACTCCGGGTCCGCTTCTGCTACAATCAGGGTACAAATGGTGGCCATTTCTAACTTGTTGGTTTTTTGACTTCTAACATTATGTCTGATAAGCTCTGTAAAGCTTTTTTGAGAGGGACAACTCTTCTTAGGCCTCCAGTGAGAGATCCCCCTCCTCCTTGGGACTTTAATTTAGTCCTAACCTCCTTAATTCTGCCCCCTTTTGAACCAGCAGCATCCTGCTCTATCAAGTTTCTATCTTGGAAGACACTCTTTCTGGTAGCTATTACTTCAGCCAGACGCATTTCTGAACTTCAGGCGCTATGTGTTCGTCCTCCCTACTTGGTTTTTCATAAGGACAGTGTTGCTCTGAGGACTAATCCTTCATTTCTTCCTAAAGTCTGCTCAGAAAATAATTTAAACCAATCTATAGATCTTCCTGTGTTTTTCCCTAATCATACCAACAAGGCAGAGTACAAACTACACTAATTGGACGTTCATAGGCAATTGCGTTTTTACCTGCACAGAACTAAGGAAATAAGGAAGTCGGACCAACTATTCCTTTCTTATGCCTTGGGCAAACAAGTTCTCCCAGTTTCCAAGGTAACATTGTCCAGATGGTTGTCACACACTATTTCTTTCATTTATCAGTTAAGGAACACAGAGTTACCTATTAAACCGAAAGGTCATCCTACTAGGGCCTTGGCCACCTCTGTAGCCTTCCAGTCTAGGTTGCCCAAGGATTCAATCTGTGCAGCTGCCACGTGGCCAAACCCTCATACCTTTATTTCTCATTACAAGTTGGATATGGTCTCCAGGAGCAGAGCTGACTTTGGTTCCACTGTTCTGAAGAGTCTGTTCCACTGAGCCACCCAGGATTTTAGGTGCTAGGGACGCTGTCCCAACCAGCAAGAATGAAGGCGAGATAGACAACTTAACATAAAGAAGTTATGTACCTATCATAACGTTCCATGTTAGTTGTCTTCATCTCACCTTCCTTCTTGCGTCCCACCCTCCGTCCCCCTGTCCTAGTGGACCGAGAGGAGTTTTTTTCCTGTTTCACTGGCTGTCTGTTCTGTTGTTTTCCTCTGTTAACTTAGAGAATATGGCAGGTATAGTTCAACTGATTTTTTGACTGGTTTATTCTCTTGTTCTGTCTGGAGTTAGCCATTTCAAACGAGATCTGGGTAGCTATCGTTAGGCATTATGGGATAAGGGGTAGCCTCGAGCCAGTAAACAGCTCTCGAGCTATTGAAGATGGCCGAGTCGGAGCCGAGGATCGGCTCTGATCCCAACCAGCAAGAAGGAAGGCGAGATGAAGACAACTAACATGGAACATTATGGTAGGTACATAACTTCTTTTTCCTGGAGGATCAGTGTCTCTTTTTGATGCAGAACAGGTAAGGTTTGAATACAAAGATTTTTCTCAAAAAAGTGAGTCATCAATCAGAATGGGACTCTACCTCTCATTTTTCTGATAATAAAGCTCACAGAGACTTTTTTCAGTAAAACCTTTTTCCAGAGTTCCAAAAGAATATGCATGAAATAAGAAAAAAAACACATTAGTTGAATCAGCACTACCCTGGATTTGAACCAGAGTTTGGGGTTAGGAGATGGAGTTGAACAGGAAAAAGACCAGCAACAATGAAATTAGGTAATAAATGTGAGACTATAAAGCATCAATCATATTTATGAAATATGGCTTCACAAGAAAAAGTACTGAGAAAATATTGGACTTTTGTTGACTTTGTTAAACTTGTGGGTGGAGTGAAAGGCCTATACTGCACTTCATGTCATTAATGCTTGGAAGGAGTCTACAAGGAAAAAAGAAGTAATTATAAGTAAAATAATTTTTGTTCTTAACAGTATTTGTATAAAACATTTTGTAGTATAAATTGTGTATTATATAAGAAAAAATTCAGTGATTGTTATATGTAATAAAAATACTAAAGTAAACACGTAATTATTTTTTAGTTTTAAGAAATGTAGGTGTTACAATGAAAAAAGAGAAGAAAGGCTAGATAAAAGCATGTTTATGTTAATAGGCTATAATCTTGGGTTGTTGGGATGGGAAGTGGGGTGTAAAAGTGCATTGATTATAATATATGTAGAGTTAAAGAATAGCACAAAACTCCAGGTATTCACCGCAGTGTTTTAATGGTCAAGTAGAACACACAAAGCTTTTGGAGTAGAACTCTTTCATGATGCATTGAGAAAGAGTTCTACTCAAAAGCTTTGTGTGTTCTACTTGACCATTAAAATGTTGCAGTGAATACTTGGAGTTTTGTGCTTTTGTTTTACGTTTTACTTGGGATTCTTTGGCCTTAAGGTGCTTTTGTACTTTTAATTTATGTAGAGTTGAGATGTTTTCTTTTACTTTTGCATAGGTGAATGCCTGGATTAAAGTCCTTGGCTTAATCTAATAAGTTTTTTTTTGTGTAAGCAAGTGGACTTTTTAAAAATAAAAGATCACTGTGAATGTAATGAACATTTTTCTTTAGCAAATAACTGTATAGTGTGAGTTGAGAAGTCTGCAGCTGAGGGCAGCTGCAAATTCTGTTTGTATACTTCCATGGAAACAAGCTGACTACAGGTGAAGGCAATAAAGCTTGAGAGGTCTGGACATTGCTGAAATGTAAAATTCAAAGGTATGGGAGCAAGCAGCTTAGAAAAAATAAACTGAAATTATTTGAAATGAATAAGAGGCGGCAGCTTTTCTGGTATCTAAATACCTCAGTGTATTTACTATAGCAGTGTATAATTTAGTTTTATTTAAAGACAGCCAGCTCACTTTTTCTTAAGGATAAATGTTAATGTTTTCTGAAAGCATACAAGCTGTTTTTCACATCTGGGAGGGGAATAAAGATAAGACGTGAACAGAAAGCAATTAATGTAAGTGGAAGCACAGGCTGTTACATGTACCTTAGCTTGGATAATTTAGGTTAGGTAATCCTGTGGGTGCAACTGTTGATTTGGGACAGTTGTTCCTATCAGGAGGGTTAAACTTCATTATTGTTCATGTGCATAGTTTTGTGTGGTTGTTTTAACTTAGTTGGTTATGGGGGTATTCTGAGGGTGTGTTTTGTTTTTTGTTTTGTTTTTTTGTTTGAGGGCTTGTCATTAAAGCAAAAACTTTTATAACATGTGACATAGGTTCAAGTGGAGCTGACAAAAAACAACTGAATAGGGGATCAACCTGCGAAACAGTAGTGGGTACATATAACACAAAAGCTGGAAATTGACATTTAAAAAGCTGTCATATATAATAGTTGAGAACAATAACTTCTTGTCATAATGGATACATTATACATATTATTTTGGAATTTGAATGACCTCACAGGTTTAGACAAAAAGGTAAGAGTAGTGAATTATATTAAGAAATGCAGAGTGCAAAGATATTGCTACAGGAAACACATTTAGAAAGAAGTCAGCAAGCAAATTTGGTAAAGAAAAGAAAAAAAATTCAGGGACAAAGAAAAAGGAGAGTACTTATACTAATTGCTAGAGGAGCTACAGTAGTGATGGAAGAGGAAAAAGAGATAATAATGGTAGACTTGTGGAAGTAAAGGACTACTGGCAAGGGAGAAGTGTTATACTGGCATGTATTTATATTCCACCTAAAACTACTGATCTGAAGTAGTTAACTTCATTTTATCTGCAACCTGTGGTATTTGGATCCATATCGGATCTGAGCTGGCAACTTTTCAAGCATCTGCTCTGAGCTCCATGCTCCTCCCCCTTACCCATAACCCATCACCATCTCCTACCTTCCCTCAGATCTCGTTTGCTGCTTCGTGCATCAGTATCGTGGTCTCTGTAGCTCTGAGCATTATGGCTGTAGTAAGTGCTTTTTGGAAAAATCTTTTCTTGTGTATAGTGAGAGTTTGTCTTAGTTCCCTTTTCCTCCCCCAAATGCTTATTCATTAGAAAAAGTTAGTTGGTGAAGTAGTTTAGTGTAGGCCTGCCCTTTCCTATAGGTGTGCATAGTTTTAGTGTGTTGGAGTTTAGTAGGTGTGGCTGTGTGTGTGTAGAATGGCTGATCAGTCTAAACCTACTTTTAAGAAATGCACAGAGTGTAGCCATAAGCTTTCACTGGCGGATGGTCACACTCTGTGTTGTTTGCCTAGGCGTTCCACATTTGTCTACTCAGTGCAGTGTGTGTGTCGGCTTTAATCTTAGGGCCTTAAAGGAGAGGAAGACCAAACTGGTGGTTAAAGGCCTTCTTCCTGCTTCCATGCTGGACTCATCTTCCTCTGCCTCTGCTTCCACAGCTACCGCCCAACCCCCCCCCAGGCAGGGACTCATCCTCCCACTAGACCTGTTGAAGGGGATGCAAAAGGAAGAGAAAGGAAAAAGGACATAGAGAGAAGGGGGATAGGCCCCATAAACGGTCACCAGATTGGGAGTCCTTCCCTAGCCCGCTGAAGGCGTCAAGACCTGTGTCTCCTCGGCTCCACTCCCCTAGATTCTCCCCGGAGCCGATGGAGCCTTCGGAACCAAGGTTTTCATCCAGATCTTCACAGTGTCCAGCTAGATCTGAGTCGGTCGCTTCCTCGCACTCGACTCGGAGTCTCTCTGAAATGGATATGCACAGGATGATGAGGAGATTTATTCGGACCCAAATCCAGATGGGAGTTTTGCCAGGCCCCTCTTCCTCTGGAGGGGGGACCTCCATGCCTTTCTTTCATCCTATTTCTCCTTCCCCGATCCGGCCTGCGGTTTTGGGGTTTATGGATCTGAGGATCTTCAGAGCTGGGGATTCAGCGCCAATGGTTCCTCCAACCTCAACTCCGGTGATTATCTTGAGTTCCTCGGATCCAACAAGTTCGGATCCAAGCAACTCTCGGGGCGGAGGACGGGGTGTCAGACCTGAGGGGATGGAGGTGTCTTCGGCTCAGACTTTGTCGGATCCGAGCCGTTCCGTCAGAGCTCCAGCTACCCTAGCCTTGGCCCCGATCCTCACGGCGGACCCAGGGAGAGCTTCCTCCTTGTTGGGTGCTAAGGAGGTGCACTCTCCATCGGCGTTCGATGTGGTGGAGAGGGTTCTCTCCCAAGGATCGAGACCCCAGCCTATTTCCTTGGATTCCACCCAGACTCCCTCGGATTTGGTTATGACTCCCTTCAACTTGTCCAAGGGACAGCCCGTGCTAGAGAACCCCCAGGCAGTTCCCCTGGAGGACCCCCCCCCCCACGGCTCACAAGTCCTCTTCAGAGAGTCCCACCGAAGAGGGTCCTCGTAAGCACACATGTAAAAGGAGGCACTTGGACTCCCCCGAGTCCTTGACAGAAGACACTGATTTAGATGAAGGAGAAGGTTCCCCCAGGTCACCTCCCGAGGATGTCTCCTTTGGAGACATCATGGAGATCCTCCACCAGAGGAGAGGTTGGTCATCCCTAAACCTTCTGCGGATGAATCAGTGTTCCTGGAGGCTTTTGGCATGGGCCCATCTACGTCCTGGGTGTCCCCGCCAGTGGATCCCTTGGTGGATCCTATCACCACATGGGCATGGAAGGAGCCTGACACCATAGAGCTGATACCCAAATGTTCGGACAAGATCCTCTCTCCACCCTCGGACAGACAGGCCTGGTATAAAGGATCCCCTGTGGATGCTATGGTGGTTGCAGCAGCCACCAAGAGGGAACTGGCTCAGGAAAGTTCCTCAGTCCACCCACCGGACAAGGAGTCAAGGACGGTAGATCGATTTGAGAAGTGAGTGTATTCTTCAGCGACGTTTTCCATCCAGGCGCTGAACTATTTGGCACATGTTATATGACTGCAGCGAGACGTAGTCACGGAGTTAGCTGAGTAACCCCCAAAGTCTTTGTCGCCGGAGGACAAGCATCTGTTCTCTGCGAAAATGTCGTCTCTGAAGTCAGTATCAAACACGTCTATACACCTCCTTTCCCATGCTATGGAAGGAGCGGCTAGGGTGGCTGGGACCGGTGTGGCTATGAGGCGACACACTTGGCTCTGACTGTGTCAATTTACGGACCCCATCAAGGCGTCTTTCATGAATGCTCCATTCAATGGTTCTTCTCTCTTTGGGAAGATTGTACGTGACACCCTTGTCCAGAGTGAAAAAGACGGGAAAAATTTGTCTGCTGTCAGAATCCGTTTCTCTAGTCCTCAAAGGTCCTTTTCTAGGAATCAGAGAGGGCAAAAAAAATGTGGTTCCGAAAATCACATTTTTCCCGGGACTCTCAGGACAACTCGTCCCCTAGAGGCAGAGGGGGACATGACAGACACCATCCCAGAGGCAGAGGGGGTCCGAGGAACTTTGGGTCTAGGGAGCCCTTCTTATACAGGCCCACACAGCAGCCCTGAGGGATTGCCCGACTGTCCTACTCTGGAGACAGTTGAAGGAAGATTATCTTTGCATCCAGTGGCTTGGGAGTCCATAAATGCAGACTGTTGGGTGCTTCAAATAATATCTAGAGGCTACACCATCCCATTTGTTGCCCCCTCCCATCCAACCAAAGTGCCTCCCCAGATGTCCCATCCGCTGAGAGGGAGACAGCAGCGCTGGAGATTTCCAAGCTGCTTCTCAAATGAGCCATCAAACCGGTCCCCTCCCAATCAGTCCGGATCAGGCGTTTACTCCAGGTTCTATTTAGTGCCAGAAAAGACGGGGGATCTCAGGCCCATTTTGGACTTGTCAATCTTAAACCTGGCTGTCGCCAAACAGATATTCCGGATGGTCACCCTGCAGTCCTTTGTACCTTATCTTCAAGAATGCAACTGGATGTGCTCAATAGACCTCCAGGATGCTTACTACCATGTCAAGATTCACAGAAGCTCCAGGCGATTTCTTTGCTTCCTGCTGGGAGCCAGTCATTTCCAGTTCAGAGCCCTACCCTTCAGTCTCACCACAGCCCCCAGGGTGTTTACCAAGGTAATGGCAGTCATAGTGGCTCACCTGAGGCTTCAAGGAATTCAGGTATTCCCTTACCTAGACGATTGGCTCCTCGCTGCTTCCACCAAGCATCTTCTTTGCCAAGCCAGAGACTCCTTCCTTCATCTTGCAGACTGGCTATGGATCACTATCAATGTTTCCAAGTCCCTCTTGGACCCAGTGCAGATCTTAGACTTCATCAGGGCATGGCTGGACACCCTTCAACTGAAAGTCTTTCTAACTCCAGACAAGGTCCAGAGTCTACGGGCCCATATATCCATAGTTCTTGGCCCCATGTTACCCAAGGCGGGTGACGTTCTCAGAGCCCTGGACTCCATGGCTGCAGCAATCTCGATCCTCTCCTGTGCACATCTACACATGCAGGTTCTTCAATGGACTCTAGCCATACAGTGGTCTTGGCTAGATCTCCCCATGGAACATCCAATTCAAATCAGCAAAGTCTGCAGGGTGTCACTTCTCTGGTGGCTCCAATCCCCAGAGATCGCAGTGGGACGCCTATTTGTTTCACCCACAGCCCAAGCCACAGTGATCACAGACGCCTCCCAGCTTGGGTGGGGGGGCATTATCTGGGGAGGACGGTCCAAAGCACGTGCTCCCAGATCGAGACCAGATTGCACATCAGTGTTCTGGAGATGAGAGCAGTGCTTTTAGCTTTGCAAGCCTTCCACACTATTCTTCCTCCGGGAACTGTTGCAATTCAGTCAGACAACATGTCAGTTTTCTGGTACATCAGCAAACAGGGAGGAACCAGATCTTACCCTCTGTGTCATGAGGCCATGAGAGTGTGGGAGTGGGAGATCTCCACCAGTCGGTTTCTGATTGCAATGCACATCCTGGGACGCTCCAACATCTTAGCGGGCAGATTGAGTCGGGGCTATTCTAATGCCATATGAGTGGTCTCTGAAACAGTCGATAGCGAAGGAGATCTTCCTTGCGTGGGGTCAGCCTTACTGCGATCTCTTTGCATCTCCTTCCAACGCGAAGTGCGACGAGTTCTTTGTTCTAATTCCCTCACCAGGGGATCCCCCTAGAGATGTTCTAGTCCATGCTTGGCCTCCCGGGTTGCTTTATGCTTATCCCCCATTAACACTCATTCCGAAGTTTCTTCAGAAAGCTTGCCAACTGGGGTGCAAAGTGATCCCCATTGCCCCATTCTGGCCTTGTCAAGTGTGGTTCCCCTTTCTCATGTTCTAGCTCCTCCTTGGGTTCTGGATCCCTGCCCGGATCTCATTTCTCATCTCTCGGGCACTTGTCCACCCAACCTGGACAGCCTCAAGCTGACGACTTGGTTGCTCCAGTTCCCTTGATTGCCAGGACTCCCGGTCTTTCATCTTCAGTAAAAACTATTCTGGTGGCATCTCACAAGGCTTCCACTAGGAAGATTTACCACAGTAAATGGAAACGACTCTCTGTTTGGGCTTCTCAGAGAAACCTAGATCCTTTTACAGCCCCTGTTTCTGCAGTGTTGGATTTCTTAGCCAATATTTTTCTGCAAGGGTCTAGTTCCTCCACTGTGAAAGTGCAACTGGCAGCTATTTCGAATTTCCACTTCGCGAAAACATGAATGTCCTGGCCTCTTCTAGATGGTGTAAGGCTTTCTTTAAAGGCACCTTTCTTTTACGTCCTCCAATTAAGGACTCTGTTCCTCCTTGGGACCTTACCTTGGTTCTCCAGGCTTTAGTTGCTCCACCCTTTGAACCTGCACCATCAGTAGATTTGACGTTCTTATCCTGGAAGACAGCCTTCCTAGTGGCCATTATGTCGGGTAGGAGGGTTTCTGAGATTGATCTTCCATAAGGACAGGGTTTCCTTCCGCACAAACCCTTCTTTCTTACCAAAAGTGGCTTCTGAATCAAACATTAATCAAACAATTAACCTGCCTGTTTTCTTTCCAAACTTTCAGAACAAAGGTGAATATAAACTGCACTTGCTAGATGTTCATAGACAGCTTTGTTTTTATTTACATAGAACAAAGCCCTTCCATAAGTCTGACCAGTTATTTGTGTCTTTTTCTAAACCCTCTCTGGGTAAAGCCATCTCCAAGGTTTCCTTCGCTAGATGGATTACACAATGTATTTTGCAAATTTACAAAGACAAAGGTCTGTCCCCGCTGGGTTCTATTAAAGCTCATTCTACCAGATCTATGGTGACTTCTGCTGCCTTTTGGTCTAGGGTTTCATTGGATGACATTTGTGCGTCAGCAACTTGGGCAAGGTCACATACCTTTATTTCTCATTATAAGTTGGATTTGATCTCCAGAGGGAGAGCATCCTTTGGCTCTGCGGTGCTCAGGAATATCCTTCCATGAGGGCCTCCCAGGAGTTTGAGTAGCTGGGGACTCTGTTCCACAGGTTGCAGATAAAATTAAGTTAGCTACTTCAGATAAATAAGTTATGTACTCGTCATAACGCTCCATCTGAGTAGTTACACTTCATTTTTCTGCAACCTTCCCACCCTCCTTCCCCCAGACCTTCTCATGGTTTATTGTAAGTTGAGTTGCTGATTGGTTTGAGTGGTGGCAAACATGATCTGAGGGAAGGTAGGAGATGGTGATGGGTTATGGGTAAGGGGAAGGAGCTTGGAGCACAGAGCAGATGCTTGAAAAGTTGCCGGCTCGGATCCGATATGGATCCAAATACTACAGGTTGCAGAAAAATGAAGTGTAACTACTCAGATGGAGCGTTATGGTGAGTACATAACTTCTTTTTATGGAGCTTAAGAACATTTTGGGAGAAATAATTAGCTTTCAGCAAGAAATATTACTTATAGGTGGGGACTGGAACTTGATTTGCAAGAGTGAGGATGTATCTAGGGGATCTATAAGGGAAAATATAACAAAAGAGGGTAGATTTATGAAGAGAATTTTGAAATTATTTGCTGTGGAAGACATGAATTCAGTAGTAGGAACTCAGCGAAATTTACTTATTATTCCCCAAAGTACAGTAAGTGATGTTAGACTAGACATAAATTATATTTCACAAGAACATGTCCATTTAATTGAAACCTTTGAAACACATCCAATAACTATTTCATATCATGCAACAGTAACAATTAAGATAAAAATGCAGGGTAATGAAGTAAAAATGAGACACTGGTACTTCCCCATCTAACTGTTAAAAGCAGAGAAATTTAAGGAATGGGTAGTGCAAATTTTGTGAGAGTTATTAAGGAAGATAGCTTTTTTCAGATGTTGCAGCTAGTGAGTTGGATAAAATGAAAGTGGAGTTTAAAAATAGGGTAGACGTAAAAGAAAAAAGACGTAGTTAAGACATAATAACAATTATTTAGAGGGATGACAAAGGTTAAAGTATTGCAGAATAAAGGAAAACTCACAGATCAAGAAGAGGCACACCTGCTGATTGTTAAAGAGAATGTAAGAGAGTATCTGGATAATTTGCATGAGTTTAGAAAGCAAATGTTTTTGATAATAACTCCAGAGCAGAGAAACCTTTAGCATGATGACTTGGGCAACGTAAAGTAAAAAGGGTTGTTGCCAAACTTAGGGAGCCTATGCTAAGAGAAATAACTAAAAATCCTGTAGAGGTATTAAGAGATGTTTCAGAAATTTTGTATAATGCAGAGAAATGTAAAACTCAAGAAAAAGCAAATGGAAATATTTATGGAAGACTGGAAGACTTAATATGCCAAGATTAGATGTGCATGAAGCTCAACAATTAACAGTTAAATAAGAGGAGATGAGATAAAAATGATGACATATAATCAATCTGTAGGATTGTCTCCAGGAATAGATGGTATTCCTGTGGAAGTTTGGAAGCTAGGAAGGAAGAAAGTGATAAAGATATGGAAAGTTTTGTTTAACAGTATTTTTGAAGAAAAGGGAGCACCAACATCCTAGAAGAAAGCTATGCTGGCTGTATTACCTAAAGACAATAAAGACCCATCAGACCTAGCTTCATATAGGCCCAATTCAATTTTAAACCATGAATCTGATGTCCTTTTCATTCTTCCTCACTTATCTGACTCAGCTGCCTACTACAGACTTTGGATCCAACTGTTGAGCTCCTCCCTCTACCCATAATGCTGCATTCCATCCCTGTTACCCCAGATCTTGTTTGCTGCCATCATGGTCATGTGGTTAGACATAGGTTCTGCTCTCAAGCATTTGTAAGCAAGTTTTTCTTCATATTTGGTTCTAAAATTTCTGTAATTCTTTACTTAAACTTTAAAATTTTTTTCTTATAACCTCCCTTTTAGTTGTCACTGGTGTTAGGGATTTTTTGAAATCCTTCTGTCTGGCTTTTTCTACTAAGCTTTTAGTAGTCTTTCTTACCAATGCTGGTAATTTCTTTTTCTTGTATCTGTTTTTTTCTTGTTTAAAAAAAGTTGTTTACTTTTCTGCGATTATGTTTACAGTGTTTGCCCGCCTTTTTCTGTAACTATGTCGGATAAGCCAACAGGTTTTAAAAAATGCACTTTTTGTGGGCATAAGATCCCAAACTCAGATGTCCACAAGGAGTGCATTTATTGCCTTAGCCCTGACTATCTAAGTATGGCCTGTACAGTCTGCTGTAATTTTAACCCGAGAGCTTTGGCTGACAGACATAATAAGCTTATTTTTGAAAGGCTTACTACCTGCCTCTTCTTCTGTGTCTCAAAAATCCTCAAAATCTGGCAAAGTAGCTTCCTCAGAGCTCAAGAAAAGGTCTCTGCCGAAGTCCCCCCCCCCAGTCTTCTAGGAGTCTAAGGAAAAAGTCAGAAAAATTATGGATCTGACACCCTTAGATCTGAGATATCTTAGCCTACCACCTGATCCGAAACCTTCTTTGGATTCATAGGTTTCAGCTGCAATAGTTATCTCCACATTTCTAAAGACTTCCTCACTGGATCCAGATCTGCCTTTGGATCTGAAGCCAAGTACGGCTTGCAGGAGCAGAACTCCTAAGTTTATGGTAAAGCCCATATGTTATGTGATCCTATCTCGCCTACATTCTGACTGATGGGTTCGGAGCCGATCCCTCGGCTCCGACTCGGCACGCTTATGCCAAAGAGCGAAGTCTCTTATTGGCTGAGCTTACTATATCCCAGGATGCACCACTACCAGTCCCCCAGATCTCGTTTGCCGCTAACCTGCGAAGACGTGGTCTCGAGCTGGCTGAGCTGAGTAGTATTTATTTACTAACTTTTTTCTGTCAGAAATTTGCTGTTCTTGTCATAAAAAGCTGTTTTAACGGCTATTCTTCACTTTGTGGTGTGTTTGAAGTTTTGTGAGAACTTTGTAGTGTGATTGGGCGTTGATTTGATTTCAGGCCTCCTTCTTCTTAGGGCCTTCCCGGTCAGTCAACCCCCCCTTAAACCTTAGAGGGTTTCAAAGTACCCTTTACTTAGTTGTTACAGATTGTTTACCTAATCGGCAGTTGTAAACCGATTTTAGGTAGTGTCATTTGATTAAAAAATCTAGTGGATAGTGTTGTTTTTTTCTGTCAGGGATTACTGTTTTGTTGCTATAATGTCTCAGAATCCTAGGCCTTCGGGCTTCAAAAAATGCACCAAATGTAATTTTAAAATGTCTATCACAGACGATCACTCGCTCTGTGTGTATTGTTTGGGTGCAAAACATTTACAAGAGTCATGCAGTGTGTGTCACGCTTTTTCCTCAAGGGTCCTCCAGGAGAGGAAAAATAAACTTATTCTTAAAGGGTTAATAAAACCCTCCTTCGAAGAAGCCCTAGCATCCTCTCCTTCTCCAGCCAAAAAGAAGAAGGCGTCGGCTCCGACCAGTCCGTCGGATCCGACCGCCAAAAGACATAGGCAGGCTTCTCCTTCGGCTCCAAGGACTTCGGGGGCGGGACAGTCTGCCTCGATGCCACCAGTCTCGACTCCTCTGGCTTCGGAGCCGATGGCTGGGGCATCGAGAGGCGGGTCACCTTCGTTGGCTCCACTGGTCTCGGAGCCGACAAAGGTTGCCCGCTCAGACACTTCCTCCTCGGCGCCGAAGTCCTCCTCGGCACCGATGGAATCTAGTGTGGGTATTCCTTCGGCACCGATAGTCATCGGGTCGCCTCGGAGCCGGTCCCCTAGCCCTTTGGGGCCGTTGGAGAGGCCATCTCGAACCCGTTCAGTATCCTCTCGGTCTTCGAGGATGTCAGATTCAGATATAGACAGGGTGCTCCAAAGACTGTTCCAGTCCCCAGTCTTTCAGAAATTTGTTTGCTCCGACCCAGTTGGCTTGAGCCGATAGCCCACCCATCCCATTGCTATTCCTCCTCCGACCGCCCGGCTCCGTCGGAGCAGGTGCTGTTGGAGCCGGTGGAGATCTTAGGGTCGGCTCCGACCCTTACTCCAACCAGGCCGGGTCGAGTTTGGTACACGGACTTCTTCGGCTGGACCCGGGGTGATGTTTCGGGACCTATGTTATCGGTTCCGAGCCTCCCTCTCGGTAAGCTGCGGGACTTCCGTCGGCTATCATGGCTCGGGGACGGACACTCCCAGGATTCTGGGGTCCGGCTTTCAGAGCTATGAGGAGTGCCTTGGCCAAGTCTTCTTCGGCCATCTCTCCGGCTTTACCGGCACCTTCCCTGTACAACTGTTTCAAACTCTAAGAAATATTCCAGGCTCCTTTGCAGCATCTTTTAGGTCCTGCAGAAGTTTATCAGAAGGCAGATCACGGATAGGATGATGCAAGGTTTCCCAGGTCTCGGATCCAGGTGGGAGTTCTGCCAGCTCCGTCACATACCAGATCAGTGACTGTACCGCTCTAAGTCCATTCTATCTCCTTCTCTGATGTGACCCTTGGTTTTGGAACCTCAGGATCTAAAATCTTTGAGAGATTCAGCATCAGACCCAAGGAAAGTTTCTTCCTCTACTCCGACTGCTTACCTGATGGGCTGTGCTCCAGTACCTTCAGATGTGAATGGGTCTCAGATACGAGGTGTCAGCATCAGATCTGAGAGGGTTTTTCAGCTCTGATGTGATCAGATCCATCTCTCCCCCTCGGAGCTTCAGCCCTAGACAGATTGAGTCCGATTCTCTCCTTAAGACTCAGAACCAGGGGTGCCATGTTGTATAGGAAGCAAGATGCAGTCGATGCCAATGAGGACATGTAAAGCAATTCCAAATAAATGCTTATAGCACGAAAACCAATTCAACCAGGAAGCCACCACACGTTCCTTCTATAAAAACTGCTTTATTGACCTAGGTTTCGTCCATACGAACTTCTTCAGAATACATACTATTGCTTCAACACAAGGCTTATATATGATTTGAAATATTGAATAATTACTTAATTAAAGTAATTAACTTTCAGTAATGGATTCTTAAAAGGGAAATGTTACACATTTCATAGAATAGAACCCAATATACCAACCATATATATGTATATAAAACCCTAATGTTGGATATAAAATATATATATACACAATATATAAAAGTAAACAACTATACTAAAATCTACTAAATTAAATATACAAAATTAATATATCAGACAAAAATTTCATAACAGAAAATAAATATGACAATAAATAACTGTCCTTATTAACAAAATTTTAAACATAGCCAACAAATTATTACACATATTATTAACATTCTCCACCAGTCCACCCATTGAAACATTTCTGACAATGAAACCATAATACAGTAATATAATTGATATGCATACATATTAGTGTATGTGCAACACACCTCATTTCATAGACTCTATTCAATTTCAAGGCAATAGTAAGGGGCGTGAGTAGAGCGGCAGGCACAGGCGTGGCTCACGGAGACAAGCCTGGCTCCGCTTGTGTCAGGGAGGCCTTCAAGTCTTCCTTACGCCCGGCGCTCCCTTTGATGGGTCCTCTTTGTTTGGACCTAAGGTTAAAGACACCCTTACCCGCTGTGAGCAAGAGGGAAAAACTTTATCTGCCGTAGGTGCCCGTTATTCCACTCCCTTTCGGCCTTATCCCAAGGCTAAAGGAGGGGGGAAAATGTGGTTCCGTAAATCACGTAAGTTTTTTCCCCAACAGCAGGAAGATTCCCCTTCCAGAGGCAGAGGACGGGGAAATTTTTCTGGGAGCCCGTCCCAGAGGCGGCAGAGGGCCCCGCAATTCTGGAGACCGCGAGTCCTTTCGTGGCTCTTCAGCCTCCCACACATCATGAGGGATTGCCCGGCTGTGCTGCTCCGGGGCCAGTCGGGTGCCGTTTTGCCAAGCACCTAAAAGCCTGGGAGTCAATCACTCAGGACAGATGGGTGCCGGATCATTGCCGGAGGTTACACCATCCCATTCACATACTCACCCCCACCGTCCAAAAATCCCGGAACCACAACACAGTCAAAGGGAAATGGCAGCCGCAGAAGCTTTAAAGCTGCTAGAAAAGGAGTCATCCAACGGTCCCCACAGACCAGATCGGATCCGGAAATTACTCCAGGTTCTTTTTAGTGCCAAAAGGCAGGGGACCTGAGACCAATATTGGATCTCAGCAGACTGAACCAATCCGTCACGAAATCCAAATTCCGAATGGTCACGTTACAGTCCATTCTCCCATTGTTGGAGAAGGATGTTTGGATGTGCTCCATAGACCTCAAGGACGCCTATTATCACATACCGATACATCAGGCGTCCAGGAGGTATCTGCGCTTCAGCCTGGGAGTCAGTCATTTCCAATTTTGTGCACTGCCCTTTGGTCTCACCACAGCCCCCAGGGTGTTCACCAAGTGTTTGGCAGTAGTGACTGCTCACCTGAGGAGTCTTGGATTCCAAGTGTTTTCCTGTCTGGACGACTGGCTCCTGACTGCCACCACCAGGCATCTACTAATGGACAACCTCAAAGCCACCATCTCCCTGGGTGCTACTCTGGGGATTACATTCAATTGGTCAAAGTCTGTCTTGCTGCCCTCTCAGCGCATAAGGTTCATAGGAGCAGAGATAGACTCAAAATTGATGCGTTTTCTTCCTGCGAAAGGATCCAAACTTTACAGGGCCAAGTTCAAGCTCTGATTTCAAGATCCAAAGCCCCAGCCAGGATGGTTCTACAAGTTTTAGGTTCAATGTCTGCCACGGTTCTTTTAGTTCCTCTGGCAAGATTGCACATGAGGATTCTTCAGTGGCTATTGTCAACTCAATGGTCCTTTCAGGACCTTCCCCTCAATCATCCCATCATGATTACAGAAACATGCAAACGGGACCTTCGCTGGTGGCTTCAGACATCCAATCTAAATCAAGGAAGTCCTTTGTTATTCCCTCTCCAGTGGTCACCCTGACGACAGATGCCTCCCAGACAGGGTGGGGGGGCATTGTCTGGGCAGGTTAGTTCAGGGCTCCTGGCTTCCAGACGAAACTCTTCTCCACATCAATGTATTGGAGATGAGGCGGTACTTCTATCCCTACAGGCCTTACACAGGTTTCTCCCTCAGGGCATAATCGCCATCCACACAGACAACATGTCGGTGGTCTGGTACCTAAACAAGCAAGGAGGGACCAGATCTTACCCCTTTGCAGAGAGGCCATGAGGTGTGGGAATGGGCGGTAGCTACCAGCCGTTTCTTGGTAGCGACCCACATTCGGAAATCGAATATACTGGCAGACAGATTAAGCAGGACAATTCTCTCTCCTCACGAGTGGTCCTTAAACAAAACAGTAGCAGCTCAGGTTTTCCAGAGATGGGGGACGCCGTGCTGCGACCTATTTGCAACTCCACTAAACACGAAGTGCAAAAGGTTCTTCTCCTTGACTCCACATCAGGGAGTACCAGCTATGGATGCTCTAGCACAACCTTGGCCAACAGGGCTACTATATGCCTTTCCTCCGATTCCACTTCTCTCCAAAGTCATTCAAAAAGCTTCTCAATTGGGGTCCGCAATGATACTGATTGCCCCATTCTGGCCTCGTCAGGTATGGTTTCCTTACCTGAAGAAACATGCGGTGGACGATCCGTGGACTTTAGACCTAATTCCGGATCTGTTAATTCATCAGTCGGGACAACAGCACCAGTCCCTTCACTCCTTGAAGTTGACAGCTTGGCTCCTCCACTTCCGACTTTAGTCAGAAGTCACACATTAGACCCGGAAGTTATTCACATTTTATCTTCGGCCCACAAACCATCCACTAAGAAATTGTACCTCAGTAAGTGGAAGAGGTTTGCTATCTGGGCTCAACTCAGGGGCTTAGACCCTATCACTGCTCCTATCCCAGAGGTTTTGAAATTCTTAACATCCCTGTTTAATCAAGGATCTTCTGTCTCTACTATTAAAGTCCAACTAGCGGCTATCTCTAAATTTCACGAGTCCATGGATCCTCCATTGATGAGCAGCAGACTATGCAAAACTTTCATTAAAGGTGGTCTGTTAAGACCCCAGTTTTCATCCTGCACCTCCGTGGGATCTAGATTTGGTGCTTGCATTAACATCTTCCCCTTCGAACCGGCTGCTACATGTGAGTTAAAATATCTGTCTTGGAAAACGGCCTTCTTAGTTGCAATTACTTCTGCAAGAAGAGTTTCAGAGCTTCAAGCCCTGTCTATCAGACCACCGTACTTGATTTTTCACAAGGATAGAGTATCACTTAGACCTAATCCATCCTTTGTCCCAAAGGTCTGTTCTAATTTCTGTCTCCAACAATCCCTAGAGCTGCCAGTTTTCTTTCCAAAATTCTCCAATGAAGCTGAATACACTCTCCATAAATTGGATGTTCACAGGCAATTGCGCTTCTATTTAGACAGGACTCAACAAATTCGTAAGTCAGACCAATTGTTTGTGTCCTTCTCAGACAATAAATTGGGCAAAACCATTACAAAAGCTACTATCTCCAAATGGATTAGAGATTGTATAACTCAGGCTTATTCTTCTTCGAATAAGCAACTTACAACGTCTATCAAAGCTCACTCTACCAGAGCTATGGCGACTTCTATAGCTTTTCATTCCAAGCTTGCTATCTCGGAGATTTGTGCTGCGGCTACTTGGTCCAATCCGCACACTTTCATTTCCCACTATAAATTGGATGTGGCATCTAAAGGGCGAGCATCATTTGGTTCCACGGTACTCAGGAGTGTTTTCCAGTGAGCCACCCAGGATTCAGGTGCTAGGGGCTGTCCCATCAGTCAGAATGTAGGCGAGATAGGATCACATAACATCTTTTAGTTATGTACTTACCATAACTTCAGATGTTTGGGATCCATCTACTACATTCCTAATACCCACCCTCCTTCCCCCTGCCTTGGAGATCAGAAGAGATTGAACGGTTTTGAGTTCTACTGTTTTATCTTGTTTCATCTGATGATGTTATATAAGCAGAGCGTGCATGTGTGCATGTATGCGGACAAACTAGATCTGGGGGACTGGTAGTGGTGCATCCTGGGATATAGTAAGCTCAGCCAATAAGAGACTTCGCTCTTTGGCATAAGCGTGCCGAGTCGGAGCCGAGGGATCGGCTCCGAACCCATCAGTCAGAATGTAGGCGAGATGGATCCCAAACATCTGAAGTTATGGTGAGTACATAACTAAAAGTTTTCCCTCCTTGCCTGTACAACTGTTTCAAACTCCTAAGAAATATTCCAGGCTCCTTTCCACAGCATCTTTTAGGTCCTGCAGAAGTTTATCAGAGGCAGATGCGGATAGGATGATGCAAAGGTTTCCCAGGTCTCGGATCCAGGTGGGGGGTTCTGCCAGCTCCGTCACATACCAGATCAGTGACTGTACACTCTAAGTCCATTCTATCTCCTTCTCTGATGTGACCCTTGGTTTTGGAACCTCAGGATCTAAAATCTTTGAGAGATTCAGCATCAGACCCAAGGAAAGTTTCTTCCTCTACTCCGACTGCTTCCCTGATGGGCTGTGCTCCAGTACCTTCAGATGTGAATGGGTCTCAGATACGAGGTGTCAGCATTAGATCTGAGAGGGTTTTTCAGCTCTGATGTTATCAGATCCATCTCTCCCCCTCGGAGCTTCAGCCCTAGACAGATTGAGTCCGATTCTCTCCTTAAGACTCAGAACCAGGGGTGCCATGATTTGCTTTTCTCAGAAGCTTCAGCTCCAAAGGGGTCATGGCTTCTTCTGTGCCCTCAGCCTTTGGGTTAGTAAAAAGGGCTTTTTCTCTCCAGAGAGAACTGTCCTCTCTTATTTCAGATCCTACCCCTTTAGTTTCATCAGTTATGAGCTCTGAGTCAGTCAGGCCTATTCCACAGAGGCAGCCAGTTCCAACAGCCCTCCAGACAGTTCCAGTAGAGGAGCTTTCCCGTCTTCTGACACCGCTCCAGAATATCCCATGGAAGAACTCCCTTAGAAGATGATGTTTAAAAGAAGACATGTAGACTCCCCCTTGGAGTCTCTCATGGAAGACACCAATGTTGATGAAGGAGAAAGATTCCCCAGATCACCACCAGATGATATCTCCTTTGGAGATATTTTAGAGATCCTGAAGCAGAAAGGTGGCTGGTCATCCCAAACTCTTTCTCCTGAAGAATCAGGTTCTTGGAGGCTTTTGGTTCTGGCCCATCTACATCTTGGGTCACTCCCCCCCAACAGATGAACTAATTGATATGGTTTCCCGATGGGCATGGAAGGAGCTGGATACTGTTGAGCCCATTCCCAAGCACCCTGACAAATTTTGTGGCCACCTACAGACAGACCCCACTGGAGCAAAGGAGTCACAGTTGATGCTATAGTGGTGGTGGCAGCCACTAAGAAAGAGCTAGAAGATCAGAGCTCTACTGTCCATCTGCCCAACAGAGAGTCTAGAGCTCTGGACATATTTGGAAAGCAGGTGTTTGCCTCAGCTACCTTCACACTGAGGCCACTTAACAATCTGGCCCATTTTACTAGACTTCAGAGAGATCTGACTAAAGAACTTTCAAATACTTTCTGAGTCCATGTCTGTTTAGGATTTCAAGAGAACATCCTCTTAACTGGCCACTCTTTTATCCATATCAAATGCTTTGATGAGGTTAATCTCTCATACAGCTGAAGGTACCTCACGAGCAGCCAATTCAGGCATCACCTTAAGGAGATATGCCTGGATGTGACTATACGACTTTGCAGAGCCTTGTAAGGCATATTTTATTAACACCCTATTTGATGGCACATTCTTGTTTGGACCACAGCAAAAAAGATGGAAAGATCCTGTCTGCCATAGGGATCAAGCTTTCTACCCCTCAGTGGACCTTCTCTAGGAACAAGAGAGGTGGTAAGAAAATGTGGTTCCACAAATCTCAGGATCAATTCCAGGATTCGCATGGGGAAAATTCCTCCAGAGGCAGAGGGTGAAATTTTAATGGCAGATGTCATGCTAGAGGCCAAGGAGGCCTAAAAAAACAGGGCTTTAGAGATTATTTTTTGGATAGGCTCTATCAGCAATTCTGAAGTGCTGCTTGACTGCCCTACTCTGGAGGAAGTCAGGGGCTGACTGTCTTTGTACCAAGATGCATGGACAAACATCACAAAAGATTCATGGGTATTAAGTATAATATTCAGAGGCTATTTCATACCATTTTCTCTTCTTCCTCATTGTCAAAAGAAGAAACTTCCTGCCATTCCACCCAGTCAGAGGAAGGCCACAGCACAAGAAATACAAAAGCTGCTAGGAAAAAAGAGTCATCCAAAAGGTCCCACCAGACCAAATATGATTCAGAACCTATTCACATTTCTTTTTAGTGCCAAAGAAAACAGGGGCCTCAGACCCATTTTGGATCTAAGCAAAATTAACTAGTATGTAAAGAAAGCAAAGTTCCGAATGGTCACAGTTCAGTCCATTCTACCTTTTCTACACAAGGACGATTGGATGTGCTCTGTAGATCTTCAGAATGTGTACTATCATATCAGAATAGACAGACAATACAGAAGACATCTCCACTTTTCACTGGGAGCCAGTCATTACCAGTTCACAGCTCTGCCCTTTGGACTCATCACAGCCCCCATGGTGTTTACCAAATGCATGGCATTAGATGCGATTTACTTGAGACTCAAGGGATTCCATGTGTTTCTGTATCTAGATGACTGGCGCCTAACCACCCTTTCCAAATATCAACTTCAGCATACCATTTATTTATTTTATTTATTTATTTTACATTTGTTTATCAGGAAAGTCCGACTGGACTAGGTCCATTTACATGGGAGGCCTAGGGAGAAAAGCTCCACAATTATAACAATAATACATGTTTTATACAGAATTATAACAATAATACATGTTTTAAACAGAATTATAACAAGTTAGCAGTGAAGAACACCAATACATCTTTACATGTGGGAATTTATAAACAGACAAGACATAATAGATATTTACATGTAGGAATTTTTAGACAGATAAGACATATTAAAATAACATTATTCACATTTTCAGGCTAGAAATATGAATACACGCAGAATATATGTCAGCAGTGATCATGGTTGTTGAGCTACTGACTAGCAATAGCTTAACTGTTAGTACTGTAGAGCATTACAGTGAAGTAATTAGAAGACATCATTGTCAATAGAGGGTGAGAGGTAGGAAGCATTTATTTTTATGTAATACACGGACATAACCAGGTATTCAGTAGGTGTGCTTTTAGGGTGTTTTTGAAGTCTGAGGTAGAGGAGCTTGCTGCTATTGAAGGGGGGGAGGGTATTCCAGTTTTTAGCAACTGTGTGGGAGAATAGTGCTTTTCCTGTGGTATTATTAACTCTAGAGATACTGAGGAGTGATTTGTCATTAGAGCAGAGGGGGCGATTTGCTGTGTATTGAGTTAGTAGTTGCCCTAGTGATGGGGTTTTATCAGGATATTTTAGAATGTTGTAAGTAATGACTAGCTGGTGGAAATTGAGAAGTTGTGGAAATTCTAACCATTATAGGTCCTTAAGCGCTATACAGTGGTATGTTCTGAAGGAGGAGTTGTTAGCAAACTTGGCAATCTTATTATAGCATGAGTCAAGTTTATCCAGGTCTGTTTTTCTGATATGGGTAAGAATAAACCTATAAGGGATATAAACCTCAACACAACAATGAATAGAACATGCTGGAGGGATAGATTCCCTTCGCAGAGACTTCCCTTACTATGGAACAGGGTCCCGATCTACATAAGACAGAGCCCCTCACTATCACTCTTCAAGAGGAGCCTTGATGAGTGGAAGGGTAACAGAAAGTTCATACCGGGGATCACACCAACAGCACTACTAGATAGGGGCCAAGGGTACTAGCTACTAGTACAAGGATCTAGGGAACTACTAAAGGGGCGGTGAATACCGTACAACGTGGCTGGGCTAATATATGCCTTCGGGCAGATAGCCCAGTACCAACCTATGAACCTATGAACCTATAAGTGCTGCATACATTAGTGTGGACAATAGGTGAGTTTGTGCAAGGGTGATTCTAGCTTGATCTGAGAGGAAGTTTTTGAGCCTATAGAGTGTACCCATTTTTGTGAACCTTTTTGATAGCTTGGGATATATGGACATTGAAGTGAAGGTTTTTGTCAATTTCGATGCCCAGGAGTTTAGTGTGGGTTGAAGGGGAAATGGTGGAACCATTTCTGGAAGTGATAGTAAAGGAAAGAGGAGTAGTTTTTGATTTGTTGGGGGTAAATAACAATAATTTAGTCTTGTTGGGGTTTAGGATGAGTTGGATGTCAGTAATCCATTTTTCCACAGAGCTAAAGGATTCTTGGGTGAGTTGTTGAAGGGAGGGGAGGGAAGGGGCTGAGCAGATTAGAATGGAATCATCTGCATACTGTATAAGTGAGACCTGCTTGGCTGTGGTATGTAAGCTGTTGGTGAAAATAGAAAAGAGAAGTGGGCCTAGTATTGAGCCTTGTGGTACACCTATGGAAGTTGGAAGTTGAGGGGAAAGTATACCTTGCCATTGGACAGACTGCTGCCTTTCAGATAGATAATTCCTGAACCAGGCAATAGTAGATGGGGCAAAGGATAGGGAGGCTAGAGTATCTAGTAGTATTGTGTGTGAGACCATGTCGAATGCCTTGGGAGATCCAGAAATATAGCAGATGTGAAGTTATTATTATTCCTGTGTTGGTTAACTACGTTAGTAAAGGAAAGAAGAGCAGTAGTTGTGCTGTGAAGTGGCCGGAAGCCATGATCTGAATTACTTAACTTCATTGGGTATCGGATCCGACCTGGATCCGAGCCGGCAGCTTTCCAAGCTAGAGATCTGAGCTTCAAGCTCCTCCCCTTACCCATAATACCCTGCTACCTTCTTTCAATCCTCAGATCTCATTTGTTGCGGCTTTGTCAAGCACGAGTATTCGAGCTCCTAGCGTTTCAGGCGATTTGTAAGTGTTTTTGCCTAAAATCTCTCTTAGTTTTTAGTGTGTGTGGTTAGTTTAATTTTATAGTTTAAATCCCTGAGATTTATTCCCTCGTTCCCTCGTAGTTTAAATCCTAGTAGGCCCCTCCTTTCCCTTAGGTGTTTGTGTGGGCGTGTGTGTGTTTTTTTGTTTAGAAATCATGGCCGAGGCCCCAAAGGCCATCTTTTCTAAGTGCACTGAGTGTGGCCATAAGCTATCCCCAGCGGATGGCCACACTCAGTGCAACCTCTGCCTGGGGGTACCACATTTGACCTCGGGCTGCCAGATTTGTGCAGCCTTTAACCCCTGCTCCCTGAGGGATAGGAGGAATAAACTGATTCTGGCGGGTCTCCTACCCGCGGAGTCGGCTTCTTCCGCCACTCCCTCGGTGGCTACAGCCACGGCTGTGGCTGCTCAGCCTGCTGTCCCCCCTCCCCTGGCTGGGACTCAACCTCCCACTTCTTCCCAGGGAGAGAGGGACTCTAAAAATGAGAAGAGAGAGAGGAAAGAGAGAGAGAGAGATGCACAGAAGCCACAAGCGGCAGGCCGACTCAGTCCCCTCAGCCCCGCCTGCCAAGCTGCTCTCCTCACCCCAGAAGGTCTCTGGGCTTTCCTCCCCTCGGCTCCATTCTCCACGCTTCTCCTCGGAGCCGGAGGTGGAGGCCCGACCATCTTCAAGGTCATCACGGCGGCCTTCCTGGCCAGCTTTGGCGGCCTCTTCAAGGTCAACCTGTAGCCTCTCTGATGCTGATATGGACCGGATGATGCGTCGCTTTCTCCAAACCCAACTGCAGATGGGAGTGCTGCTGCCTCCCCCCCGGAGGGGGGGAGTTTAGCCCCACTTTTTGCCCTGATAGCTCCTTCTCCGATCCACTATCGGGTTTCGGAGCCTTCGGATCCGAGGAGTCTCAGAGTCAGGGAGTCGGTGCCGATGGTTATCGCTACCTCGACGCTGTCCATGCCCTCGAGTTTGTCTGATCCCTTTTTGGATCCGAACTCGGGGCAGACAGCCGTGCGTCAGATCCAAGGGGGCCAGTGTGTCTTCGGCTCCATTTCGGTCAGAGCACACTTCCCTCTCGGGTCCGAGCGCTTTGGCTCCGACGCCGATCCCCGCTCTGGATCCGAGGGTGTTAACCACAGAGCCCAGAGAGACTGGTTCACCTTTGGCTTTCAACGTGGTGGAGAGGGTTCTCTCGAGAGGTTCGAGACCCCCTACTCTTTCTTCGGGATCCGCCCCCACTCCCTTGCAGCTGGGCTTGTCTTCCATCGTCCAGTCCCAGGGACAACCTGCGTTGACGCCCCAGCCCGTTCCACTAGCGGAACATGACCCTGTTGGTGAGTCCTCCTCGGACAGCCCCACCGAGGAGGTCCCTCACAAACATAAATGTAAGAGGAGGCACTTGGACTCCCCTGAGTCCCTCACGGAGGACACCGATTTGGAGAAAGGGGAAGGTTCCCCTAGGTCACCCCCGAAGATGTCTCCTTTGGAGACATTATGGAAATGCTTCGCCAAAAGGGGGGGTGGTCAGCCCAAAAACCTTCCTCGGACGAGTCGGTGTTCCTGGAGGCGTTTGACACAGGCCTGTCTACCTCTTGGGTGTCCCCTCTGGCCGACCCCCTGGTTGACCTCATCACTACCAGGGCATGGAAGGAACTGGACACTGTAGAGCCAATCCCCAGGAGGCCAGATAGGATTCTTAGTCCCCCTGCGGATAGGACGGCTTGGAGTAAGGGTTCCCCGGTAGATGCCATGGTGGTGGCGGCAGCCGCCAAAAAGGAACTTGCCCAGGATAGTTCCTCAGTCCATCCCCCTGATAAGGAGTCTTGGACGATGGATCGTATTGGGAAGCAGATGTTTGCTTCAGCTACCTCTTCCATAAGGGCGCTGAATTATTTGGCCCATGAGATTAGACTTCAGTGGGATCTGGTGAAAGAATACGCTTAGTCTCCCCCTGAGTCCATGTCGGCCGAGGACAAACGGACTTTCTCGGCTTGCATGGCCACTCTGAAATCTGTTTCAAACACGTCTATGCGGCTACTTTCCCATGCCATGGAAGGGGCCGCTAGAGCCAGCGGGTCCGGCATCGCCTTAAGGTGTCACGCCTGGCTCCAGCTTTGTGACTTTTCGGAACCTTTCAAGGCGTCCTTCACGAACGCACCCTTCAATGGTTTTACCCTGTTCGGGAAGACCGTCCACGACACATTGGTTCAGAGTGAGAAAGATGGGAAGACACTGTCTGCTGTCGGAATCCGCTTCTCGGCTCCTCAAAGGTCCTTTTCCAGGAACCAGAGAGGACAAAAGAAGATGTGGTTCCGGAAGTCTCAGCAGTCCCGTTACGCTCCGGACCCTTCGTCCGTTAGAGGCTGAGGGGGACAAGGTGGACGCCAGCCCAGAGGCAGAGGGAGGCAAAAAAATTTTGGGTCTCGGGAACCCTTTTCTTTCCGACCCACGCAGCAGCCCTGAGGGGTTGCCCGACTGCTCCTCTCTGGAGGCAGTCGGGGGGGCATTTTTCGAAGCACCTGGCTCAATGGGAGTCCATCACAACAGGTCGCTGGGTGCTTCGAATAATATCCAGAGGTTACTCAATCCCTTTCATAAACCTACCTCCTCAGTCAAGGCTCCTCCTCGATGTACCACCCAGTCAGAGGGAGACTGCAGCTTTAGAGGTAAAAAAGCTGCTAGAAAAAAGAGCCATCCAGCACGTCCCCCCAGGCCAGTCCAGATTAAACAATTACTCCAGGTTCTTTTTGGTGCCAAAGAAGACGGGGGACTTAAGGCCGATCCTCGACCTTTCAACAATCAACCTCTTCATTGCCAAGGAGAAATTCCGGATGGTCATGCTTCAGTCCATCCTGCCCCTTTTGCAGGAGAAGGACTGGATGTGCTCCATAGACCTCAAGGATGCGTACTATCACATTCTCATGGACAGGCGATCCAGGAGGTTCGTCCGCTTTTGGCTAGGGGCCAGTCATTACCAGTTCAGGGTCCTACTCTTCGGCCTCACCACAGCCCCCAGGGTGTTTACCAAGGTCATGGCAGTTGTAGCAGCCCACCTGAGACTTCAGGGAATACAGGTTTTTCCTTACCTAGACGGGTGGCTCCTTACCGCCCCCACCAGGCATCTACTCTGCTTAGCCAGGGATTGCTTCCTCCTACTAGCATCCCAATTGGGGATCACCATAAACTTCAAGAAGTCATCCCTTCAACCAGTTCAAGTCTTGGAGTTTATAGGGGCCAGAATAGACACAGTTCAAACCAAGTCCTTCTTGACATCAGACAGACTTTGCAGTTTGACCTTACACGTTTTAGCCCTTCTTCAGTCACCTGCCCTGTCAGCGAAGTTAGTCCTGAGAGCTTTAGGGTCCATGGCAGCAGCAATCAATCTCGCGCCCTTAGCTCGCTTACACATGAGGGTTCTCCAGTGGACTTTGCAGGTTCAGTGGTCCATCCTTCACCACCTGTTGGACTTACCGATTCCTATCAGCAGAGTTTGCAGAAATTCCCTCATGTGGTGGCTCCAATCTCAAGAGCTTCGGGAAGGATGACCGTTTGTTATGCCGCAACCCCAAGCCATGGTGACCGCGGACGCTTCCCAACTTGAGTGGGGGGCATTATGTGGGCAGAACTGTCCAAGGTATGTGGACTCAGACAGAGACCATTCTGCATATAAATGTTCTGGAGATGAGGGCGGTGCTTCTAGCGTTGCAAGCCCTTCATGCCTTTCTCCCTCCAGGGACTATTGCAATTCAGTCGGGCAACATGTCAGTGGTCTGGTACATCAACAAACAGGGGGGAACCAGGTCTTACCCTATTTGCCGAGAGGCCATGAGAATTTGGGATTGGGCGATATCCACCAACGTTTTCTGTTAGCAATGCACATTCCAGGTCGGTCCAACATCCTAGCGGACAAACTGAGTCGAACTATCCTCTCGCCCTACGAATGGTCTCTGAATCCTTTAGTAGCGAAACAGATCTTCCGCGAGTGGGGTCAGCCTTGCTGCGATCTCTTTGCGTCACCTTCCAACGCGAAGTGCAGCGAGTTTTTTACTTTAATCCTCCCTCCGGGGGAAAGCCCTATAGATGCTTTAGTCCATGCTTGGTCACCCGGTCTTCTTTATGCTTATCCTCCTCTTTCATTGATGACAAAATTCTTACAGAAAGCTTGTCGGTTGGGGAGCAAGATTATCCTCATAGCCCCATTCTGGCCTCGTCAAGCCTGGTTCCCGTACCTACAGTCTCATCTTATAGCTCCTCTCTGGATCTTGGATCCCATCCCAGATCTGATATCTCATCCTTTGAGATTGAAACCCCCAAATCTGGTCGATCTCAAGCTCTCAGCTTGGTTGATCCAGTTCCATTAGTTGCTAGGACTCACGGTATCTCATCTGCAGTTAGATATCCTGGTAGTGGCGCATAAGCCTTCTACCAGGAAGGTTTACAATAGTAAATGGAAGCGGTTTTCCATTTGGGCGTCTCATAGGAATTTGGATCCTTTCACTGCTCCCATCCCAGCAGTGTTCGATTTTCTATCTCATATTTTTCAGCAAGGGGCCAGTTCTTCTACTGTAAAGGTTCAAATGGCTGCCATCTCCTATTTTCACATTGGAGACAATCTCAATCCCCTCACTTCCATCAATATTTGTTAGACCTTTTTGAAAGGTACGTTTCTCTTGAGACCTCCTATTATGAACTCCGTCCCTCCATGGGATCTAACTTTGGTCCTTCAGGCTCTGACTGGACCACCTTTTGAACCTGCAGCTTCTGTTGATTTGAAATTCTTGTTCTGGAAAACTGCCTTTTTGGTAGCTATTACCTCAGCTAAAAGGGTGTTGGAGCTTCAGGCCCTCTGTGTTAAGCCCCCTTACCTGGTATTCCATAAGGACAGGATCTCTCTCAGGACTAATCCATCTTTCCTACCCAAAGTGGCCTCCGAGGCAAACATCAATCAGTCCATTAATCTCCCAGTTTTTTCCCTAACTATCAAAACAAAGGGGAGTACAAACTTCATTTGTTAGATGTTCATAGACAGTTACGCTTTTATTTACACAGAACAGCTGCCTTCCGCAAGTCTTATCAGCTCTTTGTTTCCTTTGCAAAACCCTTCTTGGGTAAGCCAGTTTCGAAGGTGACTCTGGCCAGATGGATTTCTAATTGCATTCTGCTCACATACAAACTATTTGGCCTAATCAGAGCCTATAAGGGCTCGCTCTATGGCTACATCTGCTGCATTCTGGTCTAGAGTTCCCTTGGATGACATTTGCTCTGCGGCTACTTGGGCATCCTCTCATACCTTTATCTCAAATTATAAATTGGATTTAGTGTCCAGAGGAAGGGCGGCTTTTGGCTCTGCAGTGCTCCGGAATATCCTTCCTTGAGGACCTCCCACGTTTTGTGGTAGCTGGGGACTCTGTCCCACAGGTTGATGACAAAATGAAGTTAACTACTTCAGATAAAGAAGTTATGTTCTCACCATAACATTCCATCTGAGTAGGTAACTTCATTTGTCAGAAACCGACCCTCCCTCCTTCCCCCTAACCTGGTTCTTTGATTACCTGGACCCTAGGATGGTTTATCAGGTCCTTTGTTAATCCTTAGGTTAGGATTCTTCAGGTTGTTGTTTTGTGGTTGTGAGGTTATATAGGTGGGCAAATGCGATCTGAGGATTGGAAGGAGGTAGCAGGGTATTATGGGTAAGGGGAGGAGCTTGGAGCTTGGATCTCTAGCTTGGAAAACTGCCGGCTCGGATCCAGGTCGGATCCGATACCCACAGGTTGCTGACAAATGAAGTTACCTACTCAGATGGAACATTATGGTGAGTACATAACTTCTTTTTGTGTGGTGGACAGGAGTTTGTGTGTGTCCAGGAACTTCATGACTTGAAAGTGAATGCATTTCTCTAGAAGTTTAGAAAGGGGAAATAAAATGGCGATTGGACGGTAATTTGAGAAGTCGTAAGAATTTCCACCTTTATGAAGAGGGATGATGTATGATACTTTTCACAGCTGAGGTATATTGGATTCTTGTATGGAGCGGTTAATGAGGATGGACACAGGGTAGGATATGGATTCAGCAGCCATTTTTAGGAAGTTGGCAGGTAAATTATCAGCTCAAGGGTGGTAAGTTTAAGTTTCAGAAGGAGTTTCTTAATTGATGAGATAGGAACAGGTGAGAGAGCTAGGGAGGAATGTTGTTTGGATGTTTAGTTGGTGAATATGAATAGTTATTTTTGGATAATTGGTTAGAAAAGGCTAGACTAGAGACAGTGAAATGGTGGTTAATTGAGAGGCTATATCCATGCCATTATTGGCTGAGTTGGGAGTAGGAGTGGTAGTTTTGCCTGGTTTCAGTAAGGAGTTGATGGCTTGCCAAACTTTTTGTGGGTTTCTTAAGTATTTTGTTTGGGCATTAAGGGAATAGTTCTGTTTGTCAAATTTGGTTTGTCTTTTGGCTTGGTTCCTAAGTTGTTGGTAAGTTTGTTTGGACAGGGCAGTGTTTTCCCTCTTCCAGAGTTTCTAGGCCTTATCTCTAGACTTTAGTAGGGCTCTAGTGTCCCTACTTAGCCATGGCGCATAGTTAGCTTTTACTCTGACATTCCTAGTTGGGGCAATACTGTTAAGGACATTGGTAAAAGTACTGTTAAAGTAACTGACTGCCTGATCTAGTCCAAGGGTTAAGAGAGGTTCTCAGTTACATTGTCTTAGAACTGAGTTAAGATCCTAAGGATTTAGGTTGCGGTCTTGTTGGATTTGCCTATGAAATATGGGCTTGGGTAAGCTAGTGCATTTGCATAATAGGAATGTAGGGAGGTGGTCACTAAGACTATCTGGTAAGCAGCCTGTCTGGTAGTTTTGTTTGGAGCAGTTGACCAGTGTCCAATCGAGTATGGATTGTTTTTGTGATTTTTTTTATCTATTCTGGTAGGTTCATCAATGAGTTGTGAGAACCCATAGAGATTTATGTAGTTAGAGGGGCAGTTGGAATTGCAGGATAACCAGTCAGTATTTAGGTCACCTAGCAGAATACTTTCTTGTGGAAGATTATCTCTAGACTATTGTAAGATTTCCTCAATTATGGAAGTGTTGTTTCCTGGTGGGATGTAGCAGCAGAGAATATTGATTTGTTTTTGTTTTGTTTATGCAGAGAACTGAACCTAGTGTTTCAGCATTTTTGATTTTAGGTAGAGGGGTTTGCAGAGGTTGGAGATTTAGTGTATTTTTAAAGAGAATTGCTATTGCAAGGACTATTTGCTCCAGATTTCTGACTCCTTGGGCATTATGATAAATCTTGCCAAATTGAAACTTGCTGCAGTTTAGAGCCTAGAACTTATTGGGACCGTTTAAACAAATCTACAAAAATAGCATTCTTGCCTATCCATTGCATTACTTCTATCAGGAATCAGATTCAGGATATTCTTTCTCTTTCATCTCCCCCAGCAAAATTAATGCTTCAAGCTCTGGGTTCAATGGCAGCTGTCATAGTGCTACTTCCTCTAGCATGCATCTTTATGCAAGTTCTCCAATGGACTCTGGCTGTACAGTCGTCCATTCTACGTCAACCCTTGTCTTTTCAAGTAAAGGACACTGCTGTTTGTATGCGACACATTTGCTGGTGGATACAATTGGACAGTCTTTTTCTGAACAGACCTTTTGTACTACCAAACCAAGTAGTCACAGTGACCACAGACACTTCTCAACTGGGGTGGGGGGGCATTTATTGGGAAGAACTGTCCAAGGCATGAGGTCCCCCCAAGAGAGCAAGTTGCATGTCCGTGTCCTAGAGAATAGACCAGTTCTTCTAGCATTGCAGGAATTTTAAAATGCTCTTCCCTTGGGGACTATTGCAGTTCAAACTGGCAACATGACTGTAGTCTGGTACATCAACAAACAAGGAGGAACTCGATCTTACCCCTTTGTAGAGAGACCATGAGAGTTTGGGAATGGGTGATCTCATCAGACCTCTTTCTTATTGCAATGCACATTCTGGGGAAAACCAGTGTACTTGCAGACAAACTAAGCAGATCCATTCTGATGCCTCACGAGTGGTCTCACAGTCAGTCAGTAGTGAATATGATTTTCAGGCAATGGGGCCAGCCTTGCTGGACCTATTTGCCACCCCACTAAACAAGTACAGCAGATACTTTGCTCTAATCCCCCTTCAGGAGAAGTCACTGAGAGATGCAGATGCTGTTCTTCATGCTTGGCCTTCGGGTCTCCTTTATGCCTATCTTCCTCTTCCCCTGATTCCAAGAGTTTTGCAGAAAGTAAGCAGGTTGAAGAGCTCAGAAATCCTCGTTGCCCCTTCTGGCCTCGGCAATTATGATTCCCCTTTCTATGGTCTCCTCTTCGTAATCCTCCATGGATACTGATTCAGGATCCTGTTTCTCACCTGTTGGGGATTCAACACCCCACCATTCAGGCCCTCAAGTTGACTGCATGGTCTCTCCACTTCCAGTAATAGACAGTCCAGGTTTTCTTCCCCAGTTTGTGACATTATTTTGGTTTCTCAAAAGGATTCTACCAAAAAAGTTTGTAGAAGCAAATGGAAAAGGTTCTATATTTGGGCATCAGATAAGGACATTGATCCTTTTTCTGCACCAGTTTCAGCTATTCTTCATTTTTTGACAACTCCTTTCAAAGATGGTGGTAATTTCTCTATGATTAAACTTCAGTTGGCAGCAATTTTAAATTTCCACACACGGAGTAAATCTTTTTCCTTGACTTTCTCTAGATTATGTAAAGCTTTTATTAAAGGCATTTTTCTGCTAAGACCTGAAATAAAAGATTACTCACCACCTTGGGATCTTACTGTAGTACTCGAAGATTTGACACAAAAACCCTTTGAATCTTCAGACAAATCTGACCTAAAAGTTCTGTCATGGAAGACAGCTTTTTTGGTAGCTATTACTTCGGCAAAAAAAAATTCTGAACTCCAGGTTCTTTCAGCAAAAACTCCTCACATTATTTTCCACAAAGATCGTGTTTCTCTATGGACTAACCCTTCTTTTTTACCTAAGGTAGCTGCTTCTGAAAATGGCATCAATCAATCCATTCACTTGCCAGTTTTCTTTCCAAATTTTGCAAATAAAGAAGAGTACATGTCACACCTCCTTGACATACACAGGCAATTATGTCTTTATTTTCACAGGACAAAACAATTTAGAAAGTTGGGCTAGCTTTTTGTATCTTTCTCTCCAAATTGCCTAGGACAATCAGTTTCTAAAGTCAGCCTAGTTAAATGGATTACAGACTGTATCTCATGGATTTACGCTAAAAACGTATGATGTTGCCAATACCTTCCTGAGCTCACTCTACTAGATCTATGGCTGCATCATCAGGTTTTTTGGTCAAGAACATCTATTGATGACATTTGTGCAGCAGCCACATGGTCCAAGGCTCATACCTTTATCTGACATTATGAATTGGACATCATATCTAGAAACAGAGCCTCATTTGGTTCGGCAGTACTCCGGAATATCTTTCCATGAGGGCCACCCAAGGTGAATGTAGCTGGGGACTCTGTCCTATAAGTGAGGAAGAATAAAAAGGACAACATCAGATTTATAAGTTATGTACTAGATGGACTAACCCTTCTTTTTTACCTAAGGTAGCTTCTTCTGAAAATGGCATTAATCAATCCATTCACTTGCCAGTTTTCTTTCCAAATTTTGCAAATAAAGAAGAGTACATGTCACACCTCCTTGACATACACAGGCAATTATGTCTTTATTTTCACAGGATGATGCAGCCAAACTAGAATGATGCCACAGTACAAAGACAAAATAATCAATTTTAACAATTGGCTAAAATTTTGGTGTCATTCAAAGGGGATCCAGTGTCTATCAGCCTGGGATGACATGCTCGACAAGCCACGTTGCTTCGCTAGGGACGGCTTGCACCTGTCACCACTGGGCTTTTGGATATTGGCAAAGGCTCTTGCCACCCCCATAGTGCCTTTTTTAGGCAAGGCTCAAAAGTCAAACCCACCCCCATAGACAGCACAAGGAACAAGAAACTAAGGGTAATGCTGCTAAACGCCAGAAGTCTTAACCTCAAGATGCACGCAGTCGAAGCTCTCCTCAGTATGGAGAACATCGATATCTGTGCAGTGACAGAAACCTGGTTCAAGGCTCCAGAGAGCACCCCAGCACTACCAGGCTATACCTCGTATCATGCTTTTCGGCCCCAAAACCCGTACCGAACCACAAAAGGAGGGGGAGTTTCCCTATTTATCAAGGATATCCACACCTCCAGGTTAGTGGCATTGCACGAAGTATCGGAGACCATCCATGTGCAACTAACAGTGGGCAAGACTGCTTTTCAGTTTATAGCATCCTACAGACCACCCTCTCAAAGTCAAGAATCCCATTCAGCTTTCCTGAAAACATTGGAGAACATGAAGATCTCTCCAAACACCATTATATTGGGCGACTTCAACTACCCAAACATTGACTGGGAGCACTACTCAAGCCCCAGCACCTTAGCCCAAAGATTCCTGGAAATTATAAACTCAAATGCTATGGAACAACTAGTCACCACTCCCACAAGAGGGACAACATACTAGACCTGATCATTACCAACATGGGGACTCTATGTTCCACACCAGAAGTATATCCTCATTGGTAAGATCAGACCATAAATTAATTTCACTGGATGTCCACATCCCGACCCCACCCCAGCCCAGAAAACCACAGTGAAAAACTTCTCAAAAGCGAACTTCTCACTTCTCAAAACCGAAGTGGAATCCTTCAAGGCCCCAGGGCCAGTGGAAACTACAGCCCAAACTGCAGAATCCTATATAAATGCATTCTACGGACATCTCCAGGAATGCATGGATCATGCTATCCCAAACAAAACCAAGACCCAATCATCCAAAGGCAGGCATCCAGTCTGGTGGACCCCTGCCATAAATAAACTGTACAACAGAAGGAGGAAGCTACTACATGATAGAGCAAAATCCCTAATAGGGAAGGCATCTCTGATCAGTACTAGCAAAAATTACGATCCCTCATAAAATCCTCCAAGGCCAGCTTCGAGAGAAAAATTGCACAGGACACCAAAGACAATCATAAGGCTTTTTCAGTTATGTTAGAAACCTGGGATGCAACTCCCAGACTTGTTCTGAGTTGATTCTAAACGACAAAAAATACACTGAACCCACAGACATCGCCAATATCCTGGCAGACAGGTTCAGTGCAAACTTCTCCCCCCCAAAAGAGCAAGTATCTATCCCGGCAGAGGGCTGCCTCCCAAACATCTCAGATGCTCAGGTGAAGGCTGCCCTCTCCAAAGCAAAAAACACTGCTTCCATGGAACCAGATGGCGTCCCAGGTTGCTTTTTACATGAACTACAAGAGGAACTAATCCCTCAAATAAAACAGCTATACAATCTCAGCCTCACTACAGGATATGTGCCCACAGAATGGCGTAAAGCAACAGTGGTCCCACTCCACAAAGGTGGAGCCTCTACGGACCCTGGATACTATCGCCCCATAAGCCTGACTAGCTTAGTCTGCAAGGCTATGGAGAGGATCATCATGGAGCTCATAAACAAAGACATTGGGGACCTACAGACACTAGATCCTACCCAGTTCGGCTTTGTCAAGGGCAGATCCTGCCTTTTGAACCTGGTTGACTTCTTTGAAACAGTCACCAAAGCCATAGATGAAGGGAAGGTAGTCCACACAGCCTATCTGGACCTTGCAAAGGCATTTGACACAATACCCCACTCGGGCATCATAGATAAGCTATCCAGCTTAAATATAAACCCCTATGTCACAAGATGGGTCGCAAACTGGCTCAAAGACAGAACCCACAGAGTGAGAGTTGCTGGAGCCATGTCAGACTCAAAACCGGTCACAAGTGGCATCCCACAGGGTTCTGTCCTGGGACCACTCTTGTTCGGTATATACTTTTCCGAGGTACAGGCAAATGTGGGAGGACTATGGCTCACCAAGTCCGCAGACGACTGCAAACTGGGCGCCATAATCAACTCTCCAGCTGACACAAACATCCTTCAAAAAGGTCTCACAGAGACAGATAACTGGTGCCAGCGCCATGGTTTAAAGCTAAATGCCAAAAAATGTATAGTCATACCCTTTGGCAAAAACAATGTGCCCACAAATTACCACATAGGCGGAAACCCATTAAGTACAGAGAAAGTTATTAGGGACCTGGGGACCCAAGTTGATAGCAATCTCTCCTTTGAAAACCACATTGCCAAAGTGGTTAGAAAGACCTTCTACATAGCCCACCTCATCATGAAGGGTTTCACATCTAGATCAACAGAGGTAATCGTGCCCCTTTATTCATCCCTCATCAGGCCCATCATAGAATACAATGCCCCTTTTGGGATGTACCCTACCCGACACCTGCAGCAATTAGAAAGACCCCAAAGTATCTCACCAAGAGGATCAAGGGTCTCAAACAGATGCCATATGCTGCTCGGTTAAAAAAACTCCAGCTCTACTCAGTTGCATACCGCCTACTTCGAGGCGATCTATGCCTGACATACAAAGCTATGTTAAATCCAGAATTAATGGACATGCTCCACCTCAGTAAATCTAAATCCCTTAGAGCCACATGCTCGAGGGACTTGAACCTCAGCACAGAAATAAATAGAACTTGCTGGAGGGACAGGTTCATAACCCAGAGGCTCCCTTCGTTCTGAAATAGAATTCCAGTTCATGTGAGGCAGAGCACCTCACTGAATCTCTTCAAGAAGAATCTCGATAAGTGGATGGGGGATCGTAGGTTTGTCCCAGGGATTACTCCCGTGTCACTATTAGACAGAGGCACAGTAAACTAAACCTTAAAAAGGGCACAGTATACTCAAATCAAGGGGTGGCGTAAGCCATACAGAATCGGGCTAGGCTTATAATTGCCCCAGGGCAGATAGCCTAGTATGAACCTATGAACCTATGTACTCACCATAACTAGGCATCTGTGTTGTCCATTTTCATTCTTCCTCAACTCTCCTCCCATTCATCCCCATCCTTTTTCATCTGGAAGGACCTATTGGACTGTGGACAATTCCAGGTCTGAACCCTATTTTTTCTACCTTCTATTTCTGTTCCTCTTCTATTATTAGGAGGTAATAGGGATAGAGTGAGGCATTATGAGTAGAGGAAGGAGCTCGAGAGTTGGATCCAAGGATCGGATCTGAGACCCGTAAGTGAGGAAGAATGAAAATGGACAACTCAGATGCCTAGATATGGTGAGTACATAACTTATAATTATAAAGTGTTTATGCCTATAAGAGCTAAAATAATGACAATAGTGTTACTAAAATTGATAGATATGGATCAGTGTGGTTTTGTGGAGGGGGTCAAATATTTGACAACATTAACAGAACAATAATGACCCAGAGGGAAGCAGAATGCAAGACAATATTGCTGCTGTTGGTGGGTCTTGATGCAGAGAAAACATTCAACAGAGTAAGCTAGTATTTTATGAGTAAGGCAATGGAAGCATTTGCATACCCTGATACAGTAATAAGTTTAATTAGGAGACTGGAGACAAAAATTAAAGTAGGAGGATTCCTCTCTGATAAGCTGTGCCTGAACAAAGGAACCAGGCAGGGCTGCCTTCTTTCCCCTTTGTAATTTGCTTTATATTTAGAGCTATTGGTAAAGAAAACAAGAGACTCAGAAATTCAGGGATATTATTGGTATGGTAATCATGAAAAGTTGGCTTTATTTGCAGATGATATTATTTTGTACCTGATAAAACCAGAAATGGACATCTCAGTGTTGTGGAACATTTTGAGATAATTTCAAGTTTTTTTGGATATAAAATTAATGAAGATAAAACAAAGACTATAGCTAGCTGTAAACTATGTACTCACACATGAATTGTTTCAGCAATGCCCATATTTCTGGAGACATAAAATGAAATATTGAAGCGTATGGTTTTAAAAGGATTCTGTTATGGCAGCTAAGGATATGTGGAAAAAACTAAACAGAAGATAATAGAAAAACTGAGAAAGTGGAACCTCTTGTTTATGGATTTGGATAGCAAGATACAAACAGTGAAAAGGATTTTATTCCTCAGTTTTATATACAGGTCGGGCATATTTTTATCAATCAGAATAGAAGTTGTGTATTGTATTATAATGAGTTGAAAGACTTTATCTAGGACAGGAAGATGGCAAGGGTCAGGTTGTGATAACTTGATTTTTCCAATACAGCAAGATGGTTAAGGGTTAACTGATTTGAAGGGAAATTTTAGAGCTACACAGTTAAGGCTCATATACATAACACAAGTAGAGAGCTATGGTACAAAATGGAAATGGATGATGATGAAGCAGGGGAGAAATTCAAGAAATAAGGAGAGGGTGGGATTATGGACACAGATCCTTAAGGAGAGTAACAACAGCCATACAGAATATTATATTATAAAGAAGCTGAAAATATTCAGTGAAGCCAACATGAGAGTGGAGAAAGGAGATTCTGCCAGTAAGGATGACTGTAATTAGGGATACAGAAAATAGACAACAAGGGGTTGGAATTTACTGGAGAAAACAGACAAAGGAACCAATGTATTGGGAGCCAATAACTAGAGAGGGAACGATAATAGAATGGAAAGAGGCCAAGAATAAATTTCCACTGCATTCATATCAGAGTATAGGCAAAGAGAAAGGGCTAGGGGAATCCTTAGTGAAATATCTGCTTTGGTGGTGTTTTTAGTTGAATCTAGAACAGAAGCCATTGCTACAAAAGTTATAATGTGTAGGACATATGAAATATTGTATGACAATGATAGGAATCAATCAGAGGAGGTTAGAACAGGATTGGGGAGAGAGATTGGATATGCAATCCACAAGGAAACAATCGTAGGACATATGTATGACTCCCAAGTATGCAACAAAGTGTAGAAGATTTAGGATGATTTTTGCTTGGAAGTGTTTGCATAGGTATTTTATACCCTAAACAGACTCCAAATACATTTTCCTCAAGTAGATGGGAGAGGTGGGATGGAGACGAAGGAAGTAACTGTGAACACATTTCTAGGGTGTAATCAGTTGGCAGACTTTAAAAATTCCATACAAAGTACTCTGTTAGAAATATTGGGTGAGCAAATGGGTGTATCTGAGGAAATCATTTTTTTGAGCTGGGATACAGGATCTGAATTGTCTAGACATAGTAAGGCCTAGTTAAGTTTAATTCTGCTGGCTGCCAAAAAGCAATTATTAAATGATGGAAATCAAAGTCCAAACTAACCGTATTTGAAGTAGAGAATATTGTAACACTGACAAAAGAACTGGAAGTGGGATTTGTAGAAAAAGATAGGAGCAAATTATGTAGAAGAAATGGAAATTATGATAACAGTACATGCAGAATAATGTTTTGGAGGAGGAGAAATAAGTTTAGAGGAAGGAAGGAACAGAGCATTATGTGCAATATTGGATTGATTATTACTGTACAAAAGAATATATGTACTGTATAATGTTCGTAAATGTGAACATGTTAATATTGTTAGTTTTCTTTTATATAAATATATATTTGCCTGTGTCTTCAATAATAATTCAATAAAGGTGTTTAAAAAAGCAACACAGAAAAAAGCATTGTATAAATTCCAAAAGAATGCATAAGACTTCTTCTATCACTTCACAGACTTCACATCCCACTGCACCTCTGGACTTATTTCATTTGTGTAGTGATACATTACACTCTACCATTATTTTCTTTAAAGCCTTTGGAGTCTCAAGAAGCAAAATAAAAGAAAACATTTAGTATGTTAATACTATATCTGATTTTTCAGACTTTAATTTCACTTGGCTGCAAGGCCATCACTTGTGTTTTACAATGCTTTTTGTAAGCAGCAGCTCTAACTTCTGTTTTTACAGATTTTAACACACATTTTGTAAGCATGAAATTTTTGTTATTCAAGTTATCATAGATTCTGAATTATGTTACTTTAATTTTCTTCAGTAGTCAAAGGAAATTAAAGCTTTCTGTCATTCAAACTGATGATCTGATGTTGTCATTTTCCTTCACGCCTCAACAAATGGGTTTGGATCCGATCCTTGGATCTGACAGCCACTTTCGAAAGATTCTAGGATCCAAATCTCGAGCTTCTCCCTTACCCATAATGCCCCTGACAACTACAATACCATAGATATCGTCTCCCTTGCCCATAATGCCCCTGACAACTACAATACCATAGATATCGTTTGCTGCTCTTAAAAACGATAGGGATTGAGATTTCTCGAGTTCCTTTTGGGTGTTGTCAGTGACAATTTCCTTTTTCTCTTTTACCCTTTTGACAGTCTTTCATCTATTTAATATTTACTGTATTCCCTTACCTTCTATAACCTCTCTACCAAACTTTTTATACTACTATTGTTGGTAGTCCATTCATTTTTCTTCTTCCTTCTATACCTTTAGCTATATTTCTGTAATGCCATGATTGGTAGTTTCTTCTTCTGTCCAACTTTACCTGTTTCTCTTAAAAAAAAAAAAAAGTCTTTCTTTTCACTTTTGTAGACTTTGGTGTTTTTCCAGTATGGCTAATAAGCATACTGAATTTAAGAAATACACTTCCTGTGGACATAAGAGCCCTAATTCTGAGGCATAGAACACTGACACTGGTGGGAAAAGACTTCAGAGTCGAGTGCTGCTCAAAACATACATGTATTACTTAAAAAAAATCATAAAAACAACAACAGAGGTTAAGCGCTTTCGTCCTCTGGTAACTGGACTTCATCAGAACATAAGTCAAGAAGCCTTTTTATACATCATACTAAATTAATTGATTACATAATATACAAATTAGTAAAATGTCCTCAGAGTGCCAGCATAAACAGCTACTATATTGTAAAACCTGCTAGTAAAAACAAGTAACAGTTACAAATAAATAATTTACAACAATACACAGTGCACTTGGAAGATTACTGCAGCTAAGATTAAAAACATTTTTTTCAGTTTTTTATATAATACTCAACTAAAATTTTTTCCATAACCTATGTGACACATATCAAATGCATAACCTATGGCACCAATGCATAATTACCCAAAATAATATCCAGCTTTGTGTTTTAGTATGTTGGAAATTGAAACATTTTCATTTAAACCTGGTGGCTGGGTGGCATTGGCCCTAAGTTGCCATTTAAGTTCTAAAAATTCTAAGAAGTCATCACTTGGTCCCCCCCACCCCCCACCCCCACTCACCTAAATTAACTTGCTCAATAATGCAGAACTTGAACTGGTGTGTAGGGTTGGATTTAATGTGCCTGTATAGGGTGTTGTTTTCATATTTCCTCTTGATGTCGTATATGTGCTGATATATCCTTTGCCTGCATATACATTTAGTTTTTTTCTACATAGAATGCTGTACAAAGTGTGCATAACCCTAGATAAACATTGTCCTTAGTGGAACATGTAAACCTGCCACTAGGTTTTATGTATCCAAAGCCATTTATGTTAAAGGAAGAACCTTCCATAACATACTTACATTGATTACAGTTTCTGCACTTGACCATTCTTCCCTTATTTTCATGTCTTCCCATTCTTTCCAGTATCAATTTAAAACTAGGAGCTTTTTTGTATATCACAACTGGTCTTTTTCCCACTGCACTAAGGTGGTCCGAATTGACTTCAAAGATAGTCCAATTTATTTCTAAAATCTCCCTTAAGTCATCAAATTCATTAGTGTAAGTCAACACCATTCCATTGTTGAATTGTTTGCCAGTTGGTCCTTCTGCTGCGTCGCCCATTCTATCACTAGGGGTGGAGAGTGTAGCATTAGACCTTTCTAATAGTGGAATAATGCACCCTGTGGACCTCTTCCTACAGATTTTACCAAAGATTTTTTTCAAAAGAATTCTGGGTATCCCCTCTGTGCAAACATACCTTTAAGTGTTTCGAATTCCACCTGGAAGTCATCATCTCTTGACATCATTCTTGCTAGTCTCATGCATTGCCCCTTTACAACTGACTTTTTGTGCAGTGGATGCATACTCTCAAAGTGTAACAGTTGGAATAACTAGGTTTCCTGTACACAGCTGAATCAAATCCTTTCTTTACACAATTTTTGATAAGTGTTATATCCAAAAAAATGCACAGTGTCCACTGAATATCCATGGTGAATTTCAAGAAATCTGTGGTAGTATGCAAATAGTCAAAAAACATATCCAATTTGTCTACAGTGTCAAAAAAATGTCTAAAAAACATCCAAATAATGTCCAGCAGTCCTTGAATTCTGAGTTAAGCACATAGTTCCATTCCCAATAGGAAAGGACCGTGTTTGCAAACAGGGGGCACAAGCTGCCCCCATTGCTACTTCTGTCTTCTGCCAAAAGTACTGGCCCTCAGATGTTAAGAAGTTGTTTTCTAAGACTACTTCAAAGAGTTCCCTGAGTGTATCCAGCTTTCTTTGGCCCACTGTAGTGTTGTGCCTTATGTAGTCATAAAACTAGTGTGTACCTATTCTATGTGGAATAACAGAGAAGAGATCCTACACTCGATACTAACAAATCATTGGTTATTTTGCTGAGGAAATCCCAAGAGTCTCTTAACAGGGCAGGGTTTGTTTTTAACACGGTTTTTGTATAAAAATCAATGTATTTTGCAATATACAAAGTTTTTGATGCCTTAACATCAACTATAGGATGCAATGGAGGATCTACGACATATTTATGAACCTTTGGGATCCGAATATCGTGGGGCTCTTGGGGTTACATATGTTAAGGAAATTGTGTTCTTCCATAGATATTTGACTATTCAAAAGCATGTCCTCAAGAATAAGATCTATTTTATGATAGGTTATATTTATTTCATTGATTGAAGCTTTCTCATAAGTGTCTGAGTACAATATGCTGAACATTTTGTTTACATAATCATTCCTGTCCATTACCACCACCCCACCTTCATAACACGCACACTTTTATTGTTCATTATTTCTTGTAAAAGTGTTGCTTCCATATCACTCAAATTGTGTTGACCTCTTGCATGCTTAGTTGTTTTTAAATAATTTCTAAAGTTAAATTCACACAACTTTTCAAAGAGTAAAACTATAGGATGAAAGGGGGGTTAAAAGTACTAGGTCTCTTAATGGGGTTGGCAGAAAGGGAATTAAGTTCAACATGTCTGTTTTCATTGAAGTACAACCTAAAGTTAAATCAGATGTTGTAAATCTTTGTTCATTCATTACAAATAGGACCTCGGTTCCATCCTTGGGACCGATACTGCCATTTCCCAGCTTGCACAAGCCAAAAACTCTCAGCTAAGACCTACCCACAATGCCCCTCTCCTAGTTACTGCAGATCTCGCTTGCCGTGTTCCTAGTCAGACGTGCTAGCCATCTCTCTTAAAGCTAAGTAGAACATTTTTATTTTTAAGACAGTTTCTCTACAAAATTATTTAATTTTAGTCAGGTTAGCCTTTTCTCACTGTCGCCTATAACCAAAGCCTATTTCCTACCCTTTTCCTTGGTAATTTAATTTTTTACCTTTATTGGTACTGTCCCTCTCTCCTGTCTTTGACAGGCCTTTCCTTTTTACTAGTGGTATTTTTTTTAAATAACATCATTAGTATTTTCTCCCTTAATTTTTCTATAGGGTAGCCTTGTTGCCTTACTATGTCAGACAAAGCTAAGTTGGGATTTAAACAGTGTGACAAGTGTGGACATAAGATGCCTAACTAAGATACACATATTTGTTGTGTCTACTGTTTGGGCATGGATCATATTAAAGCTGGCTATGACATTTGTGCTAGTTTTAGTAATCGGACAGTAGCAGAACGTAAAAATAAACTTATTTTAAAAGGTTTACTCAAAACACCTTTTTTGGAGGCTCTATCTGGGTCGGAGGTCTCACCCCCTCCAAAGACCAAAAAACATAAGGAAAAATGGAGTCACTCGGTTCCTGCATCTCTGTCAGTTATGGAACAGAGTCGGCTCCGTGCTTTGCTGGTGCCCTCAGCACAGACCTCTTCAGCACCAGGCTCTGTGTCCTCTCCCTCGGTGCCGACCATGATATTTACTCCTATTTCGGTTCCAACCTTGGCACCACTGACTTCGTTGCTGTCCTTGGATCCCACATCGGCTCCGATGACTGTACATGCTTCGGCACCATCCCCGGCCATGGTACCAACAGTTTCTTTGGCTCCATCGGCTCCAAAACTCGAATACCTGCCAAGGACAAGATATTCTCCAACTTAAGACCCTTTTTGGGGGCAGAGGTTTAGCCCCATTCTAGAGAGACCAGATTCCCCTTCAGCAGCCTACTTTAGATCCACTAGGAGTTTTTCTGAACAAGACCTAGTGCGGGTTGTGGACTAGCTTCTGGCAGATAGGGGAGTGCCCATTCCAGCTAGACCTTCCGTCCCTCCTGGCCCGGAATCTTTTACCACATCTTCCCCTGTTTATCCTCCTCCAGTATCCACCCTGATCTCGGTACTGATGTCCACTTCAGTACATACTGTCTCAGCTCTGACAACAGTGTTTCCCCTGTCGGCACCGACCACTCTTGCTGCATCGGCTCCAGCTTTCTCCGAGCAGTGCTTGGATTGTCCGTACTTTGGTACCTAGTCCGACGCCTGTTTTCTCTCTGGCACCGTCTATGTCCACAGTTCCAATGGCTTCCAGTTCTCTTGGAACTACTCAACTGGAGGTGGGCTCTTCGGGGTGGGGTGTGACCCGGTTCCGAGGTTGTCCCTCCTGGTTCTGGGCTCCCATCCCTCCTCGAGTGGGCCTGCTGTACAGGTGATGGAGAGGGCCCTTCATTCCGAAGGCTCACAGTCAACACCAATGACATCAGTATCAGAACCTCCCCCTAGCATGCACCTCTCCCAACCCTTCTATTTTGGGACCCCAGGCACAGGAGTCACAAGAACCCCCTTTGAAAGGAACCCCTTCTCTGGAGTCCTCCTCAGAAGATCCCACTGGAGAGCCACCCCGGAAGAAATGGTGCAAGAGGAAGCACCTTGATTCCTGGGAGGAATCTATCACAGAAGACACTGATTGTGATGAGGGGGAAGGGTCTCCACAGTCTCCCCCAGACGACATTTCATTCGGAGACATTCTCGAAATCCTCAAGCAGCAGGGGGACTGGAAGTCCTCTAACCCTTCTTCTGAGGAATCAGTGTTCCTGCAGGCCTTCCGTGCCCGGCCATCTACTTACTGGGTGACCCCACCAGCAGATGACCTTGTTAAATTAATTGTGCAGCGTGCCTGGAAGGCCCTGGACAATGTAGAACCTGTCCCCTGAAGGCCAGACAAAATTTTATCTACACCTGAAGACCAGCCCACTGGTCCAAGCAGTTGACAGTTGATTCTATGGTCATGGCGGCGGCCACCAAGAGGGAACTGGCAGAAGATAGTTCCACTGTCCATCCTCCAAACAGGGAGTCCCGGACCATGGACAGACGAGGGAAGTGGACCTATGCTTCAGCGACCTTCGCCATTCGGTCACTGAACTATCTGGCACACTTTACTCGCCTCCAAAGAGACCTAATTTCTGAAGTGTCTTCCTCTTTGGTGGGGATACTGCCTGATGAGGTGCATGATACTGTCTCCTCGCAGCTAGCTACCCTTGAATCCACCTCAAACTTCTCGATGTGCTAGATATCTCACACCACCGAGGGGGCAGCTCGAGCTGCTGCATCTGGCGTTGTCATTAGACGTAATGCTTGGATGTGGTCGGGTGACTTCGCAGACCCCTTTAAATCTTCCTTCGTCAATGCACCTGTCGATGAATCTGCACTTTTTGGACCCAAGGTACGAGACACACTTGCACGTTAATGAGAAAGACGGAAAGACCTTGTCTGCTGTGGGCATATGCTTTTCCAACCCCCCAGAGGTCCTACTCCAGGAACCAGAAGGGAGGAAAGATGTGATTCAAGAAATCCCAAGGATCCTTTTGTGACACTCATGGTGAACAATCCCCTCGGGGCAGAGGGGGCAACTCATATGGAAGACGCCCCTTTCGGGGTTAGAGGGGATCTGCATAACCAGGGCACTAGAGATTCTTTCTCTGGCAGATCCTACCAGCGCTCCTGAGCAGCGGCCCGATTGCTTTCCTCTGGAAGCAGTTGGGGGTCGTTTTTCTCTGCATCTACCAGCCTGGCATCTTATTACTACCGATGTTTGGGTGCAGAGAATAATATCCAGAGGCTACCAAATACCATTCAATTTAACTCACAGACCCGTCAAAAGAATCCCCGATGTACCACCCAATCAGAGGGAATTAGCAGCCTTAAAAATAAAAAAGCTGCTAAGAAAGAGAGTCATCCAACCAGTCCCACTAGACCAGACAGGATCCAGGTTTTACTCGAGGCTCTTTTTAGTGCCAAAAAAGACAGGGGACTGGAGACCAATCCTGGATCTCAGTCTATTGAACAAATTTATCAAACCTCAAAAATTCCGGATGGTCACAGTACAGTCCATTCTTCCCTTCCTAGAGAGGGACAATTGGATGTGTTCTATAGACCTCAAGGAAGCGTACTACCACATAAAGATGGATCACCATTCCCGGAGGTTTCTCCACTTCTGGCTGGGAGCCAATCACTACCAGTTCAGGGCACTGCCATTCAGTCTCTCGACAGCCCCCCCGAGTGTTCACCAAATGTATGGCAGTTGTGGTAGCTCATCTTCGACTACAAGGATTCCAGGTGTTTCCCTATCTAGACGATTGGCTCCTTACCGCTCCGACCAGGAATCTTCTAGTTTGCAGCTTCTCTTACATTCAAGGTCTCGCTCTCCACTTAGGGATTACAATCAACAAAGACAAATCTCAAATGTCTCCAATGAAGACACTGGAATTTATTGGAGCGGTCTTCGACACAACATCCTGTCAAGCTTCTCTCCCCCTCACAGGCTTTTGAAAATAAGACACCAAATCCAAGACCTTCTTCCTCAGACCTATGTACCAGCACATCTTGTACTGCAACTCTTGGGCTCCATGGCAGCTGCCATTATGTTAGTACCACTGGCAAGACTGCACATGAGAATCCCGCAGTGCCTCCTTTCTGCACAATGGTCGTTACTAACTTACCCACTCAACCACATGATACGCCTTACAAACTGTTGCAAGGAAGAAATGCTATGGTGGATGAAGCCACAAACGAATCTTTGGTATCGACCATTCTGTCTTCCACAGCCCACGGCCACTGTGACCATGGACGCTTCACTGTTAGGGTGGGGGGGTGCATTTCCAGGGAAAGACTGCCCAAGGCACCTGGTCCCCCATGGAGGCCAACTTGCACATAAATGTCCTGGAACTGAGGGCAGTTCTCTTAGCGTAGCAAGCATTCCATGCATCCCTACCCTCGCGGACCATTGCAGTTCAGTCAAACACGTCAGTCATCTGGTATATCAACAAGCAAGGCGGAACCAGGTCTTACCCCCTGTGTCGGGAAGCCATGAGGATTTGGCACTCGGCGATAGTTTTATAGCAACATACATTCCTGGGAGTTCCAACCATATTGTGGACAATCTGAGCAGGAACATCCTGATGCCTCACGAGTGGTCCCTCAACCCTGTAACAGCAGATTGGATCTTCCAGCACTGGGGCAAGCCTTGCTGTGACCTGTTTGCTTCCCCTCTGAACTACAAATGCAGAAGCTATTTTGCCCTGATCCCCCCCTCAGGGGGAACCACCGAGGGATGCTCTAACACACGATTGGCCCCCGTGTCTTCTGTATGCCTTTCCCCCATTTCCCCTCATCCCAGAATTTCTCCAGAAAGCTTAGAGGTTGAAAAGCAAAGTGATCCTCATTGCCCCCTACTAGCCACGTCAAGTCTGGTTCCCGTTTCTATGGCCTCATCTGATTCACTGCCCGTGGATCCTGGATCATTCCTAGGACCTGTTATCTCATCCTTAGGGACTGATTCATCCGAACCTGCACAGTCTCAAGCTCACAGCTTGGTTACTCCACTTCCAGTGATTGCCAGGCTGCCTGACATCCCATCTCCTGTTCGTGAAATTCTTCTGGCCTCACACAAACCTTCCACTAGAAAAGTTTATTCTAGTAAATGGACTAGGTTCTCTATTTGGGCCAAATACCAGAACTTAGACCCTTTCTCTGTGTCTATTCAAAAGATCCTACAATACCTGACTGCTCTTTTACATGCAGGAGCCTCAGCTTCAGTGATCACTGTACATTTAGCAGCTGTCGCCAATTTTCATAATGGTCTTGATAATTCTTCAGTTATGTCACACCACCTATGCAAGACCTTTTTGAAGGGAGTATTACATGTTAAACCTCCAGTCAAGCCTCCCTTAGAACCCTGGGACCTGACTCTGGTGCTTCAGTCTCTCACAGGTTCTCCCTTCGAGCCCTTTGATTCATGTGATTTGAAATTTTTATCATGGAAAACCATACTTCTAGTAGCACTTACCACAGCGAGAAGAGTATCTGAGCTGCAAGCCTTGAGTGTCAAGAGTCCTTACTTGATCTTCCACATGGATAGGGTGTCCCTTCGTACTGACCCTTCTTTCTTGCCCAAGGTAATTTCTGGCTTTTCCATTAACCAATCTATTGACCTCCGGTTTTCTTCCCTTGGCATTCTAATAGAGGGGAGTACCTTTTGCACACTCTTGATGTGCATCGGCAGCTTCATTGTTATTTGGACAGGACTAAATCTTTCAGGAAAACAGATCAATTGTTTGTGGCCTTTGCAGGACCCAGATTGGGTAAACCTATTTCCAAAGTGTCTTTATCCTCTTGGCTTAGAAACGTCATTACCTTTATCTACCAACAGAATAAGCTATCCTTACCTTCCAGAATAAAGGCCCATTCTACCAGATCTAAGGCTACTTCCGTAACTTTTCATTCTAGAGCCTCTATGGATGATATATGCGCAGCAGCCACTTGGGCAAGACCTCGTACCTTTATATCTCATTACAAATTGGATTTGGCCTCCAGGGGATGAGCATCTTTTGGTTCTATGGTGCTCAGATATATCCTTCCTTAGGGCCACCCAGGACTCAAGTAGCTGGGGACTCGGTCCTATTTGTAATGAATGAACAAAGATTTACAACATCAGATAAAGAAGTTATGTCTTACCATAATGTTCCATCTGTGCTGTAGATCTTTGTTCATTCATTACTTCCCTCCCTCCTTCCCCCTGCCTGGACTCCTGGTGGACTTTGGGAACTCCTGGTTAGGATATTTGCTCAGACAGAGCCTCCTACTTTTTTTCTATTACTACATCTTTTATCTAGGGCAGGCAAACTCGATCTGGAGTAACTAGGAGAGGGGCATTATGGGTAGGTCTTAGCTGAGAGTTTTTGGCTTGCGTGAGCTGGGAAATGGCCATATCGGTTCTGAGGACGAAACAGAGGTCCTGTTTGTAATAAATGAACAAAGATCTACAACACAGATGGAACGTTATGGTAAGACATAACTTCTTTTTTTTCTAGTGTATAACTTTAGCTGAATCAGGGCTTCTTCAAGTTTTATACTTGTGGTGGGTACAAAGGTAAATCCCTTTTCAAATAAATTTGCCCAATTAACACCAATGTTTAACACACTATAGTTGTACACCTTAAATTCTCTTTGTGCATTGTGTATAATGGTATACTTGTTTAGTTCCAATTCCTGTAACTGCAGTTGTCTCTCCCCTTTCATACTGTTCCACCTCTCTGCCCCCTTCTCCCCCTTCCCCTGTTGTAAGAGGAATTGGGCTCCCAATAACTCGTGGGTGTCTGATGGTGTTGTGCCCGTTCCACTCGCTCTATAAGCCTCTGTGAACATCTCAGCGGGGGGTTCCCTAAAGGGGATTCAGGTTGATTTTGGTGTACTTCAGGTTCAGCACCTTCTTCTAGCAAGTGTGCCCCCCCCCCCATTTACATGGTCTACACGGGAAGGCGGTATTTTATTTCCAAAGCTTGATGGGGGGAGTGGATAGGCTACACCTTTGTCATACTCAGCTCTATCGTTTTCAAGTTTTTTAATTTTCTTATTTTTCATCAATAAAATATCACTATCAGTACTTTTAAGCATATCATTGTATTCCTCTAGCTTACTTTCAGATAATAAATCATTGTGCATAGTTTTATTTAGTCTATTGATAACAATGTGAAGTTCACACATTTGTCTATCATAATCTTTAACAAGTAGTTCAAGCAACTCACATCCATGCCTGTTAAACAGTTTCAACAGTTACTGGTGCAGTGCAGAGTCCCTTTTAGTCCAGTGGGATATTTCCTTACCCATAATCCCTTTG